>NC_064259.1:3750000-4375000 GCF_003254725.2 Canis lupus dingo | reverse complement strand
GATGGAGCCCTGTGTCAGGCGCCATGCTCAGCAGGGGAGTCTGCTTGATGACTCTCTCCCTCTACCCATCCCCTCACTCATACTTATCTTTCTCTTAAATAAATAAATAAATAAATAAATAAATAAATAAATAATACATACATACATACATACATACATACAATCTTTTTAAAAAAATAAATAGCCATTAGTTCTTGAATTCTTAAAATAACCCACTTAGGTAGGTATGGTTCCCTAGTTGACAGATGAAGGCACGGACACTCAAAGAAATTCAAGAAATTCCCTAGGGTCACAATATTAGGGTTGGATCTTTATAAAGAGAGGTTAAAAGGAGTCTGCATTATACACATTTCTATATAACTATATTTCTATACAATTAATCTGGAGGACAGTTATCACATCTCTGCAAAAGCTTATTTTAAGGATTTGTCTTACCCCAAGAGAAAGAGAGGGCCTAAAATCAAAGAACATGTAGAGAAGGTATACATGGTATATTTTCATGAATGTTATCCAGAATCCATACAGAGGCTTGAACCATTTCTTATCCTCTGTCTACTAACCAGACTTTCATATCTTTGCAGTTACATATAGCGAGACTCACTGAGAAACCACCTGATATTTATTTTTGAAGTCACAGTGTATTGACTTAACTAAATGTGTTTTAAAAGCCCCCAAATGATGACATTGCTTGTCAATCCAAACTGTTAGCAGACAGCTGTTAGGTCTAATCTCTTCTTGGATCTGACTGCTTTCTGGACCCGGGGTTACAAATTCAACTGATTTCAGGGCAGAACTGGTAAGCTGGTAACCTAAATATGGTTCAGTAGCAAGGTGTAATAGGGATGGGTGGGGCCTGTTGCTAAGTACAGAGCCCTGCCCTGTGCAGGTCAAACCCCTACTGGTTTGGGCAGACTTGACCTTCAGGTGGTCACTTTTTAACCCAAGTCTAGGGAGCAACCTATAATCCCCCCTTGCCTATTATGGGATGCCTCTTCTGCTCCCAGCCCTGAAGAAGAAAAAAGAAAAGTGGGTGTTGCCTCGCCCTTCTTCCACTTAGCAAAGGATTCAGGCCCAGCAATCATTTATTTACATCTCCAAGGCACGAGGCCCTGAATTTGATCCAGAGAGGATTGCAAAGCTGAATTCAACAACAGCAACAGAAACAGGACAGCAAAACTGTCTCTATCCTGGAACAGGTTGGTTCTGCTTTCAGATGGGCCTCCAGGGCCCTGGGCAGCACGTGTTGAGTCTTGTCACACTGGCAAACAGAGGTGAGCAAATTCATGCAGGATGTACATGCGTTTTGAAGCAAGAGCACTTAGTATCTGGAGTGACCCTACTTTAGGCTCTGAGAGCTGGAGAGGGTTGCTGTAACTCAGGGATGTGGGATGCTTGAGAGGAGGTCGGAGCTGAGATTTCTGTTGCATGGAGAGTCACAACATGCTTCCTAAGTGTCTTCTCCTCCTGGCTCACTTCAGTGCCAAGTCCTCCTCATCATCGTAGGAGCCAGCTCAATCCTCACTCATAACATGGAGGTTGCTCACCCCAAGCACTGGATTTTAGACTTGTGTGGGGGATTGTGTTGTGATGTTCTGGGCCAACCCCTGCCCCTGCTGGGGCATGTCAGTACCTGCAGGGCCCATCCACACCCATAAGTAGTGCGGTGAAGGTCAGAGCTCCATTTCCAATCTCAGAGTTCTTTTCCTTTTGCAGTCTTCCTTATCTGAATTACTCATTGTGTTTCTGTACGTGCTGCATTTTGCTATGTAAATGTTTTAATTAAAAATTATTTTTCATAAGTAAACTGTAAGCTCACTGGGTAGTTAGGCTTCTGCTGTGCCTCTTCACCCAAGTACTTGCTTAATGGGTGCTCCCAAGTCAGTGTTGGAACTGGAGGTGATTTTGAATCCTCAGTGACCCGAGAGCAGTAATTCAAGGAAAAGTGACCTCCAAATCAATATGTGCACATGAAATATTAAGATTATTTCAATGTCCTTATCTGTAAATTAAAATGAAATAATGACCCAGAGGATATTAGGAGGCTTAAATATGGTGATATATGTAAATATACTCTGTAAATTATAGCTCATTGATGAGCGTAAGTAGGTATGATAAGGTGATGATATTTTAAAATGAATGACAGTTTTGAGCATCTCTTGGGTTCTTTATTATCTAACGTGGAGACGAGTATGCTAGGGCCACACAGCAGATAATATTATGAAAGTCTTTAAAAACAAAAGGAAGACCTCTTCTCTGAATTAATAATCTTCTAACAAAAATTTAGTAGGAGAAAACTATAAAGATCAATGTCTTATGGTGCTTCTGTGACATCCATTGCTCTATGCCACCTAAACTGTGCACTCTCACAGATGTACCTGCATTTGCATTGACACATCAAACATTCTGCTTTATGGGGCCAAATACATCATCTGACCTTGGATTTTATGACTCAAGACAATAAAATTCTATCATGGTAAATTTTTACTTTTAAAGTATCATAAATATTAGAAATCATAAGACTGGAAAAATTTGGTTGTAAATGAAATGCTTCTTTCTTTCTTGTCTCTCTAAATTAAAAAAAGTCATTAATGGCCTAATATTAGAGACATGGTAATATGTTATTAGCTTTATTCTTTTATCTGTAAAAAAATTGTGAAACAATTTTTCATCCCAGGTGAAGTGAAAGAGACTTCAAATTAGTGAAGATGGTGCTGATAATGAAGGCTCATCAGAGGCAACCTGTCATGCTTTCAACACCAGCAAAGCCTGGGTGCAAGAGGACTTTGAAGGAGCTGGCTCATACACACATAGGCGTTAGAGCCAGAAGTCCGTCCCCTGCCAGCATATGCACCCAACGTGATGCTTGACCACAAGTGTGGATACTAATGGGCAACACACTGAACCTCATTTTCAAATTTGTGGAAGGAAGTATTCACTGGCTCCCCAATTCAAGTGAGAACAAAGCCTTCTCTTCTTTAACATAAATAGTATAAGACAGAAATAGCTATTGGTTTCAAAACAGGGATGTTTGGGTGTAATGCAGTTATTGTAGCATGGGAACATGGAGTCGCCATGTTAAAGATTGTCTTGGTTGCTTTTATTGGCATCAAGATGGAGAAAAAAGGACTAAGCTTCCTAAAATCCCCTACCTGTAGGAATCCTCTGGTCATTTGCCACTCTGCAGATTCTGATTCGTAGACCTGGGTGGGTCTGGCTTTCTAACAAGCTCCCAGTTGATGCAGGAGCTGCTGGCCTGAGGTCCATTTTGGGAGAAGCAAGGACCGAAGCCTTGCTTTCCAGGATTTAGACTTGTCTTGTTTACATTTAGTGAGTGTGGCCCATGTCTCACACACCCCAGTCTTCCCTAGGACGGGTACTCTTCAGGATAACATATACCTGGTGTCATCCTTGTATTTAATGATTATGAAAGCGTGAATTATCCTTAAAGTAATTATGCTAATGCATTTAAATGGTATGCTTCTATGGTTAGGGAACTCTAATTTGGTATTTCCCATGCTTTGTTGATCATCAGAATCACCTGGGAGCCTTAAAAATCTGATGGGAATCCTCCCCAGCAAAGGAGGGTGGTAGGAGGGAAGGAGAAACTTTTTAATTAAGCCCTGCAGGTGGTTCCGATGTCTACACTCTAGAAGTTTATAAATATTTGCAGTAGGTAATTGATGAAACAAAATCATTTTTTTTTCACTTTCAGTATATGTGAAAGTATAACAAACTGCATCTTCAATGTAAGAACCTTGGGAATGTTGTTTTGTCATAAATTATAAGAGAGATCCAGTCAAAATACAGAAGGTATAAATATATCAGTGACGGCACCAAAATCCCAGTTTAAAAAAAATGCCCCGGGGATCCCTGGGTGGCTCAGTGGTTGAGCATCTGCCTTTGGCCCAGGGCGCGATCCTGGAGACCTGGGATCGAATCCCACGTCGGGCTCCCGGTGCATGGAGCCTGCTTCTCCCTCTGCCTGTGTCTCTGCCTCTCTCTCTCTCTCTGTGACTATCATAAATAAATAAAATTAAAAAAAAATGCCCCATTAAAGTTGACTTATGGCCTGGAAAGGGGCAGGGGGAGTTGGAATGGCAGAGAAAATCATCCCACCCATGTTCCTCCATGTATGAGAGTCCATGCATCTCTGCCTCACTGAAGAGGCTCTTTTGGCCTCCAGACCTCAGGTCAAGGTGGCCGCCATCTTCCCAAGGGAGGAACTAAATCTCCACAGAGAATTATTATGATGTTTTTTCCCACAGAGAATTAACCAACAGCCAATCTACCAAATAGGCACAGTCTATAAACAGAAACTTTGTGCAATTCTCAATTATGATGAGGTTCAGGAAAATGAAATCAACTGGCAAATTTATTTCTGGCTCCTACATTAATATTCTTAATAAATGCTCATGATTCCTTATTTCTCTCTTTTTGCAGCCCAGGACAGGGAAACAACACTGTTTTAGATTCAGTCCTATTACTTCTGAAGCGTGTGGACTGGTTCAGCCAGACATTTAATTCATTTAAAGTCTCAGGGTCTTTACAGTTGGTTTTTCTGTGAAAATCAGGTTGCTGGAATTTGAAAACTGAGAAATGACAGATTATCATGAGTTCCAGTTTCCTGGGGCCGCTGGCCTTCGGACTCTTGTCTTCACACTTGCACTTCGTGCTTCAGCCGGTGGTTCCTTCTCTATACATGGCTCACCTTCTTTCACCTGCACACAGGGTGGAATTCACACTGATTTGGAGGATTTTTTTTTTTTTTTTACACCTGACTCTTGCTATTCTGTTATTCCCAGCGACTCCTCCCCACCGCTCCCTCCTCTGCCCAAATGAATTTTTCTTGCTCCTGCTTCTGACACATACTGCCTATATTTTGGCCACTTCCTCATGCCTTATTTTTACATCTATTTTGCCTCATCCTCATAGTTATGAGCAACTTGACATCAGGAAGGAGATTTTAGTTACCCTCACAGTCCCTGGTACCGGTGGACACTCAGTGCAAGCCCATCAGTTTGAATCAATCTTCAAATCTGTCCAGAGAGCCTGTTAGTTAGGGTGGGAAGTGGGTGGGGGCGTGGGGGGGTGCTGCTTTCCATTCTCCCTGTTACACACACGGCATGAGTTTTCAGCCAGATGTTGAAAATCATCCTAATCTCATTTGTAAAAGATGTGTGTAAACCTCAAAATTAAAAAAAATAATAATAATAAATTAAGAAATGACAGTGCTACTTTTTGAAACGTCAGGTTTTATTTAGTTTAGAATTCGTGCTTCTCCATTGTAAATGGATCTCAGACATGAACGTAAGGTAAACTCTTTACGAAAAGGAATGATCGAATTCAATGATGCTTTGGGGGCTTAACACACTCTTACCTTTGCTGTTTTAAATTTTAGCCCTTTAAGAATAACTTTTCATGCCTAGGAGAAAGCATCTTGCAGTATTTGCGGTATTCTTTTGAGGCACAATGTGCTAATTCTCTGGGCTAATTTTTCAAAAAAAAAAACTTCAAGCTTACAGAGGATGTGTTAATATGTTGAAAGAATCTCAGAAGGGAATTTTGAAGGTTTGTTTATACTTAAAATGCAGACTTCAGAAAAAACACTCATTTATTGGCCTATTTAATAAGCAGCATTGTCCTGGCATTATTTTTTTTTTCATTTATTTTTTGTTTTGTTAACAGTCCATTTGAGGTTTGGTATTGTTTTTGTGGAGTGTTTCTAATGTGAGTATAGCATGACGCATCTACGGAAGAAAGAAGTCTGTGAATTCACAGCCAGGAAGCTCAGATGGTTGTAGCCCAAACCATGTAGGATCCACACAATCCAGGCACCTGTCTCTCACTGCGGAATAGTGGGATTTGAAATTTAGGAACACAATAAAAAGATTAGATAAGAGAAGCTGAACTCACCTTACAGAATAACAAGCTCCAGGCACCTGTTGTATATTCCGATTCGGTGGTTTTGGGTACAAAAGAGGGTAACTTCTCTCAGCCTCGCATTAAATGACTCCATCTGGAATCTGCAAACATAGAGCCCACCTTTCTTCTGACTTCTCTCCTCCTTGGGAAAAGGAAAAGTTCTCATTCAATGCAGAAATTCAGGCATGGGTACTAATGCCCCAAAGAGAAAATTGAAAGCCAAGAAGACAGCTGAGAACCCTGCAATCTGATCCTCCTGCCAGAGGCTTGGCTTCAGTCTCACTCTCCACTTCAGGCAAGCTGAGCAGCAGGTGTCCCATCCTGTCCTGCAGGAAGGGCGACAGCAGCCCAGGGCCACACCACCTGGGACTCAGGTGGGCAGGAAGCTGTGCCTGGGGCAGGCTGGGAGATGGAGTCCAGTGCACATCCTTATGCTCTTGTTTTCTTGGGGAGGAGCATGTCCCTCCTACAGTCAGTCTCAACCCCCCCTGGGCTGCTCTTGGATCTTACCCCCAGAAGCCCATTGTCTTCGGCTTTGCCGCCCTGGACAGCAGCGTGAAGAAGGGCTGGCTGTGGGCCTTGTCACTGGCCCTGTGCCGTGTTTGGAACCAGCTCCCCCACCCAATCTGGTGACCCCAGGGGCCCACGCAGGCTCAGCCTAGGGTGAGTTCACCCCCGGTGTCCTTCATTGTTTGCTGACTTTATTTGAGGAAGTTTATGTGAAATGCTCTAATAATTCCTGAATTTAGAGGAAAGGATTAGGATCTCTAGCTTCTTCATCTCAGGAAATTCTTTGCCCTTCTTGCAATTTTTAAACGTTATCCCCAGAAGCTCTCTGGCATTTGATTAAAGAGAGAGAGAGAACGAGAGAGAGAGAGAGAGAGAGAGAGAGAGAGAGAGAGAGAGAATACTGGAAGATAGGTGGAACTAGTAGCTTCCTATAGAGTCCAATCCTGGGACTTTTTAGCAGGAGAGAATGATCCACCTGCCTCAGGGGGGTGGGCGTGAAGATGGGTGTTCCGCTTTAAAAAATTCTGCTTCATGGATGTATTTTGTGTCTATTGGTATAGATGAAAACACACACATGCATAGTAGAAAGCAATTAGAAGGAAGTTTACTTAACCTTATAAAAAAAATGACAACAAACAAAATCCCCTTTGGGTTTAAGTTCACCAGGCACCTTTAGTTAGAATAATTACGCATGAATACGTTTCAGCATTACACGTATATCCAGCAACACCCTGTAGATTCTGTACATAGAAATTCCTGACAAAATGCCAGCCCACAAGATGCGTCTCTGCTTAGTCGTTATCCTCTGGTGAGCAACTTTCTCTCCCAGCTCAGCTTAACCACTTGTCTGCTTCCACAAATACCTGCTCTTCGTTTGGGACTCGGGGGTCTTCCTATGAGAAGGGGTAAATTTCGTGCCTTCCCATCGGGGCTTGAAAGGGACTTCCTAACTGAGGAGTGACTAAAAATTAGATTTCTAGGTTAGCAGGAAACCCCAAACTCTCTACTTAGTACTGCTGCCTGTTCTCCCTGAATATGCAATTCATGGCATTTCTGCTCCACTGTTTTGTGCGCAGTGACTTGGGCTCCACGAGGACCAAATATCACGTTATGCTAAACTGAAGCCGAAGCCAGACCGAAGTGTAAATATATAGTGACCTTTAGAAGGAGATAGTAAAAAAAGTAATAAAAAAAGAAATATCATGGTTTTAAAATAAACTACATATATGTGTACACATGTATTTTTATTTTTTTAAAGAGTATTTGTGAGGAAGCGACCTCACCCGGCCAGGAAATTTTGGACAGGCTATCTCTCAAGTTCCTTGTGGCATGGTGGTTCTTCAAAAAGAAAATCTCCAGATCTTGTTTTAGTCTCATAGTAGGTTTTTTCGGTTTTCATTGACCATAGGCATGTGCCTTTTGCTAATCATTAGTTTCATTTTTCTTGAGTAAATTTAAGCCTTTTTCACGTCCAGTTTTTTGTAGATATGAACTGACCTGACTTCGGTACAGCCTCCAGAGCGCCCAGGTGGATGGAAGGGAAGTCCTGGGTGACAGCTGCTGGTAGAGACCAGGGTGGCTTTCAGTCTGCCTTCCAGCTTATGACTCCCTCCCCTCAGTATCCCAACCCCCAACTTCAAAGACAATGGCTTAGAATAACTAGTCAACAGGACAAACTCCACATCCCATGGAAACAAACCAACCTTCACCGGGACTCAGCAGTTCTGGGCGCTCACAATCTGCTAACTGGGTTTTGCTGCAGGGGTCATGTGAATTATTTCTAGTGTTTTTAACTGACCAAGCTTTGTTTTATGGACTAGCATGTGGTCTATACTGGACGGGACTCCCCGTGCACTCAGGGGGAGTCTGTGTACTCTGCTGACATTCGGTGGAATCATTTACAGACGTCTGCTGGGTGGAACTAAATTAGAGGGTTGATGAAGCTTTTTATGACCTCGTGGATCTTCTCTCCTATTGTTCTATCCATTAGTGAAAGTGAGAAGCTGACGTCTCCAGCTGTTTTCTTTGAATTGTCTATTTATCCCTTCATTTCTGTCCATTTGTTCTCTATGCATTTTGGTGCTCTGATGTTAGATGGTATGATTATAACTGTCATATACCTCTGATGTATTGGCCCTTCTATCATTATACAATATTCACCTTTATTTCTAAAAACAATTTTTTGGTTTGTTTTAAAAATGCTGTCTGATAATAGTATAACTAGTCTAGCTTTTTCATGGTTTCTGTCTGCCTGATGTATCTTTCTTGATCCTTTTGCTTCCAACCTGTTGGTATCTTTGAATTGAACGTGTGTCTTTCATAGACAGTGTATGTATGGATCTTGCTTTCTTAAAAATTGTATCTGCAGATTTCTGCCTTGGCTTGGCCTGTCTAATCTGTTCATATTTAATGTTATTATTGACATAGCTGTATTTATGTCTGAAAGATTACGTTCGGTTTTCCACACATCATGACTTGTTTCTCTTTCTCCTCTACTTTTTTTTTTTTTTTTTTTGCATCAAGAGCATATTTTAAAATGCGGCAGTTTAATTTCTGTAATTTTTTTCACTGTATGTTTGAGTCTTTTCCCTAGGTTCTTACCGCAGACAAATTAACTTTTCAGACACACCTTCAGATATATATGACACCAATTCCAAGAACTCTAGAAACATCGCACCTGTATGCTTCTATTCTACTTCCCCTCTTGGAGTGACGTCCTTTGTTATAAATGTGTCCCATCTAAAGATATTACAAACTCAATACTACATTGCTCTAAGTTTTACTCTATGCAGTCTTTTTTTTTTTTTTTTTTAATAAACTGAGAAAGGAAAAGAGAGTGGGTGTACACTTGCGGCTTTTGTTATATTAACCTCATGATTTTTTTCCTGGATCCCTTCCTTTGTTCTGTGGATCCGACTTACCAACTGAGATCATTTCTTTAATCCAGTAGAATTCTATTCCCATCCATATCCTTTGTGTCATTATTGGAAAATATATTTCTGTGTTTTAGGCCAAACAGTACATTATATTCTATGTTTTATATAACTGCTTTTTATATCAGTAAGAGAAGAAGGCAGAAGCAATATGCATTTATGCTTTTTTAAAATAATCATATCATTACCTTTTTAAGTACTCTTTGTTCTATCAGGTGGGTTCAAATTAATGTCTGGGATCCTTTTTTTTTTTTTTTTCTGCCTGAAGAACTGCTATTATTATTTCTTTTGGAAGAAGCTCTGTTAGGGACAAATTTCCTGTTTTTGGTGATCTCAGAGTGTCTTTATTGCACCTCCATTTTTATAAGGTAGTTTTACTGGATATGGAATTCTTGATTGATATGTTTATTGTTGAACACTTGGAAGGTGTTGCCCTACTGCATTCTAGCCTCCACTGCCTCTGATAAATCGGCTGTTATCTTATTTGGGTTCACTTGTAAGTGATAAGTCATTTTTTCTTTGGTCATTTGAACATTTCTCCTTGTTTTTGGCTTTCAGAATTTTTACTCTGATTTGCCTTGTGGGTCTCATTGCATTTATTCTACTTGGAGCGTGTGTAGCTTGCTGTGTGGTTAGTGAATGTTTTCAGTAAATTTGGAAAGTTTTCTGTCATTATTTCTTTGAATATTTTTCTGCTCCTTCACTCCTCCGCTTCTGGGAAATACATTGCATGTTTGGTGCATTTAATGTCCCACATTTTTCTGAGGATGCTTGTTTTTCTTCATTCCTTTTTCATTCTGTTATTTGGACTGCATGATATCAAATGATCCTTTCTTCAGTTTTTCTAATGCTTTCTCCTGCCAGCTCAAATCCTCTACTCTTAGAGGGCTCAACAGAGCCCTCTAAGATTTTATTTTTTTTAATATAGTTTCTGTATTATTCAATTCCAGAATTCTCATTTGGTTCTTTCAAAAAATAATTTGATACTCTTTATGATGTGGTGTTGTCTTTCTACCTACCATTACATCTTTAGTTTAGTGTTATTGTAGTTTTTTGAACATATTTATGATGGCTACTTTAAAATCTTTCTTAAATCATATATTTGGCCATCCTCACAGGTGGTTTGTTTTTCTTAATTTTCAATTTTCTGGTGCATAGGAAATATTTTTCTTTTTCTCTTTCATATCTTATGAGTTGTGTTGGAAACTGGATGTTTGAGACAGTATCTTATACCAACTCTGGGTACTGGTCCTCTCTTCCAGAGCTTATTATTGTTATTTGTCTTTTTGTCTTGCTTATTCTTTTAATCATTAGCTGTATTATTTTAAGGAAATTTATTTCCCTCCTATAGTGTGAAGAATCTGATAGTGGTCCTCAGGAGTATGGGTTTGGGTATGCCCACAGTCACCCTAGGAGGACAGTGGTGTGGGCAGGGCTCTCTTTGACTATCTCATTTCCTGGCCATACCAAGCTACTAAGCTTCACTAATCTCTGGCTGAATGCTCTGTTGTTTTCAACAAAGTCCTGAGGCATATGCTCCACAAAACAACTCAGTTAGATGTGGACTCCTTTTAAGGGATAGTTACCAAAGTCCCAAGGAGTAATCCTCTGAGCTGTCTCTTATCCTGTTCTTTCCACAAGACTAGCCATCCTATGGGGTTTAGCTTCTATGTGATGTATCTATTGGTCTCCCCTTAATGGTCTTTCATTACCACCTCCATTGTTTTTGGGAGCACTCACACTAGAATTTTCCACACTCTCTCAGTTCTTTTGGGAAAAGATTTAGAGTTCTTTGTTCTATGGCTGTGTGCCCCATCTTCCTCAAGATGAGGTCTCTAAGCCTGGGCTCTGGAGCTGTGTGTGTGGAAGGCAGTGGCAAGATTCTCTTTCAGTGATCCACTCTGGAAGCTGAGCACTTGGTGTAGATAGATCTTCTTGGCTTGCTTCCATCATCATGTCATCACTCTGTGAGCCAGGGTAAGCCTGATCAGGCCTCCAGGGTTCTCAGTGGCACCACACCTGAGGAGGAGTGTAAGTCCAACATTGGGGGCTGGAAGGAAAAATAGAGTTGGTATCTCTTAGCTTCACTTGCTTGGAAGGTAGTCTCAGCAGTCAGTGGTGGAGGCAGGATGAGAAATGCTTGTGTCCTGCCCCTCTTGGGATAACAGCCCTGTGTTCTTGGTTGCAATGGTCTGAGGGAAGTTTTTAATCCCACTGAGCTGTGCAGGTGGAGGGATGGGGCAGGGTATTGATTCACAGACTCCTGCTGTTCTTCCTAAGTTTTAGTACATTTTTCTAACAAATATTTCTTCATTTGATATATGCCTTTAGAACCATTGCCAGAGACATTGTTATTATTGTTAATAAATAATTTTCACCAGTTTCCTTGGAGAGGGGACCAATGACCTCCTCCACTGTTGTTCTCAAAGTAGAGTGCTCTAAAAACTTTTACGATTATTTTTCTTGCTTAGGAGTTACCCAGTTTTTGGAATATGTTAAACTAACTGTACTTCAGTTTCCACATTTGTTATACAAATTAAAATAAGATCACACATGAGAAATCATAAACTATAAAATAAGATGCACATTAGTCCAATTTTACTCCTTATAGGCAATAGCAAACTAAGTATTATTTTCCAAGCTAATGCAATCATTGGACTTGTTATTACCCTAGAAAAAAAATCTAGGATTGGAGACCTCTCAGCAGGGTCAGAGACAGTTGGTGGCATCTGCCTGGCAGTAGTATTTGGCTTCTCTGTCTTGGTGCTGCCTGACTCTGTTTGCAAGTTAGACTTTACTCAATTCTGTCCATATTTCATCTTGTTCAGTCAAAGGAAACGAAAAGAGGGAGGACACTTCTACCTGGGGTTTGCTATGATGCAATGAGAAATTACTCAAATCAGGGGGCTGAAAGCTATTAGCTGAAGGGATGAGGGAATGTGACAAAAGCAGGGAAGGAATGTATTTTGTTTTGCAGTATCAGCAGTTCCCACCAAAGAGACACCCAGCTAGATGTTTCACCTAATAGCCCCTCATTAAGTGTTTGGTCTGATAGCTCCTTATTTGAGCCAGTTTGAGTAGGTTTGGAGCCAAGGACCTGTGCAGAAGTACCCCCGAGTTGTCCAAAAGTTACCTTTAGCTCATTGCAGTGCTAAGATCTCCCACTATGGACAAGGTTTCCCTCTATTTTTTGAACCTGTGATGCATGCACTATCATGTTGACATGGTGGGAATGCAGGCCTAAGTCATAGAATATGTATGAGTTCCTTAATGTATATGTGAGCTCCCTGCCCTCTAATATATGAATAAAATCTTCCTGTACTAACTCCACAGGGAGATCATGCTTTGAGAGCAATCTCCCTTACTTGTTGCAAGTAATAAAAATTATTTGCTCAAACCAAAAGGACTTGGGCTGATCTATTGGCCAACTCACCACAAGTGGCAAGCCCTTTGCATTTGGTGACCCTGGGACCTACTCTGAATGGAAATTGGGGTGGAGAAATGGGAAAATGTGTGAGGTTGACAGAACATTAATTGTTTTGTTCCAGTTTCTTTCCTTAATCTGAAAACTGCTTTTACACTTCCTACTATTTGAACATCTATTATTTTCCAGGAGCTCTGCTAACTTTAGGAGGGAGTAACGATGTCTTTAAGATTTGATTCTTGCTTTCCTACCATTAGCAACTAGACGGGAAGGCAGACAGCACACAACAGAGTTTTGGACAGAGGAAAAGAAGAAGCACCAGAGTTTAGGAAATCACAGCTTAGCTGGGGCCCCCACAAACTGTGGTTGGAGACCAGTTGGCGATTGCAAGGTGGATTGAGGTAGGCTGTGTAGGACTTCAGTAATTACACTAAAGAGTCTGAATTTTTTCCCTGGAAAATAGGTTGTCATCACAGGTTTTTAAGCAATTGAGGAGCATCATGTCCTCCTTATATCCCAGATAAAATGTGTGGATGATGGAACAACAGGGGAATGTGAGGAGTTGAGGGATCACAAATAAGAATATTTTTCCCCAATTCTTTGTCATTAATTACTTGATGGCTCCTTGCACCTCTTTGGGGCATAATTTCCCAAACTTTAATAAGAAAGTATTAAAGCAGATAATTCTCAATGTCATTTCCATTAACAAAAAAATCTGTAATAGTTCTATTACTTTTTTTGGCCTCTCAGAATCTCTCATTGATGTGTTATAATAGCCCTCTGCATTGTAACATTGATGTTAAACATATTCATCCCAGCTGTTAGATTTTTAGAATACCGTGTTCACTGATACTGCCAAACACAGTTTCTTATGTCTAAGAGGTATTTGATATACTCAGGATGTTGGCATTATATGGTAAATATTTAAATGTAATCCTTTTTTTTTTAAGTTGCTCTGTCATATGTTAGCCATTATCATAATTCATTAAGCCCCATGGAGGGGCTAGATATGCCAGTAGCAAGACAATAGTTGGGATTTACAATCTGTTGGAATTGCAGATTAGAGGCAGATCAGGGAATGGAAATGAGGATCTGGATCACACGAATGTGGCATCTGAGACCATGATTGAGAACTGAGCATAGAGGCTTATCAGAGGCTGGCAGCACTGTTGTCCTACAAATACTGACGTCTTTAAGGAAAGGGATCAGTAATCATGAAGAAACCAGAAATGGTTTTCCAAGCAAAGGTTTGTTACGAGATTGGCAGTTTGAGAAGAGCGAGGGATTTTAAAACAGACAAAATGAATAGCAACCTTAATCACAACAAGATGTATAGCTTGGGGAGGTCACTTAACATGCTGAGCTTGGTGCCCTCGAATGCAAATGGGCATGACATATTATCAAGTAATTATGAAAGTGAATGTTGTGAATAAAGAATGGTTACCAAAGATAAATTTATGATTATTTTAATACCTGTGGTGAATCTATGTTTCAGACTTTATAGGATAATCTTCATTTCCAATACTCTATAATCCTCCTAACCTAATTCATACTTGTCATGCAATAAATCTCAATTTTCTGTTTGAACAATATGGCATGTGTGATAGGTTAATAAAGTGTTGGACGTAGAGTGAATGAAATGGATGGAAGCACAAAGTCAGGATAAAGACCATGAATAATGGCCTTTAGAAAATCAAATAACATTAAAATCAGGATGCAAAATTGGGGCACATTGTTAAAAATACCCAATGATAAGGGAAAAGGTAAAGAGTATTGGACAAGTCTCTCTAATATGGTAAATTGTTTCATACACACACACATACACACACACTTTGCATTCATAAAAAGAAATAAATCAGATGAAATAAGAAATACAAAGTCAGAACATGCAAATCAAAATGTCTAGAACATTGCAAGAGTCCCATGAAGATGTGAGGCTTATCTTCTCTCTGCTCCAGGTCTTCTACAGCTAGGATAATTTCAGTGTCAGTTGAATGATCCATCCAACAGCATGGCCTCTTAGGGGACAGTATGAATCACATTTTCTTATCCCTTTTTATGCCTTATTTAAAAATTATTATTAAAAAGTGGACATCGTCAATGATATATTTGAGCAATGCTGGATACTGATTCCTGTTCTCCTGACTCCCTACCCTACCAGGCTGGATGTTGTTTGCTTGTGTATTTGTCTAGTGACCTCTGTAGACTATTTCAGTGAAGTCTATTTCCCATATAGTGTAAACTGTCCAGTGTCACTCTACTTTGGGTTCTGCGTTGGGACGTGCATTTGATGACAGTGGTTTCTGCAGGACTTTCTTTAACCGTGTCTTTTCCAATTCTTTCTGTTAAGCTGTCTGCCACTTTGGGTATCACACCCAGTTCTTTGGTGCCACTAATTGCTGACTGGTTACTGTTTTTAACAATATCCTTGGGCCTAAATGTCTCTGCATTCTAATCTGATTAAAACTGAACTGAACATCTCTGAAGAGCTATTTTTGAGGCTGGTACTTGGAGTTTGTTCACAAGAGTGCTGTCTCCTTGTCTTCTTCTCCCTGGTAAACTAGCTGACCTATGGTTTAGCTTTTTTCTCTTGTGGGGTTATGAACATCTTATTGCTTACAACCAATATCTTCATTATTTTTGAGAAAGTCTTTAGGCTTGAATCTCTTCACACACTGAATAGAGGCAATTTCTTTGGAGAGAACTTTGAATCTTATTATGTTTGTCTGCTTTGCCTCTAAGCAAAATCTCTAAGTAACTACTGCAGAGTTGGGGACTGGAACAGTGGCCTGTTTCTCTCTTGGAATGACACCCGAACTTTATGAGCAGGTGTCTGGATGGAGGCAGTAGTCTCTGATCTTACTGACTTCCCTCTCAGATGTGGGACCTTTACAGGCCTGAAGCAATGGCATTTGAGATCACATCTTTTTGCACCTGGGGTAGAGCCCCTGTCCAAAGGGGTAAGGTGGAGAAAGGGAGTCCCCAACCTCCTTGTTCCATTCACGTGGAATTCAGTTGTAATAACATGGAGTTGAGTGGGGGTGGAGGGAATAGAAATGCTGATCATGAGTCCCTCCTAGGGACATACTGTATCCTTTGATTGGGAGCCATGGAAAAGAGGGCATCCCATACTCACCCACAGTGGAACTTCCATCATGTCACACTGCTGGCCTGGGGGAAGGCCATACTTTCTGCAAGCAGAATTATTTTGTTTTGCTTTTCAATCAATTATGTATATCTTTTCCTTTATTTGGAGTATATAATTCATTTATATTAATTGCAACTTCTGATATGGTTGAATTTAAATCTAACACCTTGCTATTTGCTTTCTATTTGTTTCATTTCTATTCTTTCTATGTTCCTCTTCTGTAATTTTATTTTGGATTCATCAGGTTTTAAATTATTATTAATCAATGTGTCTCTTCTATTAGCTTTATTATAATAACTTGTTAATATAATTATTTCAATGAGTGTTGTCTAAATTACAAAATGCATCCAGTTTACCTTACCTTGGTGTTATATTCCTATTACTCTCAAACACTTTTCTTTTGCATGTGCTATAAGTTCCATAAACCTCAGTTATCATTGTTGCTTAAAATAATGGATAATCTTTTACAGTTATCTTATATAGTTATAGTTATGTTTACTTATATAGTTCTTATATATATATATATATAACCTATATATCTTATATAGTTATAGTTATGTTTAATCTCTCTAGACTTGTATATTGTTTTTTACATTACATGGTCCCATATGTAATCATTTTTATTAATCCTAAAAACTTCCTTCAAAATTTATTTTTGCTTAGGTTTGCTGGCATCAAATATTTCAGCTTTTGTTTGTCTGAAACTTTAAAGTTTTTATATTGAAATATTTGTAGATTCACATGCAGTTTTAAGACATAACATAGAGAGATCCATGAACATTTCATCAATTTCCCTAAATGGTGTGTCTAACAAAATGTAAGTGTAATATCACATCAGGATGTTGATGTTGATATGGTCAAGATATGAAAGATTTACAGCATCACAATGAGAAAGTGCTTATTTTGCCTTTAATTTTGAAATTAATCTGGCTTATTGTAGAATTCTGGGTTGACACCATCCCCACTCCTTCTCTCCTCACTTAAAATATCTCATTCCAATGTCTCCATACTTTCATAATTTCTTTTATAAAATTATCTCTAATTGTTTATGTCTTCTTTTTTTTTAAAGATTTTATTTATTTATTCATGATAGACATAGAGAGAGAGAGAGAGGCATAGACACAGGCAGAGGGAGAAGCAGGCTCTATGCCGGGAGCCCGACGCCGGACTGGATGCCTGGACTCGAGGACCGCACCCTGGGCCAAAGGCAGGTGCCAAACTGCTGAGCTACCCAGAGATCCCCTTTATGTCTTCTTTTTGTGGATGTTTTAAAGATTTTATTTTTGTGCAGATCTTTGGTCTTAGCACTTTGGCTGTGATGACATCTATCATCTATCTATCTATCTATCTATCTACCTATCTATCTAATCTATCTATCATCTATCTATCATCTATCATCACCTAGCTAATCTACTAATATGTAAATATATCTCCAGATGTATGTTGATGTCTTTCAAAGGAATTAGAAAATACTTGGTCATAAATTTTGCAAATACTGGTTGCTTTTGTCCCATTTTCTCTCTCTTTTCATTCTAGAACTCTATTTTTATATACATTAGTCACTTCAGCTCTGTCTCACATATTGTGATTTTTTTCTGTTTTCCTATTTCTTTTCCCTGTATACTTTAGTGTAAACATTCTCTATTGATCTGTCTTCAAGTTTACTAATGTCATATTCATCCCTATGCAATCCATTGTTAAATCTAACATGCTCTTAATTTCAGAAATCACATTTTGTAGATCTAGAATGTTAATTGAATTATTTTTCATAGTTTCATACTCTCTATTAAAATATTACATCCTTCAATATTTTTGTCCATATTTTCCTCTATTATGTTTAAGATTTTTTTCTAAAGTGCTTGTATGCTAATTCCAATTATGGGATCATACCTTTGTACATGTCTATTGATATAATCTTTTATCAGCCACTTTTCCTTTTTTCTTAATATGGCTGTTATTTTTCATTATATATTGGACATTAGCATGAGGTGTTATAGAGTCTGAACTATGTTATTTTGTTCTAAAAGTATATAAAGTTTTTTAATGGCTGGCAATTAACTGTGGCAGAATACTTTGACCTAACTACTTTGGGGTGATCTTCATTTGGGTCTGTCTTAGAGTAGGTGTATCTGAATGAATCCCTTTATCTTAGAACACGTTCTTAATCTTGGCATGTGGTGATTATTGCCTGGATGTTGCCTTTTTTCTAGTGACAATTAAATATCTCTGTTGTTTGGAAAGGCTGAGGTTTGTCTGGGTCACACTCCCAATTCTCTCCAAAGCGAAGATTTTATGATCTTAAAATCCCTCTTCAGTACTCAACATCCCAAGAGCTGCTCCCATGTAGGCCTTCTGGAATCTTGGTCTGCATAAATGAGGTGTAGAAGATATCCAAAGACTAGAGGGGTATTTTATGTGGACCTTTTTTAGGATATTGCCTTGTGACTTTTTTCTCTCTTTTATTCTAACCCCTAAATCTCATACATTATTACTTACAAACTTGAATCTCTGTTTCCATTGTCAGATTGCTGCTCTCTGTTTGAACTCTCTTTTCCTACAGAATTGTTTTGGAAATTGCTTCATGGAGAAAAAAGATACAAAATGGGGCTTGTCTCACTTAATTCCCCTCTCTCAAGAACTATAGCCCAATATTAGTAACTATCCAATGCTTACAAACAGTTGTTTGATACAGCTTGTTTAAATATTTTTTACTGTTTATAGTGGGCACAAATCTGATACCAGCTACTTTGTCAAACCTCTATGGCTGGTGTTTAAAGCCATAGGATTGTAGCAAATTCCTAACAGAGTTAGGTGGAACAGAATAAAAGAATATTTAGGACCAAGCCTTGGGGTATTGCCATTTTAAAGGGTTCCAAAATAAGAGAAGGACTCATCAAAGATACTAAGAAGGAATGTCATGGGGATGCCAGGAAAACAAAGACAGTGAGATGTTCTGAGAAGCAAGTGAGGAAAACATATCAGGGGGAGGATGTGATCCACTATTTCAAATGTTGCTTTTAGGTCAATAAAATGTGAGAATTAAGAATGAACCATTTGATTAAGCAACTGAACTCACATCATTAAAAAATAGCCTTTGGTTTCCAGATTATAAGCAGTAGATTCCAATCCTTTTTTTCAATGAGACTATTTTTTATTTCTTGTCCAATTTCTAGTTCAAAGTGTAAGAAATAGCTATGTGTTTAAAGGTGTCCATAGATGATTAAATAAATGGCTTTGAGATGCAGGGTAATAAGAAGCAAATGGAGAATTCAGTTCCCTATTCTCTATTTTTGGAAATTACCAAGGACATTTTTTCTCTCCCCTTTTCTTAGCATTTATATGGAGCCTGAAAGTAGAGCTGCAGTGAGCATGTGTGATCTATTTTTAGGAGACAGGATCCATGAACACTGTTTTTGTTTTACCTTGTTGGGTTCACTGATTTTTCTTCAGCATCTAGAACAGTGGTTGGTCCATAAAAACATTCAATAATGTTAATCAAAATTTAGTATTATAGGGGCTCTTGAGTGGCTCAGTCAGTTAAGGGTCTGACTCTTGGTTTTGGCTCAGGTCATGATCTCATGGATTGTGGTACTGCACCCCATGTGAGGCTCTGTGCTCAGTGGGGAGAGTCTGCTTGAAGATTCTTTCCCTCTGCTCCTCCCCTCATAAAATAAATAAGTAAATCTTTGGAAAAAATCTGTTATTATGGTCTGGTTCTATTACTATTCAGCTGTTTTCCAGGTAAATCAGCTACACTGTTGGATCCACCAAATGATTCAGTAGTGATCTATCTTTATCGTTCTCTCAAGACCGCAAGTCATATAATTCTTGGGACTCAAATAGGAATTAGATCTTTACCACAAAGAGAGTAGGAAAGCATAAGTGGAAAAAGAAATGGGAATCATGTTTTCTGTCAATACTGTGAGCCATTTATCTTCTTCTCTTCCAAAAGTTGAATCATTCTAAATGAGACAATTGCTTATTGCTAACTCTGCTAAACTAGTGAACAAAAATATCCGCCATAATTATGTTCATAGTTCCATCTTTGGCATTCAAGTTAATCTGAAAAACACTCCTTTTCCTGAAAGATTATGTAACCAGGACTTAGATTCAACAATGGCTCTCTGTCAGGCTTTGTTCCATTTAATTTTTGGTTAAGAGTGTTACTTGACACCTGTGAACATCTTGTTTTGCCCTGTGTCTTCAAGAGGGAGGCTTTACAGAGTCTAACATTTGTCCGATGAAGTTGTTATCAGAGAAAATTATTTTTGAGTCCTGTTCATAACTCCATAGCTCAGTTCTCAAGTGTTATTGTTAATATTCTGCTTTCTATTTCCACAGACAAGAATTTAAGCAATCTGTCTTCAAACTGAGAAAATCACCTATGAATATAACCAATATGGCAAAAAATCAACAACAATTTCTTTGTTCATTTATTTAGCAATGATTTATTGAGTCTTTGCTGCACAAAAGTCCATGTGCTAGTAACTGGGGATCCAAGTGGTGAGCAAAATCTAGATTTGACCAGTATTCTAATGAGGCTTAGAGTCCAGTGAGAAAAAATGGGCATTAATAAAAATATTACATCAGAAATAAATCTTTTGGGAAGTATAGAGAATCTTCTATTGAGTTTTCACAGAAGATTTTAAGTTCCATCTGTATCTCCTGTAATACTGTAGGATGATTTCAAATTACCACTTTTTTGTGGCTGGTTGCTATCTCTTGGTTGCTAAATTGCAGAATATATTAAATTGCATATGGTAATATATGTAATGTGTATACAAATGCCTGGCATTTAGTAGGTGAGCAGCAGACGTCAGTTTTATTCCTAGGCTTGTTTACTTTGCCGCAAGGGAAAAAGAAGTCTGATGTGCTGTCTGAGATACTGCATATCTCTGGCTGTCTCTAAAATTCTGGTTTATGTCCAGCTTTTAAACTTAGACTATGCTAGCTCTGTATGAAAAAGGCCACTGTGTAGTTTATGTTACTCCTAGAGTTGGAAGTGCCCAATTGCTCCATTTTAATGAACTGAGACAAAGATCTTCTTTTCTCATGATTAAAAAAGAGTCCTTGTAACAATGATTCTCAAACTAGAATTATTCCTGAAGGCCAGTACACATAGTGTGTATGGATTCAGGAAGTCTTTACAACAACTTACAATTCTATATTGATATTATATATCGAAATATATATATAGTTCCACTTATATAGCTTTTTGTTCTGGATCAACAAGGTAACCTGCATTTGTAACCATGATCATATTGATGCCAATGGACCATCTCAATTACACAGCTTTAACTTTTAATGCATTTTTCCACCCAGGATTTATTGCCTTGTGTCTTTCCCATCTCCCTCTTGAAACTCTTTTCCTCTTTTCCTGTGCTTTGCTAACTATATAAAGTTGGATATATTAACAGAAGAGTTAATTACTGCAAGAGATAGATTTTTTCTCTGAAATCTAGATTTATTTATTTTTTTGTGTGAGAATATTTACTGCTTTTTTTGAGATTATTGCAGGTATATGTGTATGCATGTATTCTTGAGCACACATTTAATGTGTGGGTGTTATTAAAAATGCTTGTTTATTGGAGGAGTGTGGCTGTCTTGCTTTTATTTTACACTGTGCTGAAAAAAAACATGACTTGGGGACAAAACTATGGAATCTATGTAAATACTGAACAGCCTAGTCTTTGAGCTATAAACTAGTGAGATTGTACAGCAAGCAGTATGTTGGTACATTTTCTCTTAAATATATTGGTTGATTTTCCCACTCTGGCTTATCAAGGGTGGATGTTAATCTTGAAGCTACTCTTGCACAGAGGATAGGATGAGGATAGGAGAGGAAATGCAGGATGAGAGGAAGAACTTCCTCTTTTGGGCTGCTGGATGGTTAGGTAGGACTCTACGCCATGGAGATGTGTGAAGATATTCCTAAGAATGGGGGATCATCTTTGTTCAGTTGTTTGGCTAGAACCTAGAAGCCAATGAAAAGGCGACATCATAGGCTTAGGCTATAGGAGGAGGCACAACTACTGCCATGATTAATATATCCCTTCACTCCAGAAAGTTATGTTATGCCTTCAGTGGCCAAACTCCTTTCTACCTTTACTCTGGCAATCATTGATCTGCTTTTGTTACTATATATTAATTTTGGTTTTCTTGGAATTTCACATATTTGAAGTCATACAAGATGAACTATTATGTATATATTTTTCTTTTGCTTAGTGTGATGTTTCTGATATTTAACCATGTTGTTGTGGACATATTAGTAATGTACACCTTTTTATTACTAAGTAGCATTTTATTATATGAATAGACAGCAGTTCATCTATCTGTTCAACCATTGGAGAATGAGTTATTTCTAATTTTTTGTAATATGAATAAAGCTGGTATGATTATTCATATATAAGTCCTGTGTGGATGTGTTTTTATTTTTCTTCGGGTTGTTAGATCATAAAGGAAGTATTTATGAAATTTTATATGAAATTGTCGAACTATTTTCCAAAGTGGTTCTACCGTTTTGCAATCCTATCAGCAGTGTAAAAAAATCCCAGTTGCTCTACACCCTTACAATTTCATGGCATTTTCAACTTCTACTTTCTTTTTATAAAGTTAATTTCAGTCATTCTAGTGGTTACATGGGGATATTTAAAATTTGCATTTCCCTGGAACATTTCCAACAGTTGGTCAGGTCATGATCATTTCAGGATGAAGAAAGGGTTACTGCCATGCTTTATAATCATAGGATGATGAAACACGTGATGTGTGGAATACATAACATAATGATTTTTCTCTGAAAAGGTCATGTCAGAAACAATATGCTGTGGAACAGAGCCTTCACTGTTCATGCCTTTCCCAACTGTTTTCCTTACCCTCATATGCAGAGTTGAAAAGGAACTGGACCACTTCTGTCAAGGGACAGTGATTGTGTATATTGTAAGGCCACTCTCCCTAGCCATGAGATTTTGGCACCAGAATTAGAGACGTTGCTATTCCTTGTGGTTGTTCCTGTCACTCTAGAGTCGTACTGTGAGATTTTTTTGTGACTGTGGTTTCTAGGGGGCTGAAATGGTAGAGATGCAAGGTGTATAATAGTTGCACTCCTCATTAAGCAATGACTTAATAGCACAGAGAGTTGAATGCATTTCCAGCTTCTTCAAAAGAGTATATATATTTCTTGCCAGCATGTTGGGGAGAAGATTCTCAGGGAATTATTAAACATTGCACCCAGTGCTTGGATGTTTATTACTGTTATTTTGTAGGACATTAGTTTAAACAAAAAACAGATTTTGTCACCTCACTGTGGCTTTTTTTTTTTAATTTTTATTTATTTATGATAGTCACACAGAGAGAGAGAGAGAGAGGGGCAGAGACACAGGCAGAGGGAGAAGCAGGCTCCATGCCGGGAGCCCGACGTGGGATTCGATCCCGGGTCTCCAGGATCACGCCCTGGGCCAAAGGCAGGCGCCAAACCGCTGCGCCACCCAGGGATCCCTCACTGTGGCTTTAGTTGGAGTAAATATGTGTCCACTCTGGGCTCATCAAATCTTTTTTTTTTTTCCCTTTCTTTTTTTTAAGTTCAAAGTTGTAGGAACTAAATTCTTAGAAATCTATGTTTGTTATAGCATTGCAAGTCTGATTTGGTTTAATGTACTCTAAAAAATATGTTGAAAATAAGAATCCTTAATAACGATTACTCCAATGGGATTTTACATGCAGTTTAGATAGGACTCAGATTTTGCTGTACCTGTTACTCTAATCTATATTCATGTGATCAGAAGCTTACCCCTCAATAGGTTTATATAATCACCAGCTGTGGGGTATTGAGAGATGGTTCCATGTGAGCAGCATCACTTGCAGGCAGACTCTTCCCTATCCTAATGAAATCTCGCTGTGGAGAAATGAGCTGGCTATCTCTGAAATAGGATCCCCATTCTGCTGCACTGTGCTCACATTTCTGCAGCTGGCTCGGTCAAGGCTAGCAACCTGGGGAACTAGGTAACAGTAGACAGAGATTAGAATGGGGAGGAGGTGGCGGGGTACTGAATGAATAGATAGAGGTATGAAAAGGCATCTGAGCTATCCACCTTGTTTGGAATAAATCCTTTGGCCTAAAGATACTTGGGGCAACAGGCAGGATGGTCCAGACCAGAATGGCAACAAGAACCAGGAAACCAGGCAGATTTACAGGATAGGGTCAAGAGATTCAAGGCTCTGTTCCCCTCCATTCCCACTTCACAAGGCCCAGGTCCTACACAGCCTTAGAGCCCTAGACCCTGCTCTGCAAAGGAAATGGGTAAGCTATGGTGCCAGAGACTTCAGATATCACACAGCCCATCACTTCTTAGCTTTGGGATTTAACTTCTTGAAGCTTGCCTTCTTTATTAAAAACAGATTATAATCACCAGTTGTCATGAGGATGAAAAAAGAATAAATGTAAAATTGCTTCTTTTTAAACTATGGAACAATAACCAGATATGAGTTATTGTAGAGATACAGGTTAAATGCATCTTCACAGATATCACATCCACCTACTTATCTTACAAAGAGAGGGGAATTCTAGAAATAAAATCTTTTGCCCAACATGCTTCTTCCATGAAGCAGTGCTCCCCACATGTCTTTTGACCTGTTCCTTGTGATTCTGGGTCCTCTTAGTAACTCAATTTTTGTAGCTAAGTGATTTACCCACTCCCACACACTTTTATGTATCACTGATTTACTGGTGATGCCAAACTCTTCCTCCCTCCCTGTCCTCCCTCTCTCTCTTCCTAGTTGTTAGCAGACATCTTGGCAGGCATGGGTGATGGAGGACTAGGGTCAGGAAGTCACACCCACCAAGGGTATGAACTGCCTGGGTCATCCTGTTTCTGCGGCCCCTCCTGGGGCCCACGAGGGTTATCCCTATAACTCTAGGGGCTCTGATTTTTAGAGTCTCTACCTGTGTTGCTCTTGTGGGCACTATGAGTTGGCACCCACACTTTTGAACAGGGATTCTCAAATTAAGGAGTTTTGACCTTCTGGAACCTGTAGATGCACACTTGAGAAACACCAGCTTTCATGGGAGTTAAAATGTATATCTTTTCATTTTAGTGATAACTCTAATGAAAGTTTTGCAAGTAAAAAAGATAAAAGTTCCTTCTTGTGATGGTAATTTCTCACGGGGAGACACTTGCCTGTAATAGGGCTTGGTTTCATACAACCATGAATTTAAAGGCAACATATGGACTCCTGGGGTTAAGGAATATATTTTCTGAGGTCTGAGGTAAATCCTCCCTTTTAAAAGAAATATTTCCTTTATTCAAAGAAATCACTGTGACACATCTGGGATAATCCACTTAAGAATTTAGGAATAACAAAAAATATCTTGACTTATTATTATAATAATAATATATATATTTTTTTATTTTACAGTGTGGTCCAAGTCTCTCTTCCTCAGAGCATCAATCACAAATTTTAACTCACCCTTGTGAAATCTCAGAACACCTTCTCTTCCTCTAAGGGCTTCAAATTCCTTTGTAAACTGTAAAGCGCCTCATAACTATTTGCCACAGGCATAGCAAACCAGCTATTGCAGTCATGAACCTACATTGAAAGTTGGAATTCTTATTTAATTGCAGTGGGGTAAATCTTGTTTTTTTTTTTTAAGATTTTATTTATTTACTTGTGAGAGACATGGAGAGAGAGAGAGAGAGAGAGAGAAATGCAGGATGGGGCAGAGGAAGAAGCAGGCTCCATGCAGGGAGCCCGATGTGGGACTTGATCCCAGGTCTCCAGGATCAGGCCCTGGGCTGAAGGCGGTGCTAAACCACTGAGCCAACCGGGCTGCCCGTAAGTCTTAATTCATCAGATAGGCTATGGAAGAAATGCTCTGTGATGGTATTTTCTTTATATCTGGTTTAATCAGACTGATCGTCATGATGATAAGATGAGGCGGACAGGGAACAGACATCATTGGCTGATAATATAACTGAGCTTCCAATACTACAAAGATCTTGAGTCTATACAAAGCAAATCATTTTTGAAGGCCCCTCTAGACCACTTACCAGGCATCACTAAGATATTTCTGTCCAAGAGGCCCTGATTCCTGAGGCTAGAAGCTCTCACAAGTCTATAGCAACTGAATCTTTGCTGTGACCTGGATCCCGTGGCCTGCTTTGACTTGTCTGACGGCACTGAGCACCATTTTCTTAGTTCTTAGGGTGAGGGAACTGCCCAAGAGCCCTCCTTACCACTGTGGAACTCATGGATGGGCAATGCTTCTGAGGCAACACTGTACCTCTTGCCTATTCCCCTACGCTTTTAGCCCCAAATGGAAGTTTCTCTTTCTGAGAAACCATGTATAATCCCTTCAATAAGTGTAAGTATGGGGATCCCTGGGTGGCACAGCGGTTTAGCGCCTGCCTTTGGCCCAGGGCGCGATCCTGGAGACCCGGGATCGAATCCCACGTCAGGCTTCCAGTGCATGGAGCCTGCTTCTCCCTCTGCCTGTGTCTCTGCCTCTCTCTCTCTCTCTCTCTCTCTCTCTGTGACTATCATAAATAAATAAAAAAAAAATAAGTGTAAGTATGGTGATGCCAAAGCTTTCAAATTTAAAGTGATCAATTAAAATATTTACTTTGAATAAATTTCATTCAAACTCTAAGCCTTAATACTGCTATATTGAATTTTAAAGATGATTTGGGTTCTTCCATTTTCTTTGCATTGCACAAGAGCATGGTATACATCAATTGTTGGAAGGCCCTCTAATCTGTGATCTGTTGTGGTCAATGTTGACATCTTGGCTATCCCATCTCCTTGCAACTGGGTAGTTTGACTCTGTGGCTCTGTAGCTCTGTCTATTGCTGGTGGTCTGGGAAATGGCTATAGCTACCTTCTTAGTTGCACCATCCATCCCATCACTGGATAGAAGCCTCATCCCTTCTTTGAGTTCTGAAGGCAAAGCCAGCCATGAGGACCTCTAACTCACAGGATCCCATGTCTGTACCCTTTCTGGGATCTGGGAATTATTGTCTCTCTCTTTCGAGAGAGATCTCTGTCTCAAGAGATCTCTTCCTCTTTCCTTTGCCCCAGGATAATTTGAGGCAAAGGGATACAAAGGCTGGCTATCTGCTTGGAATGGAGTAGAAAAGAAAAGTAAAAAGAAATGGTAATTAGCATTCAGGGAGATTCTCCTGCTAGAAAATGCTAAGCAGAGTGCTAGGAAGGTCAAAGATTTGTCTTCCTGCTAAGAATGTGGGGGATGAAGGTTTTAAACAGATTACAGCAAATGCAGATGGAATAGTCCAGTAACCAATCTTGGACTCAGTCTTTCAATCATTTAACAAAACTGTATTGAACATCTATCTACTATGTACCAGAGACTTGGGTTAATGGGATATGAAACACGATGTAATGGGGAGACCAATAAGTAGACTATCATGTTGTCGTATGATAAATGGTCTACATAGCAGGAGGAGCATGAACTCTGGGTTAGGCTAGCCTGGGTGAAAACCTTGGCTGGGCCACTTTCTAGGTGTTTGACCTTGGGACACTGCTCCCCTGATCAGCATTATACACTCCTAGCTCATAGGAGCCTTCATATATGTGAGCTCTCACTCTCTCCATCCATTATTAAAGGGATTGAAATGTTTCTCTCATTTGGTGGCGTAGTTTCCCCTTCCTAGAAATGTATGGATACTCTTTATATTCAGAGTTTTATCACTGCTACCTCATTATCCTTGTTTAACAGATCTTAGGAATTTTATTTCCGAATGCTCTTTCTGTAAAGCTGGTTCCAGATGCCACTGAAGCTCATGTGTTCCTTCTTAGAGAGGAGAAAGAAGATCCGATTACTGCGTTGTATATTTTATATGTTGGCTAGGCACTGGAAAGGCAGTCCCAGGGCTCAGAGGCGTGTGAGGGCAGAGAGAAAAGTTCCGGTGAGTGTGCACTCTTCCTGTATTCCCTATCCCATCTGGCTTACTATTTTAAATTGGTCTTTTTAAAGTTATTAATGCCCCCCCCCCCACTCAACTGTAAGCCAGTTAAATCAAGGATTTTGTGTTATGCCTTTCTGTGTCCTCACCATCTTATATGACACCTCTCGGCATCTTATAGATATTAAAAGATGTTTGCTGACATTAAAAATGGACCAAATATAATGAAATCTGTATTTCTAATAGTAATAATTTAGTGTTTATATATATTTAGAACAGATCTGTTATCACTTAGTCTTTCTCCTTTAGTCAAATCCATTAAAATCTGTTCTGTTCTCCTACTGATTTGGTTTGGGTGATTTTCTGCTTCATCTACTTCATATAATCCCTTTTGAGCAACTCCTGACAAAGCACTCACTGTGAAAATGTCTTAAAATATACTTGGGTTACAATTAGGAATTCCAGTTGCCTGCTGTAATGTTATTCCAATTCTTTGCCCAGTGGGGTGCTCTTGACCAACCATGTGTTTTGGCATCCAAGGAAGATAGTTCCAGCTGGGCCTAGGCCTGGGCCATTATTCTAGCTCTGATGGCTGAGCAGTGGGTCGACTCTTCTGGGGACCCCCAGCATCAGGTGCCATTGACCTTCCTAGCTTCCTGTCACACAGCTCCCCACATGCACCTTGCATTGTACCCATCTGGACCATGAGTATCTTACTGTCACTTTGTCTTCTTCATGCATCTAGAGTCTGGTCACTTCTCAAGGTCTTAGACTCTGGTTCACAAGCTGCCATCCTTATGGAAACTTCTCTAATTTCTAAGCTAGAATTTTTCTCTCTATCCTTTGAATATCCCACACCAGTTTCTACCTCCATTGATCTGTTTCTAAGTGAAATTACATGTCTCAGTTTCCCTAATGGGAATATAAACTGTATCTGAAAGATATAGTTTGTCCCGTGTCTTCTCCTTTTCCTTCTGTTCTCTGGTCTTGTGCATGAAAGATGCTTAGTAAGTGGTTTTGTAAGAATTAAGAATAATAAGTATCTTGGCTCCCTGTGGAGATACAGTAGAAAGAATCTGCACTGGGCCCAGACCTCCAGGAATTGAACATCAGACCTACCATTTATAAAGAATCTTGGGCACATACACTTCAACACTTCTTTTCTTCTTTTTAGTTGAATGACAGTAAAACATGCAGGAAACTAGCAAGGTTTTTCCATGACTCAGGCTCAGGGAAACACCTCCCCCCCCCACCCCCCCCCACCCCCACCCCGCTCTCCTTTCTTTGGAGGACTGGGTCCACTCTCTGCTTTTCTTTCCAGATCACAGTCATGGCATCATTGACTTTTACGACTTGTTAAATTGTCTCTATCCTAATAAGATACAGTGTCTTTTCTGCTTTTCTTGCATCCCTGGTACCTAGCAGGCATTCAGTATATATATTGAATTGGTCTACTGGATGAACAGAAACTCTAACATTCTGTTCATTTTTGCCAGTGATGCTTGCTGCTCACCAAAGCCTGCCAGAAAATGCTGGAAGCTCTTTTCCTATTTTATTTTTCTATCCCTGCAAAATGGAGTCCACAGATCTCCTCTTCTTTTTAGATATCAGATCTCTAAGTCAGTATTTTCCAAAGGTGTCCTCATAGAAGAACACAATAACACTAGCTTTATCATAGGAACTAGCAAAGTAAAAAATAAAAAAATAAAAAAATAAAAAAAAGATAAGCAAAGATAACTTATTTGACTAAGAAACTTTCTTTTTCCCTAAGTAATATCTATTGATATAAAAGTCAGTTTGGAAAACATTTTTTCTACATATTGATCATTTCCTACTGCATGCTCAATTGAATAGCTTTCTTGAAGAACTCCCTAAAATACAATCATTTTTAATATGAAAATTCTGGAAATGGGGAAGATCCTTAGTAACTTTCTTCCTGGATGGCTGGAGAGTCCTCCTGTAATAACAAAACAACAGCAAAATCAGTAATTGGGTATTTCAATCCCTCAACTTCCATTGTAAGACTACTTTTTAGTACCTCTTTAGTTTTGCATAGGTTAAAGTACCCAGAGAGGTTTTGAAGCCTTGTAATGGACCTAATGGCTTTTTTCAAAGATATTCTTTAAGATATATTCAAATCCTGCAAGAAATAATAAATGAGGGAATAATGAGGAGCATTTATTTCTCAGTGTTTAACTGTAATGCTGCCTCTCTGCACTCACAATTTATGACGAGTAGGGATTTTTTTTTTTTTTTGTGAGTGGAATGCATTATGTTAGGGAAAAAAAATTAATGGCCATCTGTAAATGTGGGGATGGCTGGCAAATCTGTTATGCATGTTGTAATAAAAATGGTTTATTGGGCTATCCTGGTCAGACACAGGAGCCAAACGCTGCAGACTCTCCCAGAGAACATGCTTGGACTTCATACTGTTTTCACTTACATTGGAGTCTCTCTGAAGCATTGCTCTTCTGGTTCATCCTGAAGGGTTTCTATAAAATGGGTTTGTTGGACAAGTAGTTTCTGCCTTGAGCCTCTGGTCCCTACTCTGGGAATGAAAAAGGTTGAATTAGATAAACTCTGAGATCCCAGGCACACACTGATTTCTAGAATTTGAAATCTCTTCTCATGGGTAAAGTTGAAACAAATCTAATTAGCCTGTATTCTTTTTTTTAATAAAATAATTTTTTATTGGTGTTCAATTTACCAACATACAGAATAACACCCAGTGCTCATCCTGTCAAGTGTCCCCCCTCAGTGCCCGTCACCCACTCACCCCCACCCCCCACCCTCCTCCCCTTCCACCACCCCTAGTTCATTTCCCAGAGTTAGGAGTCTTTATGTTCTGTCCCCCTTTCTGATATTTCCCACACATTTCTTCTCCCTTCCCTTATATTCACTTTCACTATTATTTAGCCTGTATTCAACTCTACTTCAACACTGTGTGAGATCAAATGAGGATGTGCCCACCATCTTTCAAAAATTATTGTGTTGGGAAGTGAGGCAAGGCTCAGAGAATAAGGACACATGTCCAAAGGCATAGGGACTAGCTCAAAGGGGATGCCACTGCCACATCTGGCACAATTTGAGTACCAAAAAGTCAACCAGCAATGACAGTGCCAGCTTACATACCCACTGAATAATGGGACAGTTGAGAAGTCCATGCTAGTAGAGATAAGTCAATCAGGAGCATGACATGATTACTGTCTCAGTCCTGGTGACTTCAATTGTGATCTCTTGGTTAGGATGACGTATTCCAGAATTCTCACTGCAAAGTTCCTATTATTTTTCTTATAAAATACTACCATATGGTGGTGAGGTACTACACTAGGTTAGCATCATGTATTACTATCTTACTAATATATGCTCTATTACTATTACTACATTACTAACATATGAAGTTATTCTATTACTATTACTCTATTAGTAATACATACTATATTGCTACATTAACATCATATATTACTATCTTACTAACGTACACTCTATTACTACATTACTAACATACTCTATTACTATTACATTGTTAACATATATGGCATTACTCTATTATTACCATTATATCACCAATACATACTATATTACTACATTGTGGTGAGATTGTTTCTCATCAAATCTTCTCTACTAAGCATCCACCAGTGATTCTTTCCAGAATCAGTTATTGCTATGGTGGTTGCCTCATGGTGCTTCTCTCATTTCATCATTTCTTCTACATTTGTGATAACAGAATCCGCAGGGTGCCCCTCACCTATTTAATATTAATTTGTTTATTTCTATCAGTATGGACTCATAATGGGTGGATAACTGATGTTTCCTCAGGACCAGCAACCTGAGAATACAAATCGGGCGCCATAGGGTGATGGAGTGGAAATTTCCTCCAGGGCCACCACCTGCACAAGTGTAGAAAGCCATGTTTCCTTCAATGTGAAGGAGTTTCCAGAAGGCTTCGTAGGAGCCCAGCTCTCCACTGAGCAAGTAGAGGGGGAGGTTCCATCTCACTCCCAATCATCTCCCATTTGAAATGTGGAATGAGTCCAGGCTCTTGCTTTTTAAATGGCTTGTTTTTGGCTCCAGTACATGCCCTCCATCTCCTTAGGGTGGACGTCCTTGATCTTCCACATGAGCACAAGATAAGCCTTTCCACACTCTTGCTTTCCTACTGGGGTTTTATTATGTAGAGGTTCTACTTTTATGCCCTGGCATCGGATACAGGAGCAAGGGTGCAGTTAGAGGACACTGTGCATGGTCTACACCTCTCACTCAACTTTGGAGGCACAGCCTTTTGATCTGGCATGTTCACTGAAACTCTCATTTCCCAGGGTCTTCCACTTACATATTTCTGGAAAACATACCCCAGATGCACCCAATACTAGAGTTTGTCTGACTCTGCATTCTGGTTTTCTAAGAAGGTAACGTACAGCTTGTTCCTGTTGCCGTATTAATGTTACAGTGCTCCCTTTCACTCACAAAAATGTCTGTGTTTTGATGATCTATTTATTGTTTGGTCAACCTATCCAGAGAAGACAAAACTTCAGTTCAGTCTTACACTACTGAATATTTTGGTTCTCTCATAGCTCCAGACTAGCTGGATAGGAGGATTAAGATTGAAGAACATACAGAGGGTTGGTATGTGTGTGAAGGTAGAAAGGTGAAGGAGAAAACTTTAAGAAAGGTGTTCATAGTTAGATTTTTTTCCTAAACTTTTTAAAAAATTTTACTTTTTAAGTAATCTCTACACCCAATGTGGAGCTCAAACTTACAACTTGAGATCAAGAGTCACATGTACTACCGACTGAGCCAGCCAGACACTCCCATGGAAAGATTTTTCTATGATCGGACAAGCACTTGTGATTTTAGAAAAAATGGACATGGTGAGGGATTTGGGATAGAGAGATATATCCAGCATAAACATCGGTACTGCCCCTCCCATGACCAGGGTACTGGGCAGGCCACAAAACCTCCTCACATGTGGCCATGATTTGGGGAGAGCTTGGGGGGATGTGAAAGCACATTCAGAGAAATCTAATTTAATGCAGATGGAGATAGGTGCCGGGGTCTAGGAGCAAAGCCAGTCTTGTGGGAGCACAGAGGAAGGAGCCACTGAAAGAATCAGAGGGCTGACAGCTTACAGGCCCCGAGCACAGGAAGTTGCTGAGCTTGTTTCACGGTGGGGTGCAAGTGGGAGATGGTTTGGTATGGCTGCCTCCAACCAGAGCAAGCGAGGCCACAGAAGTCAGGCCAATGACTCTGTGGAATCAAGGCCAAAGTCAGGCTCTGCAGGGACATGTGTATAAAATGTCCAGCACCATTTGTCACTGCAAGATCGAGAAGTGCATTGTGCAAAAATAGACATGTTTTCTTGGGCTTCTCAATAAGCACCCCTTTTCTTATTCACCTTTGCTTATGAGCTGGGTTTTGATTATGAACAGGCATGCTATTACTGATGGCGGTTGGCCACCTGGGATGAATTAGCCAGAGGTGGTCGGCTCTGCCCACAGGATCCCTCCTGTGATGGGTGGAGGTTGGGACAGGGAAGAGTTTGACTTGGGTATTTCTCTCATCTCAGAATAACAGAAAGTCACAGTTCAAGTTTACCCCAGGCAAAGGAAAGCATAATCTCTTCCAGCTGTGGGGCCCCTTGACCTATTCCCAAGCCCATTCCCCCCTCCATTCTTCACTCTTAGGCAAGGAGCTCTGACACACAAATCAGCTTCAGACTCTGGTCTCAATTTGATGACTTACTCTATGACCTTAGAAGATTCATTTACAAGAAGGGAAACTAATAGTTTTGAGCACACACAATGGATCAGCCCATCAGCCAGGCTTTCAAATCCATGATGCTCCCACAGGTATGTATTAATCACCACTACATACCAAGTGCTGAGCTAGGTTTTGGGTGCACAGGGATCAGTAAAACAGAAGTGGGGTCCTGAATACTCATTAATGCCCTGGGAATGGTCATGTTTATCTCCTTCTGCCAATTAAGGAGACTGAAGCACAAATAGGTTAAGTATTTTGTCCTAAGTTATACACAGGAGTATGGTAGGCCAGGAATTTATAGACTGATTTCTCTGTTTTAAAGTCTCAATTTGTCCTCACTTGTAAAAATATGATGATTAGACTAGGTTGCCTCTAAGAGACTGTGTATCTCTAAAATTCTGCCACATTTTGTTAATTCTATGCAACAGTTTTAGGTAGAAGCTAAGCCAGTGATTATCTTTAAAAAAAAATTTTTTATATTTTTAAGTAATCTCTATTCCCAACATGGGGTTCAAACCCATAACCCAGAGATCAAGAGCCACATGCTCCACTGGCTGAGCCAGCCAGGCACCCCTTACTATCCTTTTAATTCCCGGATTCTAAGAAGCTATTGGGTTGTACACCTGCCCTGTTCTCTTTCAGTGATATGATGTATCATTAACAGACCAAACAATGGGAGTATAACAATACTAATGAAATTAATTTTATTTTAAAACATTTTATTTATTTGAGAGAGACAGCTTGAGCACAAATGGGGGAGAAGGGAGGACAAAGGGAGAGGGAGAAGCAGACTCCTCACTGAGCAGGGAGTTTGATATGGGGCTTGAGGATCCTGAGATCAAGGATCCTGAGATCAAGACCCAAACCAGGAGGCAGATGCCTCACCGACTGAGCCACCCAGGCCACCCCAGCATGTGATTAATCTTTATGTTGAGGGAAGATCTTACCCCTGTAACACAAAGAAATGGAAACCATTGTGCTTTTCTTAAAGGCTGGTCTTTAGGGATTTGGTAAAAGAATTGGAAGGATGAGAATCACAGACTCTCAATATGTAACTGAAATGGAAATCATTTTGTCATGGTAAAACTGAAACGCTCGTGAGAACAACTAGGGAAAATTCAGCTAACTGGGGGAAGTGTGTTTAGCACATTTTTGCAGATGCCAACATATCAACATATCAGCATGGGGATTTGGCAGGGTTTAATAACACAGGGATCTCTGATGGCTCTCCAGCAAAATCCATGAGGATCCAGATTGGACTTGTTTGACTGGAATAGAGTTGAAACTTCTGTCTTTAGAAGGGACATGCATTATTCTGTGCAGTGTAGTTTTTGTGCATCCCTCTGGGCATATGTCCTGCTGCCTTGCCCCTGCCCTGACCCTGGAGTTCATCCAGGAGTACCAGCCCCACCCCTAACCCATATAGCAGGAGACATCCTGAGGTTGTCATGGGAGAGAAGCATGGAGGCGAAAGAACCCTGGTGGCTGTAGCCCAGGGTCACTTGGGCTCTCATTGACTTGTGATATTGGTCATTCAGTCAACCTCTGAACTTTGGTGCCCATCTGAGAAACTGAGTGATACACTTACAGGGTATTCCTGAGCATTAGAAATGAGGAAGAATGGGAAAGATCCCAACCTATGACTAGTACATAGTAACCACTCCTTAAATGACAGCTGCCATTTTCCATTTGCATCTGTTTATTTCCACATTCCTTGAGTGCACAGCATGCATAGTTACCATGCCTGGTTCAGGGCGACAAGAGACGGAAGTGTTCTTTGATTTTCAGGAAGCAAGACTGTTGGCGGTTCATCTCCTCCCTCAACAGAACAGAAGGGGTTGGCTGCAGGATCCCTCGATCCTTTCTATGTATGCTCTCAGTTCTGTGCCCTCTGAGGGAAGGGCTGCTTCTCTCTATAATGAAGAGACATCTTGCTTCACACCCTCTTCCTTGTCTGGACAGCATATGCATAATTAGCTCATTTTCTTCCGAGGCTCTTTGTTGGAGAGAGTTGGTAGATTTGCTAATTCAGTTGCTTATGTATAACTCGTCATACAGTCAATTACAGAAGTCTTTGAACGGCATTACTGAAAACGTGTTTAGCTTAATCAGTTCTGACAGCAGCGGAGACGGGGCCAAGATCAGTATACCACACAAAGGGATGTCATTAACGGCTGGTCTCAGGGCATGGATCTGTCCCTCTGTGCGTTATCAGGGTGACTGTAGTGATAAATATCACCTCTCTATAAACTTTTCTGATCACCTCTACCAGTAAGTTAAAAATAATTGTTTTGTTGAGATTTTTAGCAGCCCAGGGAACTTCCTCTAACCTGTAACCACAGTGACAACCACCACCACCACCAAAAAATACAATTGGAGAGTAGAGGACAACAAGAGTAAGGCTCGTGAAGTCATATCATTTGGTTCAAATACTAGTCTCACTACCTGCTAGCCCTGTGACTTGGGCAACTGCCTTATCCTTCTGTGCCTCAGTTTCCTCATCTGTAAAATATCATCAGTGAAAGAATAATAGAAAATATTACTGGTGTGGGGGAGAATCCAATGAGGGCTAGCACCTGGCACATGGCAAGCCTTGATAAAGGTGAGGGATGGTTTCCATTTCCCTGCCCAGGCTCAAAGATCACTGCTCTGTCCACATCAGTGGTAACATTAAAGCCCATGAGGGTTGAGAGCTCATTTCATTCCAGGATTTACTCTAAGTGCTTCATGCAGAGTAACTCATTTTGATCTTCAGGAAGTTTTGAGAAATAAAACAGAATTTCTATTTCATAGAAGAGGAATCTAAGTTCCAGAAGAAACTGGATGTGGACCTCTGTTCATCTGACTACAAAGTCTGTGCATGAGATTGTAGCTCTGAGAATAACTTAGCTCCTAAACTGCCAGCTGCTCATCCCGTTCTAGCCCAGTGACCTAATAACCCAGAAACCTAGCTGTTCTGAAAGTTTGGGTATCAGAGATGAGGACAAAAGAAAAAAAACTACTTTTAAATCTTTTACAACATTGAGACTAAGGCAGACTTTCATAATTCTGTGTGGTTTTCTTTTTTTAAGATTTTATTTTTAAAATTTTTTTTATTTTTAAAGATTTTAGTTATTCATTCATGAGAGACACACACAGAGAGAGACAGAGAGACAGAGACAGAGGCAGAGACAGAGAGGCAGAGGGAGAAGCAGGCTCCATGCACAGAGCCTGACGTGGGACTCGATCCTGGGTCTCCAGGATCATGCCCTGGGCTGAAGGTGGCACTAAACCGCTGAGCCACCAGGCTGCCCTGGTTTTCTGACACATATATAAAATGCTGGATGCATGTATGCTGCTAAATGAACACATGTGATCCCGGGTGTGTAGGTGTGACAGATGACTTATTGCCCCTTTTTCAGAGCCTGATTTCCTTCAGTCATTCTCTTTTTTCCTTTTTCCTCTTCTTTCTTTTTAAAGATTTTATTTATTTATTTGAGAGAGAGAGAGAGAGAGAGAGAACATGTGCAACCCTGGAGGAGGGGCAAAGAGAGAAGCAGACGCCTCGCTGAGTAGAGAGCCTACTTGGGGCTTGATCTCAGGACCCTAAGATCATGACCTGAGCTTAGGGCAAACGCTTTACTGATGGAGCCTTCCAGGCGCCCCTCTTCTTCCTCTTCTTTTAATTCAGTGTCGATGTTTATCCATCCCTCTCTCAGGTGTGCTCATATCATTCAGTCCTCAGGGCTTGATAAGGACGCAGAATGTTCTAGAACCTCACTTCTCAAAGTATCCTCCACAGGCTTGCAGTATAAGTATCTCCTCGTTGCTTATTAAACATATGTAATCTTGGACTGATTCAGTTTTACTGAGTCAGAATCTGCATCTTCACAAGATCCCCAGGAGGCATGTGCAAGTCAGCAAGGTGCTGAACTAGGAGCATGGGTGTTGGCTCTTGAAGGAACTGGACTGAAATCCGGTGTCCTCATTTACCATCTGTATTACCTTGGGAAAATTGCATAACCTTTCTAAACTTGTTTTCTAATCTATAAAATGAACTTAATGTCCTTCAGGATTGTTGTTAGAATTGGTCACAGTAAAGGGAAGTATCCTTCTTCCTCTATACCTGGTACAGTAGGAAACATTTGACATCTCTATTCTTTCTCACCTCATCTTCACAATAAAACTACTAAGCAGGAGCTGGGTATATCTCTGGATGCAAATGAAGAAACTCAATTTAAGAATGAGAAGAACCGGGGATCCCTGGGTGGCTCAGCGGTTTAGCGCCAGCCTTTGACCCAGGGTGTGGTCCTGGAGTCTGGGGGGATCGAGTCCCACATTGGGCTCCCTGCATGGAGCCTGCCTCTCCCTCTGCCTGTGTCTCTGCCTCTCTCTCTCTCTCTGTGTCTCTCATGAATAAATAAATAAATCTTAAAAAAAAAAAAGAATGAGAAGAACCATGCTCAGGTCACAAGTCAATAGGTGGTAAAGCCAGCACTTGTCAGAGCTTTGGTTCCCCAGTGGGAGGATTATAATTACTTCAGCCGGAATGGAAAGCCACATGGATATTCACTCGTCATTTCTTTAATTCTTGTGTGTCTTGCCAGCACCATTCAAGTTACATCACATTCCTTAGTTCATTTAACTGGTGCTGTGCAATGTACTGAATGTCATGACTTCAATGCCTATAAAGCAATATTCTTTCTAATGAGCAAAGCATGCTTCCCCAAAGCCTGCTGGGCTGTGAGCAGCATGACGCTGCTAGGGATAAGAATGAGCTGAACACCTAAAGGTGGCCTTTGAGGATGTGGTTCTCCCCTGGATGTAATTATTCCTTTTCCCCAGCTCCCTGAGTCCTCTGAGATCTGAACCTTCCATATATAGGGCTTGGGGCTCTGCTCTTCCTCTTACAGGTGACTATCAGAGCCCTGGGTACAGCCTTCTCCCTGGCTGTGCTGTGTCTCACCCTATCAGGTCCACAGGACCCTGTTTGAGAAGCGTGTAGGTGAGGAAGCATCATGATCATCCTCCTGGCAACATCCAAGAGGGATCCCAGAAGATACAATGTTGGTTTTATTAACAATTTCATTAAAAATGAAATTGTGTGTTAATAGGGTTAGGGCACTTCAGGAAATATTACAACTCTTTAGGTCATCAGTCCTTGCTGATAAATCTCAATATAGAAATCTGATCCTATTTTACACATATACATACATGTATATGAGGAGCAATAAACAACATCATCACATACTCTCTTTTTTTGGCAACAAAGATGATCTGGACATATTTTCCAATAAGAATGTGCTGAGTGTGTTAAGAGTGTGAGAAAACCTTGAGTCCGCTTGAGACCATGGATGAGCAAGAGAGCTGATAGAAGAGGCTGTCGACAGATGAGACACTTGATGCGTCAAGCTCAGAACCCGACACTACCAGACTTTGGTGAAAGAACATAATAAAGTGATGTGTGGACCCACGCTTTAATCTCTCCAAGTGTTTCACCCAAGTGTTCTTGTCTCTGTGAGTTCTGCTCCATGATGTCTAAAAGCAGGTGGTGAGAAAGAACATCCCCTCCATGCTCTGTTGAGTGTACTTTTGAGAATGCAAGAGGCACAGGAGGAAGGGCCTGAGGATTGGGAGACAGATATAGTCATGAAATTGTGAGCTTGCTCTGCTCTCAGATCTCTTACTGAGTGCTAAGCGATGGCTGCTATGGAAAGTTGTGTGTCTGGCCTGAGGAGTTTCCCACGGACCCAGAGTACCTTGTTTTAATTCATGTGTGTTTGTCTGTGCTCCCCCAAAATGGTTCTGCACTTGAGATTTAATTCAATTTCAAACTTCAGAGGCAGAAAAGGAGGCCACCTAGAAAGAGCAAACAATACGTATGATATTCATGCATTTGGAGTTTTCAACAAAGATTTCCTTCATGGAGGCACTTGGGTAGGAGCTCTCAGTGAGACATCTGATACACAGGCATTTGAAGCGTTAGCTTAAGATCTAGCTTGTAATGAGCTCCTGTAAGGCCCTTGCATTGGGCTCATCAAGCTTTGGCTTTCTACTATAAGGGTTGTCCTTGAGGGACGCCTGGGTGGCTCAGCGGTTGAGCGTCTGCCTTTGGCTCAGGGCATTATCACGGAGTCCCGGGATTGAGTCTACATTAGGCTTCCTGAAGGGAGCCTGCTTCTCCCTCTGCCTGTGTCTCTGCCTGTCTCTCTGTGTCTCTCATGAATAAATGAGTAAAATCTTTACCAAAAAAAAAAAAAAAAGAAAGAAAGAAAGAAAGAAAGAAAGAAAGAAAGAAAGAAAGAAAGAGTTGTCCTTGAGCTCATCTTCCTGAGTAATCTAGGGAAGAGCAAAGCTAAATGTGTTGGGTGAGTTATGGCTCCTTCCTTCGGCAAGCATCTATGCAGCACTTTCCAGTGTGGTGGTCCTTTTCCTCCCCTATAATGATGGGAAGCACATAAAACTAAATAGCCTTTTACATAGCTTCTTTTTGTTTTTTGTTTTTTGTCTTTTGAGGCAGGGAGCAGGACCAGAGGGAGAAGGAGAGAGAGAATCTTAAGCAGGCTCTACACCCAGCTTGGAGCCTGGCTGGGGGCTTCATCTCACTACCCTGAGATCATGACCTGAGCCGAAATGAAGATTTGGACACTCAACCCACTGAGCCACCCAGGCACCCCTGCATAGCTATTTGAAATCAGACTTGCAGGATTTGGTTTGATGTCTCTAGCGATTTTAGCCTGTACTATTGCCAAAAGACTCTCTTGTTACATTTAATTCTTTCTTAAATGTGCTCTTAATCATATTTTCCCAAATTAGCACGGAAATTAATTCCTGATACTTTAACATTTTTAATTTGGTGGAACAACACAGTCCCAGATTAATATAGGGAGTTAGACAACTACTCTGGTCTTTCTGGGACTGAAAGGAAACCAGAGGCCTCTGGGAGGTGTTCTCGCTTGGTTGCGCGTGTCTGGTCCACGTGAAGCCCTAGAACCTTTTGCTCAATTGACTCATTTTTTCTTTGTTGTTATGAAACTTTCACAAAACTTTCTTACTGAATATTTAAAACTGGCCACTCATATATCTCACTGCCTAACGTGTTATGGACACTTGGGTAACTTTCATATGTTGCTGAGAAAATCGGTCCTATGCCTACATAGAACCACGTGACCAGACAATTGAAAGAAATCCAGAGGTGATTGCACACAGCTGCCTCTTTTAATGTCAAAATCTTCCTCAGGTGTCTGAGAAATGCCCCCAAACAAGATAGAACTCTGTAACCTTTGTGTGAGGAAAAGGGATTCTTGTCTTTTTTAAATAATAACTTCTAATTGTATTAAAAAGAATATATGTTAATTACGGAAAGTTCGGAAACCACAGGTGAGCATGAGAAGCGTAATAGGAATGGTAACACTTATAGCCATTATGATGGTTGAGGAGAAACTCTGCAGGTGAGGGATTACATGGCAATGCCCCTTCACACACCCGCCCCACCTGCTTCCACACATGGAGCCCACCACATATACTGCTTCCTTATCTACATTTTCCCTGAAAATGTAATTTCCCAAATGTGGTGATTCCTCTACAGCGGCGGTTGGCTGGCATTCTCCATCAGGGACACTCCATTCAGAGTTTGCAAAGCTGAATGACAGGAACAGCAGGAGTGGGCTGATTTGGCCTTTGGGCCGTTGCCCCCTCTCTGCCACAGCACCTTGAACCACGTGTGCTGTGGTGCATGGCCCGTTATTTACATACGCAATTTCTTAATGTTAGACGTGTGGCTTGTCTCCATTTTATTTTTTACTCTTTCTCATCATAGCCACAAATAAAATCTCTGTGGTACAGTTGCGGGATGGAAGGGTGTTTCCATTTCCAGTGGCTTTGCTGTGTATTTCCAGTTTGCCAAACAGGTGACTCCCACCAGCTTCCCTCCCGGGGGTTAAAGCGAGATGCTCAGGAGGGGAAGGTATGGCACGTGGAGAATAAGGAGTTAATAGGTGTCTGATGGTGGCCGCGAAGAGGCTGGTAAAGGGGCAGAGAAGCAACCTGCCAACACAAAGGAGGAAGTAAAGCTTAATGTCATCATTCTGTTCCTTTGGCAAAGAAAGCAAAATTTCTGGAGAGGGCATGGGTCCTTGGCCAGATCCTGGTTTCTGGCGCATGTTGCTCCCCGACGGAGTCACAAACAAAATACCCAAATAACTGATGGGATCCCGACTCATCAGCTTCCTCAGGGGTCCACATTCTCAAAGCATGCAGTGCCCCCTCCCCGATGTGCTCATGATCGTAACCCCTCCCCAAGGTGTGACCAGCCCTGGTCACTGTGTGAGCTAGAGTGTGGGCCCTCATGCCCTTTCCTGCTGGAGACTTCCATCAGGGCCCTCCTGCGCCATCAGAATGGTTCTAATGAGATTGAACTACAAAATGGAAGGGCTCAGAGTCTCAGCCTTCCACCTCCCAGAAGGCTCCTTCCCTCGAATGGAGTTGCAGCCTCTCCTCAGCAGACCAGCTATGCAGACAAAGGGGGTTCTGTTAGGAGAAGCCCTTCCCAAGTGCCACATGGCCTCATAACACTCCACCGCAGGGCAAGGCCTGTCCGCTCCACGTTTGCCCAACAAAAAACAACTTTCAAGACACTCTTGTTGTAATTATGAAGATATTATGAAGAAAAAAAAAATAAAGGGACTTTTTCAGGCAACCAGCTACGTAAGCTAGTAAGCGTTCAATTCACATTTGCAGAGTGACTTGTCCATTGAATACATGTGTTAATACCCCATGCACTATGGCTGCATGCTGCCTATCCTCCCTGCTTTCCACATGTGAGCCGTGTCTCAGCCAGAACAAAGACAGGACCTGACCTACACAACACCTACTATGTTCCAGGTCCAGTGCTTGATGCTTCTACAAGCATCACCCCACGCCACCTTTAGAACCGCCCTACATTAGTTCACTGGGGTTGCAGTAACAAAATAGCACAGACTGGAGGGGTTAAATAGCAGAAATGTGCTGTCTCAGAAATGTGTTCTGGAGGCCGAAGAAGGAGATGAAGGTTCATCCTTCTGAGACTGTGAGGTAGAATCCATTATAGCCCCTCTCAGCTGCACGTGGTTTGCTAGCAGTCTCTGGGCTCCCTGGGGTCCTTGGCTTGTAGACATATCACCTTGACCTCGGCCTTCACATAACACTAACCCTAGCCCTGTGTGTGCTGAGTCCAAATTACTATGTTTTAAGGACACTGGTCATATTGAATTCAAGGTCCACCCTACTCTAGCATGACCATATCTTAACTAGTCACATCTACAGTAAGTCTGTTTCCAAATCAGGTCACCGTCTGAGGTTCTGGAGAACTTCAACATATGACTAGGATTTCTACATATAACTAGGATTTCAGATTTCAACATATGAATATTTGGCAGACATAATCCAACCTGTAACAAAGCCTATGTGGTACACTTTGCTATCTAAACCTTAAAAATGAAAATGATGAGACCTTGAGAAAATTGATAATTTTCCAAGGGCATCTGACTGGTAAATCTATCTCCAGATATAGACTCTGTCTCGTGAGTCTTGCTAGTTCTGAGAAGAGGGTGAGCAACTCCATGGTGTTGATTTTCTGAGTAAACTTTGAGGGTTCCTTGTGGACATGCAGCCACAGGAGCTTGAGGTGGGTGGGTTCTTATGGCCCCTCACCTGGCCTTCCCTCCTCATCTCTTATCTGTTTGGAAACACTTGATTCCTGCCTTTGTTACCAAAAAGAAGAGTTAAAGTCTGTATCACAAATGGCTGGTTTCAGGGGCTTTTGGTTTTCTGCAAAACTAAATCGTAGTGAAACCTCTTCTACATTTTCTTAGCAGGGAGGTAAGGGGCCCCCTTAGATGCTTTTTGTGGGCTGCATTTTTAAATGGATGCAGCTGGGTATTTTGATTAAATGCATATTGAAATCCACTTATAACTAGTGAACCAAGACAATGAAAGGGACTCAATGTGCCATTAAGACTGTTTTCTGAAATTGTTCAAGTTAAACAATTCAATAGGACATTGCTGTGCTCTGGTGTCTCCTAGAAACGAGGACTGGGCCCGTGAACAGTGATGGATGCCAGCCCATGGGAGACAGTGCTGTCCAATGTAGGAGGTCTGGCCAAAGGTGCTGTATCGTCTAGGATGAAAATATCTGCTGGATTTCAGTTCAATGCTTGACATGTACCAGGTGCCTAGCGAATTATAAATAGAATCACTGAAATGCTTTTGCACAAGCTGAAGCAGTTCTGTAGCTGGGCTTAAAGCTTCCCAATTTGCTCGGCAGCAGATATAAGGTTTTCTGTCCTCAAGTGTCTGCTTGTTTCTGTAGATTCTCAGAGCAACCCATGTGAATGTTGTCTTTCCTCTGGATCACGTCACTTGAATGCTGCAGCAGACATTCCTAGGTGGCACTAAAGGGTTCCCACATCCTCTAACGGATACTTTCTGTGAGCTGATATCAGGACCAGGCTGGAGGAGGGAAAGCAGCCAACATTCACTTAGTTGAAGAGCACATATTGGTATCTACTGTGAGCTGCGCGCCAGTTACAGGGATCAAAGGACATGCCGGTCTGATGGAGGCAGACAGACAGTAAGAACAATCCAGGATGATGGCTTCTCTGATGCCAACATCCAGGCACTGAACAAGCTCAGAGGAGGAGAGCATCAGGGAGGAGAACCTGGCAAAGGCAACCCCTGAATGGAGTTTGGAAGAAAAGTAAGAATTAAGCAGGAGAAGGATGGCCAGAGGGTATCACAAGCAGAAAGAGTGAGGAGTGAGTGAAGTGCTGTGTTTAGAGAACCTCAGGGAGCTCGTACAGAGTCCATTGCTTCAGACAGCAACCACAAGGCATATAAGCCTTTTACAGTCCTGAAGGAGAAAGCCAGGCAGAAGGTCTTCGAGCTCAGCAATTTCATCACTTAAAATAAAGCTCATTCTTCTTGGGATGACTTTGGACCAGCAGAGTTGGGCAACATTGCCTGCAGACAAATGGAGATTTGAGCCATCCCTGTCTTCCCCCCGAGAGCCCTCTGCTAGAACTCTGAGAGTGCAGTGTAGGTGCCCAGGAAGATTTGAAGAACAAGAAACTGTTCTCGAAGACTATTAAAAATTACACACACACACACATTTCTATAATTACCCAACACATTATTGACAAATGGTTGTTTTTGCCTTGCCTGAATGCAATCCAATCCAACGTGTTTACTATTTGTTATGTATAAAGCTGCTCCAGAGCTAACCATTTTACTATGAAGATCCTTGCCTTAATCTTTTTTTTTTTTTTTTTTTTGGAGGGGGGCTGGGTAGCTCAGTTGGTTAAACAATGGATTCTTGATTTTGGCTCGGGTCATGATCTCAGGGTCATGGGATGGAGCTCTGCATTAGGCTCCTCCCCTCAGCACTGAGTCTGTTTGAGATTCCTTCCTTCTCCCTCTGCCCCCCCCCCCACTTACCTGCTCTCTCTCTAAAATAAATAATAAACATCTAATTAATTAGTTAATTAAGTTTTAAAGATATTTTTCTTCTTCTCTTCCTCCTCCTCTTTCTTCTTCCTGTTCTTCTCCTCCTTCTCCTTCTCCCTCTTTTTCTTGTTCTTGTTCACGTTGTTGTTGTTCTTTTGACCTCTCCTGATATGACAAACGGAAGTGTTCAGCCTTCCACTTGACACTCCTTTTGATGTTTGTTTTCCCTTAATCTTGTCATCCTGCCATGATAGAAAGATCTTCAATCATGGAGCTAAACAAAAACAAAAACAAAAACAAAACCTAATTAAAATCATCATTACTTTAGCTAGTATATATCTTTGATATAGGAATTCATAAATTGACTAAACATCTCTGAATTTTCTGGTCCTTCCTCACGTGATTACAGGGCTTCCATATTAATCCAATCCTTTTGAATTGATCATATTCTCCATTGCTCATTAGTGTAAACTTTCTAAATTTTTCTCAGTACTTTTTCTTACATAACATGTCAGAATTTGAATGGGAGAAGATCTTCCGGAAAACAGAATATGCCTCATGAGGACAGTGACAAACACTCATGATATGTCAAGGTTTCTTCTTCAAACTATTAGAATCTTGAATGTTTAAAACTATGAAAGCTTTTATTTATAAAGTAAATTAATGTATCAGGCATTCTGCTAAGCACTTCACAGACTTTATTTTTATTTAATGTATAGGTTTTGTCCAGTCATTAGCTTAATGGTTAAGGGCATAAACTCTGGAGTCATATTGTCTAGGTTTGAACTAATATAAGGAATTATATTTTATGTGATTTACACTGTTCTTAGTAGAAACATCAAGGTCTTACAGAGTTCTTCTTTGACTGCAGTCAACTCCTAAGGACTCTTGCAGGAACTTAATAGCAATATGACAACCTTATAAATAAAAGATTCATAAATGACTGAGACTGTATTGGCATAGGACATAGCTCACAGTAATCATTTAGCAGAAATATTGGAGGTTGACTGTAGTAGTATCAAAATAGTCTGTTGAGATTGGCTACAAAAAAACCCACTGGGCTTACCATTTTTTCTAAGCACATCTGCACAGTACATGTCTCTTAATATTCTGGGTAGTGATTTACAACAAATTGTGTCCCATGGCTCCTAGGATTACAACCTTCTTCCAACCTGTAAGCAAATCTCAGTGAGATGCATTCCAATGAGTTCATGAAAATTTTATGGTTAGGATAATGTAGCAGTGAGAGAGCCCACTTTGCCTGAAGAGCCCAGAATGAATCCCCAGGCTTTTTTATGATTCCCTGACACACAAGGAATCTCCTCGTGATGCAATGGGCCTTAATGATAAAAATGTATCTAATTTTTGCTCAATATTTATTAGAATGCTTAGTAAAAGAAAAAAATCGATGGACCCATGAAAACAAGCCTTAAGTCTGGGCTTGGCTTATCGTATGTGCTATGATGTCCAATGAGCTTCATAGCTTTGCTTGGCCTCAGTTTCCTGGCCTGTAAAGTAAGGGTGCAGGTAATGCCTACCACAAAAGGTCATTGTGGTGGTTCAGATAGTATTTAAAAAAGAGCTTCCGTGATATCAAATTGCTATCAGAAGGTGTAGAGTTTTCCTTATCCCTCTGCTGATGTCTTCTTCTGCTTCACCTGTACTGTAGAACATGTTACGTGCTCACCCGCAGATTTACTTAGAAGGAAACCACATCCCCCTGTATGTGCTTTCTCTGCTCTGCATACTCAGTGGCAGGTCTCCCTTGGCTACTGCACAGGAAAGATCAGGATTCCTGCTTCCTTTAACCCCTTTGTGGGTTCATGCCCACTAGCTCACTCTGTGCTTCATTCTTGATGGCCAGCACCTCCTTCTCTTGGTTCTTGTCTCTGGGCTGTTGAAGCCAGTTTGCCTGTGCACATGGACTTTTGCAGTGAAGTGTCTGAAAATTTACCTCCTGTGGTGGCAATCCATGACTAATGACCAACACATGCTGAGAAGAAAAAAAAATCCTCATCTCTCTTGTTCTTCATTCAGGACAATTTTGAGATGGAACCTGCACCATTTCCAACATTTCTTTGTGGAATTGAATGAAGGTTCCCCCTGCAGTGTTTTCCTTGATAGTTTCTTCTTGGGTTCCCCTCACTTCCCTTTTCTCCTTCTCTAAGCCCTAAAGGAAGGAACACTTCCTAATATATTGCTTCCACATAAATCCTGCCATCAGGCTCTGTGTCTAGAGAAAACTTCCTACAACCTCCAGTCTTTTAACTAACATGAAGGGATGGCTAAATCTATTGTTTAATATAGATATGGAATGGTTGTAAATTCTTCGGGTAAGAGGAACAGAAACTCCATTGAAGACAACATTGCTAGAAACTCCTCATTTATGTTTCTGGTTTAATCTTATCAAAGATCCTGAATAAGTAGATAAAATAATCACCACTTTAGAAGTGTGAAAGCATGGGGAACCTGCGATGCTTGCCCCAAGGCATACATCTTGGAAGAATCTTGACTCAAACGTTCCTTTAGAACTTAATGAAGCCAAGTTGGGGTGGTGGACAGACCTCCTAGGTGGCCCCCGAGGTCCATACAAGTTTTACTAAACGTAAGTGGTACAAGGACACATCATGGTCTTTTTAGTTCATTACAGCCCAAAGGAAATGTGGTATATGTGCACAATAGAACATTACTGAGCAGTAAAAAAAAAAAAAAGAGAGAGAGAGAGAGAGAGATCTTGCTATTGCAGCAACCTAGATGGACCTTATGGGTATAATACCTGAACTGAAGTAGGTCAGTCAGAGAAAGACAAATGATTTCATTTATATGTAGAATCTAGAAAACAGAACAAATGAAAAAAAAAAAAAACAAAATAAAACAGAAACAGACTCACAGGTACGGAAAACAAACTGTTGGTTACCAGAGAGGGGAGGGGTGGGTGGGCAAAACGGGTGGAGGGATTAAGAGGTACAAACTTCTAGTTATAAAATAAATGAGAAATGAGGATGTAATGTACAGCATAGGGAATGCAGTCGATGATATTGTATTAACTTTGTATGGTGGCAGATGGTAAATAGACTTATCATGGGGATGATTTTGTAACGTATGAAAATATTGAATCGCTATGATGTACACCTGGAACTGATAGGATATTGTATACTAATTGCACTTCAGTAAAAGAAAAAAAAAAGCACCTAAGACAGTGCCAGAACCATAGTGTGTGCTCAATAAATATTTACAGAATAAAATCTCAGGTGTCATTAGTTTAAGAGGCATGCAGGTACCTAGGAGACAGATGTAAAGAATAGATTTCTATTAAGATACAGTCTCCAGAAAGTCTCCCCTTGAATTTTTCCGTGGTCTCCAGGCCTAATGGATTTGTCTTTATGGCCGCATAACAAATTACTACAAATATCTGTTAAAGCAAGACACTTTTATATCTTATGGGTTCTGTTGGTCAGGTTGGGTAGGGGTACCTGGGTTCTCTAGTTCAGAGTCCAGCTAGGCTTCAATTCTAGAGTGCAGGTGCTGGGGTTCTAGGGTTTGCTTACAACTTCCTACCGTGCGGTCCACTTCATAGGCAGTTAGCAGCATGGCAGTTGACTTCTTCAAGGTCAGCAGGACTGACTCTGTTCCTCTACAAATACACTGCTTTTAGGATCTCTGCAAGAATCTCAGCTTCCATCACATGCTACCAGGCCTGCCCTCTGCTCTGCATTGCACCCTGGAAGCTTCCAGAAGCTACAATCTTTAGCAAATCCCATGCTGAGTATTCTCTACATGGTCTTACCATGAAACGCCATTAGTGCTGATTTGGATTATCGGGCCCCTCTCCTTGTGGAGGGGAGAGACGTACTGAAAAAAGCTCTTGGCTACTGGAGTTAGACAAATCTGCTTTGTAACTTGGTTCTATCTATGTCATGCTGATTATGTGAACTTGGGGAAATCATCTTACCTCTCTGAGCCTAGAAATAAATATGCAGTTAAGTGTTTTTTCCAAAAAAGAAATGGAACAAGATCTATGCACATGGAGGTATTAGGATACAGTGATGTTCTAGGATTCCAGGCAGAAGTTTTGTGAACAATAAAGCTATTGAGGGATGCCTGGGTGGCTCAGCAGTTCAGTTGAGCGTCTGCCTTTGGCTCAGGAAGTGATCCTGGAGTCCTGGGATCAAGTTCTGCATCAGGCTTCCTGCATGGAGCCTGCTTCTCCCTCTGCCTGGTCTCTCCCTCCCTCCCTCCCTCCCCCCCCTCTGTGTGTGTCTCATGAATAAATAGATAAGATAAAATATTAAAAAAAAAAACAAAAAACAGCAAAACTATTGAAATTGGGAATAATAGAACACTATAAGAAATAAGAAATCAAGGTTAGAAGGCAGGGTCCAGATCTTTCCGAATTTTGAATACCAGGATAAAGCACTTGGACCTTTTTTTATAATTCAAAGTTTCCGGGATCCCTGGGTGGCGCAGCGGTTTAGCGCCTGCCTTTGGCCCGGGGCGCGATCCTGGAGACCCGGGATCGAATCCCACGTCAGGCTCCCGGTGCATGGAGCCTGCTTCTCCCTCTGCCTGTGTCTCTGCCTCTCTCTCTCTCTCACTGTGTGCCTATCATAAATAAATAAAAATTTTAAAAATGTTTATAATTCAAAGTTTCCTAAAGTGTGTTTCTTGCAACACTAGGTCAAAGAAATACTCCTGGAATAGTGTAAGGAGGCTTATAGGGTCAGTTGGAGAATACTAGATTAACTAAACATACCTGATGCTTGGTATCCTGCATGGTTTCTTACCTTCCTAAAGTTCTTAATAGGTATTGTGATCTCAAGCTTCCCAAACATATTTGCTTACTGCCCTTTTTTTTTTTTTTTTTTTCCCAGAGAGTGTATTCCACAACTAGCAAGGTAGGATCAATTTTGTTTAACAGAAAGACTTCTAAGAACTTTGAGCTGGAACGTAACCTGTTAGGCAGAGATATGCTTTTCTGCAAAACCTGCCTTTCAGCTATCCCTCGGATTTTCCAGCTCAGAAAACCAGTTTGCTCTCTACCAGACGGACCATCCTTTGGATCCATGAAGATGTGTCTTGCTTCCTGCCTCAGCTTTTTCTGTCCATGCTAAATGTCTCCAGACCTACATGCTGCCTGTCATGTGTTTGCCTGTTTACATTCCTTTTTCCATCTGGTGGTCAGCAGTGAATTAGAATCCTCGGTGCCTTTTGGCACGGACAGAGAAAAATGGGCCAATTGTTTTCCCCTTATATATAAAGTCGGGTGGGTAGACAGGACTGATTTTCCTTTTCTTGAGTCTTAATTATATAACGTATTTATGGAAAACTTTTCATATAACGTATTTATGGAAAACTGTTTTCATCAATGTCAGCTGTGAAATCTGGACCTATTTTCAAATATATATATATATATGCACACACACATACACACATACATATATTTTTACACACACACACACACACACACACACTGATTTCTTTCCTTGGGAGATCAATGATCTGGAATATTTTATGCACAGGGACACTGTGGGGAGCCAGGGGGTTGGGGAGATGAAGGTAAGTGAATTTTGTGCTTTACACCAAAGCCAGACTTTTTCTGGTTTTTACTAATGGAAGGTGATTATAGAACATTTTAATGTCAGAAAGCTTTGAGAGCCATTATGCTTCTCGGCAGATCTTAAAGCTTTCCTGCCTAATGACTAGTGCCTTAGTAAAGTGGGTGTGCATTCTCTCTCTCTCTCTCTCTCTCTCTCACACACACACACACACACACACACACACATACGCACACACAAAGAGTCCAAATGCAATAGTAAAAAGTTAATTCTGCTGTTATTTATCATGCCTACTATAGCATCCATGTTGCTGTCAGGGGGTGCCGTGTATGTGGTGCACCCTTTAACAGCACTTAGACACACCGACATAAAGTACAAAGATGATCCAATTACACTTTCTGCAACTGCATTTCATTCTGCTAATGCTTACAAATTAAGGGTGTCTGTCATTGCCTCCATGCGCCCGTGCAGAGAGCATTTCCAGTCTCATGAATTTTAGAGTGTGCTCCACAGAAACGCAGAGACCACTCCAAAGGTAAGGAGTTGACACACAGCTCATAACCCCTGTCTAGTCAGTATGAAAATCTCTTCTGTGCAGGGAATGCAGAGTGTAGTCACCTGTGGAATCATGGGGGTATCAGGAGTGTCATTTTACCAGAATAGAGGTAGTGAGGTATTTAAAGTAGAATTGCTTTTCTGGGTTGAAAAAACGTGCATGTGCTCACCTCATTTTAATCAGCGGTGTTTGGTGGTTGTCCTTAGCTTTTAAAAACTTTCAAAACCTAATTACCTGCTTTAATTGCTTCCATGAGATCTGTTTTAACAGGCGGTCTTCGGAGAGCCATGAATTCTGATGTTGAAGGTAGGAGTGGAAAGGGACTGATAGGTTGTTGTTTCCCCTTCCCTGTGCGCTCGGGACTCCTGAGTCACTTGGCTCATATGCCCACCTCGGGGTCCTCCTCACCTTGTATCTATAACTTGGTGCTACGGAGCCTTCATCTGCCAGCCACCTGCATTTGAAAGCTGCATTTGAAAGCTGTCAAATACCCTTCCTGTATCTGAAAACATCTATTCAGTCCTGTGCATTGTGCTTTTCTTCTTTGGGCTGGATATCAACAGCTCCTCTGTTCATTCTTCAAACGCAGCTCGGTTCTCAGGACTTTCATCTGTACTTGTCAGCCAGTCAAAAGCTCTACTGTACCCAACGGTCAATGGGGAGCAATGAAGAGGACACAGGCTCCTTCCTTCCCTCAGAACACCCCAAATTCCTTACTAGGCCTCACTGGGGTGTCAACCTTCCGGCCCACAATTCCTTCCATGGCTCATATGGACTATATATACAAGTAGCTGTAACCTTCCCTCCTGGTTGTATTTAAAGACACTCCCTAGCCAACCTATTCCAGCTCTGTCCTTATACAGCTGCATTTCTTTTTTTTTTAATAATAAATTTATTTTTTATTGGTGTTCAATTTGCCAACATACAGAATAACACCCAGTGCTCATCCCATCAAGTGCACTCCCCCGGGGTCCGTCATCCAATCACCCCCAACCCCCACCTTCCTCCCCTTCCACCACCCCTAGTTCATTTCCCAGAGTTAGGAGTCTTCATGTTCTGTCTCCCTTTCTGATATTTCCTACCTATTTCTTCTCCCTTCCCTTCTATTCCCTTTCACTATTATTTATATTCCCCAAATGAATGAGACCATATAACGTTTGCATTTCTAAATCCATGTGCATACCTTTACATGGGCCAATATTTGAATGGAGATGTAAAGCAGTGTTTCCATATCACTGTGGGCAGGTGGTTTACCTTTCTGGGTCCCGGGTTTCACTTTTGTATGATGAGAATATTGGACCAGATGACGACTGCCAATACCAGATACAGGCGCCACTTCTTCTCCTGTGCCAGGCGTTGCTCTCTGATCATAGATAACAGGCTGTCCTGGAGCGTTCAGCTTGGCCCTCAGAATCCTACTCAACACAAAGCTCAGAGAGAAGGGGCTGTCAAAGCCCATAACTCAGAGTTGATACTGACACGGGTTCTGGCATCCCTTTACTAGATGACTTCTAAGTTTTTTTTCCTAATTCTAACATTTCCTGTTCTGAAATATCTTTTGGCCTCGTGTAGATGCCAGAAGAGATCAATTATGCCTGTAGTTCTCTCTAACTCCTTTATTCTTAAGTATAACCGTCCCTAATCTGCTCTTCTTCCTGCAGTACCATGTCTTTATGCTTTATGCAAATTCCAGGATCAGTAAAAACCAAGGCTCAGTGTCCTTGCTAATGTCCTACTGAAGAAGGGCATGAAAGCCCACTCAGGACACCCCTATGGATAAAGCTTGAATTCTGTGGACTTCTTGGCTCAGGGTGAGGAAGAGAGAATAATGAGGAGGAAGAAAGAAAAACAAGAGGAGTGGGAGGAGCGAGACCGGGGCAGGAATCACCCACACCTGCAGTGCCTCCTTGCTCCCCAAGCAGCTTGATGTTGTTGTTATTTTTTGTTTTAATAAAAGCTCATGACAGTTTTTCTCTTTAGTGTTATATTCTTTTCATAACAGCTCAGCGAAAGCCACATAATGCTGGAGTCAGCTCTTCCTAAGAATTAGTCTTTTCAAACTGGCCATAGAGATTTGATAAAAGTCATGGGTTTTAATTGAATTTCTCCTAATGGTCTCCCAGGGATGGAAATGTGACTTTCGTGCACCCCGCTGGTGAGGCCGTATCGCTTCACACCAAACAGACCGTTCTTTATGTTCTAACTGGGTTTTGCACAACCCTGTTGTAGCGCTGCACAAACCCTGGCCTTGGCAAAGACGCCTTTGTTCCCCACACTGGACTGATTCTGTGCCCAGTCCCTGCGTCCAGGAAAGTCTTATCTAGCATCTTCCTCGATGAACAAGCCCTCCCCCCCCCCCCACATCTTCCTACAAACCTCTTCTGCTGGTTATTTTATAGAAATACATGGATACATTTCTATTAAAGTGACAGACTGGCTGCAGGGACAGGTGGTAGAGCTGCCTCGGAGGTGCAGGTAGTCCTGTCGGCCGTTTGGCGACCTTCCTTCCCAATCTGGTAGCCTGCCCTTGACCACGGTCCCTACGTACAGGCTGAAGCCCTTCCTTCCCCCAGAGGCTAGCCATGGCCACCTCTGCTGGCCTGTGCTCCCCCCTAATCCCCTCTCCGCACCCATTCTCTTGTCGTAAGTAATCACTGGCTCGTCAAGCTCGGCTTCTGTCCCTCTGGGCAGAGCTGGGAGTTGGCATGTTTGTGCAGCAGCTTTGAGCAGAGGGTGGAGGGGTGGTGCATGATAATGGGGCTCCAGTTCCCACTCTGTCTGTAGTCCTCAGCTCACAGGGGAGCATGGTACACAAGTGTGGGCAGGACAAGCCTGAAATGGGGAAGTGGGGTACGCACAGCAGCTGCACAAGCTCCTCACACAAACCACTCTTGCTCTCTGGGTCCTGGGTTTTTCTCTTGTTAAACAAAAACAAAAACAAAACACACCAAGGCCAACTAGATGATCTTCTAGGGAGGCACGATTCTGTTCTAGGGGTGGCCCTCGGAGAAAGGATGACTTATCAGTGCTGATCCATGCACAGCCCTCTCCTCTTGGGGCCTCCATCCTCACATGTGGCCTGTGATTGTGGCTTTCACTGCACCTGATGGGCCTCGTGCCCTTCCTTTCCCTTCCCCTGTACACACATGCGAGTGCACGCATACACACACATACACACACCCACTTTCCTGAGGCTGGATGAAAGGGAAGGGGAGCAGAGCCGCATATCCTCATTCTCCCTCTGTGCCCCCGAGTTGGCTCTGTGTGCCTGGTGGTCATAGTTCTCGTTCTCCTCAGTGTCTTTCTTCCTTTCCTTCCCTCGCTAGGCAGTGTCCATGAGATGGTGAGGACACAATGTGGGTGACCATTGAGGGATAAGCCATGAACCACATGGACAGTGAGCCCAATGAGGCATCACCTAAATAAGAATCATGGCCAGTTTACCGACCAGTAAACTGAGACCAGGACGTTTCAGGGACTTGTTCAGGTACACACATGCTGACTTATGACTAGTCTCCAAAGGCTACAGAGTTTGTGCAATACACCACATGGCCTGTACTGCTGCATTTCAAAGCCTCCAGAAAGATAAGCAATGCCCTACCTCCCAGACCTGGATCAGGCGGTTATGGGAGTTCAAGGTGCCCAACATGTGATTGTTTCAGAAACTACCTGAGTGCCCAGCACTCTGCCGTCCCTGAGCTGATGCTTCCCAGCACAGATGCTCGGCGGTGTCAGAGCGACACGTTTATTTCCTCCTCGAGAGTGTGTACAGTCCCCACCTCCTGTGGGACGTTCTTACTCTGGCACACAGAGTGGGTTTATGGGGCTGGCAACAGCGCAATGTTGGTCACGTTCCCGGCATTGCCATTATGTGGGATGTGGGGCCAGCCAACAATTGGGTTTTATGATCAATTACTACCAGGATGAACTGCTAATAGACTTGTCATTAGAAACCAAAGGGAGATATCTCATGGTAGCCATTTCTCATCTTTCCCTTTTTCTTTTATTTGAACTCAACACAGGCCACCTGAGAGAGCTGGCTCAAGCCAGAGTGCAGGGGGGCATCTGCTGTGTGTCTTCCGCAGGTGAGAGGCACAGAGCTGCCCCCTGGGAGTCAGAGGCCAGCAAGGGCCCACCCAATGAAGCCGCACTGGAGGGCAACCTGTGTATATTGCGTCTCACCACCGCAGGCTGAACAGGGGTTTGGGGGCAGATGTGTTTGTTCAGCTTCTGTCTCTGATCCTTATGGAATCTGTGGTCCTGATGATGCTTCTACTTTCCCAAACTTTCAATTCTTACCTGTTTGTCATCACAACACTGTATATCTCCAAAGTTGTTGAAAAGATTAAACCAGAGGGTGTGTGTTGAAAGGTATGGCACAGAGCATAAGGCAGAGGCCAGAGAATTGAAAACCAAACTGTATTGATCCCTGTGAAGCACGATGGGAGGATGTATCTGCACATCAACTGCAGTCCCTGTCACCAGGCATAGCAGAGCCAGCTGCCAGCAGCTGAGCAGCCAGTAAAGAGGAGGGGGAACTTGTCAGAAGTTGTGTTCGAGAAGCCTGATGATAGGAGTTGGGGTCTCAGGAAAGGAGGGCAGGCAAGGAACAGGAGCCTGGGGTAGAGTAACACTGGACACAATTGCCTCTGGTCATGACAGGTCATGAGGGCTTCATCATGGGATAGGCAGGCAATGCCCACGCAGCACATATAGGGAAAACTCTGTGCCAAAGACTCTCGATGCCTAAGCGAATGGCCTACCCTGGGGATTGTGTGCATCCCAACCCCTTCTGCTGACTGTACAAATCGACAGTAATAACAAAGGCTGCCATCTTCAAGCTCTCAGTCCAGCCAGACTCTGTGCCAAGCACTCCACCTGAACTGAACAATCCAGGGAAACGTCTGTAGTGTTGCCTTATTTTATACATGAGAAAACTAAGGTTTGGAGAGGATAGACCATTCACTCAATCTTGCAGGAATTGAGATGCAGGGGGGCAGACACTCAGTCATGCTGGTGATCATCCCGCGGCACTGACCCCCACCCGTATCTCACAGCGCCCTTGGGAAGTGCCGTCAGGTTTAGTTCCTGAGGAAATATGTTGGGATGTCCTCACCTTCACTCAGAATCTGGAACTAGTGTTTTTATGTCCCTCACTCTGTAGCAGCATCCTTTCCAGGGTTGCTAACTGTAGGGGCTGGTCAGACATATCAATGCCATGGACCTACCATAATTTTATAGTTCTCTCTATATTCCTGGTGTACTATTGGATCAGATGAGAATTCAATATTTTAAAAAATATACTGTATACTTTAGAGAAAATAAGCTTCACAATGAAATTGAGCTGAGAGTACTGAGATTTCCCCATACACCCCCTACATTGATTATGATTGATGAACCTACACTGGCACCTCACAATCAGCCAAAGCCCACAGTTTACGTTAGACTTTGCTCTTGGTGTTGCATATTCTTCAAGTTTGGACAAATGAATGATGACATGTAGCCACTATTGTAGTAGCTTACAGAGCATTTTCACTGTCCTAAAGATCCTCTGGGCTCAACCTGTTCATCCTTCTGCTCCTTCACTCCCAAACCCTAACAACCATTGAATCTTTTATTGTCTCCATATTTTTTGCTTTTTTCAGGGTGTCGTATAATTGGAATAATATAACATGTATCCCTTTCACAGCTTGAGAGCTCCTTTCTTTTTTTAGCACAGAATAATATTCCATTCTGAATGTACCTATTTATTTATGCTTCCAAGTACTGAAGGACATCTTGGCTCTTTCAAGTTTTTTAATTCTGAGTACAGCTGCTATAAACTTCTGTATGCAGGTTTTTTGTGAATATTATTTTTCAACTGATTTGGATAAATACCAAGAATGATAGTTAGATAATAGGGTGGGAGTATGTCTAGTTTTGTAAGAAACACCACATTGTCTTCCAAAGTGGTTGTACCACCATCAAAGAGTGAGATTTCCATACCCTCAGATGCATTTGGCACTGTCATTGTTCTAGACTGTGGCCATTCTAAAAGGTATATAGTGGCATCTCAGCATTGTTGTATTTTGCCTTTCCCTGATGACATAGGATGTAGAACATTTTTTCCTATGCTTATTTGCCATCTGTTTGTCTTCTTTTTTTAAAGATTTTATTTATTTCTGAGAGAGAGAGAGAGAGAGAGGCAGAGACACAGGCAGAAGGAGAAGCAGGTTCCATGCAGGAAGCCTGATGTAGGACTCGATCCTGAGACTCCAGGATCATGCCCTGAGCTGAAGGCAGGCACTAAACTGCTGAGCAACCCAGGGATCCCCATCCATCTGTGTATCTTCTTTGATGAGGTGTCTATCCATTTCTTTTGCCCATTTCTTATGTGGGGTGTTGCTTTTTTACTCTTTAAAGAAAGCTTTGTGTACTCTGAATAACAGTTTTTTTTATATGTTATTTTTTTCCCCAAAAATTTTCTCCCAGTCTTGGATTTACAAGCCAGTCTGTGGCTTACCCTCTCAGTTTCTTGACATTGCCCTTAGCAAACCTGAGCAGAATGGAAGTTTTTAATTTTAATTAAGTCCAGCTCATCAATTATTTCTTTCATGGATTATGATTTTGGTGTTGGATCTAAGAAGGCATCACCACACTCAAAGACATTTAGGCTTACTCCCATGTTATCTTCTAGAAGTTTTATCATTATGTGTTTTACCTTTAAGTCCATTATCCATTTGAATCAAATTTCTTTGTGAAGGGTGTAAAGTCTATGTCTAGATTCTTTTTTCTTTTTTACAATGCGGATACTCAGTCATTACAACATCATTTGTTGAGTAGACTGTTTATTGTAATGCTTTTTGCCCCTTTGTCACAGATCAGTTGATCATATTTATATGGCTCTATTTCTGGGTTCTTTATTCTGTTCCATTAATCTACTTGTCTATTCCTTTACTTGAACACACTGTTCTGATTACTGTAGCTTTATAGCACGTCATGAATTTGGATAGCATCCATACTCTGTTCTCATACAATACTCTATTGGCTATTCTGGATCTTTTGCTTCTCCATGTAAACTTTAGAATCAGTTTATTGAGATCCATAAAGTAACTTGCTGGGATTATTAATGGATCCCACTGAATCTATAAATCAATTTGAGAAGAAGCAACATCTTATGAATATTGAATCTTCCTATCCATGAACATGGAATATCTTTCCATTTCTTTAGGTTTTTTTTTTTTTTTTTTTTTTTTACTTCTTTTATTAGTTTTGTAGTTTTCCTCATATAGATATCACATTTATTTACTTAGATAATATCTAAATATTTAGCTTTGGGGTTGCTAATATAAATGGTATTGCGTTTTAAATTTCAAATTCCACTTGTTCACTGCTGGTATTTAGGAAAATGATTAACTTTTGTATATTAACCTTGCATCCCATAACCTTATCACATTAGTTACAGGAATTTTTCCATTTATTCTCTGCATAGATAATCACATTACCTATGGATAAAGATATTTTAATTTCATCCTGCCCAATCTGTATGTCTTGTGTTTTCTTTTTTTTGTCTTAATGAATTCCAGTATGATATTGAAAAGGAACTGTGAGTGTGCACCCTTTCCCGGTTCCTGATCTTCCAGTTTTTCACCATTAAGTATGATGCTGGCTGCAGGATTTTTGTAGATGTTAGAATTCAGTTTTTACCTCTTCCATGCCTTCCTCTTATCAATCTTGTCTTTTCCCAGAAATACCTCTAAGTGTTTCTTCCTTCTCAGACTTTCCTCTAGAACCCACTTAGCTTGAGTTTTCTCTGGAGCTTTCACTACATCAATACAATAAAACTCCAGCATTCACCAAATCGAGCTGTCCATCAGTTAGGCCTGCTGGCAGAGCTGTCGCTGGGCTGATGAGCCTCAGGTCTGTTCTGGGCACACTGTGAAGGACAAGGTTGCATTTCTTTGAGTCCACACACAGTGTATTTACTCATGATGAATTTTTTTTTTTTTTTTTTTTTACAAATGGAAATCCATCGTGGATAAATGGAGCCTCACTGCTTACCAGAATATTTAATTAATCCAATCACCCCATTTCCAATTTCTGGGAGATGAATGGAGGGTTTCCTTGTAGTTGAACCAAGTGCTTTATTTATATAGCCATCTGTTCCAGTAAGAGAGTGCCCTGTGAAGCCTGCACAACTTTGGCACTGGTTCATTCAGCTCTGGTTATTTGCTTTCAAGTACCAGGAACAGAAGCCTGAGCTATAGGAAGAAAAAATAAGTAGTGAAATGTGTAGTTGGCTCCCTCTGTAATTGTTGGGGTGTGTAGTGTGTGTGTGTGTGTGTGTGTGTGTGTGTGTGTATTTATCACCAAAAAGGAGGAATGATGTTAGGTATTCATGGGTACCTAAGAATGAGAACATAAAGAGAATTTGAAAATAATTTTATCAACTGTCTTATAGTTGATGCTAAAATCAGCATGCATGTACTGACATTAATTCACCATCCCTTCCCACTTTACCTTTAAACATCTTGAGAGTCTGGAAAAGCCTGAAACCAGAGTTACATCACCCAGACTTCAGTTCCTGAACTATCTTTTCTGGTCTTTGATTTCTCAATAGTTTTCTTTAAAAAAATTCATAAAGTAAATGAGTCAGTTTCTCTGAATATATTTTTGTTATGTTTTGCTTCCATTGCACAAATGTTGAAGTTTTTAAGGATATTGCTTTGTTGTTGTCCAGATTTACATAATTATTGTTAATATGCCTCTCATTTCCAAATGGCAATATAACGATACCATGCTCATCTCCTCCTTCCCTTTCTCTGTGTCCCTTTCTCTCTGTCTCTGTCTCTCAGTCTCTCTCTCTCTCCCCAACACACACAGTCTCTCACACACACTTACTCACATACAGGTTTGTGGACCAGTACAGAAGTAGTCTCTTAATCAAATGGGTGCTTTTTCCAGATATGACTAATGAATAATCCATGTTTTATATTTCAGCCATTCCTAACCCCACTTAGCTCTTGGGGGCTCTGTGTCCCCAGAATTGGTTTGGTTAATAGCCCAGTAATTTTTCTTGAATAGCTCCATGAAAAAACCCCATAAAGGTCAAAAAAAAATTTTTTTCCCCTATTAACACTTCAAAAAACCCAATTAATTGACTCAAAGTGCCTCAGGGAGGAGAATCTTTTCCCAATTATAACAGCTTCTGTTTTGAATAGGAATTTAAATCCTTCATTCTATAGAAGCTTGAAGGTGAGGTAGCTCTTCCAGATCCTACATTTCTTTCATAAGACTGAAAATATAAACAAATCTGATGAGATTCACATGCACAGACTGGTGTATGATGGATCAGGGCTCCTGGAAACCCTAACCAGGACAGAGATTTGTGGGAGAGACAATGAGAAGGGAAGGCAAGAGAGAGGGAATAGAGAGAGGGAGGTGGGAGAGAAATCAGCCTGCCACATAGTCCTCCACCAGTAATTTTGTGTTGTACACCCAGCTTAACTGCAAACCAATAATTGTTACATAGGGATTGAAGACCCTTTGAACAGGGTCCAGTAAGCAGTACAGAAGGGTGCCTCCTGCATGTTATCCTGCATCTTCCCATCTGCAGCAGTGACCAGGAAACTCATCTGTGGCTTTATCTGCTTTTGTGCACCCAATAAACAGTATCCTACTTGAGACAACAAAAAACATTAATGAATCCCTACTTAATAAGGCCAGCTACTTCAGGGGGAAAAAGCCTAGTACTTAACATTTATTTTTGCAACGGGAGATTTTGCTTTCTTGTCTCATTTTGATGTTGAAAAGCAGGGAAAAGCCACACGCACATGCCACCCCCCAACTCCTTTAATTCTGGGCTTTGTGTCTAGGGGTTGATAGGGATAGACTTGCCAGTGAGATAATCGTAACTGGTGTGGTGGGAGAGCTGGGGCGCTGGCTGTTAACTCTGTAAATGCCAGAGAACAGCAGTTACATAGATTGGGAGACACAATACTCTTAGAATCCAGCTAAAGGTGGGAGGGGACTATGGAGGAATAGACACATTCTATCCAGAATGATTTTTAAAAGTGAAATTAATTTCATTTTTATTTCTAAAATCAAGATTTGATCACCATGTAAGACTCAAGACTCAAAAAAACAGAACAAAACAGAAAAACATAGGTGGAAATAAAACTTTATAAATCCAGTATCTATTGTTAATTGTTAACTATGTTTGTTAATATAAGTATTATTGATTATACTTAGTAAATCGATAATTTAGTGAGCACTGTGCTAGGTACTTGATAGACCTAACCTATACTTCCTACAATTGCCTTAAAACATAGGTATTATTTTCTTCTTTGGGCTGATGAGGAGACATTTTATATATTCCTTTCAAGTCTTCCTGTCCTATAGGTGTGGATATTTAGGTATACTGAGGTGATGTTTATGCAGTCTTATATTTTCCTTTTCCTACTGAATGATGTGAGAAGCTCCTTATTTATACAAACCACATTTTAAAATGACTCCACAACCATGCATGCATCATGATACAGTTTTCCATTTCTCTATTTTTAGATATTTATGTGTTTGCAAATGTTTTCTCTTTACAAATAAGATAGCATTCTGAGTATCTTTCATGAAGAAAGTTAATTATTCCCTCAGGCTAAATTGCCAGAAGTTTCTCAATCACTGAGCACTTTTGAAGGCCTTTAAAAATATTTATTTATTTATTTATTTATTTATTTATTTATTTATTTGAGAGAGAGAGAGCATGTGAGCATGATTAGGGGTGGGGCAGAAAGAGAGAATCTCAAATAGATTGCACTCTAACTGAGGACTCCCTTGTGGGGCTTGATCTGAGAACTCCGAGACCATAACGTGACCAAGAGTTGGACATCCAACCAACGGAGTTACCCAAGTGTCCCTTGAAGCTCTTGATACATGCGTCAAGTTGTTTTGAAGAAAGATTATATAGTAGCTTACCTCTGCTGGCTTTGGATGAAACCACAGGCCAGGAGCAACCTTACCACACTGAACAAAAGCCTTTGGCTCAGGTTATCCTTGAATGCCAAAGCTTCTTGCAAACATTATATCTTCTCTAACACAGTAAGGCTGCATGAAACATCTTTCACTAACTCTAAAAACAATGATGCTTAACTGGTTATTATTTCCTAGTAAGCGCTTTTCAAGCTGAGTATGTTGTTTACATAGTTTTACATGTTTTAACTATTGTAACTTTAAAATTTTTATGCACTGTAAGATGAGTGGTGAATGTGTTTTTCATCCCCCCCAAAAGGAAATGGAAGCATGAAGAATGCTTATTTGATTTACACACTGTCACACCCTAAAGGAAGGCATAAATGGTTAGGAGTTTACAATTTTCCCACAAGCCTCAGTGATCCACATTCCATTGTATGATCATTATTTTATTTTCTGAGGAAAAGAAATCTAACTAATGGTTCACCTATGACAAGAAGAATAACAGGTTTTCAAATCTGTCTTCATTGTTGAATGTTCCAAGTAGGAACATGGATATTTTGACAGATTGTGGCTATCTAGACACCAGTGGTGGAGTGAAGATATACTTGTGTATGTTTGTGAAGATTCTTGGGATGCCATGTGGAACTTGAAAAGGCATGATTGTTCTTAGGAAGCCGTGGTTGATCTTGGGAAGCCATAGTGGGTCTGGAGAAGCCATGATGGATCTTCAATTGTGAATCTGGGGAAGCTATTGTGAACTGTGGAAAGCCATGGCAGATCTTGGGAAGCCACAGTGGATCTGCAGAAGCCATGGTGGACTGGGGAAGCTGGACAGATTGGAGAGCCATGATGCATCTCCTTTTCCATAGAATATGGCTTCAAAATTGAGTAGATGATGTTTTTATAAACATGTTCTCAAGAAGCAAATATGAAGGAAGAGAAAGGGAAAATGAGCTTTCTCAACATCAGTTTGTTTGTTAGTAAAGTTATCTTATTACTAGTGCTTTGTTTTGTTTTGATTTCTTTTCCTCACAGAACAGCTGGATACTTTCTCTCTTTTCTGGGATCTGTTTTGGTTTTCCTGGAAGGTTCTTCAGCACCAATTCATAATAGTCTGTTTCCATTAGAATGAATTTTCCAGAATCAATTTTTAATATTCTGGGTTATTCTTCAGCCTCCATTCTGCCTATTTCATTTCTGTCGAGATAAGTTTAGTGGCAAAAACACTTGCTTGGCAATCTATGTTCCAAGTCTTGATTTCAGCAATTTACTTTTCTTTTTGGGCTCCAGTTTTTAATGTTTCCCAAATCTACACAGTCGTGTGAGTTGACCGTTCAAAATACAGTTGTAAGACCCTCTCCTAGGAAAATCTGATTTGTCATTCTGAGGAGGATGCTTAAGTACACTAGTCAATCAGATGATTATCAAATTTAGGAAATAGTAGCCCAAGTAGACTACTGGATAATGTGTGGTGCTGGCTTCCCCTGGGAGCTTATTAGAAATGCAGAGCTTCAGGCCACATCCAGACCTCCTGAGCCAGAATCTACACTTTAACAAAACTCCAGGTGATTCATAGGTATGACATTTTGAGAAGCATGAGGCTACACCATCTCTAAGGTCTCTTCCATCTCAAAAACATAATAATTCTGAATTTTGCTCCCATATTCCAATTCGATTTTCAGTGTATTCCCCATTCTTCTCTCCCTGATATGCTGAGGAAAAATTTCTCTGTGATATATAGAGTATGCTCTGATGAGTGAATTACCAATTTCTCCACAAGGGGCTTCATATGTCGAGAAGAATTGGGACTCAGGGGGTTAAATGCAAAACACATTACCATAGGACAGCTGCCAAGGCATCACATTCTGAAATCTGATAAATGAAAAATGGGCATGGTATCAAATTTAATCACATTTGTATTCAGATGTTGTTGAGAGCAGACACTGATTTATGAACTAGCAACAGACACCAGATTTCCTGCCTATGTTATATACATATGAATGGGTGGACGGATGGATAGATAAACAGACAGTGAAATTATGTTGCAAATTACATGGCACCAGACCTGTTTATAACCTAGATCTCATCAAACTGATATTAAAAAATACTACAAATATAATTTTTTTCTAGGCAGTTTTTTTTTTCTGGCTGTTGGTTTACTTTCACCCTGAAGAACAGATTTCTTTCAAAGCATATCCTTGCTTAATTTAGGCAATGTTGAAAATGCTCCTGTTTTGCTCCATGGTTTTATACTATTTGTTTATAGATAATATTCTTTATGGGATGGAAAGGGATAGAGGACTGTTCAAACCATTGCTGCATTCTTCTGCACTCGTTCCCTGGGCCTCCACGACTCCATTAAAATATTATCAGTGCAAAGGGTTGCTGTGTATGCGTGAGACTCCACACTAAGACTAAGGCTTTCGGATGAGCAAGGAGGTGGTGAGGTGGAAGAAGAAAGCATTCCACATGGATTAATAATGAAGAAGATAAGCAACTTTATTCAAAGGCAACCTAGTGAGGACTAGGTTTAATGTTTCTTAGACAGCTACAATTTTGGAAATAAGCCATTCAGATGATAAGAGTCTCTTTTAGGATTGGTCATTGCTTAATATCACCAAAGACATGTAGCTATCTTTAAAGGATGATTGTTTTACCATGCCCACTATCTATGCCTTTTCCTTGCTGAGACTCCTTCTCAAATTTGGCAACCTTGTCAAATTTTATTCATCTTTCAGTGGTCATGTATATATATTCATTCACTTTAAACAAACATTCATTGAGACCCTGTGTTGTGGAATGCACAGAAAATATAGGAAAAAATCACTCATGGTTTGCCATTAAAAAAAAAAAAAAGCAGCAAACAAAACAAACAAAAAATGTGCTCAGTATCTAGGGCCAAGTCAGATGACTATAGGTAATTTGAACACAGCTAAGAATAATTTAATTTGTCAGAAAACTAGAGTAGCCCAGAGAAGGGGTATTTAAATCAGACTGGGAAGTTATCAGCCAAGGGTTCCTGGAAGAAATGATGCTGAAGGGAATCCCAAAGAATGAGATATCCTCATTTATTCTTGAAGAGACAGGAGGGTCAGCATTCCTGGTGGAGAAATAAAGCGGAATCAGGCATTCTCAATACTGGAAACTAGGGAGGTTGGGAAAAGCAATACAGTTAGGGGAGAGTAAGCAGCTGCACGAGACTGGAAAAAATGGTGTCTGTGCACTGGATGCTCGAAGGCAGGATGCAATGATCATCGAAGTGACAATCACTTTTCTGTGGCCTAAAGGTGTCTGGATTTACTCTTTGGTGACAAATAAAAATGGAGAGAGGTGATGTGAAGTTATAGAGTGGGAACCGTTCAGACACCAGGGGCCTCAGCTGATAAAGAGGGTTTTAGGATTTGTGTAGTTTCAAGTCTGGGTGTTGAAGATATTTAGGACAAATGGATGTGGCAGATGAAGGAAAGAAAGATTTTATGAAGGGCTCCTCTCTGGAATTCCTGGTAGGTGATGATGCTCTTTTCAGAAAGGACACCCATAAGAAGGAATTTGCCTTGTTTTCATTCTGATTTGACTTTCGTGGAAGTGGGGAGAAGACTGTACTACTGTGAAGTATGGTGGAAATGACATCAGTTTAAACCTCTCCTTCCCTAGGGGCTTTCCCTAACAGTCTGAGCTGGGTAGTAATCTCCTTCTGTGCTCCTTTAGGAAATAGAGCATATATTACCCATTGAGAATCCATTACGACTCTGAATTTTTAGTTCTGTTTTCATGTGCTGCCTTATCTTCTTAATTAAATTATCTCCTTGAGTGGGAGGGCCATGTCTTATTCTTGTTGGATCATCCACAGAGCCTGAAGCATTGTGCTGCATGTAGAAAGTGTTGGTTGATGTTTATTAATTGATTTGTTGGAATGTTTTTCCACTGAACACATTCCCAAGAAGGAGCCAAACCCAGAGCTAGGAAGCCATCTGGCAAAAATTGCTCAAGAGAAGGCATCTTGGCTCTCAGATCTTAAAGGTCTTCTTAAAATAGCTAATGTTTATTGAACATTTTACTGTGTGCCAGGCATTGTGCTGAGCCCATTTTATATATGTTATCTCATATAATCTTCAAAAAAATTTGTGACATAAATGTTATAAATATTCCAATTTTAAAACTAGGAAAAATGAGGTTCAGAGAGACTAAGCCATTTTTTGAGTTCAGCAAGTTGACAGTCACTCAAACTCAGACCTCTAGGTCTACCAACAGCAATGTCCATGAAGTTAGTCCTATATTCAGCACCCAACATATTCTCCTCCTTCACCCTGCATCTCCTTCTCTACTATCTAAAATTTGATGTACTAAGACTAGACAAGCAGGAGACTGACCCATACTTGTCTGCCCAGGGCTGGAGCCAGGATTAGTGCCCAGGCCCTGTGGTAGGCTACTTCCTACTCTGCTCTGCTGGTTTTGAGGCAAATCTATTAATCCAAACAAACTGTTGCTCACTTCAGGGCCTTTATTTATGTCCAGAGGCCTTACAAACTACTGGGGATATATGACAGAAGTCTGATAAAATTAAATACTAGAGTGTCCAGTCCTGGTGAGGCCCTTACAGACACCTTGCACAGTGGATAGTCATTCTTCAGAAAATATTATGGTGGTGTGGTTCTTTCTTCAAATGTGTACATAAAGACCAGCTGATAGAATTCTAACAGAGTATAATTTCAGCCACATATCACTTAGTAGTAAGTGCTTATTGCTAGACAGTTATTTCTGCAACTAAAGTTGTCAGAAATGGAGTAGGTGAGCATATGAGTTAGTAAAAGTTGCTATCCAAGCTGAGATTAGATGACAAGATGCTGAGACCCAAGGTGGAATTCCTATAGTGAGTGAGGGGATTTTGGGAAGGTTGGGCTGGGTGACCTCTCCAGCATTAAGTATTCTCCATTCTAGGGATCTGGTTTGTTGCTGCAAAGCACTTAAATATTGCTCCTTACGTTGAGTTGTAAGTGTTTTTTGAAATGATTTTTACACCCATGTGCCTACTTCCTTAGGTAGGTGGATCTAGAAAAGGTTTTCTCTCATTCAGTTGGCCCTGGATTGAACCTAACATGGATCTAAGGTTTTCAGTATCAAGGTCAGGACTGTATTTCCATTGATAAAGGGAAGCCAATGAATCCCTGTAGAACATGAAATTAACTGTTTGGGATTCCAAGAAGTTATCTCTTTTCATTAGAGAGAATTAGTTTAGATTAGAATGTGAAGTTCTTGCCACATTTCCTCAAAATTTAAATTATAGTGTGAACAACAATTCAGGTCTGTTTTGAATCTCGCTATTCTGAAAAACTGCCAGAAGCCAAATCTGTCTAAAAATTCTCCTACTTTTTATGGACAGTTCACAAAGGCATTACTGGTGACTCAATCCTGAGTCATGGAAAGTCATCCTTGAAAGAAGAAGCAAGTGTGAATGCCATTCTTGCCATTCTTAAAAACAACCAAAAGAAAAAAAAAATCACAACCAAAATGGCAGAAATAAGCAAGAGGTAAAAGGAAAGGCAAGAGCTTATTTTCTTTGTATTTTATTTTGTTTTTTAAATTAAAATTTTTTGAAAGGGGGAGGGGCAAAGGAAGAGAGAGAGAGAACCCCAAGTCAGCACCACACCCAGTGCAAAGCCAAGGTGGAGCCAAGTCTCCATCTCACCACCCTGAGAACATGATCTGAGCTGAAATCTAGAGTTGGAGGCATAACCAACTGAGCCACCCAGGAGCCCCTCAAGGTATATTTTAAAACCTCTGTGGGCCAAAGACAAGTTGGATTTCCATTGTATCCTGCTCTTGCATATGTGTGGCATGCTTGGTTTGGGATCATAAGGCAATGGTCAAGGGAACAACTGTTTTTACAAGATCCAACTCTGAAGTCAGATTATTGAATGTGAAGCTGACCTCTGCTTACTTGTTGTGTGATTTTGGGCAAGTCATTATACTTTTCCATGACTCATACTAGAATCAAAATATATGATACACTGAAATAATCCTAAAATAGCTCCTAACTTCTTTGTGAGGATTAAATGAGCCAATACGCCCAAAGCTTTTAAGACAGAGTTTAACGTGAAGTAAGCACTCAGTAAGTGTTAGCTTTTATCACTATAGCTATTATAATGATTATTTCTGGGAGTAGAAATGAGAAGAATTCATTCACTAGAATAGGGGGAAAGGAAGAAAAAGAAAGAAACATAAGGGAAGTCAGAGAAGGAAGAAGGACATATGGGAGAGATTGGTTTTGCCCTAGACTGGTATCTACACTGGATTGCAGAATCTTGAGACAGGTCTTTTCTTTCACGCTGGGCAGGATTCATTTGTTCTCAGCACATGTCAGAATGTAGAGTATGCAGGGCATTCAGCGGCCGGTTGACTGATAGGTAGAGCACCAGCTGAAAACAAGATCACTGTGTGCTGACCTCTGAAGCTTGTAAGATTGGATTGATCACTCCTTTTCCAGGTGGAGGCCCCTTAGTGGAGGGTCATGGCTTTCTAAATCCAGTTCCTGTTTTGATGAGATTTCACCATCTGGCTGTGTAGGGCCTGGCTTCTGATTACAGCCACAGCCTACATGACTCCTTTCAGCACACTCCCACTGAAACCTGCTATCCTGGGATTTGTTTATGATCCATCTTCTGAAACATTAGACAGTGGAAATCTTTCCAAAGTTGGGGCACTGGGAGAGTTGCTGGTGGATACGACATTCCATCTCAAACCAGGGCTCTGCAAGATGCTTGTTCATTCTGGTATGAAATGTGAAATGGTATCTGAGCCAGCACAAAACTGAATATGCATATTTCAAAAATTATTATTTTGTAATTTTCTTCAGTGTCATCTAGATATGCCAGACACATGTGAAGACCGACTGAGCCATGGGGATTTTTTCTATATCCTTGCAAACACAAATTCATACATAGAGTTTCCTAAAATCCTCTCAGGTAGGACCACCCCCCTCCTCTGATTGGGATCCTCTCTGTCCTGGAGACTGTGTACTTTGACGACATGCATCAAGTTTCATTCATCTTTGATTTCCCAGGTGCTGGCAGAGTACTTGGCATGCAAGAGGCTCTGGAGGGAATCTCAGAGGACTGGCAGTCATGCTGATGTTTTTATGCTTTTTTGAATATAAAAGTCACAGTTTACTTTCCCTCTCAGTGACCATGTACAAAAGCTCATTTATAATTAATACAGCAAATCCTTAATAAAGCAAACCAAATGTCATCTTTCCCTTTTTCTACAATACCAAGTCATTATTTCCTCTGGATGAAAGCACTTATGAACCATAAAAATAAAAACAGTGAAATCAGTTCAGTGACTTCAGTGAGTAAAAATATTGTTTCTTGTTGCCAATAATATATGCTCAGCCATCCTCATCACCTTTAGTATGGTCTTAGAGTATCAACCAAATCTGAGTTAGCTAGATTTTAATAGAAGTCTTATTCATTGGGATAACACTTGATATGTCAACAGACCTTCTTGGGGAAGCCTGTTTATTTCCCCCTCCTTCTATGAACCCAAGGAGGCGAAACAGTGCTATTCATCTCTGTATTCTTAGTGCTATGCCTAATACCTCACTTGGTGCTTAAAAGATGTTTTCTGGATGTTGAAGGAGTACCTGGCCACCAGCTACAGTGACCTGTTCCCAAGTCACTGCCCTGTGGGTCCTCTGCTGCCCCCTGTGGAAAGGGAGGTCATCACTGCATGGAGCTTGAAGCCTTCTCTGTCTACGATGTTGAGTCTATCCATATTGGTACATGGTGGATGTCTTATCATTCTGAGCAATGCATAGAGTTATTACTAGAAAGAAATTTGTAATCTGGTGAAATTTGATGGTTATAAAGATTTGAGTATAACTTTGTATTTTACTAAAGGACATGGAAATAAAAAAATTATGACTCAATAATATCAAAAGAGCTTATTAATAGGTCTTGAAATATTTTGATGTACAAAGTTTATCTAGAAATTCTAAGGAAGCAGAAAATTCAATTTTAACATGATTTGTTGATAAAATAAAAACTAAACTGAAGTTTTATTTTCATTCTTTTGTACTTTTATTGGAAATAACACAGTCACAAACAACATTTCGTGGTGTTAAAGATGGCTCTAGCTTAAAAGATCTCTGAATACACCTGTATAACTTCATAATTTCATCTTCTAATGGGCCATGAATTTTCCGAAGTGTTTTATGCTATTATTATTTATGTATGTATGTATGTATGTATGTATTTATTTATTACTGAGGATGTTAATATCTTCCTGAACCTCTTGAATTAGTGATATTTAGTGAGATTGGGAGCCAGAATCCTGTCTCAAGCTCTGCCATGGCTTGGCTGTATGAACACGGACAAATGACTTTTCTGTTTTGTTTCTTTAATTTATGAAGCAAACTCATTGCATAAGATGCTTTCTGCATCCTTTCTGGCTAAAGTTTTCCACTTTCACATTATTTAAACTGAATATTCTGTGACTGGAATGTTTCCCTAAAGGATAAGCAAGCAAGAAATTACAGACAGGACATCAATGCCTCACTATCATGCATGCCTGATTTCACTCTGAGTTTCAGCCAATTACATTGCAGTTTTATTATGGCTTAGTAATATGAACACAATTCGATCTAGTAAGATATTAATAAAGTTATTATGAAGATTTGGCTCATTGGAAACTTAGAGAAATACCGGTAGGAATTGGAATGATGTGTAACAAAATACAACATGCTTAACTGGACCTGTTTCTGAGAATTGGATAGACCAGATTAGTATCTTCCTAGGAGAAAGGAAAAGTGTCTGATTTTGTGAAATTCAAAGTGTGAACTAGAAAGATCATTTATTTTATTCAGCCTCTGAGAACTGGTGATGTTGGAGCTCAGCTAGAAATAAAAGTCCTTGGGGCATGGGACAGGCCTATACTCATGAGTCTTGGAATTCAGATTGAAGGGTCTTATTTTTAAAAGGCTTTTCATGAGCCAAATGTATAAAGTTGCAACATTTATTCGACTCAACTGGATTTCCTCTGAGATGAAGCTAATATATTCCTTCAATGCGACCTTGGCTCGCTTTGAATGGCCCCATGTGGTCCATCGCCCTCCTTCAGAAAAATGAGCCACTGGAGACAGGATAAGGAAGAGCATGTTCTTCCAAACAATGAATACTTACATTACATTACTTTCTAGAAAGGGTGGAATTATCGGGCTAGAATTGCACTGTTCATTTTTAAACCCATTTTTTGTTGGTTTTAAGCAATAATTCCTTCTCTACTACAAGTTTTTAAAAAGAAAGAGGGACATATATTTTGGGGAAAAATATAAAATCATGTATAGGTTTTTTTTTCATGCTACTAAGTGGAAAGCCAGACAAATAAATTAAGGAATGCAAAGTAGTTAGAGAAGTTTATAATAACTGTATCCACTTGGGTATTGTGTAAGCCCATAACCATTTAAATGAACCAGTGGGTAGAAGAAAGCTTTCAAAGAGGTGGCATGTGCTTATATTTGAAATAAGAGTAAGCATGAGATGCTGCATGAAAGTGAAGAAGGGACATTCTAGCTGTGGGAATAACCTGTGTAAAGGAGAAGCAGAAAGACCCAAATAGGTTTGAGAGAAATAAAGCCATGAGAAAGAAAACCAGAGTCTGAGAACTACTTTCTGGCTTTTGAGATGTTTGGCATGAAGTTGTCAAAGGCTGACTGAAGCCATATATCTCAAGCATGACATGGAGGTTTGAGAAACACTTCTCAAGCTATGCCAACAGATTAGGTAACAGCTTTGTAAAACCTTTCTCACCTCTTATAGTTCTTAATGTGGGATTATGGTGATAACCAGCACGTGTATTCACAAAATCAGAGAAATACTTTTAAAAGGTATTAGCTAGGGATCCCTGGGTGGCGCAGCGGTTTAGCGCCTGCCTTTGGCCCAGGGCGCGATCCTGGAGACCCGGGATCGAATCCCATGTCGGGCTCCCGGTGCATGAAGCCTGCTTCTCCCTCTGCCTGTGTCTCTGCCTCTCTCTCTCTCTCTCTCTCTCTGTGTGTGTGACTATCATAAATAAAAAAATAAAAAATAAAAAAAAAATAAAAAAAAATAAAAAGTATTAGCTAGAGAACCAGTCAGAAACATCAAAGACTGAGTTGGAGTATTATTTAAGTCAATTAAGACAAATGTATAAGAGTGAAATTCAACTGGGGAGAAAGAGATTTTAAATAATCTTTAATAAGCAAGGGACCATAAATGGAAATTAATAATATACTACTCATTATGATGCTAGAAGTAATACAACTTATTATTTTATGTTAATTCAGTATTGTAAGGTTGTTTTTATAAATATACTAAAATACATGAATTTATATAGGCTTGCTCATACCTTCTTCAATACTATTTTAATGATAAGATCTGTAAATTCTTTTACTATGGGATTTTGGCCAGACTGAGGCTAGACTAATTCTATTCTATGGTCCTAAAGGATGGTCACTACCAATGAAACCAGTAAATCTGCCACCTGACAGACTTTTTCAAGTGCTGTTAAGACATTTACTTGTTTATTTATTTATTTATTTATTTATTTATTTAGTTTGATTTCACTTTATTTTACATAGTTTAATTTTACCAAAAAAAAAAAAAAGGCAATCTCCTTCTCTAAAAACTTTACTCTACATGATTTGTATACAAGTTCTATTGAATTATTTCTGTACTGAAAACCAAAGTAGAATGTGATGAATGATTATTTATGAAAAGATAAAAAGAACTAAAGCATCCAGCACATATCTTGCTGGAGATTAGATAGGAAATGTGGAGAGAAGTTTTTATAAATAGCCTTTGTAGAAAGAAGCAGGGTGTGTCTTATAAACATCTGCAGAGAGAACCCAGACTCACATGTAAAAATAAACGATTACACAGTCCTCCTGAGAAAAAGTCCCCAAGTCCCACCATGACTTGGAAATAAGCCTACTATGCTGTGTACTTGACGTTATCCAGGTCCTAGAATATATGTTGTAAAAAGTAGTATCCCAGCTTTGAAAGTGGTCCTACCAAATCTGATGCCTTGTTGTTCTGGTGCTCCCAGTAGAAACTGGTAAGGTCCTGTGAACTTTGATATGCCCTAAAATGGTTATGCTGATCCTCGTGGGGGCAGTTTTAGGGACATTGATTTTCTTTGAGTAAGGCATGTATTTTTGACAAATTTTTATATAAGTGTGAGTCTGTCATCGAGATGCATGCTAAAATTGTGAAGTTACATTTTTTTGATCAATAAAAGAAAGAATTGCAGTGAGATTTTTAAAAGAATGATTGAGTTAATCTGGTCATTGCCTCTATTTCTAATGAAAATATTGTGATTTTGAAAGCCAGTCTGTTGAGTTTATTGAGAATAGTAGATGTTAAAAAAAAAAAAACAAACAAGAATTGGATACATACCTAATGGGCCTACCATCTACTGAGAAATTAGAACAAAGACAAGAAAGACAAAAGTGGGAAGGTGAGGCCATATAAAATTGCATAATGTAACTGAGGCAGGACTTCTGGCTCTTGTGAGCAAAAATACTGGCAAATCTCACTTCAAGACAATTAAAACTGAATAAATTTGTAAAAATCAATCATTTCAGGGCTCTAGATATTTTCTAAAGAAAAGCAACAAAATGAACAATAAATATTTATTTCATGAAGAACTGTTACAACGTTGGGTAAAAATCACTGGAGTCTAGGCCTTTACGACTGGGGTTATTCCTATTCCTGCCACCACCAGGTAGGTTGATGAATTTGGTGATTTTTATTTTATTTATTTTATTTTATTTTATTTTATTTTATTTTATTTTATTTTATTTTATTTTATTTTATGTGAGTGGGGGTGCAGCAGCAGGGAGGAAGGGCATTGGTCCAGAAAACCATTACTAAATTCATTGTCAGAGAAGTCAGGCTTTCTTCAGAGCAGAGGGTGAAAAACTATTGTCAGTAACAGCAGCACAGTTGGTGGGCAAAGCCTGAAGCTCTCTTGGTCTGAAGCTCAGGAATATTGTCAGTAACAGCAGCACAGTTGGTGGGCAAAGCCTGAAGCTCTCTTGGTCTGAAGCTGCAAGGTTAGTGGGCCAGTCAGGAGATCATGGGAAGGTACTCAAGATATGTATGACATAGAAGCATCAGATGAGCTCTTGACACGTTGTTGGTAGACTGCAAAAGTAAAGAAAGGTATATGGGGTATATAAGAAGCCTTGGTAGAAAGAAAAAAGTCAGACAAGACTGGAAGACTGCCTGAAATTATAATGATCTTCCCTTGAAAACAGACAGGTAGGTACCTCCGTTGGCAGTTGGACATTTGTTGGACTTCAGATGTGTGCACAGCATCTTCCCACCAGGGAATTCAGACACAGGAATGGCCCCTAGGTAGCAGGATAAATGAGAACAAGATCTAAGAAATAGCAGAGACCCCAGCAATGGGGAGAGAGACATAAGAGAGACATATTGTTAAAAAAAAAAAATCTCAGGACAAAATAACAATCCAGAGGAGCTACAACAATATACTATCTAAAACATCTAGTTTCCAAGAAAAAATGACTGAGCAGAACGACAAAATTGCAATTCTCATTGTGAACGCTGCCATCCCCACTGTGAGCTGGCATGCATGCTTCCCTCCCCAACACCTGCCTACTGGTGGTTCCGATCAGAACTCAGGGAGAGAGCAAGAAGGGAGACTCCCTTTTTTGCACCATTGTCTGGAGTGTCCTCTGGAGACCCTGCTTGTACAGACAGAGTTTAAGGTCTAATCCCTAGAGCTAAGGAGTGGGGAACTCTGCTCACATTACTCTTTACTCAGAGGGACACTGAAAGGTAAGGTCAGGATGAAGTAAAAGCAACAAAGAATGCAGAGTCCTCACTTGCTTCCACCCTGCCTCACTGCAGATGTGAGACATGATTTTCAGCAATGCTTTAAAGAGGAGGCACCTCAAACAGTCACTGTTACAGAGGGACGAGGGCAGAGCTGCTTAGCTGGGGACATGATGGGCCTTCTCGGGCTGTGCGTGATGAAATATTATCCTTCCTGACTTCTGACAAAAAGAAATATCTGCTGCTAGTGTGCAGCTAGGATATGATAGATATCTTTAATTATATGATAATCAGAGATGAACTAATTAGATACCACTTGATAACTAATCAGTTGCAACATTCATAAAACTGTTTCTCATTTCCTCCTCACATCGATGGAACAGATGGCGCCTGGTGTTCTAAGGGCAGAACTTGGAGGCAGAGCAGGAAGTATGATTATGGCCGAAGGATCAAATATTTGGTGCAGGCATTAGGGAGCCAACAAGACTATGATACTGAGACACGCGTGATTTACTATTGGATTTAATCTACTTGAAAAAAATCTCAGAGCCATATGAAGAAAACCAAAATGTCATCAACTAACACCTGAAATTCCTCAGCACCATCTGTCTGTAACATTAAACAAAACCCAGGAGACACTGGGAGAAGGAACATGGAAAATTTAATGATGAGCTTAACTTAGGTAACTTGATAGATGTTACCTTTGTGGCAAGCCATCAGCCAGCAAGCCCCTGAAACCACTGAGAAGCCAGAGGTGTTGTCACCTGTGAAAGGGGCTGCTCTCTCCGAGCTCAGCAACCTGGCATTTTTGCCATTAAACTTTCTTTCTCTTGCAGAAAACTCATTCCTTTGAAAACTAGTTTTTCTGTCATTAACTCAGTTCCCTTCCTCTCCTTCCCTTTGAACCAGAATTTCCTTGGGTAATTCAAGTATATAAAACTCTAATGTCTCATCATGGATTTACACATGTATTTGTATCAAAGATGTCTTTCACTAACATTTACTGACCCACTACAATAGATCAGCTCTGTATGAGACATCAAGGATACAGGTTCTGCTTTGCTAAAAAGAAGATGCTATCATTTCTCTATAAACATGATGATTTTATGAGTTAGGTGAGAAAAACTATGTAATATAGTTAGAATCATACAGTATGTTGCCTTTTTAGATTGGCTTCTCTCACTAAGTTACAGGCATCTAAGGCCATATATTCTCATGGCTCCATTGTCTGGATGGACCGCAGTGGGTTTACCTATTCACTTATTGAAGAACACCTTGGCTGCTTCCAAGTTTTGGCAGGTACAAATGAAGTTACTATAAACATTCATGTGCAGGATTTTGTGCGGACATAAATTTCCAACTCATTTGGGTAACTTCTAAGGAGTCGGATTCCTGGATCATGTGGTAAGAGTACATTTAGTTTTGTAAGAAGCCACCAAACTCTTTCAGTGACGTCTGAGAGTTCCTGTGGCTTCACATCCTTACCAGTATTTAATGGTGTCAGTATTCCAGATTTGGACCATTGTAATAGGTGTGTAGTCATATCTTATTGTTTTTTTTTTTTTTTTTTTTTTTTAGTTTGCAATCTCTTGGAGCACCTGGGTGGTGCAGTTGCTTAAGTGTCCAACTTTTGATTTTGACTCAGGTCATGATTTTGGGGTCCTGCTCTGGGCTCCACTCTCAGTGGCTCCAATCCTCAAGTCAGCTTGAGGATTCCCTCTCCCTTGCTCTTTGCCCTTCCCCTACTAGTGCTCTCACTCTAAAATAAGCAAATGAATCTTTAAAAACTTAAAAACAATTGAAATTGCTTAATGATATTTTATTTTGAATAACATTGCATGCATTTATTCCCCTTTTCTGTATTTTCTTTGGTGAGGTATGTGTCAAAGTCTTTGGCTCATTTTGAAATTGGATGTATGTTTTCTGACTGTTGAGTTTTAAAAGCTCTTTGTATTTTGACCAAGAGTTCTTTATTAGATATGTATTTGCAAATATTTTCTTCTAGTTTATGCCTTGCTATTTCATTCTCTTGACAGTGGTTTTTACAGATCAGAATTTTTAAAAATTTTAATGAAGTATAGTTTATCAATTATTCCTCTTGTGGGTTGTGCCTTGGTGTCATATTTAAAAAGTCATTGCCATGCCCAAGCTCACCTAGATTTTCTGCTATATTATCTTCTGGGAGTTTTATAGATTTTTCTTTTACATTAAGGTCTGTAACTAATTTTGACTTAAAATTCGTGAGAAATGGAAGGTCTGTGTCTGGATTGATACTTTTTGCATGTGAATGTCCAGTCGTCTCAGCATCATTTGTTGAAAAAATACTATTGGTTTTTAGTACTCTACTTTTTACAAACAAACCTGTTTGGTAGTTCAGTAAAGATTGGCATAAGTAGCCTTTAATAAGATTGTGTCAAATTAATTTTCCTGGAATGAAGTAACAATTGAATTAGCTGGGTAAAATCCAATATACTTATAGAAAAGAGATCCAATTTTATTACTGCTACTTATGTTTCATTCTAAGATTTTTTTTGTATATATAGAGTAATTTAGCAAAGAAATAAACAGAGACATAATTCTCCAAAACAGATGCTATGAATATGGACAAATCTTTTTTAATCATTGGTATCTCACCACATAATTATACTTTTCATCATAAAAGAATGAATTAAAATAATTTACTAATCCTCTACAATATACCAGGAATTCTAGGTGATATATAAACAGGAATAACCTCAAAATTCACAGAAGCATTGACATTTGAGTTATGAGATATATTTGAGTTCCTTTCATATCAAAGGATTTGTGTTACTCAAGTTTATTTGTAATAAATATCACACTAAGTTGAGTCAGTGAAGGGATGCCTGCTAGATAATTCACAAAGTAGGAAAAAAATTCGGTAATCACAGGAAATTCACAATAATGCTTAACTGAGATGAGGTTTAGGGAAACTATTGGAGCTATGTGGGTCCCTTTCTCCTCAGACTACAAACAATTTGAATTTAGACAGTAACCTATAAAGGTCCTTCCTTAATAATAGGATAATTTTATACTCCCATGTGCTAAGTCTATGTTCAAATTTTGGGGAATGATAACAAAGGATGACACTGTATTTTTAATGAATACAAACTTTGTAATATTTTAGAATACATAGATTATCTATTAAATACTTACTAATTAATTCAAAATCTCAGAATCTCTGATTTATTGGGCATGAGACCAGGAAATTGAGATGAAAAAAGGCATGGGGTACCAATGATGAGGAATATTATTCTCTGGGGTAGGCAAACTTCCCTTTAAACCATATATACTCATTTGCACACATACATCTGGTATTCAAGAAAAAAGGGATTTGGTCTTCTGACTTTGCTGAAAAATCCTTGGCTCTCCACTTTTGCTCTTTAAAACTATTCTCTTTCTAATGTTTTGCATTTTCTTATCTCACCTCACATTCTCACATGTGCCCTCATTGCTTGGGCCTGATAAGAGATTTTGTTTCTCCCAATTTTGCCTCAACATTATCTCTTGAATGTAGTTTTTTTTTACTTCATCTGGCTCCAACCACTATGTAGAGTCCCACGAAACTCACCTAATGTACCCTGACTCCCAGGATCCAGCCCATGTCCACCTTAACATATTTGGTTAACATCATCTCTGGACCTTTGGACCACTGGTGAGTCTAGTGCAGACAAGAAGCTCTTCAGCAATGAGGAGGGACACAAAGGGTCAGATCTTCCATAAAGGGTCACAGTTCCTTTGGAAACACTGCCATAAGTACATGACAGGTTGAAAACTGTAGAGCGTTTGTCTGAAGTGTAGTTATGATGATCATCCACTTATTTATAGAATCATATTGCGTTCCATTTTTTACGTTGACTTTTTGATTTCTGTTCATGTGTTTGACATAGAAAAAGCCTCACAGGAAAATTATGTTAAGTCAATCATTTCTGCTGGTATAATAATTATCATGCATATGCATTAAAGAAGCAAGTACAAATGTAGGGGAAAATTCACCATTGCATTATTGGGTAGCTTTTTAAAATGGATGTTTTGATTTAAGGAAAGAACTTTGAAATAAGTTAAAGGGAATATAATTCTGGCTCAATATTCACTTTCTGTGAAGCCTTGAATGGTTCAATAAATCTCTCTCTCTCTCTCTTTATAAAAAAATTAAATGGGGATAAATGGGCTTATTTTTAGAGGTTATTTCCAATTTGAAAATTCCATTATTTTAAATACTATATGTTTAAGTTCCCTGGGAGTTAAAGTGAGAGATTATATCTCGTACCCAAAGATTATTTAGAAAGGATTAAGAGACATTTATGTTAGAGGGATGTTCCCCTCCCACCGTGGTCTATATGGACTTCAAGGAAAAATCATCAAAAAAACCTAATTTAAAAACTTGGTTGTACAAGTTGACTTGAAAATTGAATAAGCATATCACATTTATACATGCTCGATCATGTAGACTTTAGACGCTTTAGGAACTTTTCATTACTTATTCATCAGTCTTGGGAAAGGCCTGATCTTGATTACCTGGTATTGTACTCCACTTTCTGAATTTCCAGGTGAGGAAAGTTATTTTGAAGCCTCCCTAGACAAATTTTTGTTGACAGAATGAGTGCAACCCAGCCTTGTGACAGTGTCAGAAAATTCATTCTAAACCACAACTGATCAGGCCCCTTTTTAAAAAAAGCGAGTTAGGGTGGGGCACTGTATTAAGCTAAGATCTTGCTAGTAAAAATTAGAAACCCTGGACAAAAATGTCAAATTATTTGAGGTCTTTGAAGTGCAACTCCAAAGAGGTAGAAACTGGGGGGAATTTGACCCTGTGCACTGTTCTGGGGGAAGGCCCACATTTATATACCTTTTCCCTGGAGGATGCACTCCAAGCCCATGCACATGGGGTGCTTATCACTTCAGTTCTTTTCTGTAAGTGACTTATACTTGCCCTTCCATGTGTCTTGGGTCTTTCTATATAGTAGGAATGTTCTTATTGAGATTACATTCACCTTTCTAGCCCAGGTAATGGCTTAGTCATTCAATGAAACCTTTCCTGACCGTGAATAAACTTGCCCTTCTCTGATTTCCTAAGGGCTTTAAAGCATGTGCCACTCCTTTGCTTCTGTCTATATATAATTTCCTGTTTTACTATCTTTTAGAACAAAACAACCCTGACCTTGCTAGAGTCAAATGCCTGCATGTACTTGGCTTTCTGTTGTCCTTTTCTGAACACTCCAACCTCATTTCTAGGTTTAGAGAAGGTTTGCCTTCTGTGAATATGTTGGATTTTGAAGTTCAGAGTGCCTGGGGTTGAATTCTGCTTTGGTCTTTTAGCACAACACAATTTCCATAAGCTTCACAACTTTCCATGTAAAGTGAGTGACAACAATATCTATCTTTCAGGATTGTGATGAGGCTCATGTGGGATGCCTGATGACAAGGGTCTAAAATGAAGCAGATACTCTCTCTGAGAGTCTGTATGGCAGATCCCAAAATAGTGCAGGTTCTTTCCAGCCTCTACTTGGGCCAGGCCGTTTGGGCATCAGCACTCACAACTCAGGCAGGGCCTCAAAGGGCCTTTGCACTTAGGTCTTATTCTATCCTGTGGACTGTAGAGCTGAGGTCACCGCAGAAAAGAGCCCAGGGGTAGCTTAGAGAAGAAGGACCTCAGGGAACACAGGAGACCATCTTCAAAAGAAATGTCAGTAAATTGAACACCAATAAAAAATAAATTAAAAAAAAAATGTCCCCTGGACAAAAACAAACAAACAAACAAATAAACAAACAAAAACCTGTTTGTTTCTGGACCCACAGCATTGTTTGAACCAAAAAAGACTTACTATCTTAAGTCACTGTGTTTGTGGTGGTTTCTTACATAGCAAAAGCTAACTGATACAGTACAACAGAAAATCTTTGATTCACTGATGACACACACTTGTTTTATTTTTAAATTATTGGATGCAGAAACCTTAAAGACCATTAGACAGACTGAGGCACTTTGATATGTGTGAATCCTCGCTTAAGAATCTGAGATCTGTTTCCATTTTTAATTGTCTCTTATTAGTTCTACTTTATCAACAGAAATTTCAGACAATAAGCATGCTTAACTTTTAGCTTCACAAAAGTTTAGCCAGCTCCAGGCTTTTGGTGCATAAATGTATAAAATATTCAAAAAGTCATTCACAATTATTTATTTGGATTAGTGCAATAATATCCTATCTAGTATAAGCTCATCCAATTTGATCTTTTCCCATATGTCTCAAAAATAGAGGCAAAACAAAATTAAAAAAAAATGAACATGTTCCTCTCCCTTCTACTCCTTCCCTGTTTATTAAAGATAATTGCTTTCTTATTGTGAAATCAGGGGTGCCTGGGTGGCTCAGTCAGTTAAGTGTCCGCCTTCAGCTCAGGTCATGATCCCAGGGTTCTGGGATCAGGCCCCGCATCGAGCTCTCCACTCAGTGTGGAGCCTGATCATCCTCCTACCTCTCCCTGTTGCTCTAATTGTGCTCCTTCTCTCTGTCAAATAAATAAGTAAATAAATAAAAATAAAAAAGGATTAAAAAAAGATTTATTGTGAAATCAGTATCCCCAGTATAGCCCTCAGATCTTGCCTGGTGTCAGCTCAGTCTAGATGCCCTGCCTCACCTAGCATGTCTCTATCTCACATCCATGTGCTCTCCAAGTATACTGTGTCTTTGTGTACCTTCCTACCACAGGATCACCTTACAGTCCAGAAGGCATTTTTCCCATCCTTAATATTGTTAATTCATACTCTCCTTTGGATCTCAACTCAAAAATAATTTATTCAAAGAAGTCTTCCTTTTTTTTTTTTTTTCAAAGAAGTCTTCCTAATTCCCTCTTCCAGCCCCAAATTTATTTCAAGCTCTACTATGTTCTGTTGGCACCATATTCCTTAGTGTGCAATTGACATTTTATTATCTCAAGTACTGATTTAATGTCTTTCTGCCCTGTTATATGACATCCTTCATGAGAAAGAGAATAGAATGTACTCTTCTCACCATTTTTGGTCTCAGAGCACAGGACAGGTCTAGGTTCAAAGTAAGTTCTCGATCTTTGCTTCTCATCACAATGCAATTGAACACATCCTCCCATTATAAACAATGATACATTTGGGAGGTAAACATCATGTAAATATTTCCAGGCATCCAGGCACTGCAGGATTGTGGTCCTTAGAAAAAGGAATGAGCACCAAGTAAAACAACCACCCTAGCTTTCTTCTGGGGACACTTTTCTCCTGGAGTGGAAGGAAGTAGATCCTAAGCAATGCAATTAAGAAGGCAGGAATCAGTCCTGAGGTGCTGCAGTGATGGGAAGACAGGAATTGATGAGGCAGTGGCCTGGAGAAGAGGTGGGCAGAGTGGAGGTCCTGGAGATCTGTGTGGAGCCTGCACATGGGCCACTGGATGAAGGCTGGCCAGTGCATACTCAGGAAAGATTCCCCAAGGCTAAGCTGGTTTCCCTCTCCAGGGCTGAGAACTGAACAGAGATACTGAGATCAAGAATATTCGCCCAGTGGAGAGACCTCACGGGGCACCTTAGGTGTCCAGTTAAGACCCCAGCAAGTTTTGTACTAGATATAGGGATCATGTCTTAGAAAAGGGGATGGCAAATACTAAGCATAAGAAATCTAGTGTGGCTAGATAAATAGAAGATAAGGAAGACTTCAAGGCAAGAAGAATTACCAGAGACAGATAAGTGATAATGATCCTTAATGATATGGGTCAGTTCAACCAGGTAACTGCAGTCAAGGATGTGTATGCCCTCCATAATAGTGCTTTAAAGTCTCTAAGATACACAAAGCTGAAATGATACAACTGAAACAGAAATAAAGAAGTCCACGTGGTAGTCAGAGATCTCTCTTTCCACCTTCTGCAGTTTACAGAGCAAGATAAAAAATGAGTAAGTACATAGATCTGAAAAACCACATTCCACAGTGGAATAAAATCGGAATTCAACTAGAGCAAGAGGCCTAGAAAGTCTTCAAGTGTTGGAACATTCAACAATCCATAATATGGATCAAAAAGAAAATCACAAGGTGAGTGAGAATATAATTTCACCTAATTATAATGCGAATATAGTTTATCAGGATTTGTGGAAAGCAGCTGAAGAAGTGCTTGGAGGGAAGTTCAGAGACTTCTCTGAAAAGGCAATTTCAACACAAAAGAAATAGAAGAAAGAATATAATAAAGATAAGAAGAGGTCAATAAAGCAGAATATGGTTAAACAATAAAAAGGAGAAAATTAACAAATTCAAAAGTTAACTATGAAATATGATCAAGCAAACACACTCAATGAAATAATACAGGAAACACCAATGACCAATATCAGGAGTGGAAAAGGATATATGACATATCCTACAGTAGTTTCTAAGATAATTATCAGTATCATAAATAACTGCATATCAATAAATTTAACAATTTTATGCCTAATGAATGAATATATTGAAAAAAACAATCTACCAAAACTGACACAAGAAGAAATAGAATTGAAATACTTCTGTGCTCATTAAACTATCAAATACATGTTAGGAAAAAAAATAACTTTCTCACAACAAAAATTTAGGCATAAAAATTCCACTGATCGGGATCCCTGGGTGGCGCAGCGGTTTGGCGCCTGCCTTTGGCCCAGGGCGCGATCCTGGAGACCCGGGATCGAATCCCACATCGGGCTCCCGGTGCATGGAGCCTGCTTCTCCCTCTGCCTATGTCTCTGCCTCTCTCTCTCTCTGTGACTATCATAAGTAAATAAAATTTAAAAAAAAATTCCACTGATCAAATTTATCAAACATTTTAGGTCAAGGTAACAACCTCTCACAAATTCTTTCAGGAAATCCAGAGGAAGGAAAATCTTGCTCTACTTCATTTTATGGAGCCAGCTTATACCCAACACCAAAATCTTTAAAAAAACAAAACAAAACAAAACATTTTTAGAGTAAATATATTTAATGACTAATATCGACGATAGAGGTGCATACCAAAATCCTTAATTTAACATTAGCAAATAGACAAGGGTTTATCCCATGAATGCAAGGTAGGTATTACATTAGCAAAATTGATGATTGTACTTCACCAATTGATAGAACAAAAAAATGTAAAAAAAAAAAAAACCCAAAAAACCACAACCATGATTATTTCCATGAATATAAAAAATGCATGTGAAAATAATTCTACTGTTATTTAAGATAAAACCTTGCACTCAACTAAGAATATTGGAAACTCCTTCACCCTGATAAAGGATACTTGCCAAAATTCTGTACCTAACATCACACTAATGGTGGAATGCTAAATGCATGTCCTCTGGTACCCAGGCCAAGGCAAGGATGGCCGTTGTCAACACTTTGATTTAACATTTTACTGAATACTAGCCAGTGCAGTGCAGAAAATAAACCAGTGAAAGGTATCCTGTTTGGAGTTGAAGAAATAACCTTGTCTTTGTCCTACATGACATGTTCGTTTGATGGTTTGCTTTGACTGGTTTGTGTTTTCATTTTACCATTACAGGAAGAAGGTTGATCTCACACTGTGTATTATCCCCTTCTCCCTCAAAGGCTCATCCTGGGCCTTGAAAGGTATTGAGTTTACAGCATCACTGGACATGAGTCAAAGCTGCTGCAGCCCTTAATCGCACACAGGGAGCTCCCACCTCCACTCACCTGACCCTCCTCACACTCTCTCATCCTCTCTCTCTCTCTCCAAACCATTGCACTCATGATGTTTTTAGCACATCCTACAAATGACTTAAAAAAAAATCATGTGTTTTCCTCCTTGCCTATCTCCCACTATTAGGATATACTTTCCACGGGGTCGGGGAACCGGCTTTGATAGTTTGGTTCGGTGACTCATCCCAAGAGCCTGGAACCGTCTGGCACAGATTGGACTCCTGATAATGTTTTGTGGAATGAATGCATTCATGACTGACTGGGCTGGAAGTGGAGACGAACACCCCCCTGAGAGGCAGAACCAGATCATTTTGTTCAAAAGGAAACTGAAATATGCATGCAGTGTTCAGCTGGAGCTTTACGGTAGGTCTGCACTGACCCGGATTGAGGAGCCTGACTTGATGAAACACTTGGGGGAAATAGATCCATGGGAAGACCTAATCCTGTCCTCCTCTGCTATCCTGCACTCGGCTTGCATTTACCAATTCAGTTTGATGAGGGGAGCAGAATCGTTATATCGTTGGGGGGTGCCTTGGGACCTGGAGTTGCAGCCTGTGTTTTCACTCAGCAGAATTTTTAATCCACAGCTTCTAGGAGCAGTGGAGGCCCTGCTGAGCGGCACACACCTCACAGGCACAGACAAGTCCTGGTGTAAAGATACGCGGGAGGTGATCTGCCCCCACACCTAGCTGCACACGACATTCCTCCCCGGGCGTGCCGAAGCACGCAGGCTTGGGCTGCCATGGAGACTACCTAAGGCCTTTTCTTCACAGCATCACCAGCTACTTTGTCCCAGAAAGACGGTCCCCAGTAACAAAGAGACCTTTCAAGCTGTCCTGCTCTGGACTGGGGAAGATTGTTTCCTGGACGGGGTGACAACACAGGAAGGTGACTGTGGAGCTGGGCCCCTGCCTCTAACCACAGCATCGGTGACTTGGGGAGGACTTGGGGTAATTAACATGCCGGGCCCCTGGCAGGCAGACACCAGCTCATTAACTCTTATAGCGACATTTCTGAGCGCCCCAGCCACATTCCTTTATATTCATGTATTCTTTCCCCTGCTGTTCTGAGAATACCCAAGCTGCAAGCTCTTGCAAAGGACGATGTATTAAAGCATTATTTTTGTTCCCACTCCCTGGAGCTTCTTTTATGATTTAAGGTATGGAGGCTTTGTCATTGCTGCTCAAAAGAAGTTGGATTCAGAGAAAGGACCCCAGAAGCATTTTCAGTTTGACATGACAACGCTCCTAGCTGCTATCTGGAAGCCTGTGCTCTGCGTATGCTCGCAAATGTGACAGTGACAAGGGGAACGTGGATTGTTCACGCAGGTGCTGGACTGTTGCACAGACTTGTGGTCTCAGGACCCCGACTGGGAACACAGCATGGACCTCAAGGAACAAGGAAACCGGCTGCGGGGATGGAGCTGAGCTCTGTGTACCAGGGTGGGGTGTCATGCGCCACCAGACAGTGGCCTCCTGGGGGAACCCCACACTCCAGGCCCATTCTAGAGATAAGAAGCCTGAGGCTCAGAGGAAATAAGTAACATAATCGAGGCTATCTTCTTGGTAAGGGAGGAGTTGCCATCCCACATGCAAGCTCTCGTCCTGGCCCCTAGTTTCCTCTCTCACAGCAGTGTGGCATCACGCATGAAAGCAAGGCAGGCAGAGAGGCAAATAGGGTATGGCAGGTGTAAAGAGATTGTCTCAGGTTGACTTGATAGGAGACAGGTCTTGAAGACACAGAAAGCCACCCAAGAAATGTCTCTTTCCTGAAACACACACTCCCAAATACGCACATGAACAAAGGAACAGGTTCTGTGTCTCTCCCCCCATACATGTTTTTCTTTCCTTGTTGCAGCTTTTTTTTTTTTTTTAATGTATCAGAGAGACACCAGGACATAAAAATACTGCATTTGGTTAGCATTTTGTGAAGCACAGATGAGTAAATAAATATCTCGTGCCTGCATGTCACTGCCGAGGTTATAATTAGCCACAGGTGGGGTTTCTGCTGTGGGCTGTTTACTGCAAGGGGCGTGCAGCGAGTAACCTGCTTGCACATGGCCCTGCAGCTTCTGGTCCCAGCATGACCACCGTCAGATGTCTCTTTCTGTCCCGGGGCTGGGTGGTCAGGAAACATGTTCTCCTTGTCTTGTCCTTGAGAACTGATGCGATCACCAGGTGGCCCTGGAGTGGCAGGCCGCCAGTATTTTGACACCATTTATGACATGGAATTAATGACAAAGAAATATCTACAAATCTTGAAGGTTTCAAAACTGAACAGTAAAATAATGTCACACACCTCATTGGGAAACATCTCTCTCTCTCTTTCTCTTTTTTTTTTTTTTTTGACTGAGTCTCTTTTCCATTTCCAGAATTGTGGAGATTCTCCCCTATTATCTCGGTGTACAAGATCTCACTTATGACAAATCACAGCAATGTTTTACAAGGAGGATTTTTGTCATAAGCTATAATCCAAATGTATACCTTTGTCCGGAAATAGTGCAATTTGTAATCCTTCCTTCCAAAACTGTGAAAGACCTGTTCTGTCCAGATTTAAGCCAGAAATAATTCACACTGAGAGGTAGGAGAATCGATGGATTCCTAGGGATAGCAGAGACTATTAAAATCTATTAGAATACAAGACAATAGTAATTTAAAAAGTTGGTTTATTTTGACCTAAATATTCTCAGACAACACCAATGGACTGTAGCTGTGATATTACCTAATAATGAAAATTTTTGATATAGTTAGGCTAAAATAGATTAAAATTTTTTGTTGAGTTCCTCTGTAAATGGTTGAAGAATTGGAATGAAGTATGTACCTAGAATAGGGAAATAACCAACATCTACGTTCCCTAGATTCATCAACAGTTTGTGACAGAGAACCAGACGGACCCACCATGTAGATTGTGCCAGAGCAGAAGTGAACAGGCTGCAGGGAAAGGGTCTAAGTATGGTTGGCGATCCTGTTACTACGATGCTCAGTGTTCTGAGTTTCAGCCACCACTTTTAAACCCAACTTTTTCTGATATGGATTCCTTGCTTTCCTCCCTTGATCATTTGGTGGATCCTCTTAAGGCCAATGCTGCCTTAACGAGAAGGCTCTGACCCTAACATCAGTGAGGTCTCCTCATATTTTCCTCAAATGCTTCATACTTGAAATATTTTTTTCTATTCAACAGCATTTAAAAATAATAACATTTTTATTATCTCCTGTTTTAGTCATCAAAAACCATGTAACTGCCAGTCAAGGCTTCAGATGAACATGAGATGTCTCATGCCATCAACACAAGGTCATACAGCAGCAAGGTGAGAGGTGACTGGTCCGTGGTTTACAGCCTGGGCTTGAATCTCAGTCCCTAGCTTTATGTTGTTGGCTACTTAGTCTCTCTCTCTCTCTCTCTCTCTCTCTCTCTCCCCCTGTCCACCTCTCTCTCTTTCTCCCTCTCTCTCACTCACTTAGGTCTAAAATGTTAGTGGGGATATGTTGACCTTGCAAGATTGTTACCAAGGGTGCTGAGACACCAGGGTGGGAAATGCTGTGCTATGTAGACTCTTCTAAATAGGATAATATCCATATGGAAGGGGAGAGGCACCCTTAGAATCAACTCTGTAAGTAAGTAGAGCAGCTCATCCGCACAATGCCATCCAGCAGTCGTGAAGCAGATGGCCCAAAGAGTGCTGCTTAGAAAATCGCATCGGGGGCCACACGGGGCTGCACCCAGGATGCTGTGGGCTGTGAGAACGTAGTACCCATGAAAGCACATGAGATTAACTTTCTTCCAGGTGTGAGGTGCTGCCCACGCCATCTAGAGAACCTCTTACCCAATTCATTCATTCCAGAACTGGTGACACTGTGGTCCAGACACTGGAAGTCAGTGGTGAGAAAACCTGAATTAACCCTGGAGTGGAAGGTCGGGGTTCTTGCAGCAGATAAATACACACCACTTATGGACACCAAGAAACATATGATAAAGCGCATCGTGGCATATACATTTACAGTATTGAATTAGGAATTACCATTATTATTGATTTAGTGTTGAATAGTCAGTGAAGACCCCCATTGTATGCCAGGCCCTCTGTAAAGTGCTTTATATACATTCATCACCTTATTCCAGGGTCACACAAATCCTGTTCTTCCAATGAGAAATGGGAACTTGTAAAAACTGAATAAAGATTAAATGATTCCTCCAAATATATGCAGTTAGAAGTGGCTAAAGCTAAAGCTGGAAGCCAAACGAGGGTCTCTGAAGGGACAGCTCACAGGTCTTGTGAGGCACTCTCCTGCATACCCCGCCACACCCCGGGGGTTTAGGAAACAATTGGCCACTTGTATTTCCATAGGGCACCGATCACAGATCTACCATCCAATAGCCTCTTTTTTGGCTATGAAGCCACTAAGACCTAAAAATTAAATGACGCCTCAAAAGATCTCAAGAAAGAACGTGGACAGGACGTCAAACTTTGTGAGGCCAGTGAGCTCTGTGTTCACAGTGGGATGTGACAACACACGACGGGACTGTCACAGGCAGAAGAGGAATCCCCTACACACAGGGCAGGGGCTGCAGGTGCGCATGAAATTGGTGAGAAGTTTCACCAGGTAGATGGGTTTGAACTGGCCCAGGATGTGTGGGCGGGATTTTGTGATCCAAGGAATAAGGAAGGAGGATATCTAGGAAGAAAGACTCCCTCGATAGGACATCTTTATACCAAATATAGTGCATAGAACGCTCCCTCTTCTCGATTCACTCGGTAGAAATACCGACAATTCAATATCCTCACAATGAGGTTCTTTTGATATTTAATAAGCTCTTTCAGCTAATTTCCAGCGTGGGCTTGATTTCTACTTTGTCTCCCTAGTGATGTAGAGAAGGGCTCTGGCACAATTAGCCTCAGAGAAACGCTTCTCCCCCCTCATTCACCGACATCGTATTGCTGGACTTCTTAACTTTCCACAGAAGAACTACTACAGGAGGAAATGAATTATTAAGCCTGGCCAAGGAGACGGATGCTGTTGAAAAGCAGAGGATGCAGTAGTGATTGTCAGCTTCCAAACTTCTGAGGAATCATAGTTTATCGTAGTTCACTAAAAATTTGTGTTTCCTTCCACAATATTCTTGCATCTGGTTTTACTGTAAGATGTGTTTTCAGTGATAATGGATTAAAATAGTCACTGTGTCCCCTTGGACTCTCTGCAGGATCGTCTGGAGCGAGGTGCCTCCCACATCCCAGTTGGAGAAGCCCCGTTGTGTCCACTGTGACCATTAGGTCCTCACACCCATGCCCAGGCCCACCCTGTGGCCGTATGACTTTGAGGATGGATGTAAAAGTCTAGTTTTTCTTTGGTAAGACAGGAAGTTTTAGCAGGGAAGGTGGGAAAGGCAAATTAAATTCAAACCACAGAGTTTTGGATTCGGTGTGCACTTTAAAATACACACCTTGTCAAGACCTTTTCACTTATAATTGTTACAATACTCCTGCTAATTAAACTTGATTTCTACTTTGAAGAACTAAGTTTTTTTTTCAAAGCATGTCTCTTTGAGACGTCGGTCTGTGTGACACGTCTGCAGGGCCTGACACTAATCCCAATTTCCAAGCATTCCATCCTGAGAAGAAGCCTCTGATGGAAGCTGGCCAGCTTTCGAAAGAGCAGGAGCGGAGGCCATGAGCAAGCCCAGAGACTCCCTGGAGACTCCTCTCAGGATGCACGAGGGATGCTTGGTCACCCCTGGGCTTCTGTCTCTGCTCCCCAGCACCCCAGCGTGGGCTGGTTGGAAACTCCAGCTGCTGCCCCCAGGGAACCAGAATGTCCATAGAGAGCGTTTGACCTGCCACAATTTTTTTTTCCAACTCTCATGCTGGTCAGGTGTTATGCTTTCTGAGCAATACTTGAAGGTATAATTATTAGTCCTGTCAGCGCCTTTGGTTCAACAACCTTGATGGGCAGCAAAGAGTTGGAAGTGAAGTGGAATGGGAGGATCGATAAGGAAGAAAACAAAGAAGGCATGCTGTTTAGAAGAAATGCATCAGGAGAGCAGAACACAGGCACCGGGAGGGCCTAGCGGGTGGAGAGTGTATTGTTGGAGCACAAGGCCCTTCGGAGACAGTGGGAGCCACTCTCCTGGAACCTCAGGTGGGGGGGCGCAGTGGGGTGGATGCTTGTCGCTGGTTTGCCTGCATCACCTCGTAGAATTAGCCCCTCACTGGCCTTCTGTGCCAGAGTCCTGCAAAGGTTTTAATCGGGAATTAGCGGTAAGGTGAACAAGCAGATCACGATAATGAAGATGGAAACTGAAGGCACTTGCCTGATGGAAACCGTCAGTGGTGTTGAGGCCATCGAGTTCCTCACGGACAAAGTGTCCTTTGTTGAGTAGAGGCGCAGGGCTGCCCGGGGTGATTTTCTTATTCACAGCAGTTGACCACTTGGCTTTAACCAAGACCCTCAACATTTCAGGAGTTTAAGAAAATGAGATTTATTTCTCACGTTGCAGTAGCAAGTAGCAAGTGGCAGGAGAATGATGCTCCGCAGTGTCATAAGATGCCCAGCTCCTTCTCCGGGTGGCTGTGCCTCTCCTAGGCCTCCAAGGCCACACTTCAGTGAGGAAAGTGACAACATTCCACTCACCAGAACTGGATCGTGATATTACTTCCCTAACCATAGGGAAGCTTAGGAAACCGAGCCGGGCCGGGTGATCAGCAGGAAGAGGAGATGCATCTCGAGCACAGGGCCACCAGGGTCTCTGTCCTATCCTTTTTCTTTAGCTTCCCTGCATGGTGCTCAGTTGGCACCCCACCCTGCCTGCCCCGGGACACAGAGGCAGTCCCTGCTTCTCCCTCAAAGACGGCGCTGTTCCAGGGGCCATAAGGCCTGGGCTCCCACCTCCCTCCTCATCTGCTCCAGCCAGTTATCTTAGTTCTCCCCACAGGAGGGAGGCTAGCTCTGGTGGGACGTCCACTGTATCTGAGGACCCCGGCAGCCACCCTGGCCCCAGTTCTACCGGAGACCTGTGGGGCGCTTACATTCCCATTGACTGGTTGGGGAGGTCAGGTGTTACAACAAGGAAGTATGGAAAGTTAAACTACCTGAGTCAATGGAGACAGATGCCTGTCCTTCCTCCCACAGCAGTCCTGAGAAAGAACAGTTCCTCAGGACCTCTCTGAGACTGAGCAATGTCTTCTTTTAAACCTGGAATCAGCTCAGTAAAGTACCACGTTGTATTTGCGTTCCTTCTCATCCTTCCTCACTCTTCTATCTCCTTCCCTCATGCTTGCTTTCTGGAGATGCCACCCCTCCTCCATTATTAGCACATAAACTCTGCCCTAGGCTATGTGTTCTAGAGATCGTGGGTTAAGGTTCTCTCACAAATTGAACTCATTCACTCATCTTCAATGAACACAAAGCATCCTCATCAGTTGCTGCCTTCAGCTCAAGGTCCAGGATCGACAGGTGATGCCCACTTAATGTAATCATGCCCAGGCAGGATTCCTTAGAGACCACCAAACTATATGCTAAAAGGACACACTATCTATCCCACTCTCCCCAGTTACATTGGTGGAATAAGATAATCACAATAACATTTCCAAATGGAAAAGAGAAGAAGGAAGGGTGTCCAGGGGTCACAGAACTGTGGCTGTTTGAGGATTCTGTGGAAATATAAACTCCCTTGGGGGGTGCTGGGAGCTCTGTGATAAGCCCTGACTCTGTTCTGTAAGGGGAGCTCCCCAGTTTGCTGGCTCCTGGAGACCTTGGACCTGCCTTTGGGGTGGGTCCTAGTTTGCCCATTATCTTCCACAGTGGCATCTAAGTGGGGGTGGGGGAGTATGCATTTTTAATTCCTACACAGCTTTTGTAGACTGCTGCCTTCCCAGAGGTTTTAGGGCTCCTAAAAAGTCCTTCAAAACCTAGTAAGCCTCTGATCTATTTGTTACCTATTGATTTCATGTACAAATAATCATGACTATGGACCTAAAGTTAATTATTATTATTATTACTATTATTATTTTGCTACTTAACTGTGTCCTCTACCCTTGAGGTTGCTACTTTTAGCTAACCTGAAACAAGTGGTTTGGGTGGGAAGTCAGTGCCTGAATCATTCAGCATGGGTGAGTCTTTATGGGCTTTTGTTAGCTCTAAGTTATTTATATTCAGTAGTATCTTTTTCTTGTATTTTGAGATCTGGGAGTGCTCAGGTTTTGCAAACCCATTTTATGGATGTTCTCTTTTCCCTTTCCCTTTTTCTTGGAAATGGGCAATTCTAGCACACACACATCCCTTTCTCTCTCCCTCTTTTGACACTTGGCTACATGGAATTGCTGATAACTAATGTCTGTAGATCATTACTGTCCTGGAGCTACAAGCCAATAAGCATATGGTCTTTGCCTTGAGTGACAGAGATCTTTACTTCTCTAGTTTCCCATCCTTTGGGATTAGTCTCCTCACTACTTTCTACCCGAATCCTAAGCAGTAAGTATGTCAGAATGCCACTTCAAGGAGCTAATGTCACACTGGGCATGGAGACTAGCAGATGTGGCATGTCAGTGGCCTCATACAACAGATGAGCCTTTTTGATTATGTAAAACTTGAAATTGGGTCAGTGAAGAAGCTGCCCTATCCAGTCATTAGGGTATTTCATCCTGTGGTCCCCATCTTTTATGTTCTCTGAATCTTTTTTCTTCTGCTGTAGTTTAGGAAAGCTGAAAGCATTGGGGGAGGAGTCCAGGGACCCTGTGTGCATGAGTGGATGCTATTTTCCATCAAAGTTCATTGGCCAGACTCAGTATGTGGTTACAAATTACTGGCAGGAAGAGTGGAGACCGGATAGCCCAGTTCCATGCAGAAAGAAATGGAACTTATGGTGGCATCTCCACTGATGCCCAGGCTGCCTGCTGATGACTGTGAACACCTTTCCAACGTCTCTCATGGAGTCTCCCATTCAACGCAGGAATTTTTTTAGGTATTGCAGAAATACTTCTTTGACATGAAAATCTCTAAAATGCACGCCTTAACAGTTTTCATGTGCATTTTTGGCCAGAATCCCTCTCCACTTGCCCCTAAAACAACACTCATCTCTGGGGGTTGCTGTGTAGGCAAAGAGGAACAATTGTTGGTCTGGCCTGTGGCCTCAGTGGGAGCCTTGCAAATGCTGTTTCTTCCTCTTCCTGCCTCTGTCTTCCCTCTCTTCAGAGAGAAGCCTATCCCTGTGACTCAGTCTTCAATGCTCCTCTTGGCAGCAAAGAGTTATGTCAACTGCTGTCACTGCACTGTACTGGAACACTTGGCCCTAGAAATTGTCATTTAGGTATGTATCTTCTTAAAGTGGATTAAAGTTTTGTTTGGGGAAACTACAAAATTAAATATTACACTTTTGACGATATCTCAAGGTGCTTTGAGGTGGTGAAGAAGCACATTAGTACAGTCCTGCTCTGAAACTTTACCACTTAAAATTCATGTTGACTTAATCGGTGACAAGGAGAGCAGAGACAAATTCTCTCCCTGTACCACCTCAGGCTCCCCTTCTATGGCTGTTGCCACCAGACTCCATGCTTGGCTTTCCTCCTATAGGGCAAAAGAGGAAACAATTTTTTTTTCCCTTGACCAGAAGGAAGTGAAAGCAGTGTGGTGATATTGGCCTCACTAACTTGGGGCCCGCCTGGGCAGGTTGTCTCCTTGCCACCCCACCTGCCCCAAGGAAAGCAAGTGTACAGGAGACTTGGAGAGACTTCCTTGTCTCAAATTCTGTAGGAAAGCAAAGTTAGGACATTGCTTGGAACCTCCTCATCGGACTGTCGGTGTGCTTGGTGAGGAGAGGAAGAGACGTAGTGGCTTATCTCTTATATAACCACGGTAATTACTGGAAGTGAAATGGAGAATCCCAAAGTCCAGGGCATTAGGGTGGGTTCCTCCAGGAAGAACATGCAGTGGTCTGTCCATCAGTGAGGAGAGATTCCTCACCTCTTCCACCATGCATAGCTTTTTCATTTCCCTTCATTATACAATATATATTGTGAATAATTTGCAGTGGGCTTGCCATTTTGCCGCGGGAGTCCAGGCAGTTTGCCTATTAACCAATCTCTGTTAGGTAACAAATCAAAGTCTCTCTTTCTCGATCTCTCTCTTTGAATCAAACATATCTATGTACAAGTCAGCCTCAGTCAGAAGGTTCTTCTACAAACCACATCAAATCAATGTCCTTCTAGTGAAAAGCACAGAAGAAAACACACCAACAGCTGAGCACTTACTTGCTTTAAGCATGCAGCTTTTGAATTATTTCCAAATAGCTTTCAGAAGTCGTGGAAATCAGTATTATCTTTGCAATTATTCAGGCTGTGGTCCATCCCTGGACTCAGACCATCACCCAATCAGGCAGCCACAGGAGTCTATTTCCATGGAGAACTGAGAGCCTCCAAGGGAGGAATAATCCATCTTAAAGATTAAAATAAAAGGGCCTGGGACGGACATTCATCATTCCATTTGCCACTTGTATCTGAACTCCTTCTTATGTTTGTGAATTTCCACCCATGCATGATGATGAGCAGAGACCACCCTACAAGGGTGGGAATAAAGGGTAAAGGGACCCTGTCACTGATCTCTGATCTCAGCCCCCAGGCACCCAGGGCACAGATGCCACTTAGGCTCCAACACAGGACACAGGGCCCTTACTTCAGTGCCTGGGGTCCCAGATGGGGGCACCATGGAGGGTTCTATTTATGTTCATTTTAGCAAAATTGTATTCCAGATGCTACTATGGAGCAGCACAAAATAGACTTTCCAGCTCAGTGGTGGGGACTCTGCTGTCCTCTGCTGACTAGTTTCTGCATCAGAGTTTTGATATTGGGACTGGTGGTTTAGCTTTGGGCCAGGTTCTCTCACTCCCCAGATGGCCCTTCAAATATACCCTTTGCTGAAATCATCCAGAACGGCCTTCTGTCATTTGCTGCAAGGATCTGGCACTAAAGCACGTAACCCAGGCTAGGAGAGTAGGGTGCGTCTAAGGGAAGGTTATTCAGAGCTTGGTCTTCAAGATACTCATAATTCTTCAATGTAAGTGATGAGTTTTCACTCTTTTTGAAAACCTAAAGCTTCTCTTGGGCAAAACACACTGATTCACATTCCTCCTCCATACAACCATGTGTCCTCATAGATGCTAATGGGAATGAGTGGTGGAGAAAGGGCCAAATAGCTGGTAAACAGCATCCTCAGTCATGCTGACTGGTTTAGAGATGGTCATGTAGCCTTGGGAGCCATTACCATCATCTTGGGGCAACAAGATGAGAGATCAGAGTGGACAGAGCAGATCTAAAACTGTGAAGGATAATCAGGTTCTAATTATTTGATTTGATCTTTTGACCTTTGACTGAAATCAGCTGTGTCTTTGGACACAAAGGTTAGTAGACTATTCATCATTTAAGCCAGGTCAAATTGGGTTTTTATGTTATTTGCTACCAAAAACACTCTGTCTGGTTCACTGTCAATGTTTTGGTGCTTGGAAGTTTCCTTCTAGGTGTTCCTGCAGTAATGAGTCGCATTACAGGGAGGCATTTATAAGCTGCGTCAAACAGCAAGTCAGTAGGAGGTGTATGGTTATTGTACAGTCCTGGATAACTAGTGTATAGCCATGAGCTTTATAACATAAACTGGGTAAAAGAAACACACATATATACAGGGACATGCATATACACACAAACACGCACATATGTGTAAATGCACATACACACTTGCCTACACACATGCTGTGTGAGACCACAGTATACAGTACTGGAAAGGATTCTGGTTGGAGTTCAAGATATCTGCTTCTTGGCTCTGCCACTAATTCTTTCCATGATCTTGGCAAATTCACTGTGGCATAGATAAATGATTGTTAATGTTTCCATGACATTTAACACTCACAGCAAAGGACCTTTATCCAAAAGGCAGATTCCCTGGTGGGGTCCCAAGAGCAGTGAATTATCAGCTCAAGGCCAGGATCCGCATATGTGTGTCTGCTGCCTCATTCCAGACGATGATTATGGCCGTTGAGTTGGAAACCCAATGCCACTCTTTATCTTCAGAGCGCTGTCTGATCTTCTTGTGGTCTTCACAGCAGCCCTTGGGGTTCCATAGCTTTCTTTGTCCACATAGATTGTCTGGGGGTGGCCATTCTTCTCCAGGTGGGCATATTTGAGCCTCTAGATCCAGCTGTATTTGAAGCTTGAACACCCTTGGACTTTTTCTGGTTCTGTGAATAAACACATGTCCTTTCTTGCTTAGTTAGGTTGAGTTGGATGTCTATCAATGGCAGCTGAAAGAATGGGCTGTTCCAAGACCAAACGTACTGGGGAGTATGGGGAGCCAAATTATGTCCTATGTTCCCAGAAATCTGCAATAGTGTAGAAATTCTTTTCTTCTCTCATTTAGAAAACGCCCCTTCAATTCTTCGAGTTTCTTCCACCTACAGCTATGCAATGCGTGTATAATCCATCTCCTATGTGACAGCCCATTAGGTGTGTGAACACCTTGTCATGTTTTCTCTAAGTCTGCTCTTTTCCGGGCTAAAAACTGTCAGGAGTTCACAAAGGAACAGTAATACATGTGTAATGCTGAAATCTATCTCTGAATGTAGCCAGCATTTTTGAGTTATCTACTAAGAAAAAATGATCTTCTATTCACCCCTTGTGGATATTTAGGTATTTCAGTCCCACCCCTTGGCAAATGTGCTTCTCCTTGCCTGAGACAAAATGTGTAGAACTTAGAGAAGCTAGCTAGTTAGAAAGCTGGGCTGTGGCACAGGGTCGGCTCTTCAGCACATGTGCTCATTATGAAGTAGAGACATCTGGGCACAACACACAGAACACATTTTATTCCCTGTTTCCTCAAGGAGAAAGCACAGGTTACATTTTATTTTGAGATTTCTACCTGAGAGGGTTTGTGGATCACTAGTGCTGTATTATAATAAATCCTCCATTTGTCTCTCACTTACCTGCTCTGGGTTCTCAAAAGCTTTACCAACTTAGGGAAATGGGTCATCTATAATACATAGTGCCTTTGGTCTGCGTCTTTGGCAGTTAATGTGACTTTTTATAGAGCATCTCTGCATTCCTAGTCAGATATAAAACTACTAACGAGGACAACACTCACAACAAGATGATAATAATCACTTTTATGTGTTCAAGGACTGTCCCTGTGTAGTGGGCAATATGCCAAGCATGTTATACACATTGTTTTATTTAATAAATGTAATGATCCATGGACAGCTAATATTACTTTCAGTATGCAGATGAGGACGTGGAGGTCACAGAGCTGAGATAAATGAGCAAAGATGGCTCATGAGCTGAAGAGTGGAGAGGCCAGGTGGGCTCCAATCCCTGTTCTTCAGTCCTTGGAGCCCTCCCTGGCCCCTGCGTTGTCCCTAATGTGAGATCATAAATAGGGCTTAATTGTTTGATGTCAACTTTAACATATGAGGTTATAAGTCCTCCATTTTCTCACTTCTATTCTCATTACAGCCTCTATATAAGTATATTTAATATTAACAGAAATTTGAAATCATTGATTTCTATTTTCTTTTTTAAAGATTTTATTTATTTTTTAAAAATATTTTATTTATGAGACACACACACACAGAGAGAGAAAGAGAGGCAGAGACACAGGCAGAGGGAGAAGCAGGCTCCACGCAGGGAGCCCGATGTGGGACTCGATCCTGGGTCTCCAGGATCAAGCCCTGGGCTGAAGGCGGCACTAAACTGCTGAGCCACCTGGGCTGTCCTAAAGATTTTATTTTTTAAAGTAGTTTCTACATTTGACATAGGGCTCTAACGTACAACCCTGAGATCAAGAATCACATGCTTTACCAACTGAGCCAGCCAGGTGTCCCCTATTTTTACCTTACATCCAAGATCAACTCACTCTGGCTGTCCAGTGTGGTCAACAACCCAATGAACCAGTTCTACAAAGATCTTCAATGATGTCCTTGAAGCCTCCATCAAAACAATTTTTCCATTCCTATTTTGCCATCACTTGGCTCAGCCTCAGCAGTAGGACTGTTCCCTGGTGGATTAGTTCCTATAGCTGCTATAACAAATTTCCACAAACTTGGCAATTTAAAACAAGAAAAGTGTATTCTCTCAGAATTTTGGAGGTCAGAAGTCCAAGATCAAGGTGTTGGCAGGGCCACATTCCCTCTAGAGGCTTTGCAGAGGTATGTGTTCCCAGCCTCTTCTAGCTTCTGGCAGGCGAGCTGGTGGGGTAGGGGGAAGCATTCTTTGGCTTGTGGTGCATCCCTATGCTCTGTCTTCATGTACCTTTCTCTGCACATCTGTCTCAAGACTCCATATGCTACTCTCTTATAAGGACATCTATGATTGTATTTAGGGATAAACTGTCGAAATTCTGAACTAGATTACATTGTTAGCAATACAAATCGCTTCCACAGGTAATAGGGATGAGGACATAACTTGGGACAGGGGCACCATTTAACCCATCACACTCGGCTCTGTCCTTAATCACACTTTCCTCCTGCTCTTTTGACCACTCTGCTTATTTCACCAAAAGCCGCAGCCTAGTTAGTTCCTACATCTTGAAAATCATCAAGTTTGTAACTTTAGCAGAACTCCTCTGGCCTTGTCACAATTCTTTTTCATATGCATACACACAATCATGCAGGGCATACAGGCTTGTAGTGTGAAAAAATGATACTGGCCAAGCTTTGCCCACACTTGTTTCTCAGTAGGATGAATTTCAACTCTTACTTGTTGACTTCCTACTGCAGGCATGGGAGATTTTATGTCCTCCCAGCTTCCCTGAGCCTTAACTTAATATATCACAATGCTTTGTTGAATTAATAACGTTTATGCCACTTTAGACTTCTAGTGTATGAAAACATCATTTCCTTTCTTGTACCATGTGTTTTGCTTTCCTGGAAGTCAATAATTATTTATTTACTTAGGTTTTTTATAGTTTTTTTTTTTCTTTCTGCCAGCCATTATTTCATTTACCCACAATTCAGTCCTAGAAATGTAAATTTTCTCTATGTTATGATGCATCAAATGAATCTCATTTCATAAATGCCTTTCCTTAAATCTCATGTCAGCCTTACAGCCCATGCTCCTGTGGGCCTACTATGCAGCTGTGGTGCAGGGTTTCCCTTTGCTGTCTTTCTAGGGTTTCCATTGTCTTTTCTAGGCTATATCTATATTCTCTACATTTCATGTCACTTTGAGTTAATTTTCTCATTTGGTGGACCCTATCTTCTTTCAGCAAGATGCTTAAATTTCTTGAGAAGCTGTGAACCTGAAAAAATTCTTTACTGTAATTTCCATGATTATTCCATATTCTGGCTGGGTATAAACATAGAGGTTACAAATAATTATTTCTCATATTTTTGGAAGGCAATGCCCTAATGTGGGACAAACTGCAAAACATCCTAAGCTATCACTTCCTGTAGGACTTTGCTGGGAGGCAGACTGCTCTTGACTCTGTCCTGCATCCTTCACTCCCTCCCCCACTGGGATTGATCCTAGGTGCTTTGCACAATAAACTTCTTGCATGCACAAGGCCATCCTGGAGTCTGCTCCCCTGGGGACTGACCTGTGATGCTGGTAAATGGCATCACTACCCAACTGCAAATGGTGAAGTCAAGTGTGATGCTTCCCATTCCCCATACCCTGGCTGAGTCCTACAATCTAGTATGTTTGTTTCTGTCTGTCAGATTGCTTTTTGTTGCTCATTTCTCCTACTGAAATCTTCATCTCCATTTACTGTTGTAATAAATACCTTCCTTATCTTAGTTCCTTCCCTTTATGGCCTATCTCCCTATTATGGGGAGTCATCCTTCTGGGGAAACACGTATGGTACTGTTGCTTCTCTGCTTAGAATGGCCTCGTGGTTCTTAGAACTTTGCTTGATAAAATTCCACCAATGTGAAGAATATAAAGAGCATCACCATCTGGCTTAGCCCGATTTTGCCTTTCCAGCATCAACCTAGGGCACATCTTCATGTGTTCCACATTTTCTGTACATTCAGCATTTCTTAGAATTTTGTAAATATACCATAGTCATCTACACTTCTTTGAATTCACACAGCTCACCATTCTCTTCCCTCTTCTATTTGAAAAAGTCCTGCGCTTCTTTCAAGCTGCCTCAACATTACCTTTACTTAGGAGCTTTTGTCTCCTTCCTCCAGTGTGGAGAGTGGTTCCATCTTTGTTGTACCCATGGCCCTTTTCAGATAATACCCCTCTTACAGCACACCAGGTTCTTAAGTATTTATATTTATCTAAATTCCCTCTTGACTAAGAAGCCTCCAAAAGGTGAGGCTATCTCTCTTATGTGACCTCATTACTAACCAGGTACCTGGCACAGTGGCCAGGTAACCTGGCCAATAAAGGTTAAGATTAAAAAAAATACATGAGTCAGTGTTGTGTTAGCAAATATATTTGTTGTTAACTTACATACTTATACATTTAATTAGATAGTAATTAAAATGGGGCTTTTATTACTATTTGCATGTTTCATTAAAAACTTTTAGGCTCTGCTTCATGTTACTGAATATGTAAATGGAGAAAGACTCTGCCTTTAAGAACAAGCATGCATTTAATTATTATTATGCTGGATAAACATAAATAGGTAAGTCACATTATCCATCTTCTCCTCCTCGGTCCTCCTCGCCTTTTTTGTATATTTCAGCATAACTTCTGATATTTGTCCTGTGCATGTAGCTCTTGAACTAGATTAAATCTAGTTATTTTGCACTATCTCTTTTTTCGTTGACTAAAATCTAAGCTCCTAGACAAATGGAGTCTTAAGTCGAGTATTTACTGCAACCATTGTCATGCGAAGGAAAATATAAGTTTTATTTTTATTCCCTAATTCATTTATTCTTTCATTTCATAAAAATATATACTATTTAATAGTTTATGGCTTCAATACATGCAGCATTATAATTTATAAAACACATTAATAAGATAAACACTCCTGATCTCACCAACAAATCTAAGACCCAGATGTCAGCCAGTAGCACTGAGAAGTCACCCAGATCCCAGCCTTCCATTTGTCCTAGAAATAATGAATAGCTTCAATTCTGTGTAAGTCATTTATTGTCTTTTAAAACAAGTTTGGCCACATATTTATATTTTATTTAAATTTATTTTGGTTTCATATTACTTGTTTTTGAATGTTATAAAATGGTACCATTCTATATGTACTACCACATAACGTGTTTTTTCACTCATTATTAGGATTCTAATATTCAATATTTTTGTTACATGTGGCTGTAATTTATTATTTTCACCACTGTATAATACTCATACCATAATCTATTTATTTCTTGTCTTGTTATAAGATATTGGGGTTGTGTTCAGTTTTTTTATTAGAAATGTTGCTTTCATGAACATTCATATGAATCAATATATATTTCCTAAGAATGTACTTATCTTTTTAAGATTCAACAAGTTATTGAATTTTAATAAATTTTTATATTTTCTCCATAAATGTATTACATAGATTTAAAAAATATTTTTAGGTTTTATATATATGACCTTTTAAAAATTTTAAATTGATTATTATGTTCTCATAAATGGAAATTCAATTGATTTTGTAAATTATACTTAATATTGTCTACAGGTACTTATCATCATCTCCAACATTCTAAGTTAATACAGAGTCGGAAAATCTAGAAGCCGTATACCCCAGAATGCCTTGTCAGAAGTTTATTGGGTGAGATTCTGTGCATGGGAGTGAGTCATCTGAATACAAGAGAAGCAGATGCATCACTTGCTTCCATAAAATACAGAGGCTGTCATGTGGCCTTTTCAGCAGATGTGAGCATCTGGGCAACCATCAGAAATTCTCTTGCTTTGGTGCTTCATGTGGCTAAGATTGTCCACATCCATTTCTGGGTTCCATAAGCCAGGAGTGGCTTCCCTGATCGGTGTTCCACAACCCTTTCAATATCTTTATGAGCCTCTGTAGTCAGTTAAACTATGTCCTGTGAAAAGACATATTCATATCTGAATCTCTCGTACCTGTGGATGGATCTTTATTTGGAAATAGAGTCTTTGCAGGTGTAATTAAGATGAGGTCATAGGGAGTGAAGCAGGCCTAAATCCAATATGATTAGTATCTTCATAAGAAGAGGAGAAGAAATGCAGAGACAGAGAGAGGTACAGGGAAAAGACCATGTGAAGACAGAGGCAGAGACCAGAGTGATGCATCTAGAAGGCAAAGAATGCCTTGGATTGCCAACAACCACCAGAAGTCAGAAGAGGCAAGGATGGACTCATCCTAGAGTCTTCAGAGAGAGCAGGGTGCTCCCGACAACTCGATTTTGGATGTACAGCCGCCAGAAGTGCAAAATAAAAATAATAAAATTAATAATTTTAAGCCACTTAGTTAGAGGTAATTCGTTATGGAAGGCACTAGAAATGAATATAGCCTCTAACCCCTGAATTAAGCCATTTTCTGTTTGAAATACACAGAGCAGAGCAGTTTCTCATTCCCTGATTGAGTAATGATTGATGTGTACTGACATACTTACTAATTTACTATTTTAAAATCAAATTTAATAATTTGTATATGGTATCTTTTCAGCTTTCTCTTTAAAGAATAACATCATCTTTCTAATATTTTGACTTCTACTGTTTTCTTGACCTACTGCACTGGCGAGAACCACCAGTACAGTGCTAAATAGTAACACAATAGTAGACATTCTTGCCTTGTTCCTGCCTTGAAAGTGGATTTTTCTAATTTCAGTATGAGTGGTAATATTTACTATAGAATTTTAGTAGGTATATTTTGCCAGATTAAAGTATCATCTATATTCTTATTTGTTAAGATTTAAAGCAAATATAAATGGATGATAAACTTTATCAAATTATTCTACTGAAACTATTGAAACCATGTTTCTTTTCTTTTATTTTTTTTTAATTTTTATTTATTTATGATAGTCACAGAGAGAGAGAGAGAGGCAGAGACATAGGCAGAGGGAGAAGCAGGCTCCATGCACCGGGAGCCCGACGTGGGATTCGATCCCGGTTCTCCAGGATCGTGGCCTGGGCCAAAGGCAGGCGCTAAACCACTGCGCCACCCAGGGATCCCCCATGTTTCTTTTAATCAGGTAGTGTGAATTACATTCATAGATGTTCTAGTGATAAGCACCCTCTGATGCTTATGGGACACAGGCACGTGGATGCTCCATAGGGCATGAGTGGTCTCCTTCCACCATGCTTTCCCTTGCTCATTCACTTCAGCTGTTTACTCAAAAGTCAGCAGTGTGAACCCCACAGCCAGACTGAAGGGTTTAATTCTTCAATTTGTCACTTGCTAGCTCTGGGCCTCAGCTTTTAATCTATCGTATGATATTACTGTGAGGTTTAAGTTAGCTTATATATTTCACATCTTCAAAAACAGTCCCTGACTTCAAGTTAGTGGAACACAAATGCAAAGACACTTCTCATTGGTGATATTGAAAGTGGCCCCAGTGTGATGCTTTGTGTGGCAGGAGTGTGTGCACTTGTAGCTCTACTCTGCTTGCAGTATGTTCTGGTAGACCAAAAATTTGTTGTCCTTTAGTTCCTCTAAGTTCCTTGTATGTTTCTTTGTTACTTTCATAAAGCTTTTGGCTAATTTAGACGATTGGGGTAGAAAGATAAATTTTAGATGAATTTGTGATCTGATATACTGTTTAGAATATAAAATAAAAGTATCTGATATATTTCTGAAATTGATATTTTATTCAAGTACACCAAGTGAAGTCAGTAGTTCACAAACCTGTAAATATCTATGTACATTATTCCCTTTATGAATTTAGGATCTTGAGGGATAATTTTTGACCCTCCAAGCTCTGCATATCCATTGTGCACAGGATGTTTCTTGGCAAATAGTAAGCCTTGAGGCAAAACTCATTTGTCAATAAATGATGAACTGTCTTGCTTGTATAATGTTTCACAATCTGGACCAGTCAATAGACCCAAATTCACTTTAATTATCTAGAAAGCAAATGGACTGTGGAGCCACTTTTTTAATGATTCAAATCTTGGATCTGCTTATTAACTTTTCAACTTTGGGCAAGCTACTCAACTTCTCTGAGCCTCACTTTCTCCTTCTAACTGGTTGGAGGAAATGAAAAGAAGTAGCATATGTAAAACCATTAACATTGTGTCACTATATCTGCCTATCGAAAGTGGTAAATAATCAATATACATAATTTTCCCCTTGATCCTCCTGATCATCATGAATTAATACTTATTATTATTATTATTATTATTATTATTATTATTATTGAAATAAAGCCTTTGTCTTTCATCAGGTTGACAAAGCTTACGTTCTAATCTCAATTTCAGTTTAGATATTATAATTTAAATAGTTTATTCCAAATCAATTATTACATATTCTGAATAAATCAATACACTAATATGTTTGAAATATACAATTTTGAGTGTAGGGAAAATGTCACGTAGCCCAGGTTGGACAGCATTATACAAACAAGACCTTTCATCCCTATCGATGTTGCATTTCCTAAGGGCTTACTCTTTGCCAAACATCATTCTCTGCATCATGTGCAGGCAGAACTAGAACAGAAGAAAGTTGTCTCTCAAGATCCTAAAGTGAAGAAGGGGGCAAAATGCCCAAATACGTAACAGCTAGTAGTTTGTGAACTACTGACTAAGAAGGTCAGCATCAAGAACAGTTTTGTCAGCTCCTGGATTTATGTTTTAGTTACGTAGTTATCTTGTCCAAACCAACTAACAAATTACAATGCTTAGATCATCTGTGCTTTCCTGCATCGCTTGGGGGTGGAAATGGCAAAACTAAACAATTCGCTAGGAAGGCCAAAAGTGTCCCTTTAGTAAAGGTCAGAGCCGAATGTTTGACCCACAGTTCTGCACTAAACAAATCTCAGACTCAGCAAACAGAGATGCTCTCCCACCAGCATGGCATAATAATGCTTCGTGCTCTGAGGACTCCACAGGCTGGTCTCCACTGCTGCGAGACACTATTTCCAATCACTGCACATGTGTTTATTTGCATGTGAGAGGATTAGTCACATGTTTCCCAAATCACAGGTTTTAGTCTCAGAAGTGTGCTTCGTAGATTATATCCCTAAATTAATATGGAAAGCGATGCTCTGTGAACACACCAGATGAGCGATTCAGAAATTCATAACTCTTTCATTACCACTCAATTATCTCTTTAGTTTCTATGTGCTGTGCGTGCCTCATGGATGGCTATTTACCTTGTCAGAGATTTCTTAAAATAACTTATCAGAATGCTATGCCTATCAAGAAAAACACCGAAAAATTAATAATAACCATTATTTTAATTGTTGAAAGTCATTGTTTTATACTTGATTGACTGTGAATGACTAAACAGGATTTCTCTAGTCCATAAATATAAAGTCACTAAAAAAAAGAGGTATAAAATTTACAATTTCAACAATCAAATGGTTACATTGAGGATAAAGTAACATAGGGCAAAAAATTGCTAACTCAGCAGAACAGATTTGGTTTGCTCCTGGATTCACCTGCTGTTGCAGGGCTCAGGTTCATGAGAATGAGGCAATGGTACGGAGCTCAAGGATATATTTGCACCTGGGACCAAAGAACTGGATGCTCGATACTGGAATAACAGTATTTACACAAAAATGAAACACAGGATCAGAGCTATGGAAAGGTCATAAGACTTAAGTTTCTATATCCAAACAATTTATCCTTTGGTTATGTTGGGTGAGTTTTAGTGGTCTTGACACAGACCAAACATGGAAAGATGGACAAAGAATTAATGTGGGTTTGTAGGCTGGATGAAGTATAGATGATAATCCATAATTCAAGGCCCAGGTCTTCTGTGAAGGAAAAGAAGGTAATGGCCACAAAAGAGTTGAAAAGAAAATCAACCCAGTGCCTTCTTTGTGGTAGGCTTGGCTTTGTTAATACCCTCTGAGTAAAACCAGATTACACATTTTTACATTGAGAGAATGAATCTTATCAGAGAAAAGACATGATATTCTTTCACATAGGTGATGGAGCAGAGTTGGAAGGCCAGTTCTCAATGGCTCCAAAGTCTGCTCACCAGTCCCCCTTCCCCACCACAGGATACGCAGGGCATGTCAACAGCATATATTACATTAAAGTGTCCAATCCAGCAGAAGCAAGCCAGGTGATTGCCGGAAGTCCATGAAGCCTCTCTATGACAGGCCAGCTTCCACCATCAGGGAACTCCACAATAAGAAACTGACTTACAAGGAATCTGAGATAACAGAGCAATTATTGGTAAAGTAGAGGTTAGGGTTAGAATTTATGGCAAAGACTTAGTCAAGGAGAGCATAAAAAACACCAAATCTAAACAAAACATATTTTAGAGAATAGAAGCGACCATCAGAGATTTGACAGAGTCTCAAAACTTAAGGCTTTGGTCCTTTGGTCTGGTCCAACTGCTCTACCAAATGCACAAACCTCTGTAGCATCACCAACAAGCAGTCAGCTGAAACGCTATGAGGAACCTGCTGAACATTCCACCAGGTAGCCCACCTTCTCCTGGCCCATTTTATGGTTATAATTGCCTCCTTCACACTGGGTAGGGTGTAGTGTTCTGTATCAGGCATCCCTGCTCCCATTCTCTGAGGTTGGGAATGGGATCTGGACTCGGAGATAGGATGATCACTGTAAGTGGGGATTACATAGCCTGAATAAGAAGCTTGGAGCTATGGAGTGGCAATGAACCAGGAAATTCTTCCCAAATAGCTTTATTTTACAAAAAAGAGAAATGGAGATCCAAAAAGATGAAATGATGTGCATGATTTTATATAAAGTCTGAGGTTATAATTAAGAGTGTCTAACTTCCTGACTTCTTTCTACCACCACATGCTACCAAGATCAGCACAGGTAGACATCAAGTCTTAAGAATCATACAGACTTGCTCTTGTATCTTTTCAGTGTATGAGACTAAATTCTAATTAATATCTTCCTGAGAAGACATTCTCAGTCAGCCTGTTTCCATCCCCCACTCAAGTGTACCTAACATGGTTGCCTGTGATATCTTGCTCATTCCTCATGCTGGGCTTCATGCTGTTCCCTCCTCTGGAATATGACTTGAGACAATTCTACTTGCAAACTCACCAAACACCAGATCCAAATTAATGGAACTATCTTCTCTTTAAGTGGGATGATCCTCTTCCAAACCTCTTTGAGTCTCTCTTATATCCTCACGATGTATACCTCATCTCCATCTCGTATTCTTTTTCATCTAGTGACAACACTAATGAAGCTTGTAAAATATCCATATTTTCTATACAGATAAGCAATCCTTTCATTGTTTTTTGTCTTTCAGACACAAATCTACAAACATTCTCCTGTATAACTTTTAAAAAAATGTTTAGTCCTTTCTCCTTCCTTTTTTAAAAAGAAAGATGCCTCACAGTAGAGTTTATATTTTAGCTGTTAATAGAGTATTTGCAAAATTGGTATTCTTGGTGCATCTTTTGTGTTCAGGCTTTTTGCTCTTAATTGATCTTTGGATAAGAGGAGAGGCCAACAGGGATAGACTTTACCATCCCTAAGATTAAGAATGATCTAGGGCATCACATGTAGCCTAACCCATAGAAATGTCTCTATCAGGCATTAGTACTAATTAGTACTACTCAATTAGTAGCATACTTAAAGGAAAAGGGGTATCTCTTTTTGATAAATATTAAAACATTTGCTTTAATACCATTGTAATCTATACCACCTGTGTATTAACTGAAACAACACAAGTGGATTGAGGTGTGTTGTAGAAATAAGTGAAAGGAAATGTAAGGCTCACTACCTCTAATTACATGGTTGTTCAAAAACATGGCACACTTACCTTTTGTGTAGGGAGGGGAAATGTGTGGATTTTCCATGCCTTGTCAAGTAACATGTTATTCAAACCAAAAAAGCAGTGTTGAATATAAGATGAATATGGGTTAAATATAGATGGCAAATTAAATTTGAATTTCATATAGTAAGAAAATAAATTATGTATAAATGTTTTCCAAATATGACACAGGATATACTTATGCCAATTATTCATTCATTGTTTATCTGAAATTCAAATTTGACTGGCCATCCCGTATTTTTATTTGCTAAACCTAGCAACCCCAAAAATGAGTCAGTCGATACCAGAAAGTAAAACAAGTGTTAGAGTTCTCTGAAATGATTGCCATCATTTGACATCATAATGTAGATTTCAGGAGTTCCCATAAAGCTTTCATGGATAGTACCTATAAATGAGATAAACTTATTTTTTATTTTATAAGATGTTCCCATTTTATGGATAAGGAAATGGATGTTCAGACTGTCTCAAAGTCAAAATGGTCCTAAGAGATGGAACCAAACTAGTATCTGGGTCTTTTGATTCCTAATCTATATTTCCTGGTTGACTTCAAAATAATTAATTGGATTACAAATAATCCAATCCATGTAGTCATATTAGTCACAATCACCAGCCCTGGGCAGTAATTATATTTCTTGGCAATAACTACTCCACTTTGAATTGAAAAATGGCCAGGCAAGCATCTCAGTCCAACTGTGCCCAGGAAGCAATATGAGCCATATTGGAGGCCCTGCATTAACATGCACAGCATGATCTGCTGGTTGGTGACATTTCCCCACAATTTCTAGAGAAGTCTGTAATATTATATATATGTATATAATATAATATATTATATATTAACATATGTATTACATATGTATAACATATGTATTACATATATATAATATATATATATATATGTTATGTATTCTCATTTTCCATACAGGTGGCAATATAATTTGGTGTCAAGTAACTACTTGGTTGTTAAGAATAATTCACAGGCACTATTGGTTTTCTAGCTGTGGAAAGATGAAAGTAACTTCATGACACTTCCATTCACAGATCTGAAGAGTGACTGAGCAGGGTCTATCTGCATGTGCAGGGCTGGCACTCCCAGAAACATAGATTTCATTTAAAATTCAGCCCTTCTGTGAGATGCTGAGTGATGTTCTTGGAACCAGACAAAATTGACCGGAAATTGTGAAAAGGTAATCAACTATTCCTTGCCTACTGAAACCAGTGAATATATGTACACACTGCTTTGAGAATCTGTTCTTTTTGTTACCGAACAGATGTCTGGGAGGTTTTTGGCAGGCCCCGCTCTGTCAAACAGTCCAGTTTGACAGTTACTTGCTTGAGGGGTGGCTGAAATGCAAAGTATTTCTGATCAGAATATCATATTCATCTGGATGTTAATTACTGTGTCTGCCTTGGTATAAATAATTAATTATGCAAAACCCACACAGCTGTTGCTGGACGGAGTTAAGTGACTTGCTGTCAGCTTCACAGTTCTGGAAAGGAAACGGAGATTTAGAAAAACATGCTCTGTCACCAGGGGAGGGGACACTCTTGTCCTACTCCTTCTGTGGTCAGATGAAAGATCACGGTAGCATGTGTGTGTGCATGTTTGTGTTTTTTCAAGTAAAAAATATCAAGTCCCAGTTTATATTAGCTGATCCTAAAAGCAATTTCCTTCTTCAGTTATGTAGTAGGTTTTTTTTTTTTTTTTTTTTTTTTTTTTTTTTTTTTTTTTTTGTCGTAGTTTTGTTGGAATCCAACACAATGTGGGGTTACATTACAAATGCAACTCCTGGATCCCTTCATCTTGCCATCACATCTGTAGGCCCAGCAGCCCAAGATGTGCCCTGGACTGGGACAAGCAGGGCACATTGAATTAGGTGAGGGCTTTTTTTGTTTTGTTTTGTTTTAAACAAACTTTCCTTTCAAGGAAAGCACTGTTAGGATAAATCATTCTATTCATTTTGCAGACTTATGCAAGCATCACCAATCTGGTCAGTAATGAATGTCTGAATTTCTAAAGGGCTGAGAAATAACACATCCATTAAAAGAATTATCTCTACATTAATTGATTCAAGTGCAAATAACTTTTTTTTGTGCAGGTATAACTAGATGTTTCATTGGTCTAGGATAAGTGCTAGTTCCATTTAACATTTGTTGGCAAAATGGCACAGCAAGTAGCAACAGTGGTGAGAAAACGGAGAAGAAAAAGTTCTTCTGAAACCAGGGCTCTGGGAGATTCATCACATAGTTTTGTTTTGTGCAAATATTGATAATACTGTAATGAAACAAACTGCTAGAGCTTATGAAAAATGTTACTACAGACACAGAGCCAAATCACCCTTTGAGAAGGTAGCTGCAGGAGAATGGATACTGGTCTGGGCCATGGGCAGTGGATTCTGGGCTTTATCTCTGCCCACCTGGATAATTTAGGGCAAGTTGCCTAAGACTTAGGAACCTTTCTCTTCTGCTTTCACCCAGGGTTGTTGATAGAATCAAGTGAGGTTGCTGAATATTATTCAGTCATCAAAAAGAATGAAATCTTGCCATTTGCACCAATGTGGGTGAAACTAGAGGGTGTTATGCTAAACAAAAATAAGACAGTCAGAGAAAGACAAATACCATATGATCTCACTCATATGTGGAATTTAGGAAACAAAACAGATGAACATAGGGGAAGGGAAGGAAAAATAAACTAAGATTAAAACAGAGAAGGAGGCAAACCATAAGAGACTCTTAACTCCAGGGAATAAATTGAGGGTTGCTGCAGGGGACGTGGGGTCACTGGGCGTTGGGCATGAAGGAGGGCACACGATGGAATGAGCACTGGGTGTTGTATACAACTGATGAATCACTAAATTCTACCCCTGAAATTAATAATAAGCTAGATGTTAGCTAAACTGAATTTAAATAAAAATTTTTTAAAAAGAATCAAATGAGATAATCAACACAAAAGTGCTCTGTAAACTGGGATACTATTTAAAAATATAGAATATCATTCCGTTTTCAACAGTTTTTGTCTATCTGTGCTTATTTTGATACATCTATTTGTTATACTTCTTCTGTTTAAATCCACCTCTTTATCAACTCACTCAGCAAGTTTTGTTGTCTCCCATTCATGTACCAGATGCTGCATTAGCCATGAGATACTGCAGTGAATAAAAGGACAAGAGTCCCTACCTTTTGGAGCTCAGAGTTCAGCAAGGAGAATAAACACAAAATAAAATACATTGGTAAAATAATTATAAAGAGTGTTAAGTCCTAAGAAGAAAAGGAAATGAGGTAGAGGCATATATAGAAAGGGTTACAAATGTGCTTTTTGGATGGGGCAGTCAGGAAAATCCTGTGTGGGGCAAGACTTGATTCTTAAGCAGATAACCCAGTGAAAAGATGGACCCAGCCCTGGTCAGAGCTGAGAGAAGAGATTGCCAAGCAAGTGTAGGGAGCTCCATATGGGGACCCCCATATGGAAGGGTGGGTGGACACCTGCTTGTGGTCTGCTTCATGAGGACGATGTGATAGATCACAAAACCCATCTCCCTGCTCCTCCCAGATCACAAGACCAAACCCCAGCACACAACAGCTCTGTGGTTTTCATTCGTAGAAGACGCACCATGTGGCTGTAATCAGTTCGATTTTCTTGACAGAATAATTAGCTTGTTCTTTCTTGGAGAAGATTGGGGTTGTAGAGGAAAGTGCAAAAAAAAAAAAAAAAAACCCACACATGTGCCTTTAAGAAAATGCAAGTCTGCAATGGTTATTATTGATTGGGTTTTCTTCCCTGTTGAACTTGGACCTAATGATTTTCAAAGCCTTGTCACACATTTTAGAATCGTCCATCGAAGATACATGGGAAGTAAAGAAAATTAGAACTTCTTTTAAGTCTTTATACGTGATACCTTTAATATAAGATCCAACAAAATATATACATGGTCACACCATTTTCCACTCATACTGATATTGAGAGTTATATTTAAATCAAAAATCTTTTGAGATGAGCATCTAGACATCTAAAAATTCTGGAAGAAAACTTCTCTTCTGCTAAAAAATAAGTGATATCTTATCTCCCTTCACACTCCTCCCCTCCTTGCATGAAACTATTTAGATAACTGTTTTTTGCATTCCTGTATGTTGAAATGATGCTGTTTTATCCCTTGATGTTTGAGTTGAGGGCGAATAGCAGGATGCAGATGTAGGGAGGGAGAGGACTTTGGTTCACTTTTCACTCCTTTTCAACAAGCCTTGAAAGCAAAAGTTACTTATTATACACAACCAGTGATCCAAGGACATTCCCAGGTAGACCCCATTGTTAATTCCACCGTAGCCAGGGAAGAGAGTTTGCCTGGTGTTCAGAACAATCACAATGGAGTAGTTTTACTGTGGACCTAACAATGGCTCAATATCATAATTACATTAATGTCAGCAGCATCTGGTAGAAATAGTTTTTCAGCCAAGGGTGGCAGACTGCTAAAAAGAGTATGTTTACTGCAAAATAATACAATCAAGAGCCAGAGGCCCTGATATCCCATATTTTTTTCTTATTTTAATATTAAAAACATGATAAATGCATCTGGTTCAATAGAAAACAGTACAAAAGTTCTTGTGATGATGAGCAACTGTTCTCTGCTCACCCACACCAGCCATCCCTCCCCCAAAGTCACCACATTTCACCACATTTTATTTTAGTTGTGTTAGGCACACTTATATCTAAATAATATGCTCATAGTATTAATTCAGATGTTGACTATTTACTTCTAGCTATGAAAAATGAGCCTGAAGCTTACTTTATTTATTCGTTCAATTATTCAACACTGATACCTCTGTATTCTAACTTTGAGAATATAACAATGAAAAAGATTGTAGTAACTCTGCCTTTCTAGGAGAGGAAGCATAAAATAAACAAATAGACACACACAATGTAAGTCTACATAGTGTTCAGTTCTGTGGATAACAATAAAGTAGGGCAAAAAAAAAAAAAAGAGGATTTCTATTTTAGATAAGATGGTCAGGGATGCCCTTTCACATAAGGTAGCATCAGCAACCTGAATGGGAGAGCAAGCAATTAAAATATTTGGGAGAAGAGTCTTCTTGAAAGAGGAAAAAGAAAATCCAAAATTGCACAAGGGGGTTGCTTTGGCATGTCCAAGAACAAGCAGGGTAGGGGAGTAGTTTGTCCATAGCCTAGCAGGTTCAGGGAACTCTAAGCACGCAGGGGCCAGCTCAGGGGTGAGATTATAGGCATGGCTACGTTTTCATTTTTTTTTAAGATTTTTTATTTATTCAAGAGAGACACACATAGAGAGGGGCAGAGACATAGGCACAGGGAGAAGCGGGCTCCTCGAAGGGAGCCTGTTGCAGGACTCCATCCCCAGACCCAGGGATCAGGTTCTGAGCCAAAGGCAGATGCTCAATCGCTGAGCCACCCAGGCATCCCACTACATCTTCAAATTTATTCTAAGTTTGTGAGGCAACTTGGGTTTAGAGTAGAAGAGTAAAATGCTTTGCCTAAATAGCAGAACCATGACAAATGTGCAGAGCAGTACAGATGTCAAGACTGCAGCTCTAGAGGCCCCTGGGTGCCTAAGTGGTGTCTGCCTTTGGCTCGGGTTGTGATCTCAGGGTCTTGGGATCGAGTCCCAAATCGGGCTCCCTATATGGAGCCTGCTTCTCCCTCTGCCTGTGTTTCTGCCTCTCTCTGTGTCTCTCATGAATAAATAACTAAAATCTTAAAAAAAAAAAGACTGCAGCTCAATAGATTTTCATGATACAAATAATAGATCTAGAAATACAAAAAAAAAAAAAAAAAAGGTAAGAGGACCGCAGATCTCTATTTGGAGTAACTCCTAATCAATATTTACCTCTTCCCCAAAGGAAACCACAATCTTAACTTCAATCAAAATAGAGTAGCCTTGCTTATTTTTGAATTTTACATAAAAGAAATCATATTTGTAATTACCTACATTGACAATATATTTCTGAGTGTCTTCTATGTTGTTGCATATGGCAGTAGTTCATCATTTCATGGCTAGGGAAGTTTGTCAAAATCTCTAGTTATGACTCTAGATTTACTATCAACTATTGCCTTATGTATTTTGAAGCTGTGTTATTAAGCACATACACATTTAAAGATGTTTGTGACTTCCTATTGTTTTGACTCTATTATTATTTTGGAATGTCCTCCTATTTTCTCATAGTGTTTTTTAACATTTTTTAATTTTTAAATTTTTTTTTTTTACCATAAGTCTACATGGACTTAAATCAGGGAACATGTACTGGATTTATTTGTGTTATCTTTTTCCTTTCGTTTTTATATTTAACTCTCTTTATATGTAAATAAATATATATATATATTTAAGGAATACTAATCAAAAATAATTTTAATTGGAATATTTGTTATGTTTTCATTAAATTTAATAACTTTTTAAAACTTGAAATCTTCATCAATTTTTCTTATTTGGAGAAAGAGTTTTAAGCTCGGTTTCATAAACTAGATGTTCCTCCACTGAAATTTTTACGTGACAATTAACAAGCCTATGTGATGTCATTCTGCAAATATATGCAATTCTTAGTTTTCTTATCCTTACAGTGAGAAAGATGGGAGGACCTTCCTACAAATCATCAAATACTGCTATGCTTATCAAGTTAGGGAATGAATGTAGTGTAAAGTGTGTGATAAATATTAGTTATTATGTTGCTACTTTGGAGTAAAACAATCAGTATACATTTACTATGATTTTTGTTGGATTTGTCTAATTATATTTTCCTTACATAGCATATCATTGATCTGTGGCATTGACAGATTTTTTTTCATTACAAAACACAATTTGACATCTCTGTCAATTTTTATCTCTAGGAAAAAAAGTGCAAAATGTATACAGTGAGAACACAGCAATATTCTCCAGTGGGCGTGAAGTGATAAACCTGCCATGCTTCTAAGTATGCAGAAATGGGAAATTAGTGTCACAGGAGCTGTCCATCTACTGACAGTTTTTTCACAAAGGAATCAAAGAAGTTGATGATATATTTTATTTACTTGTTATCTTAAATTGAACCAAACCTTATATGGTTTTTAACCAGTTCCTTGAGTTGTGATCTAAGGATATACAGAAGTATCAGGATCGAGAAAGTTATTAGTTGGCCAAAGCAATGGACACACCAAATAAGATTCAATTAACCTGGACTAGATATTAGGACCTGCATTTTAAACCATCCCTTGCCACCTCCTCTCCAAAATTACAGAAATACAGAGCAAGGAAAAGATTTGGTTTGATAAGAGACCATGTGAACAGATTTTAGGAGTTGTAGATATCCATATAAAAATGAATAAATTCAAACACTGTGGTGTGGTTTGCAAAAAAAAAAAAAAAATCAGTAAGACCCAAAGCTGAATTACTATACGTGCAGTGTGTGAAGGAGACTATGCAGAGGCTGCTGAACAACTAAATGTCAGGCTCCCCGAGAGGATGTCACTCCGTGCCTGCTAGCTGCATTCAAAGAATAGGCAGCGTGGTGAAAGAATTCAAGCCATTCCGTGAAGAAATGGGTGAAGAATTTAGCCTCTCTTAGAGAAGCAGGAAGAAAAACCAAGGCTCTACGTGTCATGGAAAAGTCAATGGCCTTCTAGGTTCATCTGGGTGGGATGGGGACAAAACTCCTGGATTTGGGAAATACTTACCTTTCATTTCAGCCGATAATTCAGCCAACAACTCAGAACTATGTGTAAGTTTTAATTTCCTTTAAGACTTTGTCAAAGTAGCTACCTAATGTCTGGAAAACATCATGAAAATTTCAGCTGTATATTCAGGATGCACTTCCATGACCATAAGTATAGGCACACCGAGGGCCAATCCTGGAACCTGATGTCATGTAATTTCTGTTCTGATTACTGTGGATGGCAATGTAGAGAAGATGTGGCAGGAGGGGGACAAAGAGACCCTGGGTCCAATCACTGAGTACTATCTGTAATAAAGATTGCTTAAGTTATTAAACTGGCTTGGGCTCCAAACACACATACACATGCGCACACACACACACATGCATGCATGTACTTCTATCTGGTGTGGGGGGGGCTCAGGAGGGATGCCAGGTCTGTCATAGACACAATTCCACACTTCTAATGTGAATGTGAGTAAAGCAATAACCACATTAGCTCCCTGTATCTGTAAGTATACACTATTATTCTCATTTCTGTGCTTATTATTAAAGCATCAAGTCCAGTGTCTGGTACGTGGTAGGTGTTGATGAGTCATTATCATTAATCTTGTTTACAATACAATTTCTCATGGGAGACAATGTTGTCTCCAAATGCTATGCATAGTTCAATGCCAAGGCTTGAGGGTTTTTTGTTTGTTTTGTTTTGTTTTGTTTTGTTTTTGTTTTTGTTTTTGGAACTCATTTGGTTTCCTGTACTCCCTCAGGGCAGTGAGGATGGTCTGAACCTTCTCCTCTCATCTGTCCTAGGTCTGTGCTAGTTGTATGCTCAGAGATAGTCTTCATATGTCTGAGCATCAGAGGGGATGCCTCATGGCACCATTTGCTATTCATACCAGCTGCTCCTTGACAGAAGGCCTGAAGCACCCACAGGGTGGACAAGCACAGGGTAATGCTTTTGCTCCATAAAGGGCATCTCCTCAACTTGGCCTAACACCTGAAGTCCCGCCACCAGAATCCCATCCCTTTGTTTAGCAAGACTCTAGGAGAGATTATTCCAAAACCTATTGTGGGCTAACAAACTCTGAGAGCTAGAAGAGATAGCATTTGAGGAACCTTCCAGATCTGTTAGAAGAGGAAGAGAAGAAAGAGGAAGTGGAGGTGAGGGAGGAAAGGGAGATGGAGCTAAAGAAGATCTTTATCTAGGAAATCCAGGACTTGCATTTAAACCACTTATCTCATAATAAAGCCGATCTGGTACTGGAGGAGCAAGATGGCGGAAGAGTAGGGTCTCCAAATCACCTGTCTCCACCAAACTACCTAGAAAACCTTCCAATCATCCTGAAAATCTATGAATTCGGCCTGAGATTTAAAGAGAGACCAGCTGGAATGCAACAGTGAGAAGAGTTCGCGCTTCTATCAAGGTAGGAAGACGGGGAAAAAGAAATAAAGGAACAAAGGCCTCCAAGGGGGAGGGGCCCCGCGAGGAGCCGGGCTGAGGCCGGGGCGAGTGTCCCCAGGACAGGAGAGCCCCGTCCCCGAGAAGCAGGAGCTGCACCGACCTTCCCGGCGGAAAGGGGCTCGCAGGGGGTTGGAGCAGGACCCAGGAGGGCGGGGATGCCCTTGGGTTCCCGGGGACACTAACAGACACCTGCGCCCCGGGAGAGTGCGCCGAGCTCCCTAAGGGCTGCAGCGCGGGCGGCGGGACCCGGAGCAGCTCGGGGGGCTCGGGGGCGGCTCCGCGGAGGGGGCTGCGCGGCCCCGGGAGCAGCTCGGCCGGGCTCGGGCAGAGGAAGAGGCTCCGTGCGGAGGGGGCTGCGCGGTTCCAGGAGCAGCTCGGAGGGACTTGGGCGGCGGCTCCGCGGAGGGGGCTGCGCGGCCCGGGAGCGCGAATCCAACAGCGCAGGCCCCGGAGCACAGGGCGCCGGGACACAGCCCAGGATCCCGCCTCCCCCGGGACAGGCAGAGGCCGGGAGGGCCCAGGACAGCGAGGACGCTCCTGCCCCGAGCTGAGCAGATCAGCGGCCCCGCCCCGGAGCCTCCAGGCCCTGCAGACGGAGTTCCTGCCGGAGCTGAATCCAGGTTTCCAGAGCTGCCCCGCCACTGGGGCTGTTCCTCCTGCGGCCTCACGGGGTAAACAACCCCACTGAGCCCTGCACCAGGCAGGGGCACAGCAGCTCCCCCAACTGCTAACACCTGAAAATCAGCACAACAGGCCCCTCCCCCAGAACACCAGCTAGACTGACAACTTCCAGGAGAAGCCAAGGGACTTAAAGAACACAGAATCAGAAGATACTCCCCGGTGGTTCTTTTTTTGTTTGTTTTTGTTTTTGTTTTTGTTTTTGTTTTGTTTTGCTTTTTGATTTGTTTCCTTCCCCCACCCCCTTTTTTTCTCCTTTCTTTTTCTTTCTCTTTTTCTTCTTCTTTTTTTTTCGTTTTTTTCTTTTCTTCCCTTTTTTTTCTCTTTCTCTTTTCTTTCCTTCTTTCTCTCCTCTCTTTTTCTCTTTTTCCCAATACAACTTGCTTTTGGCCACTCTGCACTGAGCAAAATGACTAGAAGGAAAACCTCACCTCAAAAGAAAGAATCAGAAACAGTCCTCTCTCCCACAGAGTTACAAAATCTGGATTACAATTCAATGTCAGAAAGCCAATTCAGAAGCACTATTATACAGCTACTGGTGGCTCTAGAAAAAAGTATAAAGGACTCAAGAGACTTCATGACTGCAGAATTTAGAGCTAATCAGGCAGAAATTAAAAATCAATTGAATGAGATGCAATCCAAACTAGAAGTCCTAACGACGAGGGTTAACGAGGTGGAAGAACGAGTGAGTGACCTAGAAGACAAGTTGATAGCAAAGAGGGAAACTGAGGAAAAAAGAGACAAACAATTAAAAGACCATGAAGATAGATTAAGGGAAATAAACGACAGCCTGAGGAAGAAAAACCTACGTTTAATTGGGGTTCCCGAGGGCGCCGAAAGGGACAGAGGGCCAGAATATGTATTTGAACAAATTCTAGCTGAAAACTTTCCTAATCTGAGAAGGGAAACAGGCATTCAGATCCAGGAAATAGAGAGATCCCCCCCTAAAATCAATAAAAACCGTTCAACACCTCGACATTTAATTGTGAAGCTTGCAAATTCCAAAGATAAAGAGAAGATCCTTAAAGCAGCAAGAGACAAGAAATCCCTGACTTTTATGGGGAGGAGTATTAGGGTAACAGCAGACCTCTCCACAGAGACCTGGCAGGCCAGAAAGGGCTGGCAGGATATATTCAGGGTCCTAAATGAGAAGAACATGCAACCAAGAATACTTTATCCAGCAAGGCTCTCATTCAAAATGGAAGGAGAGATAAAGAGCTTCCAAGACAGGCAGCAACTAAAAGAATATGTGACCTCCAAACCAGCTCTGCAAGAAATTTTAAGGGGGCCTCTTAAAATTCCCCTTTAAGAAGAAGTTCAGTGGAACAGTCCACAAAAACAAAGACTGAATAGATATCATGATGACACTAAACTCATATCTCTCAATAGTAACTCTGAATGTGAACGGGCTTAATGACCCCATCAAAAGGTGCAGGGTTTCAGACTGGATAAAAAAGCAGGACCCATCTATTTGCTGTCTACAAGAGACTCATTTTAGACAGAAGGACACCTACAGCCTGAAAATAAAAGGTTGGAGAACCATTTACCATTCGAATGGTCCTCAAAAGAAAGCAGGGGTAGCCATCCTTATATCAGATAAACTAAAATTTACCCCAAAGACTGTAGTGAGAGATGAAGAGGGACACTATATCATACTTAAAGGATCTATTCAACAAGAGGACTTAACAATCCTCAATATATATGCTCCGAATGTGGGAGCTGCCAAATATATAAATCAATTATTAACCAAAGTGAAGAAATACTTAGATAATAATACACTTATACTTGGTGACTTCAATCTAGCTCTTTCTATACTCGATAGGTCTTCTAAGCAAAACATCTCCAAAGAAACGAGAGCTTTAAATGATACACTGGACCAGATGGATTTCACAGATATCTACAGAACTTTACATCCAAACTCAACTGAATACACATTCTTCTCAAGCGCACATGGAACTTTCTCCAGAATAGACCACATATTGGGTCACAAATCGGGTCTGAACCGATACCAAAAGATTGGGATTGTCCCCTGCATATTCTCGGACCATAATGCCTTGAAATTAGAACTAAATCACAACAAGAAGTTTGGAAGGACCTCAAACACATGGAGGTTAAGGACCATCCTGCTAAAAGATAAAAGGGTCAACCAGGAAATTAAGGAAGAATTAAAAAGATTCATGGAAACTAATGAGAATGAAGATACAACCGTTCAAAATCTTTGGGATGCAGCAAAAGCAGTCCTAAGGGGGAAATACATCGCAATACAAGCATCCATTCAAAAACTGGAAAGAACTCAAATACAAAAGCTAACCTTAAAAAAAAAAAAAAAAAAAAAAGCTAACCTTACACATAAAGGAGCTAGAGAAAAAACAGCAAATAGATCCTACACCCAAGAGAAGAAGGGAGTTAATAAAGATTCGAGCAGAACTCAACGAAATCGAGACCAGAAGCACTGTGGAACAGATCAACAGAACCAGGAGTTGGTTCTTTGAAAGAATTAATAAGATAGATAAACCATTAGCCAGCCTTATTAAAAAGAAGAGAGAGAAGACTCAAATTAATAAAATCATGAATGAGAAAGGAGAGATCACTACCAACACCAAGGAAATACAAACGATTTTAAAAACATATTATGAACAGCTATACGCCAATAAATTAGGCAATCTAGAAGAAATGGATGCATTCCTGGAAAGCCACAAACTACCAAAACTGGAACAGGAAGAAATAGAAAACCTGAACAGGCCAATAACCAGGGAGGAAATTGAAGCAGTCATCAAAAACCTCCCAAGACACAAGAGTCCAGGGCCAGATGGCTTCCCAGGAGAATTTTATCAAACGTTTAAAGAAGAAATCATACCTATTCTCCTAAAGCTGTTTGGAAAGATAGAAAGAGATGGAGTACTTCCAAATTCGTTCTATGAAGCCAGCATCACCTTAATTCCAAAGCCAGACAAAGACCCCGCCAAAAAGGAGAATTACAGACCAATATCCCTGATGAACATGGATGCAAAAATTCTCAACAAGATACTGGCCAATAGGATCCAACAGTACATTAAGAAAATTATTCACCATGACCAAGTAGGATTTATCCCTGGGACACAAGGCTGGTTCAACACCCGTAAAACAATCAATGTGATTCATCATATCAGCAAGAGAAAAACCAAGAACCATATGATCCTCTCATTGGATGCAGAGAAAGCATTTGACAAAATACAGCATCCATTCCTGATCAAAACTCTTCAGAGTGTAGGGATAGAGGGAACATTCCTCGACATCTTAAAAGCCATCTATGAAAAGCCCACAGCAAATATCATTCTCAATGGGGAAGCACTGGGAGCCTTTCCCCTAAGATCAGGAACAAGACAGGGATGTCCACTCTCACCACTGCTATTCAACATAGTACTGGAAGTCCTAGCATCAGCAATCAGACAACAAAAAGACATTAAAGGCATTCAAATTGGCAAAGAAGAAGTCAAACTCTCCCTCTTCGCCGATGACATGATACTCTACATAGAAAACCCAAAAGTCTCCACCCCAAGATTGCTAGAACTCATACAGCAATTCGGTAGCGTGGCAGGATACAAAATCAATGCCCAGAAGTCAGTGGCATTTCTATACACTAACAATGAGACTGAAGAAAGAGAAATTAAGGAGTCAATCCCATTTACAATTGCACCCAAAAGCATAAGATACCTAGGAATAAACCTCACCAAAGATGTAAAGGATCTATACCCTCAAAACTATAGAACACTTCTGAAAGAAATTGAGGAAGACACAAAGAGATGGAAAAATATTCCATGCTCATGGATTGGCAGAATTAATATTGTGAAAATGTCAATGTTACCCAGGGCAATATACACGTTTAATGCAATCCCTATCAAAATACCATGGACTTTCTTCAGAGAGTTAGAACAAATTATTTTAAGATTTGTGTGGAATCAGAAAAGACCCCGAATAGCCAGGGGAATTTTAAAAAAGAAAACCATATCTGGGGGCATCACAATGCCAGATTTCAGGTTGTACTACAAAGCTGTGGTCATCAAGACAGTGTGGTACTGGCACAAAAACAGACACATAGATCAGTGGAACAGAATAGAGAATCCAGAAGTGGACCCTGAACTTTATGGGCAACTAATATTCGATAAAGGAGGAAAGACTATCCATTGGAAGAAAGACAGTCTCTTCAATAAATGGTGCTGGGAAAATTGGACATCCACATGCAGAAGAATGAAACTAGACCACTCTCTTTCACCATACACAAAGATAAACTCAAAATGGATGAAAGATCTAAATGTGAGACAAGATTCCATCAAAATCCTAGAGAAGAACACAGGCAACACCCTTTTTGAACTCGGCCATAGTAACTTCTTGCAAGATACATCCACGAAGGCAAAAGAAACAAAAGCAAAAATGAACTATTGGGACCTCATCAAGATAAGAAGCTTTTGCACAGCAAAGGATACAGTCAACAAAACTCAAAGACAACCTACAGAATGGGAGAAGATATTTGCAAATGACATATCAGATAAAGGGCTAGTTTCCAAGATCTATAAAGAACTTCTTAAACTCAACACCAAAGAAACAAACAATCCAATCATGAAATGGGCAAAAGACATGAACAGAAATCTCACAGAGGAAGACATAGACATGGCCAACATGCATATGAGAAAATGCTCTGCATCACTTGCCATCAGGGAAATACAAATCAAAACTACAATGAGATACTACCTCACACCAGTGAGAATGGGGAAAATTAACAAGGCAGGAAACAACAAATGTTGGAGAGGATGCGGAGAAAAGGGAACCCTCTTACACTGTTGGTGGGAATGTGAACTGGTGCAGCCACTCTGGAAAACTGTGTGGAGGTTCCTCAAACAGTTAAAAATATACCTGCCCTACGACCCAGCGATTGCACTGTTGGGGATTTACCCCAAAGATACAAATGCAATGAAACGCCGGGACACCTGCACCCCGATGTTTCTAGCAGCAATGGCCACTATAGCCAAACTGTGGAAGGAGCCTCGGTGTCCAACGAAAGATGAATGGATAAAGAAGATGTGGTTTATGTATACAATGGAATATTACTCAGCTATTAGAAATGACAAATACCCACCATTTGCTTCAACGTGGATGGAACTGGAGGGTATTATGCTGAGTGAAGTAAGTCAGTCGGAGAAGGACAAACATTATATGTTCTCATTCATTTGGGGAATATAAATAATAGTGAAAGGGAAAATAAGGGAAGGGAGAAGAAATGGGTGGGAAATATCAGAAAGGGAGACAGAACGTAAAGACTGCTAACTCTGGGAAACGAACTAGGGGTGGTAGAAGGGGAGGAGGGCGGGGGGTGGGAGTGAATGGGTGACGGGCACTGGGGGTTATTCTGTATGTTAGTAAATTGAACACCAATAAAAAAAAAAAAAAAAAAAAAGCCGATCTGATGTGGATGGGGGAGAAAGTCAGCCTCACTGGACCAAGAATCAGGATTTGTGCCCTCTGGCCTCAGCTCGCTGGTCTTTTTCTCGCTGAACACTGAAGGCAGAGGCAGAGGGGTGTCCCATGACACCATATATTTATTCCTCTCAACTCTGGAGGCAGGAAGTCAAGATGGTGGTGCCAGCAGGGTAAAGTTGTGGTGAGAGCACCGCGGGGTTGTAGAGGGCTGCTTTCTGGCTTTGTCCTCACATGGTAGGAAGAATAAGCAAGTTATCTGGGGTCCTTTTATTTGTTTTATTTTTATTTTTTAAAAGATTTGTTTATTTATTATTTTAGACAGAGAGAGAGCAGAGGGGAGGGGCAGAGGAAGATGGAGAGAGAAAACCTCAAACAGACTTCCTGCTCCGGGCTCAATCTCATCACTCCAAGATCAGGATCTGAGCCAAAATCAAGAGTCAGATGCTCAACCAACTGTGCTCTCCAGGTGCCCCTGGGATGCTTTAAAAGGGCTCTAATCTCATTCATGAGGACTCCACCCTCAGCACCTTATCATGTCCTGAAAGCCTCTTGTCCTGCCACCATCACACTGGGGATTAAGATTTCAACATACAAATTTTGGAGGGACACAAGCATTCAGTCCACAGCAGAGAGGAAGTAAGAAGCCAGAAGAAAACAAAACAAAACAAAACAAAACAAAACAAAAAATAAAACCCGACAAACAAACAAATGGACACAGAAGAAGGATGTACTGTGAAGCAACAGATTCACAATTCCTGCCCTGGGTAGAGGCTGGTGCTGGTAAATGCAGACTTTGTATCACAGGTTAGGCATAAAGGTAAGTTAAATTGGAAACTGAATTTTGAGAAAAAAATATTCTATAATGCTCATACTTTTGCTGAAAAAGGCTTTGAGATTATATTCATCTGGATTTTTCTTCTTCTTTTTTTTTTTTTTTTTTTTTGGTGAAATATTTCATGAACAAACTTTCAAAGACTCAGTACCCTGATTGAAAGAGGGTTTCTCAGTATAATCAAAGGCTGTAATCCCAGGAAAATTTGACTTCACATATGATGCAGTGGGGGCTTAGCTGAGCCCCTTGGCTCCGTGTTCTCAGGGCAGAGGCCTGCAGTTCTTCCAGACTTGGGAGTGGGAGCAGGTGGGTGAGGGGGCAGGAGTGAGCTCCCAGGAAAGGAGCAGACCACAACGTCCAGGCAGGTGGGCGGTGGCGGGTTCACCACTATGCGCCAGGCTCCTTCCATCCCTTCCCTGAATTAGGTGGTGAGGGTAAGTCTTTGGAAAAATTAGCTCTCTGGGATCCTCAGAGTCTTCTCCAACTCAGTAATCTTGCTTCATTCTCCTCACCCCTGGGCATCTGTCAACCCCATTCTAGACCCTCTTCCTTTCCTATGACAGCATTTTTTATACAACCTCTTGCCTGGTCTTCAAACACATTTATTTCTGCTTATATTCTGCAAGTGGGCCTTTGCTCTGGCTCCTCTTCCCCCTTCTAGGTCCAGCCTGGAACAGGGGCAGAGGCAGCAGCTCCCCATGACCTGCTATATCCACCTAAGTTCCTCAGCCTCAAATCAAGTCCTTTGACTAATGAGAATATCAGGTCTCCAGCTTTATCTCTGGACTCCATTAACATCCTTCCCCTCCAGCTCATGGGTTGCAAATTTTGTCTGGAGAGGGTCTGGTAATAAATATTTTCAGCTTTCTGGGCCATATGGTCTCTGCTATAACTCCTCAACTCTGCATTGTGGTGTGAAATCAGCCACAGACAGTCCAATGGGCATGGTGTGCTCTGATAAAACTTTATTTACAAAAACAGGCAGTCAGCCAGATTTGGTGCTCTGCCTCTGGTGTGCTGACACTTGTTACAGTTAAACCTGAGCACATGTATGTTCCCACTACATACTCTTCAAAGACCTCTCTCCCATCTGTGATGCTGCTGCTCCTTCTTGGGGACAAACTCGCTTTTTGTTGCACAAGGATGTCTTTCCTACATTATCAGTGCTGCTCAGACAAATAACTCACTGATTAAGAATCTAACTCTGGTTTTGTTGATCTGTTCTACAGTTCTTCTGGTCTCTACTTCACTGAGTTCTGCTCGAATCTTTATTATCTCTCTTCTTCTGCTTGATGTACGTTTTACTTGCTGTTCTTTCTCCAGGTCCTTTGGGTGCAAGGTTAGCTTGTGTATTTGAGTTTTTTTCCAATTTTTTGAGGGAGACTTGTATTGCGATGTATTTCCCTCTTAGGACTGCTTTTTTTTCTTCTTTTTTTTTTTTTAGTATTTGTTTTTTTTTTTTAATTTTTATTTATTTATGATAGTCACACACACAGAGAGAGAGAGAGAGAGAGGCAGAGACACAGGCAGAGGGAGAAGCAGGCTCCATGGCCCAGGAGCCCGACGTGGGATTCGATCCCGGGTCTCCAGGATCGCGCCCTGGGCCAAAGGCAGGCGCCAAACCGCTGGGCCACCCAGGGATCCCAGGACTGCTTTTGATGTATCCCAAAGATTTTGAATGGTTGTATCTTCATTTTCATTAGTTTCCATGAACCTTTTTAATTCTTCTTTAATTTCCTGGTTGACCCTTTCATCTCTTAGTCGGATGCTCTTTAACCTTCACATGTTTGAGTTTCTTCCAAATGTCTTCTTGTGATTGAGTTCTAGTTTCAAAGCATTGTTGTCTAAAAATGTGTAGGGGACAATCCCAATCTTTTGGTATCAGTTGAGACCTGATTTGTGACCCAGTATGTGGTCTATTCTGGAGAAAGTTCCATGTGCACTTGAGAAGAATGTGTATTCAGTTGTGTCCCGATGGAAAGTTCTATATATATCTGTGAAATCCATCTGGTCCAGTGTATCATTTAAAGCCCTTGTTTCTTTGGTGATGTTGTGCTTAGAAGATCTGTCATTTGCAAAAAAAGTGCCATATTGAAGTCTTCCAGTATCAGTGTATTAATATCTAAGTATCTCTTTACTTTGGTTATTAATTTATTGATATACTTGGCAGTCCCACATTAGGGGCATAAATATTCATGATTGTTAGGTCCTCTTGTTGGATAGATCCTTTAAGTATGATATAGTGTCCGTCATAATCTCTTACTACAGTCTTTGGGATAAACTTTAATTTATCTGGTACGATGATTGCTACCCCACCTTTCTTTTGAGGACCAATTTGAATGGTAAATGGTTCTCTACACTTTCATTTTCAGGCTAGGGGTGTGCTTAGGTCTAAAATGAGTCTCTTGTAGACAGCAAATAGATAGGTCTTGCTTTTTTATCCAGTCCAAAACCCTGCATCTTTTGATGGGATCATTTAGCCCATTCATGTTCAGAGTAACTATTGAAAAATCTGAATTTAGTGTCATTGAAATACTTATTCAGTCCCTGTTTTTGTGGATGATTTCTTTGGGATTCCTCTTTCTTTTAGAGGATCCTCCTTAATATTTCTTGCAAAGCTGGTTTGGTGGTCACATATTCTTTCAGTTTTTGCCTATCTTGGAAGCTCTTTATCTCTCCTTCTATTCTGAATGAGAGCCTCATTGGATATAGTATCTTGGCTGCATGTTCTTCTCATTTAGTGTCCTAAATGTATCCTGCCAGCCCCTTCTGGCCTGCCAGGTCTCTGTGGAGAAGTCTGCTGTTAATCTAATATTTCTCCTCATATAAGTTAGGGATCTCTTGTCTCTTGTTGCTTTAAGGATTTTCTCTTTATCTTTGGAATTTTCAAGTTTCACTATTAAATATAGAGGTGTTGAATGGTTTTTATTGATTTTGGGGGGACCTCTCTATCTCCTGGATCATTCAGATGCCTGTTTCCCTCCCTAAATTAGGCAAGTTCTCTGCTAGTTCTCAGCATCCCAACAAAAAAGGAGAATTATAGACCAGTATCCCCGATGAACACAGCTGCAAAAATTCTCAACAAGATACTAGCCATTAGGATCCAACAATACATTAAGAAGATTATTCACTTGACCAAGTGGGATTTACCTCTGGGATGCAGTTGGTTCAACATTGGTAAAACAATCAACAAGATAGATTAAGTCAACAAGAGAAAAAAAAAAAAAAAGAACCATGTGATCCTCTCAATGGATGCAGAGAAAGCATTTGACAAAGTACAGCATCCATTCCTGATCAAAACTCTTCAAGTGTAGGGATAGAGGGAACATTCCTCAGCATCTTAAAAGCCATCTATGAAAAGCCCACAGCAAATATCACTCTCATTGGGGAAAAACTGATAGCCTCTCCCATAAAGTCAGGAACATGACAGGGATGTCCACTCTCACCACTACTATTCAACATAGTACTAGAAGTCCTAGCCTCAGCAATCAGACAACAAAAAGAAATAAAAAGCATTGAAATTGGGAAAGAAAAAGTCAAACTCTCCCTCTTCACAGATGACATGATACTGTACATAGAAAACCCAAACGAGGGGATCCCTGGGTGGCTCAGCAGTTTAGCGCCTGCCTTTGGTCCAGAGCGTGATCCTGGAGTCCCAGGATCAAGTCCCACATCTGGCTCCCAGCATGGAGCCTGTTTCTCCCTCCTCCTGTGTCTCTGCCTCTCTCTCTCTCTCTCTCTCTCTATGTCTATCATAAATAAATAAATCTTTAAAAAAATGAAATAAAATAAAAAGCCAACTGCTTAAAAAAAATATTCCACCCCAAGATTGTTAGAACTCATACAGCAATTTGGTAATGTGGCAGGATACAAAATCAATGCCCAGAAATCAGTGGCATTTCTATACACTAAAAATGAAACTGAAGAAACAGAAATTAAGGAGTCAATCCCATTTACAATTGCACCCAAAAGCATAAGATACCTAGGAATAAACCTAACCAAAGAGGTGTAGTTTTTAGGATCTATACCCAAAAAGCTACTGAACACTTCTGAAAGAAACTGAGGAAGACACAAAGAGATAGAAAAATATTCCATGCTCATGGATTGGAAGAATTAATATTGTGAAAGAATCTATGCTATCCAGGGCAATTTACATATTCAATGAAATCCCTATCAAAATACTATGGACTTTCTTCAGAGAGTTGGATCAAATAATCTTAAGATTTGTGTGGAATCAGAAAAGACCCTGTATACCCAGGGGAATATTGAAAAAGAAAGCCAGAGCTGGGGGCATCACAATGCCAGATTTCAGGTTGTACTACAAAGCTGTGGTCATCAAGACAGTGTGGTACTGGCACAAAAACAGACACATAGATCAATGGAACAGAATAGAGAACCCAGAAGTGGACCCTGAACTTTATGGTCAACTAATATTTGATAAAGGAAGAAAGACTATCCACTGGAAGAAAGACAGTCTCTTCAATAAATGGTGCTGGGAAAATTGGACGTCCACATGCAGAAGAATGAAACTAGACCACTCTCTTTCACCATACACAAAGATAAACTCAAAATGGATGAAAGATCTAAATGTGAGACAAGATTCCATCCAAATCCTAGAGGAGAACACAGGCAACACCCTTTTTGAACTCGGCCACAGTAACTTCGTGCAAGATACATCCACGAAGGCAAAAGAAACAAAAGCAAAAATGAACTATTGGGACTTCATCAAGATAAGAAGCTTTTGCACAGCAAAGGATACAGTCAACAAAACTCAAAGACAACCTACAGAATGGGAGAAGATATTTGCAAATGACCTATCAGATAAAGGGCTAGTTTCCAAGATCTATAAAGAACTTATTAAACTCAACACCAAAGAAACAAACAATCCAATCATGAAATGGGCAAAAGACATGAAGAGAAATCTCACAGAGGAAGACATAGACATGGCCAACATGCACATGAGAAAATGCTCCGCATCACTTGCCATCAGGGAAATACAAATCAAAACCACAATGAGATCCCACCTCACACCAGTGAGAATGGGGAAAATTAACAAGACAGGAAATAACAAATGTTGGAGAAGATGTGGAGAAAGGGGAACCCTCCTGCACTGTTGGCGGGAATGTGAACTGGTGCAGCCACTCTGGAAAACTGTGTGGAGGTTCCTCAAAGAGGTAAAAATGGAGCTACTCTACAACCCAGCAATTGCACTGCTGGGGATTTACCCCAAAGATACTGATGCAGTGAAACGCCGGGACACCTGCGCCCCGATGTTTATAGCAGCAATGTCCACAATAGCCACACTGGCAAGGAGCCTCGGTGTCCATCGACAGATGATTGATAGAGAAGCTGTGGTCTATTTATACAATGGAATATTCCTCAGCCATCAGAAAGGACAAATACCCACCATTTGCTTCAACGTGGATGCAACTGGAGGGTATGATGCTGAGTGAAGTAAGTCAATTGGAGAAGGACAAACATTATATGGTTTCACTCATATAGGAAATATAAAAAATAGTGAAAGGGACTATAGGGGAAAGGAGATAAAATGAGAGGGAAAAATTAGAGAGGGTGACAAAACATGAGAGACTCCTAATTCTAGGAAATGAACGAGGGGTAGTGGAAAAGGAGACAGGCGGAGGGATGGGGTGACTGGGTGATGGGCACTGAAGGGGGCACTTGTCAGGATGAGCACTGGGTGTTAAGTTATATGTTGGCAAATAGAACTCCAATAAAAAATATATATGCAAAAATAATTTTATAGATATAGATACATATAGATATAGATATAGATATATAGACTCTGGAAACAGCTGCTTGGATTTGGTACGTAGCTCTACTCTTTACCAATTATGTGACCTCAGTTTTGTCATCTCTGAAATAAAGGTTGTGTTCACGGACAGTCTGAGCCTGGGGTCTGGAGGACCTCCTTCCCGCCGCTGAGGTCTCAGCTGGGATAATGGCTGCTATGCCAGCTCAGCGAGGAGCTCTCTCCATGTGCTCTGTCTTCCTCCAGGATGCTAGCTGAGGCTCACGGACATGGTTGTGGCAGGATCCCAGCAGCCACAGTGCACAGGCTTTAACCTCCCTTTAACCACTCTTCTAGCTTCTGTGCAGGTAATGTTTATCTTTGTCCTGCTCACCAAAGCCAAACTCAGAGTCCGTGGGAGGGGGCAATTGTAGGGCATTTGTAGAGGGAGGGGATTATGGTGACCATATTGAAAATATTTTATCAAAAAGATAATCACAGCTATTTCATAATGTGGTTGTTTTGAGGATTAAATACATCATTATGCATAAAGCATTTAAAGCAGTGTCTTGAATACAGTAATTTTAAATAAGGCTCTGCCATTGTTATCAACCCTTGGGGTCCCTCTTAGTGCTAAGGTCTATAACATTAAGGGTTTTATTCCAGAAATCTCATCCTCTCTTTATCTTGTTTTGGCTCTACCACAAATTAGTGGAATGACTTGAGCAATGCAACAAACTTCTATTGGTTCTAGTTTCTTCCTAATTTGGATGTGATTTTTAGTTACACAATTAAATTATGAATAGATAGTTTATTATGGGTAAAATAAAAAAAACATAAAAGAATATAGAATAAATAGTGTCTGTGCCCATCACCCTCTCTTCAAATTCATTTTCTATCTCTTTTAAGATTCATTGTTTAACTTTCTTAATGTTATATATGTGTGTGCATATGTAGTAATATATATATACAAAGTCCATTTCATATATGTAAAGTATGTATAGAAACATGATATGAATTTCACATGCATGAAATCTAAGTATGTCTATATGTTACAAAATTTATAAATTACATTGCATAGTTTATTTAGGAATTTATAGGAATATAATCTATACACCATGAATTTCTTTTTTTGATCTATATACACACACACACATATAAATATGTATATATGAGTTTTTCATAATGTACATGCCTATAACATGTTTTTTAGGCTCCATGATGTTTTACAATTTGAATAGGCCTTAGTTTATTAAAGTATTCCTTATTAGAGATATCCATATTATTCCCATTTTTTTCTTAATTATAACAGTGTTACCCATATCTGGGTCCATATTATACTCATGAATGTAGACATGTTTATGGTGGATGATTTGCTAGGTTGAAGCTATGTATGTCTTGTACTTTGAGAGACTGACAAATTTTACTTTTTAGATGTTATGTCAGTTGCTCTCAGTAAATTTACTATATCAAGTGGAGAGGTTGGACTAATAATTTCTTAGTTATCTCCCAATTTTATAAGCCTTAAGGTCTGATCAAGACCTTGGCACCAGAAATGTCATGACATTAATGAATGATCCTGTACTTTCCATCATGGAGTTCAGTGGTGATTTGACCCCAGATTTAGTGCATTACTGGACACAAATTGCTAAAAGTTAATTTACTGTATTTATTTATTTATTTATTTATTTATTTATTTATTTATTTATTTATTTAAATCTTCACATTCTGGAGTCAGCAGGCAGTGACCCCCCACACCTGCAGAAACCCCAGGTGTGTCGTTCCCCATTCCATATGCTGATGTCATTCATGGAGCGCGAGCATCCAGGCACTGTGACCACACACCTGTCATCATCTGCCCACAGAGCAAATCCCCCTCTCCTGCTTCACTAGATTCACCCAGGAACTTGAGGACCCGAGTCATGTTGGGTAGTTTTCATAAGTTGGTACGTGCTAAAGCCTGACCGGCAGAAATAAGAAGTTAACATTTATGAGAGAGACCTCAGTCCTGGAGCTGTAGTAGGCAGACAGCCAACAGAAATTGTTTTGTGGATGAAATATTTCCTAAAAATAGCTCTCCCAGCTCAGCCTAATGCAATTAAAGTTAGTGATGTACATAATAAGAAAACTGGGAGCTCTTCCTGCTAATAACCACTGTGGAACCAAGGCAATCCATTCCATTAATTTAATATACACTTTCAGAGTCCCCTGGTAATAGAAGTATAATTAAAATGATATGCTTTGATAGGCTTTTCTTTCCAAAATGAAATTTTGCAAGTACATACAGGTTTCGAAATATATATACATATATTTTTTTGCCTGTAATTATGACTTATTGTACATTTATTTTGGACTCTCCTTCTTCCATCCCCTCCTTCTCAAATATTCCCTTGAAGTTGAATCCTCCTGACAACAGTACTGACAGATTTCCTGATGCTGATGAAGAGGCAGCTATCGAGAGCATGAGAATTAACCTCTGGAAGCAGAAGGCGGGGAGAATTGGATTGAGTTTGGATTTACTAAAGATTTTCATTCTACCGCCATTCAAAAAGGCTCAATTCAGCGTATCAATTAAAAGACCACAAGACATAAAAATCAAAGGAACTGAAAGCACTTGAAATGGAGCCAGTCTAGAAATGCACTCCCTTGGAAGGGACAGTTGGATAAGTGGCCCTTTCTGATAATTTTCTGGCCAGATGATTTAAAAAACTTATGATTGATGTTGTATAGGTTATTTTAACAAAACAAATAACTCTGTTCCGTTTGGGATTCATCGAGAAATAAACTGTCTTATAATTTACTTGACTCCATTTTAAGGTATATGAAGTTTGTGTTTCTGTGTTGCCAAGGAAGCATGAATATGAATGTTTTTGAATCAACTCGAAAAGAAATTCAAAGGTTATGTCCTATTACAAACGAAACAAAACTGTAATAAAGAAGGAATTTTCAAAGGGAAAGAATACTGATGTATGAACTAGATAAGAAGTCAGAATACTGATCTAAAACATGCTGGGCTTGTTTCTCCATTGTGATGTTGACAATGATGCTGTGGAAGGAACTATTTTCTACTACACTGTATCATCTATGAGAGGAGAATTTTATAAAATCTCCTCAGATTAAAAAAAAAAATTTTGGCAGGAAAACTGTAAAAGTTGAGTGGTTTCCAAGAGAGTGAAGTCTTGTCTTGACAGTGTCAGTGGAAAGGTTTTTGGGAATGATGGAGCAGAAAAGGCTCCCTCCTTGTTCTCCAGACTCTTCCTCATCTTCCTCCTCACGCACAGAGAAGATTTAATAACTTTCTGCTTCTTTTTAAGGATATAAATCTGCAATTAGAAATATTTGGGGACTGTCAGATTAATGAGGAGAGGTGTCTGTGAGAAATTCTAGCTGAAAAGCTAGAGAAATTCTAGTTTGCAAAATTCTCCAAGCTTGGAGGTATCTGCTGTACTATTATGACTTGAGACACATTTGTCTATTTGGAATGAAAAAGTTTATTACGTAGAGAATTAGCACTCACTTTGCCCATCATTTCTTCTTCATTCATAACAGAAGAAGGTGCTAAATTTCTGGACACAGCCAGTACTCACCCTTCTGCTGGCCCACGTGGAGGTCAGGATGCATCAGGCCTGCTTGTGGACAATGGATCTCAACCCTGATCCTTTGATACAAAGTCTATGTCTTTAATTACTGGGATTTACTACACAGCATCTTAAAATAATACCGTTCTCTGTTTTGTTTTTTTGTTTTTTTTTTTTACTTTTCTCTGTTTGAGAAAGAAACATTATCCTAATGACTGTAGACTTTAGCAGTTTTCAAATCATTCTTTCTGGGGTGGGACATGTAGTTCTTCACGGATTTCTTAAACAATGCCAAATTTTTCTACCAAATTCCATCAAGAATGAATAAACTAAATTGTTTCAGGATCTGCTTTTCTTTTTTCTTTTTTTCCTTTTACATCTGGTATTTCCATATTTATTTTTTGTAAAGAAGTATTGAGACTACCAACGTTCAGTCCTTCCTTTCTTAAATGAGGAAGGTAAAAGAATACAGTGATTTGCTGGGGGGTCACAGAGCCAGTTCATCAACTGGCTGAACACGCACAGGATTGATGACTACTGGTCACATCTCATTAGTGTGTTTTCTACTGGTAAAGAAATATGTAGATATATAGATATCTCACCTCTTATGTCTCTACTCAGTGAGAGCTGGTGTTTGGATTTTCCAGAGAAACAGGACCAATTTTATAGATATGAAAAGATTTATTATGAGAAATTGGTTCACACAGTTGTAAAGGTTGTTAAAATCCCATGTTCTGCTGTCTATAAGCAAGAAACCCAGGGAAGCTGGTGGTTAACCTCAGTTTGAGTCCAAAGGCTGGAGAATCAGGGGAACCAATGGTGTAAATCACAGTCTGAGGGCAAGAGAAGACTGATGCATGTCCCAGTTCAAATAGTCTTCAGAAGGGGCAAAATCTCCCTCTTCTGTCCTTTGTTCTGGTGGGACTCTCATGCCTCCCACATTAGGAAGTGCAATTTGCCTCACTGAGCCCACCAACTAAAATTCTAATCTCACTCAGAAGCACCCTCGCAGACTTACCTAGAAATAATGATTAGCCAAATATCTGGGCATCCCAAGGCCCCGTCAAGTTGACACACCAAATAAAATATCACAGAGCCATACTGCTGATATTTGCATGCTGTCCACTGGAATGGCCCCCAAATGTATCTGTTGGCACTCTTCTAAGCAATTCATAAGGTGGCATTTGACTAAAGATCAAGTGGATTATTACATATTTCCTTCATGATGCATGAAGCCAAAATGTGGTCAACACGAAGCAGTCTTATATAATTATGGATAATGCTTAAGATATAAATGTCAACAACAGCAAAATAAATAATTTTATCAAAAGAATGATTTAAAACTGAAAAAAATATATGTACAAGGTCATCTAGAATGAAACACAGATCAGTAGGAGTGATTTGGGAGTTTTTTGGCACTAGATTTTCTCTTTTACCTTTAAATAATTTCTGTTAAGGTTATCAGTGTTATTTGTATAACAGAATATTGCAAAGAAATTTAAAATATAGTTTTATGAATTAAGATAAATGCTTGTTTAAGGCTGATATGACCAACATTACTCACAAAGGAATGTACATTATAATGTGGAATTGTGAAAAATGCATTCAGAAGTGAAGGAAATGTCATGCAGTGTTTGAATACCTTGTCTCATGACATTAGGTATCATCAGATATGCTGAAAATGCACAAATTTATATCTCCTGACTTATTTCACTCCTGAAGCTCCAGATTTTGCCTACTTGACAGTCCCATTTGGCTTTTCCTTGGTCTCTGGAACTGAACACATGTGGCTGTTTGGTTCAAGCCCTCCATCAACCCATGCTTTATGTCCCTCCATCCTCTGTATCTCTGCAAGCAGCAGTCAATATCCAAGCCTGGGACTACCCACAGTCCTTGTGCAGGGCATCAGCAGAACCTGGCCATATATTTATTTCCAAAATATATTGAGATTCTGCTCCTATCTCAAGCCCTTTCCCACTAAATCTTCACCCAATCCTTGTCTCCTGTTTGACTGTTAACCTCTCAACTGGGCTCCAGCCTCCATCTGTGCCTTCCTGTGGGAGATCCTCAGGATCATTTCCTCATCCAAGGAAAATGGTCAGCTGCAGCCCTTTTTAATCCCCCAAACACTACAATGGCCCTGTCCTTCCCAGATCCAGTGCTCAGAGCCCTACATGGTCCCTCTCAGCTGCCTGGCCTACTGCTCTCCCCATCTTTTTAATCTCAGCCTCCACTCTGCTCCCCGGAATCACCTGTGCTGGTTTCCTTGCAATTGCTCAAGAAACGCTTTCCCCTGGGCTATATTGGTGGTTTACTTCTTCAAAAGCTTTGTGCTCAAATTCCACTTGAGGAAAAGTACCAATGCAGAATGCCCTAAACAAAAGCAAATCCATCACAGTACCTCTCCATTTCCCTTATGTAGATTCATTTTTCTTATAACACCTAGCACAGCTGACATATGTATGTATTTATTTCTTATCTATCTCTCCTCATTCAAATCTATATCCCTGAAAAAAAGGATATTTTTCTTTTTTATCCCTAGTACCTAGAATAATTCCTTGCATATAGTAGCTACTAAATAAATACTAGTTGTAAACATTAAGAGTCCCTTTTTCTTTTTTGGGGGGGAATCTTACTTTTATTTTATTATATATATTATATATATTTCTTTACCTTTAAATAATTTCTGTTAAGGTTATAACATATATATCATATATGATATATATGTTCAATTTGCCAACATTTAGCATAACACCCAGTGCTCATCCCATCAAGTGCCCCCTTCAGTGCCCATCACACAGTCACCCCATCTCTCCGCCTGCCTCCCTTTCCACTACCCCTTGTTCATTTCCCAGAGTTAGGAATCTCTTATATTTTGTTACCCTCTCTAATTTTTCCTTCTCATTTTCTCTCCTTTCCCCTATAGTCCCTTTCACTATTTTTATGTTCCCTGTATGAGTGAAACCATATAATGATTGTCCTTCTTCGATTGGCTTACTTCACTCAGCATAATGCCCTCCAGTTTCATCCATGTCGAAGCAAATGGTGGATTCATCTCTTCTAAGGGCTGAGGAATACTCTACTGTATACATAGACCACAGCTTCTTTATCCATCATCTTTCAATGGACACTGAGGCTCCTTCCATAGTTTGGCTATTGTGGACATTGCTGCTGTAAACATTGAGGTGCAGGTGTCCTGCCATTTCACTGCATGTGTATCTTTGGGGTAAATCCCCAGCAGTGCAATTGCTGGGTCGTAGGGTAGCTCTATTTTTAACTCTTTTAGGAACCTCCACACAGTTTTCCAGAGGGGCTGCACCAGTTCACATTCTCACCAACAGTGCAAGAGGGTTCTCCATTCTCCAAATCTTCTCCAACATTTCTTATTTCCTGTCTTGTTAATTTTCCTCATTCTTTGGTGAGAGGTGGTATCTCATTTGTGGTTTTGATTTGTATTTCCCTGGTGGCCAGTGATGCGGAGCATTTTCTCATGTGCTTTTTGGCCATGTGTATGTTTTCTTTAGTGAAATTTCTGTTCATGTCTTTCAATTCATTGTTTGATGGAAAAATTTGGTGATTTCTAAACATTCAAAAAAGCCATATTTCATGAGAAGCCCATAATCCAATTGATAAAACAAATTTGGAGATATATTATCTCTACAATCTTGTGGATTCATTGACAGCCTTGAAGATTATTCTTTACCTAAGTTTTCTTAATTAAAAATATAAAATAAAATTTGCTGATTACACCTACCAAATTCAATATAGAATTAGTCATCATGGACATAATTAAGAATATAATTTTCATACATATCAAATAAAAGTGCTCTTTTACACACGGTTTGAAGGATAATTAATACATATTGACATTGAATTAGCCTTATGCTGATTATATCTTTCATTTGAATACTAACCATAAATTAGCATGAATCTATTTTCTGATTGATAATTTAGAAAAGCTCTCCCAATGTAGAAGTATGTTTTCTCTTGATTGAAAACAATTCCAGACTTTCAATTAATTTGTGAAATGCAAAAAAAAAAAAAAGGTGAAATGTTCTTTAAAGTATTAGAACTCTCTCTGTATATTTGTGCTATATGATGGATGTACGCTCATATTCTTGGATATATAACATACCTTAAGAATGGCCACTGTGACAAGGGAACAAGAAAAATTATATTTTGGAGAATTTTATAGGCAAATATTGAAGGAGCCAGCCATTATGGATCAACTCCAATGTAAATTAAATGGTTTGTACCAGTTAATTAAAATTCTTACTTACTAATTAATTTTATTTAGTCTACTTTAATATTATAATATCATGAACAATGTTTTTGTTGTTTCTTAACTTTTGATGTAACCAACTTTATTGTAAGTTTCTTGATCATTGGAACTATTTGACACCTACTATCATGGACTGAATGTTTGAGTCTCCCCCCAAAAAGTCATATGTTGAGATACTAAACCCTTGATGTTATGGTTTGGGGAGGTAGTATCTTTGGGAAGTGTTTAGGTCACCAGGAAGAAGTCTTCATCATGAGACTAGTGCTTTATAAAAGAAACTTTAGAGAACTTTCTCTCTCCTTCTTACATGTGAGGACACAGCAAGATGGTCATCTGTGAATCAGGAATTAGGCCTCAGCTGATCTTGAAGCTGCTGGCCCTTTGGGCTTGAACTTCCAGTCTCTAGAACTGTGAGAAATGAGAGAAATGAATTTCTGTTGTTTCTAAGCCACCCAGTCATGGGAGTCTATTACAGTAGCCTGAACAAGCTGAGATACTTACTTTATATATTTCTTGACTTTCCAACATAGAATCTTATACGTGGTAGATACCTCAAAATACTTGGTGGTCCATTCATTGGTTCCACAGGATAAAGAAGACAAAACAATTAATATGCAGCAAGATTGAAAGAAGTCAGAAACTGTCTGTTCATCTCTGCAGCCCCAGGACTTAGAAAGATTCTTGGCATCTAGCAGTCATTCAATAAATGTGTGCTCAACTTTACTGTGATACCAGCATTCACTATTTATTTTCAAAATAAAACAAAATAGATTAATATTATCTGAATGCATATTGATATTTGTGCAATTACCACAATGCAAACTTTTGCTTTGATTTCCACAAAGCCATATTACACCCAAATCCTCATTGATTCACATTATTTTCTATGAGAATAATCTATACTTTGTGGGGAAAAAGTGAATTATTTTGTACAAGAGTGACAGATCTTATGGTATTTACCATTGCTGGCAGTTTATTACTAGTATGTATTAATGTTTATTATAAGAATTATAACTATTAATATTGTAGCTTTTCTATTTTTCTACTCTCTGGGTTTTTGCATAATTTACATATTTTTGTAGTATCTCCCTAGAATTTCCATGTTTAATGGGGCTTGCTAATATCACAGTATCATAGAATAGTTGACTGGAAATGTTATTAAACATCTCTCCCTTCCACTCCATGTTATTTTACTGCTCAAGAAAAGAGGATCTGGAGATATGAATGCTTTTTCCAAAGAGACCCAGGATCAAATCCCAGCTTTGAAGTTATTGAAAATGTGCTTTTATTAATAAGAAAAATAATACTAAGGTGTCATTGCATATATAAATTTGACATTGCACAAAAGCTTTATATTCCCACAACCATTCCTATAAAGTTGGTATCATTTCCATTATTGATGAGAAAACTGAGATTCACTTTGTGTATTTCAAAACTTTCTGGTCAGATTTCACGATTGTAAGTCTAGTGCTCTTCCCACTGCACCAAGCCTGCTTTCAATATGTCAGGGTCATGCACAAGATGAGATAGACACAGTTGGCCGGCGTCTCGCCTTCTCCGTCTCCGTCGGGTTCTGTTGTGGATGGGTGGCACTTACCCCGCCTGGACTGCGGTCTCATTTGCAATCAACTTGCTTCTGCCTCCTCAGCGTATCTTTATGCACCAGTAACCACTGGATTGAACACTTCTCAGAAAAGCAGAGATTATATCTGCAGAGAGTTAAGAAACTTAAAAGAACTTGGAGCCGCTAAAGGAAGAAATATACGACCTGAGTCTGAAGGTGCAAATGTCAACTGCTGACAGGCTTGACTTACAGGTGAAACAAACCAATGACAGTGAAGCAAAACATCTGCCTGTTAGAATTTCATCAGAAGCACTCAACTACAGCTCCTTAGAAATATTTGCTAACAGTCCCCCACAGCATCAACTGTGTGGTTGTCACATTCGGATGGTAATATGCTTGGTGGAAAGAGGCCAACAGACACAGTTAGAGGGTGTCATGTTTCTTTAATGGCAGAGGATGTGGGAACTTCAGGATATAATTATAGAATCAGAAGTTGATACGGCATGCTCCCAGACAGAGTTGTCTTCCAAGCTTTCTCAAAGTTCACTGTGGATAATGGAGCACTAAGGACAACCCTACCCGTGTGGAGTGAGTCTTTTGCCAAGTGAAAAAGATTTTTGTCATTTTGAAGGCAATTCTCATTTTCTCGTGACTGTTGTGGGGACTCATGCTCCTCTGCAAAGCTACATAGGGCCCATTTGGAGCAACTGTCAGGAAATCACAGGTGCCTTGTGCAGCCAGAAATATTAGGGAGATGGGAGGTCAGCTCCTGAGGAGCATTCTTCAGCTGGCCTAGGTGTTGCTCTGTCCAAGGGCTGCTTTGGAGGCAGCACAACAAAATCATGTAAGGTGGCTAGCTGCATAGACAAGATGGGTTTGTATCTCAGCTCATTGCTATACTTGTGTATTCGCAGGTTTGAGTATTTGATGGTCTCTACTACAGACTGAATGCTTGAGTCCTCCCCACATGGATATGTTGAGAAGGTAGTCTCTCAAGTGATGGTATTAGGAGATGGGGCCTTTGGAGGTGATTCGTCCCAGGAATTGGATCGGTTCCCTTACAGAAGCCCCCTTGCGCCTTCCACTCTGCAAGGACACAGCCAGCAGACAGCAGTCCATGAACCAAGAGGTGAGCCCTCCCTAGACACTTAGGGCTGCCAGCACCTCGACCTTGGACCTTCCAGCTTCCAGAACTGTGAGAAATCAATTTCTGTTGTTTATAAACCATGTCGATGGTACTTTGTTATAGTAGCTTGAACAGAATAAAATAGTCTCTAAGAGTTTTTCAGATAGAAGGAGGAAAAAAAAAAACCCTTAATGTGATGCACACTTATTATCCGGGCAGAGGAATTTTCCACATCAATATTATCTGCTGCTATTAAATAGGTTTGATTGAAAAGGAAAAGTGTGTTTGTGACTAGAGCCCAGAAGGTCCCCCTGGACTCTGTCCTGCTGGACAGAATTGTTTCTGGGAACCAGTCTTTCTGACGAACTGAGGCCCAGTGGGTTCTGTTACTGGCAGAGATATGGGGCTGCTGTGTACCTTTCCAACAGAACGAGGGTGCTGCACTTCAGAGTCTGGTTCCTCAGGGCCACAGTATCAGCCTGGGACTGTCAGACTAGACAGGTGTGGGTCAGAGGTGTAACAATGGCTGTGTGAGTTCCCCTGCATCCGGTGATGGGCTGGATCTGATGGCTTCCCAGGGTCTTTCTAGATTGATTGATTGATTGATTGATTCCAAGATTTTATTTATTTATTTATTTATTTATTTATTTATTTATTTATTTGGAATAGAAAGAGCATGGGTAGGGGGAAGGGCAGAGGGAGAAGCAGACTGGGCTCAATCCCAGGACCCTGAGATCATAACCTGAGTTGAAGGCAGACACTTAACCAACTGAGCTACTGAGGAATCCCTCTCTCTTGCTTTAGTATCTACATTTTCCTGAATGTTGAGGCACCTGGTGGCTTAGTCTGTTGAGCATCTTGGTTTTGGCTCAGGTTATGGTTTCAGGGTTATGAGATTGAGCTCCACACTGGGGTCCAGGCATGGTGGGGAGTCTGCTTAGGATTGTCTCCCTTTCTGCTCTTCCTTTAGCTTGTGCTCTAAATAAGTAAGTAAGTAAATAAATAAATAAATAAATAAATAAATAAAAATTTCCTGAATGTTGATTTTAGTAACTTTCTGGGAAGGGTTTAAGTCTATTTTTTAAATATATTTTTTTAGCCAACTATGTAATCTACTATTAATGTAGGCCACACACACACACACACACACACACACACACACACTACGAGATTTATCTCAAGGAGTTGGCTCCTGTGATTGTGGGGGTTGGCAAGTCTTAAATCTATAGGGCAAGCCTGCCAGCTGGAAGTTCAGGGGAGTGCGGAGGCTGCAGTCCTAAGGCAGCATTTCTCCTTCCTTGGGAAACCTCAGCTTTTGCTCTTTGGTCCCTGCAGGGGGCTGGATGAAGCCCACTCACCTCACAGAGGAAAATCTTCTTTCCTTAAGGTCAACCAATGGAAGACATTAGCCACATCCATGAGGCACCCGCACAGCTGTGCAGAGGTCAGCGCTTCCCTGCAGAACTCAGTGGGCACATACAACTCACTATCACAGGGCGCAAGAAATCCCTTGGGTATAGATTTAATTCACTTTTAAATGAATATACTCCTTACCACGGTGGTGATAATTAGATTTTCTTGGACTCCAGAAATCACAGTTGATCTCTATTGCTATTCCAGAACCTGGAAAGGACCCTGAAGAAAACTCCGCTTGGACATTGTCTAGAAAAGAGCTTCTCTTCCCTCCGATCCTGTGTTTTCTAGTTACACTGGTTATGCAGGACCTGTGTAAGGGGTACTTAAGGGGTACGTAAGGGTTAATAACCTGGTTAGTATCCTGCCCTGATGTTAGCTCCGATCTGGAGCTTCTCTCAGAGTAGTGGGAGCATGGCTTGCTCTGAGAGTCTCCGTGTTGTTTTGCTTTATCTGATGGACAGTCAGGAGCTAGGAGGCAGCGTATGGTAGAAAGGGCAGAGGTTTGGTTAATCATTCCTCTTGTTTTATTTCTCTTTTCTCTCTCTTTCCCTCAAACCCCTTCCTAGGCAGCTCTGAGCTCTGGAGCTCCCATTCCTTGTGTGGATCTGCAGATGTGCTGGAGATGTTTTCTTTTCTCAGGGAACAATCTAGGCTTCAGGTTCTCTGTAGCTTCATTTCACTTTCTGAAGATTGGTTTTTCTCCCCAGAAACAATAATAATATACCAATGATTAAAAAATAAGAATTGCCAATGGGTACAATTATCAGTTGCAATAAAGATCAAAAAGTGAAGTCAGTGATATAAAGTAAGTGTTTGGAAGAAAGATAAGAAAGAAGGAAGGAAAGAGGGAGGGAGGTGGGCAGGGAGGCAGAGGAAGGAAGAAAAGGAAGGAGCCCATCTACCAGGAAGGACATCCTTGCTGCTGTCAGTCACAGAGCCCCCGTGGACAGGGCTGGGGCTACACCTGAGCTGTGCTAAGGCTCTCTGGGGCCTCCCTGCACCACACTTCTGGGAAGACCATCCATAAACAGCAGGACTAGAGACTTCCAGAGAGCTCTTCCTTCCAAAACTTGGCTCTCAGGAGTGTGTATCTTGTCATCAGAGCAAAGACAATCAGAGCCCTGCCTGAAATCCGTCCTAGCGTTTATACAAGGCCAAGCTTCCCAGGGCTACTCCCTTCTCAGGGCTACTCCCTTCCCAGGGTGACTCCCTACCAATGACAGGCAGGGCTCTTCCCGGGGCACTTGCTTTGGCTGGTTTGGCTAGAGGCCACAGAACGTCCTGGGCTCCTCAGCAGTTCAGGTGGCCACAGCCCTTCCCATCTTCTCTCAGGGTCGGGCTCTCATTGCTGTCCCAGACTCCCACTTCTCCAGCTCCTACCTTCTTTCCTTCTTCCTTCCACAGGTGTTTCCCCTAATACACTCCCTGCATATTTATTCCCATCCTGGCATCTGATTCTCAGGAAATAAGATGGGTGACCAACTGTTTCAGTTTGCCCTGGGCAGTCCAGGTTTCATACTGAAAGCCCCCACATCTCAGGAGACTCCATCCCCTACAAATCAGTATGGTTGGTCACCCCAGGTCCAGGTTGACCCCAAGCAGAGGGCACCCCCCCACACCCCTTGAGAGGGTGATTCTGGAGAATAAGAGGCAAGCAGCTTTGGAGTGCACCCCTGCAGGAGTAGAAAAGGCTCTGGGAAATAGAAATTGGTTGAAAGGGAGTTTAGGCTTTTTTTTTTTTTTTAAAGAAATTTTTAGCATAGACTTTTACTTTGCCACCTGTACAGAATCTTCTTTTTCATAAGGGTTATTTATTATTTATTTATTTATTTATTTATTTATTTATTTAAAGGAGAGATAGAGCAAGGGTGGAGGGATAGAGGCAGAGAGAGGAGTAGGCTCCCGGCTGAGCAGGGATCCCGACATGGGACTCGATCCCAGGACCCTGGGATCATGACCTGAGCTGAAGGCAGATGCTTACCCAACCGAACCACCCAGGCGCCCCTGGAATAGTCTATAAAGTATTTACTTCTTGCCGAATTTGGTGTGTTGATTCTTTTTGCTGAATTCAAAGAAGCTGAGTTCTGTGCACATGTTGATGCAGTGTGGAAGCAGAGTGCTGGCCCTGCCTCTAATGTGGGTACCCGAGGACATGGGGGTGCCTGACACTGGGTTACAGGTGAGCCGCCCATCCACTGTGCAACACTGCAGAGATGCCTATGGGGCAGGTGGTCCACATGCCCTCAATCATAGAAATCCTCCTTCCTGCTGCTGAACATTCATGAAGCATCTACTGTATGCTGGGCATGTGGTAGAAACTAGAGATCGGGGGAGGAAAACCATACAGCTCCTACTTCTGGGTGGTTAACAGTCCAGGAGAGTCACATATGCATTTAAACACTGAGCTACTCAGTAGTGTTTGTTCTAATGAAGGTTTGTGTGAGTGCCATACATGGGGAGGGGCTTTAGGAATTAGCCTGGAGAGATCCACCAGGTCATCGGAACTAGGAACTGAGGCTTGAAAGGAGAATAGGAATTTGTCATTTATCAGGCATACAAGTAGATGGGATGGAAACGGTCGAGGTGGACAAGAAAGGTAGGTTTGTAGAAGACACAAGGAGAAGAGGAAGTGCATCCTTTGTTTTTGGTGGGGGGCGAGGGTCATGAAGATTCTAAACTTTGCTATCTTTGTGATAAACATTATATGCAATAAGCACACGGTAGCATGTTTCTATTGATATATTCATTGTTGATTAAAAAAAAAAAGAGTTTGCCTTTTCTTCCAATTGGATAAAGATCAGTTGCCAACTAAATTTTATGTTACTTAAAAGCAATTTAAAAATAAAACCTTAATTGTTTGTTTGTTTAAACAGGATCCAACTCTACCCGTCAGCCAGGAAGCTACAGCATCTAGGAAATATGTATTAATGTATTTTCTGATTTCAGTGAAATTGCAGAAGTCCTATCAGTGATAGGCACCCTGTAGTTGACGGTTGCGTGCAGAGCCACACAGCTGGGGAGAGTGTGGGCTGTGCAGACGGCCCCTCTCTGTGTTGTGCTCCCTCCAAACGAGCCAAATAGCAGCTTTTTTTTTCTTGCTGCTTCAGCAGAGCAAGAAGAATATTCCAATCAAAAGTTACAGTTCCTTCATGTTCCTAGGAGTCTGTGCCGTATCCCCACCAGTGCATTTCAGGCCCCTGTATGAGTGCTGACACCTTACAATGTGTACTTACCTCTGCTTATTGGGTTTCCTTAGACCTTCCAAGTAGATGCACTATTATTTTCTCCATTTTATGGCTTCAAAAGCAAGCCTCAGACAAGAAAAATCGGTTTGCTGAAGGTCACAGAGAGGTTAAAAAGAAGAGCAAGAATGAAAAAAAACCCAAATCTGAGGGTTTTGCTTCTACTGTGAACTTCCCAGGACTCATCTTCCTGTGTCTCTAGTGAATTCTTCAATGTGGGAGCTGTGAGACTCACGTTTGTGTATTAGATCAACAGATATCTGAGTGTCTCTTAACCATCAGGAAATAAGACATTGACAAAGCGAACTTGAGCAGAGAGGAGTCACTTTATTTTCCTCCTGGGCACAGAAGAAAGCTGAGCTCGGTAGGCCCTGTGCAGTTCTGTGGGACAATGTGATTAGCTGGGGGCAGTGGGACACGAGCCATTTCTGGCCACTTATTTCATCCTCGCTCTCTCATTTCCCTTTATTCAGTTTACTCTCTCAGATTATGAGAGTACCAGGAGATTGTACACATCGTTGGAGACCCTAAATGGAAGGTCTCATGCCTGAATCATCACATGGAAACTGCCTGCCAAATCTTTCACTGCAGGGCCGTGAGTAGGCATAAGCCTTTATTTTAGTGAGCCAATAACTATTTTGGAATTATTTGTTACAGCGTCTGAGCCTTACTTCCTCTGCCTAATACAGAGTATATTTTCCTGCCACCGTCTAATACTTGCTGCCATAAGGTCTGATTTGGAATACTGAAATACCCAATAACAACCGTTTCTCATGCTCTCCTGGTCTCCTCCAATTAGTCTCCAATAGCATCCAGGAAAATTTTTTCCAGTAAAATTGCAACAACTGCACATCATTGAGTAAAATCTTCTCAGGGCTTTCCAAAGTCCCTAGGATAGACCTTCCCTGTAGGATCTGGTTCCTACCAGTGTCACCTCTCCTTATCGTCTCCTTTCTCTATCTTTATTTCACAATGCCTGTCCTATGGTTTTTCCTTCCATACTGTGATAGAAGCCTATCTTCCACCCAGTATCCTGGGAAAGGTCTTATGATTAGCTCCCTAGGGGAAAAAAAAATGTGTATGTATGTGTGTATGGGTGCATATGAATTTATTTTAAAATTCACAATTTGCAAATAATAAAATATGCAATAATATTTATCATAAATTCCATTTTGCTAGTTGACTCTCCCAGAATATGTTCACTGATATTTGCCAATCTCTGGTACTCATCACCAGCCGATGGTTACAATCAAATCATAATTGACTAAATCGGTCCATGAATAAATGTTTGATTACTATCTGATGCAGCAAAGAAGTTGCTCACAACATTGATAAATGAATGTAGTGGCAACATGAATATACAACAAAAATGTCTATTGGAACTCCACTCATTTGTCAAGCATGAGTGACTTCTTTGCTGAACTAGATCAGTTTTCAATTATTGAAAGAATATTACCTTAATCTTTTCTGCTACTCACAATGTGACAGCTATTGACAGGCACACTTTTTTAAAATCGAAATAATCAACATAATCTTAAATCTAGACTATAAATGGGACACCTGGGTGGCTCAGTGGTTGAGCATCTGCCTTTGGCTGAGGTTGCGATCCCGGGGTCATGAGATGGAGTCCCGCATCCGGCTCCCTGCAGGGAGTCTGCTTCTCCCTCTGCCTATGACTCTGCCTTTCTCTCTGTGTCTTTTGTGAATAAAACAATAAAATCTTTTTTAAAAATCTAGACTATAGGGACCCCTGGGTGGCGCAGCGGTTTAGCGCCTGCCTTTGGCCCAGGGCACGATCCTGGAGACCCGGGATCGAATCCCACGTCGGGCTCCCAGTGCATGGAGCCTGCTTCTCCCTCTGCCTGTGTCTCTGCCTCTCTCTCTCTCTCTCTCTCTCTGTGACTATCATAAATAAATAAAAATTTTTAAAAAATCTAGACTATAAATTAAGCCCTGATTTGTAGTTTGTCTATTTTATGGTATAAATACTCCTGTCATGACTGATTTCAACCTGCAGTGTGACCCCACTGAATGCTGAATTGGGAAGAGATACAAAGCCACCCATCCCATTGTACTTCCACCATAAAATAATTATGAACTATTAATTATTATTAATCCAAAGAAAATAGATAACAGAAACATATGGAAAATAATTGCAGAGTTTTGAGTATTTATCACATTTAAAAAATACAATTTATTTAATTGTAAATTTTTTTAGATTTTTTTTTATTAGAGATCAATTTACCAACATATAGCATAACACACAGTGCCCATCCCGCCAAGTGTCCCACTCAGTGCCCATCACCCAGTAACCCCCACCCCCTGCCCACCTCCCCTTCCACCACCCCTTGTTCGTTTCCCAGAGTTAGGAGTCTCTCATGTTTTGTCACCCTCACTGATATTTTCACTCATTTTCTCTCCGTTCCCTTTATTCCCTTTCACTAATTTTTATATTCCCCAAATGAATGAGACCATATAATGTTTGTTCTTTTCTGATTGACTTATTTCACTCAGCATCATACCCTCCAGTTCCATCCACGTTGAAGCAAATGGTGGGTATTTGTCGTTTCTAATGGCTGAGGAATATTCCATTGTATACATAAACCACAGCTTCTCTATCCATCATCTTTTGATGGACACCAAGGCTCCTTCCACAGTTTGGCTATTGTGGACATTGCTGCTAGAAACATCGGGGTGCAGGTGTCCCGGTGTTTCACTGCATCAGTATCTTTGGGGTAAATCCCCAGCAGTGCAATTGCTGGGTTGTAGAGTAGCTCCATTTTTACCTCTTTGAGGAACCTCCACACAGTTTTCCAGAGTGGCTGCACCAGTTCACATTCCCGCCAACAGTGCAGGAGGGTTCCCCTTTCTCCACATCCTCTCCAACATTTGTGGTTTCCTGTCTTGTTAATTTTCCTCATTCTCACTGGTGTGAGGTGGGATCTCGTTGTGGTTTTGATTTGTATTTCCCTGATGGCCAGTGATGCGGAGCATTTTCTCATGTGCTTGTTGGCCATGTCTATGTATTCCTCTGTGAGATGTCTGTTCATGTCTTTTGCCCATTTTATGATTGGATTGTTTGTTTCTTTGCTGTTGAGTTTACTAAGTTCTTTTTTTTTAATTTTAAAAACTTTTATTTATTTTTTTAAATTTTTATTTATTGGAGTTCAATTTGCCAACATATAGCATAACACCTAGTGCTCATCCCGCAAATGCCCCCCTCAGTGCCCATCACCCAGTCACCCCAACCCCCGCCCACCTCCCCTTCCACTACCCCTTGTTCTTTTCCCAGAGTTAGGAGTCTCTCATGTTTTGTCACCCTCACGGATATTTCCACTCATTTTCTCTCCTTATATAATGTATTTTTTTTAATTTTTATTTATTTATGATAGTCACAGAGAGAGAGAGAAGCAGAGACACAGGCAGAGGGAGAAGCAGGCTCCATGCACCAGGAGCCCGAAGTGGGATTCGATCCTGGGTCTCCAGGATCGCGCCCTGGGCCAAAGGCAGGAGCCAAACCGCTGTGCCACCCAGGGATCCCTATAATGTATTTTTTAACAATGGCTATGTTCAACAACTGGCTTGCAAAATTCCTGAAGACTTCATAATTGGTTCTCAAGCCAGTCTCATCTCATGCCAGGATACCACTGCTCCCATTTGTATGCTTACTCCATATGTTGGAATTCTTTCTTTACCCCTTCTCACCTACATATCTATCCTTCATGTTTCAAGTATAGTTTACTTAGTCAGAGAGGACTTCTCTGATGCTGTGCACTGTATCTTCTTTGCCCCATCTCGTTCCTTATGATTATAACTGCACTATAGCAGATAACAAAATAAACTTTCATTTTGATAGGCTTTCACTTTTCTAAAGAACCTTAAGTCTGCTTTGACATTTGTTCTTCAATCTACATGTTAGATAGGAGATATATACTATCTTCTGTTTTGAAAGGAGAAGCAGAACTTCAGAAGGTACTTTTTTTGGTATATTTTTTATTGGATTTCGATTTGCCAACATGTAGTATAACACCCAGTGCTCATTCCATCAAGTGCCCGCCTCAATGCCCATTACCCAGTCATCCCCCCACCCCCCACCTTCCCCTTCCCCCACCCCTTGTTCGTTTTCCAGAGTTAGGAGTCTCTCATGTTCCATCACCCTCTCTGATTTTTGTCATCCATTTTCTCTCCTTTCCCTTATAATCCTTTTCACTATATTTTATGTTCTCTGTATGTACTGCATCCAGAAGGTACTTCTTAATAACCTGCGCAGATAGAAACTACAGAGATGGTACTTGTATTTGGGGTCTTCCTATGTCAAACGCAATGCTTTTAGATTTTTAACACAGCAGCCTTAAACCTGCAGTAACTTTGAGAAATTATCCTATGACTAAGCTCACAAGAATGACAACTGTTTTAGGAATGCCTTGTGATATAAAAACTAATAGCAACTATTAGTAAGTAAACACTTTGTGCAAGATATGTAAGAATCCTAAGTGAGTTTCCATAAACGGGTTATCTTCTTAATTTTTAAAATCACCATGAGTACATAGGACAAAGAAAAATTGCATGGGTTGTTATGGGTGGGATCAGGAACCTGTGAGTCTTGCAGGTTCAGCCTCCAGGGAACTTGCTGCTGCCTCTGGGTTTCTCCTAAACCCTCTGGCTCTCATTTCCATTGCACTTACCCTTACCCTAGATACATCATTTGCCTCGCACCATGATTTGGTGCATCCGCCCCCGCCCCCGCCCCCCAAATACAAATATGTATTTGCAGTACATATTCCAGTAAGTTCCCATCTGATCAACTTAAAACTCGTTACTATAGGACCCCTGGGGAAAAGCCCTTCATGTTGGGATACCTCCTGGCTCACCTGCGACACTGCAGTGACCCTTCAAGTGTGGTCCTGTCGGCAGTGTTGATTTAAGGAGGAGGCTGTGGGCAGAGCAGTGCCCATCCAGGGTTTGTAGAGAAAAGGTGATTGTGACCATCCTATGCTCTAATCTACGTCTTCTGACTCCAAAGCCATGAAATAATCTTACAACTCAGGGTTTTTTTGTCTTTTGCCTGGAGAAACATGAGTTTAATTTCCTGAGTAACTTCTTTCCTTTTCTTTATCCTTTCCTTTCCTTTCTTTTCCTTCTTTTCTTTTGTTTTTAATTTTTAAAGTAAGCTCTATGTCCAATCTGGGGATCGAATTTGTGACCTCAAGATCAAAAGTCACATACTCCACTGACTGAGCCAACCAGGTGTGCCCAAGTTCCAAAATAGTTTCCATTTCTCAACCAGCTATAGAAGGCGAAACCTTGTGCAAATCACTGACTTTTTTTGAATTTTCATTTTCCTAATGGAAAACAAAACAGGATGAAACTAAACAAAACCAGGGATTTACTGTACCTGGTTTACAGGTTTGTTTGGATAATTAAATGCAATGACATGTATCAGTCTCCTGGCTTGGTACCTGACACATGGTAGGTAGTCAAAAACTTGATTTTCTCTCTCTAGATAAAAATCTCACTAGGAGAACTCATTTATACAGCCAAAGGGGATCCTATAACAGACAGACAGTAGAAATAAATAAGTAACATACTTAAGTAATGGAACTCCAAACACACTTTTCATCTCTCAAGATTAGGTGCTTTGCTCCTGTGTTTCTCCACATGATACTTCACAGTCATATCTGGTGATAACACAGACTTTGGAGCCAGACTCCTTGGGTTGAGTTCCAGCTCAGTCATTTCTTCACTGTGGGAGCTTGCACATGTTATTTGGCCTCTCTGTGTTTCTCATCTGTAAACAGGAATATAGATAGTAGCTACTTCACAAGCTTATTGGGATATACATTGTTGACATACAGCAACTAGAACAGTGCCTGGCAATATAGTCCTATAAGCACCTGTCCAGCTTGTAGATGGTGGCAAACTCTCCGTCTCATCACTAAGAATTTTAGAGGCTTTTGAAGTGTACAGAACAGAATGAAGCCCCTGTGAGAGTTTTCAGAAAACCCCCAACAATGAAATCAATCTGGACCATTCAGTAGCTTCATTCGGTCCTAAGAAATTGAATGGCACAGTTCTTCACAACACCTGGACTCATCAACATGGTGCATCTGTGTGCATGGCACTCTCTGTCACTCTGGGTGAATTCAGATCCCAAGAAGACCCACACAGGTTGGGAAGACTTGGTTAGGAAGAAGATGGTATCACGTGTTCTTGTTCCCCATGGGGACATACCCTGGGAAGTGTCTTGCGTTCTGATTCCTAGACCCATATTTGAAGGTGGCAGTGACTCTAAGGGGGTAGTTAGCATATCAGCATCAAATCAACGTCAAATAATATTATCTTGTGATTCTATGCTAGCTTGATTGAGGTGGCACATCAAGTCTGGGGTAGTGAGAATAGGCATTAGAGCAGCACAGGCATTGTCAACTGAGCATTCAAAATAGTCATAGAATGGACTTTCCTTCTTTTCATTATCAAGATATGCTGGAAATTCTAAGCAATGCCAGTGGTAAAATATGCTCTCTGGCAAATTATATTTTGTTAGTCTCATTTGTAAATGACAACTCTGGTTATTGTTGAGTTTTAATAACATATCTGTAAACTTCAAGTTAACATATTTTTATGACCTAACTCTTGATAAATATTGTATTCCATATGAGAACACCCAGCTATATGGTTACCCTGTCACGCTTGGACTCTGTTACATAAGAGTGACTCAGATTGTGGGCACTCACTTTAGGAACAACACTCATCCCCCACTTTGCATCTCTATATCTTCCTATGGTTCAGTGGAGCGTTCCAGTAGACAATGAAGCTGAGCAGTTTGAAAGATAAAGAAACAGAAATTGAGTTGCTTCAAACTCCACTTGGAATTTTAGGTTTGTTTCTAAAGTTTACAAGTGAAACACTACCAACCAACAGACATGACAGTTTTGTTTGTAAATTCACATTTCTTGGTAATTCAAGAAATATTTAATTAAGTCTGAGTGATATCATTCAAAATCTGAATTTTGACTTAACTTTTAATTGTTTTAGGGACGCCTGAGTGGCTCAGCAGTTGAATGTCTGCCTTTGGCCCAGGGCGTGATCCCAGAGTCCCGAGATCGAGTCCCACATTGGGCTCCCTGCATGGAGCCTGCTTCTCCCTCTGCCTGTGTCTCTGCCTCTCTCTGTGTGTCTCTCTGTCTCTCTCTCTGTGTCTCTCATGAATAAATAAAATCTTAAAAAAAAAAAACTTTTACTTGTTTTAAAACTAGCAAATAAATCAAGAACACGATGATTGCAACTGATTATTCCTGAAAAACAACTTCATTGTCGAGAGGAAGAGGGTGAGGCGTTCTACTGGGTATAAAGTCGAGTACACGGGCCATGATTGCCTCTGTCCTTTCCAGGCTGCAGTTTTCTTCAAAGCAGGGGCTATGATGGGATGATCTGTGAATCCCTAGGACATAGCCCAGGATCTATATGTTATCTATCTGAAGGCATAAATGAGAGGCATGATTTATTCATTTGGTTAACATAGGAAGCACCTTCTGTTCACTAGGAATTACTCTCTGTTCTGTACATACACCTGAATAGGACCAGGAAAAAAGGTAGGGAAGGAAAGAAGAGAGGAGGGAAAAAAGGAGCCCAGCAAGGAATGGTTTCTGTTCCAACACCAACAACTGTGAGATACCACTTACAGCTATCATATTACTATCTGGGTCCTGGAAAAATCAGGTTGGTTTCGGACCCTTCAAGAAAATTTGAAGACCCTGGTTTGGACCAGCCTAGAACTGACAAATCATGTCAGTAATTAAGCAAGAATGTTGCAAGTTTGTACCAAATTTCATTTTATTTTATTTTTTGGGAAAGATGCATTCCCTAACCTTAAAATACTAGCAATTTACTGTGAAAATTATCTAAGCATTTAAAAAATCTGCTCTTACAGAAATTAATTTACCTATGTTGTACATGCATATATAGAACATATATTTTACTACTATTAAATAAAATGTTTATTTTTATTTATTTATTTAAAAAATATTTTTAGAGGAGGAGTGGCAGAGGGAGAGATAGATAATCTTAAGAAGACTCCACGCTCCATGCAGAGCCCAAGGTGGGGCTCAGTCTCATAACTCTGAGATCATGACATGAGCCGAAATCAAGAGTTGGATCCTTGACCCACCCAGCCAACTCAGGCGCCCCTAAAATGTTTACTTTTAAATAGAACTAAACCAATCTCCCCTTTTGGATTCCCTTTTAATTTTGGAGTGTGTATACTTGCATAATTTACCAGAAAGACAGGCTCCTTAGGCTCTTTGTGGAAAATCCACCCAATGCCTCTGTTCAGAGCTTCCTTTTAATTATAAATATGTTTGATGATACCATTACAAGAATACACACACACATTAAAATTTCACATCTATGTGGAAAGACAATTGGAAACAAAGCTCACATTCTCTTAAAGGGAGTGATCTGACCTGGGCAGGTGTATGGTACAGAGGTGTGAACCATGGTCTGGCCACATGGGTTTAAGGTGGACAAATCTCTATAATTGTGGTGCCACTCCCCGTGCACTGCTCCCTCCTCAGCATTCAGTTCAAATCATTGCATGTAACTGAGATCTTAGGAGGAGAGGCACAGAAGGCACACTTTCAGATGCTGGAAGGTCATAGAGGGGTGTGCGCATGCTTGGTGGGGGTGGGGAGGTGGGGGGCGGGGCTTCTGAGTGCCAAGGGGGAGGGGCAGACAGCCCAGCTGCCCCTGCAGGGCCACCTGAGTATGAGAGTCAGGGTCACTCCCTTTTCTCTTTTGAAACCTTCTGTGCTAAGTATTCCCATGTGCACAGAGAAGGACCCTCTCTCACTGGAAGGTTGTCAGCAACCCCTGCAAGCAGGGGAAATGCAGATCTCTGCCTCCCAGCAGCCAGGCCTCCCTGGCAGTGAATCCTCAGCAAGCCCAGGGGGGCATCCCGCCTCTCCTAGCTTTGGCTTTCTTTAAAAGAAAAAAATAATAATAAAATAAAATCATTTCGACTCCCTTCCTCCCTTCCTCCCTCCCTTCCTTCCTACCAATCAAGGGGGGACAAAATTGACTAGATTTGGACCTGGCTTATTTAGGATTACTTTAAAAATCACGAGTTCCCAGATGGATTCCTTAAATGCATCAAAAAAATTTAATTGTTTTAGGGACAATTAAAATAAAAAAAAAAAAGAATTGATCGACATAAGTAAAATACAGGCATTGGTTACTTCCCAGTAATGTTTTTGTTCAAGAAAAATGCCCCCAGGATACAAAGAAGTCAAAGGTAACCCCTCTACGCTTACAGATAGGCATGTATAAAATCCGGTTCAAGTATAAAGCCAGATTTGTGGAATGGGTTTTGATGTCACAGATACGGGAAAGGTTTAAGATCTCAGGAACTGCCTATGTCAGTTCTTGCCTGGCCAGAGGATTATTGTGATTCACGAACTGGGAACGATGGCCAAAGTCTTCTATTTTTATTCCACACAGTGTGTTTATTTGTTGAAAGTTGCTTAACATTGCCTGCAACGGCAGAGGGTTGTCATGAAAGCAGCTCTGCTCTCACCAGGCCTTTTGGGGAACCGTAAACCCTGGACATGACAGCTCACCTTCCCTCCAGCCTCTCCCACATCCCGACAAGCACAGACAAGCACATCAATGGCCAGAGAAAAGGGCACTGCTGGCGGGGAGGCCTGCTTTACAGGCTGCATTGATCCGAGTGGGGCGGTTACTGTACGACCGACTGCTGGTCGATAGATATGGATGAGATCCCCTGCTCTCAGTGCAGTCGGGTTAATAAGTGTCTGCCCAGAACAATGGGCTGGAAAGCAATCCCCCCATTCAAGAAGCCCCAAGACTGTTGGGGCAGCGGGAGGAAGCCGCTTGAACCCTGCCCGGGTGTGGCCTTGGGTGGCCTGTGCTGGTCAGGATGCTGGGCCCCAGGACTGCTGCCTGGCTGACAGGGCAGGATGGGCCAGGCGTGTGCTTGCGGGCACCTCGGCGGCCTCGTTGACTCCCCCCTGCTCTCTCTGTGCGGTAGCGGGCATGCATACCCACCCCTGGTCTTGTGCCCGAGACCTCTGGGTCTTGCTGGGCTCGGTAGCGACTCACACAGCACAACCAGCAGTGCTCCCTGGTGCAGAACATCCTAGATGGCGGGCCCTGGCTTGGATGGAAAGCTGCATCTGCTCTCCATCAGAAAATGAAAGAAAAAGAAGAAAAGAAGGAGGGAAGGAAGCAAGGAAGGAAGGAAGGAGGGTGGGAGGGAGGGAAGGAAGGGAGGGAGGAAGAGAGGGAGGGAAAGGAAAGGAAGCAGGGAAGGAAGGAAGGAAGGAAGGAAGGAAGGAAGGAAGGAAGGAAGGAAGGAAGGAAAAGGAAACAGGGAAGGAAGGAAGGAAGGAAGGAGGGATGGGAGGAAGCAGGGTGGGAAGGAAGGAAGGAGGGAAGGAAGGAAGGAGGGAAGGAAGGAAGGGAGGGTGGGAGGAAGGGAGGGAGGGAGGAAGGGAGGAGGGAAGAAATAACACGACAAGAGAACCTATGTGTGTTTTGATACGGAGGAACATGCCGCTGACTAAGGCAAGCACCTCGTGAGTATTTAATCACACGCTGTTTAGGAAAATCAGTCCTGGTCTAGCCATATATTTTCTCTGGCGAGGAGGAGGGAGGAGCTGAAGAATCAGAGAGGAAATTTGCATGTTTCTGGGTTCTCCCATCTTGTGCACAGAAAGCCCATGGTTCCAACTGCCTGTAATTCTGACGTGTCACACTTCGGGTGTAGACAGAGGCGTAGAAACAGCGTCTGCTTCTCATTTCTGTGTAAGGAAGCACGTGTGATGCCAAGAGTGAAAGGGACCTCAAACCAGTGATGTCCTGCGGGAGGCCTCAGTTTCCCTGCACAGATGGTCCTGATTTCCAACGTTTGGTTCCACGGAGGCCCTGTCACTCTCTCACGCGCCCGGAGAGCACTGTGATTTCGGTTGAGGTGACCCTCACCTTTTCAGTCTTTTGGCTCCGGCTGGGAGAAGTTTCCCAGAATAATTTCTCAGGTTCCTGTAATTAAAAACCAACCACAAAAAACAAAAAGTCACTTTTAAAAACCTGTAATGATATTAGAAGCAGGGTTAACTACTTGTTCACTTTTCCCAACTGCAACAGGAAAGCTATTTATATAATTTGTCACCTGTCAATATTCTCCAGTGACAAATTCATTCGTTGTGAACTGGTAGGCTCTGCATGTGGGCCCTGGGTACCTCCACTCTCCCCAGATTTGGGGTTGTGTGATGGCTGGAGTGAAAAGAAAAGGCCCCTCCAGCCTTCCTAGTGCAACCATCCTCAGCTGAGCCCAGCCCTGGGGGGGGATGTATGCAGGGCTCTCTAGGAGCATCCCCCCACCCCCCACCCCAAAACCACGACTGGTTTGGCCTTTGTGTGCTCTAGGATCCTGTGCATTAGCACTTCCCTTGTCATATGCTGACCCAGGAATGAAAACAAAAACCTCTAATATCAAGTCCTTTCAATTCGACATTGTATGCTTTGTTATAATCATATTATTTATTGCACGAAAACGGGAGTTCAAGTATTTTAGCATATTAGGTTTTTCCTGCTTTTCCCCAGTTGCAACCTCTGCTTACACCCTCGTCCTCCTTTTGACTCTGGTGTCTAATTATGTTACCCCAGAGGGTACAAAGTAGAAAGGAAAAACAGAGAGAAGGGAGTATCTTCAAGTATGTTTTTGATCATTTTTATGCTCAGTGTGAGGATGAGTCATGAATATCAATTCTACAACCCCAAATCAATAATTTTTTTTTATGATTGCAGCCATTGCATGCAGTACTCTGGTGGAAAAACACTGGCAAGCCAGCAGAAAGTGTAGGTCCATTTCTTCTATTGCTCCTGGCAAGGGGCCTAAGTGAGCGATTACCTTCTTTCTCTCTGTTTCATCAAAATGAAGGTGATAATAGTGGTCTCCTTTCTTGATAGGGATGCATTGTGATCACAGATAAAAAGACCTTCAAGTTTTAAAGTCATAGTAACCTTTTCTTTTTTTTAATCAAAAATTAGGATATATTCCGGCATTGAGATGAGCTGTTTTAAATCAGGAATATTCTGGAAAATCCTGATAGGAATCAATTCTAATCTATTGCAATAAAGTGCCATTTATCTTTCCCTTTCACACAAAAACGCATTCATTAGACACATCTGATCATTTTTTGAAGTTAGTATTCACAACACGGTCATTATTGAATTTTTAAGTATGCGTGAATTTAACAGATAACTGGTACTGCTTTATAGCTTTTGAATAAGCTTATAATTCTAGGGTTGTGATTTTGGGTCATTTTCCTTTTATTTCTTCCAATAAAGGAGTCTTTCATGTCCATAGGGAGCTATCATCTTGAGTAATCTGCAATGCCAATTCTCTCGTTTTACTCCGGCACAAGGCATGTGAAATGAGGCTCTCCCCCACTGAAATCCAGTCTGAAGAATGGAAATAGGTAAATTGTGAGCTTTTAAAAATGTGCTGCTGTGTTTTTTTTAAATTATTATTATTTCTTAGCCATATTGGATATATTGTTTCCCATTTAGTGTCCTTCTGCTCTGTTACCTGGCCACTTTACACAAAGTTGGGGTTTTGGAAACAGAAATAAAGCAAGTCAGAATAGATGAACCACACATATGAGTGAATGACTCTGGGCAAGTCATTTAAACTCTCTGAGCTTCCAATTATAATGGATAAAATACGTATAATGTCACCTACCTCAAACAGATTTTTTTTTAAGATTTTATTTATTTATTCATGAGAGAGACACACAGAGAAAGGCACAGACACAGGCTCCTTGCAGGAAGCCCTATGCAGGACTCGATTCCAGGACCCTAGGATCACGCCCTGAGCCGAAGGCAGATGCTCATCCACTGAGCCACCTCAGCATCCCATCAGCGGTTATTTTAGGAATTCTCTGGAACTCTTCAAGTGTAGTAAGTACCTCATAGCTGCAAATGCTCGAATTGATATATTTTACTATCATTACTATTATCCACACTATCAGGGATAAGGAACCCTGACAAGGATCCAAACCCAGACAGAGGCAGAGAAGAAGGAAGGGCCACAGCGGCCTGGGGAACAGAGCCAGACGGCTCGAGGAGAGAGGTTTAATTTATCTTCCGTAATCAGTCAGGTCAGCTTCTCTGCCTGGGGCCACAGCATCCGAGAGTGGTGAGTTAGAAGTCAGGAGGGACCGGCCCGTATGATGTTCCTTTCCTGTTCCGGCCATGAATCCACTGGCTGCTCTCCGTTGCTACGGTGCTCTGTTTTTCTGGAGGATGACCTGTTTCCCTCTGCCCACAGTGTGTAGAGACAATGCATTTAGCCAAGGCATCTGGCAGGAATCTCATTGAAGAAACTAGATGAGACTGTGGTGAGTGACTCTTCCAGCCTGTGCATGTGTTCCAACAAGGTGAGACATGCGCTGATCTCTCTGTCACTTGTTTGGGCTTTGGGAGTGGGGTTTAGCTGAATATATCTACCTGCAAGCAAATACATAGAAAGGAGGCTGATGTGGTAATGCCAGTTCTCAAACCTGCTGCGTCGTTTGACACGAGAAGTAACAGAAAATAGCTCTTGGCGCATCATTCACATTGCAGAGTACTCCTGGACCAAAAACTATTTGGGGAAGAGAAAAGGGGTGTAACTATTCCCAAAGTGACTGTTTGCTTTACGTCCCCATAAACCAGAGACATGAAGAGAAAAATTGAGAACAGTTCTTTGGAATAAAAACTTAGTAATTCAGTAGAAGGAATGGAAGACAGATTTGAGGACATTTCCCAGAAGGTTGAACAAAAAGACCAAGGGACCAATAATAGAAAAGTTCTTTAAATGAAAGGCTCAGCCCAGAAGATACAACATCTAAGTAAGAGGGCTTGCAGACAGACACCAAAGGAAGAGGAGAGAAGAAAATCTTCAATGAAACACTTGCAGAAAATTTCTCCGAAACAAGGCATATACGTTTTAAAACTAAAAGGATTCGCCTAGTGTCCATCACAATGGAAGGAAAAAGGCCCCACACTGAGTGATATTATCATGGCATTGCACACACTAGAGACAAATACCCTAAAAGTTCCTCGGGAGGAAAAAAGAAATCACTTACAAAGCACATGGATTGAGGACACCAAGGACAGCAGCACTAGAAGCTACAGGAAAATGGAATAATGCCTTTACAATTCTGAGAAAGTTGTTCTTCGATTTATATCCGGCACCCAGAGAAACCATCAATCAAGAAAGAGAGTAGAATACAGACATTTGCAGACATGCAAAGTGTCAGCACTTTACTACTACAGGATATGCTGCACGAGATGAGCATGAGGACAATGAAAGGGAATAAATATGTGAGTTGCAAGGACCGGAAGTCTCACACAGATGCAAGGAGGAGGGGACCGTCCGGTGATGATGGTGCAGATGAGGCTGGACCACACCTGTGCCAGGGTAACCAAGTGAGAGTAGAGGGCCATTGACACCAACCAGCAAGGTGGAAAACTAAAAGCCACAGAGCATCCACGTTCTTTGACTGTATTGAGCAGTTTTGTACATCGTGTAGAGATTTGGAGATGAGTTAGTCGAGAGATACATAGAAACCAAGCCAATGGGAAAACCAAGGATTGCAGTTCCATGGCAAACAGAAGTCTATGAGCACTGCGTTCAGCCAGCGCTCACACTGACCTAAGAATCTGGTTGTGGGGTCTTGGCCCATCCCAGATTGAGAAGGGACCATATTAGAAAGATGCATATATTGTACTTGCCTGGCGATTCATCCCCAGCCACAGAGGTGGCACATCCTCCTCTCCATCTGGACTGTGGGCCAAGTGACTCTTAAGGTTTTCTGCCATCAAAGCTGCTCTTAGAACCCAGTCAAATAGTTGCAAGAGGCATTAGGAAGACAAGACCACTTCCAACCCAAGAATGGTTCTTCAGTTTTCAGAGTTTGCTTTATTCCACTATGAATAAAATCTATTTATTTTTTCCCCATAGAGTTCTGAAGAGGGTGGGTGGTTGGTACGGAGACTGAGGGAAAAAGAGGTGGTGAGGGAGGGCTGAGCTTGGCTCAGAAGCTTGGTCCCGTGAAGCTTTTTAGTGCCAGAGAACTCTGGGATGGGGCGGGGGAGAGACCCCCAAAGAGGGAGAGAGATTCACTTCCAGACCAGACCGTTGTCAGTCGTAAAGAATCACTCCCAGGAAAGATCATTCCACAAAGCCCTGCTTCTACGGAAGACACCTCGCCTTCCTCAGCTTTTGCCTGGTCCCTCTCATTGAAGAAAAATTGGTGAAGTACAGAAAAATACAAAGAAGTGATCGTTGTTTTCATATTGGCCTGTTTTCTTCCTACCTTTTTCTGGGATACTTCTTAAATGGTGCGCTTTTTCACATATAAAATTTGGTATCCTGCCTTGTTCTGCTAAACCTTATACAGTGTTTCCATGTTATTTAAAATTCTTGGAAACTAAGTGGGAAAACTTAGAGAGGCTGACAAACCATGAGAGACTCCTAACTCTGGGAAACGAACAAAGGGTTGTGGAAGGGGAGGCGGGGGCGGAGATGGAGCAACTGGGTGACGGGCACTGAGGAGGGCACGTGATGGGATGAGCACTGGGTGTTACACTAGATGTTGGCAAATTATACTTCAATTAAAAAAAAAAAAAGAAAGAAAGAAATCCTAAAATCTAAACTAAATAAATAAATAAATAAAATTCTTATAAAGTGTAGTTTAATGCAGAACTATATTTCATATTATGCCACTTGATAATTTATTTAACTATGTCTCTGATGTTGGTGGAAAGGTCTTTCTGAGTCTTCGTGATGTGGAGGCAAAATTTTTGTTCATAAATGCTTAACTGCATTTCTGAGTGACTCAGGGTAGGTCTCAAAAATCAGAATCACTGGGCCCAATTGCCTTTGGAAAGTTTGTCCCAAATTTCACAGTCAGTGCAGTGCAAGCAGGGGTTCATTTGTTACATTCCGATCATCACGGTGTTTGTTTTACAAACCTTGGTTCATGTAGTACGATAATACTAAATATTTTAATTTACAATTTTTAAACTTAGGAATGATGCTGAATATGTTTTCGTTAACTATCTGTCACTCGTATTTCTGCTTTTGTGAATTAATTATCTATTAGTGTGTTTTCATCCATTAATCATGGGAGGGTTTTAAAAAATGTACCTTGATTATTTTCTTCATCTTCTGTGTTTGTCGCAATCACATTTCCTCCAGTTGGTTAGTTGGCAAAGGCTACGCTTTTATGCCGAGTAAACTTTTGCTGCCAACCCCCCCGCTCCCACAAAACCTGAGTCTCCCTTATATTCTGCACCAGGTGAGAGATGGGGTATCATTGCTGGTTTCATCTTCTCTCTTCCTCCTTGTCTTCAAGCACAAGTCTGGAGGCCAATACTATGTCTCATGTGGCTCTCTGAACTGTCTTCCCTGCACCCCTTGCCCGTGGCACCACCGTCTTTCACTCGGGCTGCGCGTCTTTCCTAGTCCCCCACTTCCTCCCTTTTTCTGCCTACAGGTTCCTCACAGAGTGCACATCCAGAGACCTCTGCATCTGCTTGGAATGCATGGGTGCCCCCCAGCACAGGCATGCACACACACACATGGACGCACACGCATGTGCATGTACACACGCTGATGCACACACGTACTCCTCACAGAGTCTGTCTTCTACATGCCTTTTAGTTCTTCCCTTAAGTGCCATCTGTGGTGGGTTAAGTGGTGGCCTCCAGAAAGTGTGAATGCCACCTCATTTGTATATGTTGGCAAATTGAGCTTAAATAAAAAATAAAAACTTAAAAAAAGGAAAAATAAAGTCTTTACAGATGTTAAGGATCTCAAGATGAGGGCCTTAAATGCAATAACAAGGCTCTTTACGGGACATGGCGGAGAGGACACACACGTAAGGGCACAGGCCGAGACTAGAACGTGGTACCCAGGAGGGACACCCAGGGCCACCAGGAACTGGAAGAGGCAAAAAATGGATGGTCCTCTTGAGCCTTTGGAGGGAGGGGGCTCTACCAACCCCTTTATTTCAAGCTTATGGCTCCAGAACCCTGAAGGAATGCATTTCTGTTGTTTTAAGCCACCTATGAAACTAATACACATCGTCTCAGAGATGCGTTTACAGACACGCACAGTACCAGCAAAGCCCTCCCAGCATTTCTATTACTGGAGCATCTTTGGCTCCTTTAAAGAATGTCTGGGGATCCCTGGGTGGCTCAGCGGTTTGGCACCTGCCTTTGGCTCAGGGCACGATCCTGGAGTCCCAGGATCGAGTCCTGCGTTGGGCTCCCGGCATGGAGCCTGCTTCTCCCTCTGCCTGTGTCTCTGCCTTTCTCTTTCTCTATCATAAATAAATAAATAAATATTTTAAAAAATAAAGAATGTCTGGTATTTTCTAATTAAAAAAAATCCTTCCCAATGCTATCTTTTTTTTAAAAGAAATATTTTATTTATTTTTTTATTTGAGAAAGAGAGAGCGAGAGGACACTCCCTACTGAGCAGGGAGCCGGGCATAGGGCTTGATCCCAGGACCCTGAGATCATGACCTGAGCCCAAGCAGACACTTAACTGAATAAGCCACCCAGGTGCCCTTTTCCCAATGTTATCTTATCAAGAGCATGGAAACAGGCGTCACGTTTAGTAATTCCTTAATGGATGCCTAGTGCCTGATATACTGTGACCACTCACAGAACGTGGGAGAGAGAGAAAGAAGGAGACAGAAAACACGCAGCAGCTCTACTCACCAGTGTGTCCCTTTTCTGATCAGGGGTCTAAATGTGACATCTGGGCGACAAGATCTCACGGGAGGACGGTGTGCTCAGCCTCATTTGGTAAGGCTACCCATCCCGTTGCCCATGCTGGGTTTTTTTCTTTTTCCCTGTCAGACTTTTGCTTTTATTACACAAGTAATTTTGAATTTGGGACGCAGTCTGACTCGGGTCGATCACTGTACATGTATATCATGTAAACCAGGAAATTCTCCCTCCAATAGTCTCGTTTCATGGACATTTTACCCCATTTCTCTGTATTTACCTACACATGCACATAAATATGTGCATACAAATTTTATAATACTCATAGGATCATATTAAACATACTTTTCCTTAAAATTTGCTTTTTCACCTAATGATGTGAGTGTACATTTTCAGGACAGCACATGCACCATTAACGCATTCTTCAATAACTCTTTCCACGGTAGAGTTGTGTCACGATCTACTTCATCACTGTCGTAGTGACAGACATTTATATCTACTATTTATTACCATATCAAACGTGGCAACCAATATATACTTATACTTAGAACTTTAACATTTGAGTTAATATTCTTTAACGAGAGTTTCTTTAAGTCCAATTACTAGATCAAAGGGAATTTAAATTTTTGATGGGCACCAACAAGTAGCACTCAATAAATGTTTTACAAGGGATACTTCCATCAAAACTATATCATACTACCAGTTTCCCACATTTTTGCAATACTTTAAAAACTTTCCAATCTATTGGGTGAAAAATAATATTTAATTATGGTTTTAATTAGTTTTTGCTTGGCTGCCAATGACATTAAGTTTTTTATGAGGTAGGTAATTGGCTATAAGATTTCTTCTCTAGGTACTACATGTTAATTTGCTTTGCTTCTTTTCTACTAATTTGTATTTTCTTTTATTGATTTGTAGACACTCTTTATATATTCCTGAATAAATCATTTTATTGTTTCCTTTACTTCTAGACATTGAACAGTTCTTAATAATTCAAATAAAACATTATAATAATATAACCAGTACAGCAACACTGAATTTTCCAGGGGAAATTAGTGATTTGTTTACTCCTCTTCCCATTGTTCATTAATTCTCCTCTGTGGTGTCAAGGTCTTATATTTGCTGTGGTTCATTCTAACTTGAGGACAATGCGATTTGTGATAAATTCAGCTCCTCGCTTGTCACGTGACCTACCTGTGAAGCAAGTGGAACACCTGAGCACAGGTTGTAATCGGATTGAACCAGTTACCTTGAACCACAAGGGGGAGGTATCTGACCTTTACTGGGAGAGATGGAATCTCATCTCCTGAAAAACAAATTGAAGACAAAGCATGCCCACCTGGCTTGCTAGCCTAGGTTAACATTTACATTTTTTCCTCCCCCCTCTGAATCACAGGCACTAATTTGATGAAATAATTTAACAGACCTCAGTGACTGCAGGACATTTTTTGAAACATACACCAGATCATCTGTTGCCTTGATCAGTGTGACATCTGCCAATCTGAAGGGCGTCAAAGGGAGACACTACATGGTACGTGTGTGAATATGTCTATATCATACCTTTCAGTTCCCATTTAATTCTTATCTTCTCCAAATACCTGGACAAATGCAAAGAAAGCATTGAGCTGAGTCAAAAGTGCAGAATTATTAATCAAGTCTCGCAAACAAACGAGCTGTTTGGCCCCTTCATGGGCTGAATTCTCAGAATTGTAGAAATGAGTAATCGTGGTGATACAGGGGGCATTTGATTCTTGTCTGGCTGAGTTTATCTCAACTCCATGTTTACTCTTCATTACCTTTCAGCAAAAGACACAATTGCCTTGGAAGGGTACAGCCGTTCCATCAAGTGAGAGGCTCCTGACTGCCGATACCATCCATTAATCAAAGGCTGCAAAGCCAGGCTTGGCTCAATGGGGACAAGCAGGTGGAGGCCACCTAGCTTTGGCATGTTAATGATGACTGACTCTCCTAATATGCTCGTCAAAAGTGACTTTCCCTGATCTGTCCTAAGCTGTTGTGACACTCTGAGCATACAGTGACAGCTGTGAAGTCAGATGCTGCATCCCACTCGGAGGGGCTTGGTGACTCTGTTTAGTGTCTCAAGAGGGCCATGGATGCCAGAAAGCAAGAGCATGAGAGAGCAGAGCAAGGCAAGCTCCCACTCAGGTCAGAGATGACAAGGTACACATGTCCCCTTTGGAGACTTTCATGAGTAGGATAACTGCAACAGGCCAGTCTTGTCTCAGTATCAAACCTGCTGCCAGACCCACCCCAGAGTTTCAAGGAAGATCAACAGTAAGTCTCTGAAAACTTGAGCTGGCTTTGTACTTCTGCAAACACTTGAACAAACGTGTTCCTTCCAGAGGGGCTGTGGTTTGGTCCCGTGATGCGTTCCAGAATGTTTCCTAACAAGGGCTCCAATTGGATTTACTTTTTCTATTGCCTAGTGCTCGAAGGCACGGACATCTTTACAGACAACTTGGCTGAGAGCACAAATGGTTCAGAGGAGACCCTTTATCTGATTAAGAAGCAAAAGCAGATGGTGACCTGGTTATGAGCACTCTAAACTCACCCTGAGCTTGTGTGTTCGTTTGTTTCCCACAGCCCATTTTTTAGGAAAATCTTTCCTCCCACCTTTTAATAAAAACATAGCAAATAATTGTTTTGGGGGGGCTGAGGTATTGGAAAGGACGGCTCACTCTGCACGCGTGGTTGCAGATGCGGGCGATGCATTAAGGCGTCTTGAGTAGAATGGATCCTGTCGAGGTCCTGACAGCCTGGTGACGATTTGTTTGTGTTGGAGCAACCAGTAAGTGGGCCGTTAGCCTTTGAGTAATCGCTCCTGTCAGCTTGTTAAACATTAAAAACAAATGCACTGGAGAAAAGCCATGCCTCTTTTTTTAGATAGGGAGTCATTCTGGGGACTGTTTCCGTGCGTGTGGTAGCTGGTGGTCCTGGTGCTTGCATGTGCCTCACGCCTGGACAGGTGAGGCTGGGCAGGAGAGGCCATGAACTTCTGACCCAGGAGCCGGCCTTCCTTCGGCCTGGTCTCTAGGTGGTCATACTTCTGATCACCCATGTTACGATACAGCTAATAGTTTTCTTCCCATGGGTCACTCTGGTTCTTCTAGTCATTGAGGTCTCCAAACGTGAGAGGCAGAGAGAGCCATGGAAGGGTCCTGGGCGGTGTTCTGTCAGGTGGTTCATTCTCCCGGCATCAGGGGCTCAGCTGGGGGCAATTGGCTTTGCCTTCTGCCTCCCCTTCTCTCCACCTCCTCTTCTTCCTGTCACACGTGTCTGTCTCCTTTGTGTCCTTTCAATCCTGTTCCTGTCACCACTCACCTTTCTCCTTCCCCAGATCCACCCAATGGCTCATGGGTACTGGGATTTGAGTGTGCATGCCCCTATCTCAGTGGCTGTCTCACCACAGAGGTGGCTCATGGAAGCCCTCCTGGAAATCAGCAGTGCCTTCTGATTACGTGTGAGGTCCTTCCCAAAGTTAGTGCAACCACCATTTGTGGAATGGAATTCGAGGGAATCTCTCAACGACCTAAAGCCATCCCACAGAGGGCAGACTGTGCCCTTGAGGGCATTGTTCTGCAGGAACAGAATGAAGGGTGGCTCTCTTCTGTAGTTCTGCTTCCTTCTGGGCTTTATTTAATCAAAATTAACCCATTGGTGATCCATCACAGGCATGTTTATCCTTGGGATGCTGCATGGAGTGTGTTTCCACATCTCACACAGGAAGGTTATGGGTCAAAAGAGAGAATTGTCTGTATTCCAAATGGAAACTGGGCATTTGATTATGTGATATGCTTTTCCCTTGTCTTCAGGAAAGGAGCCCATGAGGAAAGCTGTGTCTGTTCTCCTAGAAGACACTTAGTTCGCCACCAGGCTGGAGAATTTCAAAGACAATGCTGGTAGGAGATTTCCTGACAGCCAGCCAGGGCCCTCCTCTTGAATTTTATTGAATATACACTTTCTAAAAGCTGTTTTTCTTTGTTGAAATGACTTTTAACCAAAACGTCACTTTAAAAAGCCAACCTCAATTATCAATCCATCATCAAGTTCAAACTGCAGATCCCAGAGTGCCTTTTCAGACAAACTAAGATAAATACAATCACTTGGAGCTCATGGTAGGGCTCAAGGAAAAGTCAAACTGAAGCGATAAAAAGTCTCAAAACTGCATCTGTGAGATAAATTTCCAGAGAAAATTCATGAATTCACCCAAGAACAATCTCGGGTTCCCATATCAGAGGGGATATTAAGGGATTTTAAATAATCGAGGAGTATTGGATGCATGCTGCACTGGAGGGCCTATAAAAATTGATGAGGGGAGATAAGAAAGTGCTTATTTTAAATGCAATACATCTTTCTTTCTTTCTTTCTTTTTTTTAATGAAAGAGTGCTCAGGTAGCCAGTAAATCATAGAAAGGGGCTAATATATACAGGATTTTAAAGTCGAACCAGTGAATTAGTTATAGTAATCTCTTTAAAACAAACCAAATAGAAAATATGCCATAAGGTTGATTTTAGAACAAATGTATAAACTGAGATTCTAGCATCTGGTGACAAAAAAGGGAAGGTATTATGTTGACAAATGAGAGACAGTTCTTTTAAAATAATCATAATAAAAAGCACTGCAAGATTCTCTTGTTTACACAGTCTTAATTTTGAATTTCTGTCCCTTTTAACTATAGATGTTTGTGGTAGAAACTGACAATTTCCCTTATGTTAATCGCTTATCCACTTAGCTCATTATAAACAGAATCCTTTGTATAATGACCAGTATGGGAACATAGCTGCTTTCCTTCAAAATATGCAGAGCAATATGCTGTAACTTCAAATCACTCCTTCTATAGAAACCTCTGCACTGATTATTCCTTTGTGTTTAAAACAGTGTTTCCAAAATACATTTTCTAGAGCATAGCTCTCACTAGGCGTTGGGTAAAGAGAGTATCCATATCATTTTTTCTGTTGCTTGCAACCCAAAGAATTTGATGCCGGGAAATGAGGTCCTGCAGGCAACAGGCCCTAAAATGGGGGCAGATTCTGTAGGAGGGAGGTGGGGCAGGGGCAACGAGGAAACTGTTTCCTGGCCTGCACTGTTGGCAATCTCTGCTTTGCCAAAACAATACTACTGGCTAAACTATGATCTGTGATGACCACTGATACTTAAATATTAAGGCACAAGGATGGAAAAAAATCTGGGTTTTGGACTATGTTGGTTGCCTCTTGCACTCATTAATAAGAGCCTATGCAATGCCCTCAAAAATGTGATCAGACAATATCTTAGGTTACGGTGCTAGGCCATGGAATTGACAGAGAGCACAGTGGGCTAGAGATCCACCAAGTCTTTAAAGGACATCCGCTGCCATAGCAACCAGAAGCATGGCTATAAAGATCCTATGATTGTTTAAGATAACCACAAGGCCTGAAAAAACTGCAGTGATGGGGAAAGTTCCCACCAAGACACCTTCCATTGCCATCAAAAATTTGGCCACCATAGAAAAGGGAGATTATCTCTGGATGCTGACCAAGGGCTCACCAACCAGACATGGAAGTCCCCCCAAGAATCACCTGATGGTATATGCTGAGTGTGATGGTTCAGTGACCACAGTGGGATGATTCCCTCTCTGCCACTTTCCAAATTGGAAGCTTTGGGTTGTTTTTGGCATTATCTTGTTCTTTCCTTACCAAATATGTGGAATGTCTCAGTGGACCCTAATTCATCATGATGGACTTTGGGGTCTCCAGGCATGTGTACCTGAAATAGGAGAAAGCACATCACTGAGTAGGCCTAGACTCAGTACTGAACAGTAAGGAAGACTGTGTTGTCTAATTTTTGGAAAGAAGTGAGAACTTTTTTTTAAAATAAAGAATGCATGCAAATTAAAATGTGTGTGAATGCTGAATAAATTATGGGATGGACTTTATGGATATTGGTAGCTACTAATGCAGCAACCATTTCCTTTTTCTCCCACCCAACCAGAATCTTGATTTGTTTTTAGTATTCACTCATTTTTCAAAGATCCCATATGTTACAAAGCAAGATGGGTCAACTCAGTCCCAGGAATTAACTTGATTGATGTAAGAGTACTTCCACTTCCTTAATCAGTAAGAGGCGTAGGCACTGGACCCAGTTTGGATCAGTGATGAAAATTAGTTTCTATGGGTGCTTCTGGGATGTCTTTCCTCATCTCGTAAAGAATTTCTGCAAGTGACCTCTTCTCAGCTTCTCATGGTGGCGTGCTATATAAATGCTGACTACTTCAGCTGTCTTGCTAGCAGCCTGGGAGAAAGCTGGCATCCATGACTAAGATAAGAGAATCTTGACCCAATTATTGGATCAAATTAGTATTGAAACCCACCTTGCCTCATATTTTCATAGTACATAGTTTCTTATAGGAAAAGCCAATTAGAGTTGATTTTACTGTTATTTGGAGACAAGAGCATTGCAGGCAGTATGCTTTGGTGGAAGAACTGTCCCCGTAGAAGCTATGGACAAACAGTAGAAAGAGTGAGGGAAGAGCACCCAGAGGACAGAAGGAGGCAAGATGGGGGAGGGGTATGCAGTCTGCCCACTTAGCATTAGTCCTTGTGCAAAGTATCAGGATTTTAGAATAACAGAATCTCAGCATGAAAAGCTACTAAAATGTGATCTGTAAACTGGCACTGATTTAAAATAAGCACTGTGGTATGTTTTTTGAAAAACATATGTTTCAAATATCTTTTATTCTATTCATATCTTTTCTGGGGTTTTTTTTGGTATTAAAGATGTATATTCTTTTATAGAATGATAGAAAAGTTTAACATTTAATTTATTAATTTCAAAAAATAAAAAGTTTAACATCACATTAGCTATCCCCAAATCTCCTATTATTTAAAATATCATGGTATGGGAAGCACAGGACCTAATTGCAGTGGTTAATTATATGTGTCAACTTGGCTAGGCTATGGTGCCCAGTTGTTTGCTTAAACCATCCTAGGTGTTGTTTTAGAGGTATTTTGTAGATATGATTAACATTTAAATCAGTAGGCATTGAATAGCGCAGATCATCTTCCATAATGTGGGTGGGCTTCATTCAATCGTCTAAGGCCTTAGAGGTCATCCTAAGAGAAAGGACTTCTGCCTCTAGATGGCCTTCCTACCCAAGACTGCAACATCAATTCCTACCAGAATTTCCAGCCTGCCTGTCTCCCCTGCAGATTTCAAACTTGCCAGCCCACACAATCACACAGAACAATCCTTAAAATAAATCTCTTTTTATATATATTCTCTTGCATATCCTGTTGGTTCTGTTTCTCTGGAGAAGTCTACTAATACACTGATTCTTGAATATTCATCCCATTAACGTTTTTTAAGTCCTTGCCATGTGCAAAATAATGTGTTAAGAATTGGAAGAGAAAGATGGTGTGCATTTTAGTAGGAACGTCAACGGTGTCAACACATGTAGTGTAATATGATGTGAATGGTAGAGAACAGGAGGACAAAATCCTATTTAATGCAAGAACAAAGGGGGGCAGAGAAGTCATGAATGCTTTTTCAGAAGAGGTGACTTTGAGCCAGGCTTTGAAGGATGGAGAGGATGTTTATCAGACCAGGAAGGAAAGAAAATGCTTCTCAAGAATAAACACATATGTTAAATCTCTGCTGAAATATCTCTAATGTGATCAGACCTCACCAGCTGCTGTCATCCTGGTGACAGATAGCTCCAATTATGAGAAAGTTCTTTCTCAGCTGAGGATCTACCTCCCTGTAACATCTTCCAATTTGGTTTGGTCCTGTCTCAAACATTCACTGGACATGTGGCTTTGGAAAGGTCATCTGTTTCTTCTGAGAGTCACTGTCTTCATCCAAGAATGGGAATAATAATACCTTATGTGGCTATACTGAATGTTAAATCAGGTATTTTATTTAAAATGTCTAGAACATATTAGGTGTTTGATAAATGTTAGTTTATTTCACTTCTCTCTGGTGCTCCTTCTAGAGTCAGATGAGGAAATCTTCCAAATCTATAAAGGAATCTGTCACAAATGGTATACCCATGAACAGAGATGGGCAAATGGGTTAAAATCCAATGTAATATAACATCAATAACTTATATACAATAGAACATGTATACGTATATTATAGAAATGAATACACTTAACAACATTTTTCTGTCTGGACACATTACTATCCAGGATAGGAGTCTAGTGACAGAATGAATTAGCATAAAATTACAAGATCATTAAGACAGACCAAAAAAAAAAAAAAAAAAAAAAAGGACCTTATTTTCTCAGCTCAGTTCAATAAATGTTAACTATTGCCAGATAATATATTTTTTACTCAAAATCCAAAGTGCTTATATTTAAAGCCCTCTTGGTTTCATGTTGAGGAGAAAGTGTGTTTCCTTCTTTGTACTCCAAAAGCTTCATATTAGAAAAAAAAAAAAAAGTGTGGTTTTTTAACCTTAGCACTCAATTCTTCTAAAAGTCATGAAATATTAAAAAAAAACCATGAAATCCTTAATGTGTCTCTAAATTATGTTATTATAATTGTAAGATTGTAATTATAAATATAAGATGAAATGATCACAAGCAGATGAACGAGAGTGAACTAACAATTCTGCTAGGTATGGTGTGTTTTTATAGACAGCACTTTTTAGAATTGGCTGTTTTCACTGTTCTCACCAGGTTGAAGCATCAGCAAACACATAAGCCAAGGGAAGGTTTCCTTCCCCATCAAATTGTTTTCCTTATCAGAATGCTTTCCTTACTGAGGCTCATGCCTTGTGGTCTCACCAACCAGGTGTTCTGAAGGCACTGGAGACAACCAAGTCAGCTCTTCCCGAGGTTGCCCTTGGACTGCATGTTGAGACCACTGGGGGAGCCTGTGAATGCTGATGCCCGGGTTCCACTGCAGAGTGTGCTGAGTTTGCTCTGCACTGGGGCCCTGCAGTGGTATTTCAAAACCTCCCTAGATGGTTTTATTATGTGGCTGGGGTCAGGAAAATCCGTGTTAGCTGATAAGATATAGGCAGGTAGGAAAAACAAGAAAGAGTAAATGAAAGCTAAAAAGATATCAACTTAACAGTGTGGTATTGAAAATGATAGGCTTTTGTTTTTTTGATCTCTTCCACTTACGCACGCTTCACATGCCTGGTGTCAGCGATATCTTCTATGATAATCCGCATTTCTCTAGGAGAAGGTGGCTATGTCAACACTTCCTGGGATCAGGAGTATGTAAAGCCCTTTCATATTTCACCTAAATGCAGAGGGCACTGCCCTCTGACAGCTAAGGTGGAGCACAGCCCATTCATTGAACAGTTTCCCAAGGAAGAATGAAGCCTAGTCATGTGAATCACGGACTCCTTAATAAATGTCTTCCAATGTCCTTAGAGAATATTTGAATTTCAGGTGTAGAATGTCCCAATTTTACTTGTCACACTCTTGGTCAACTCTTAAGAATGTCTTAAAACTGAGCCATATTACTTATCAATTGAAAGTATATAAGCAAAGCAGACTTTACATTTTACCGGGCACTCTATCATTAATTCCCTGAGTTGAATTAAAATTACAGCTCAAGCTCAAGTATAGTATCATATATAATGATATGATATATATGATACTTGATATATATACATATATGTATATATTATACATATATAGATATACTGTATATATACATATATGTATAAATATATATAAAATACTATCCCCAGGGAACTTGCGTAAATTGCTGTTTATTCATGTTTTCAAATCATAAAACCTACATCAGCATCTTTTCCAATGCCTTCCTTGGGGCTTCCTTTTATTTTCACCCTTAACTGAGCAAAGGGGAATGTTTAAAAGGCTCTTATCCATGGCGTATCCATTCCAAGACCCCTAGACGATGCCTGAAATCATGGATAATACCAAACTCTTTATGTACTATGTTTTTCCTACACATACATACCTATGATAAAGTTTAACTCATAGATTAGGCACAGTAGGAGATTAACAACAATGCCTTAAAATAAGAGAACAATTATAACAGTATTTTGTGATAAAAGTCATGTAAACATACCCCTCACCCCCATATCTTGTGGTATTGTCTTCACACTCATGATGGTGATGTGAAGTGATAGATTTCCATGTGATGGGCTAGAGTGAGGTGAATGGCATAGGCAGGTACCATAGCGTTAGGCTGCTGTTGACCTTCTGATGATAAATCACAAAGAGGATCATTTGCTTTAGACCTTGCTTGACCATGGGTAATTCAACCCATAGATAGTGGCAAGGGGTAGGGGCAGCAATTTAACTGTATTATGCAATGTGGATTTGCATTTGAATTTTTTAAAAGATTATTTTGAAAATTGAACTTCATTGAAGGCTATCAGCACTTCTAACAGATGATCATGGCAGATCTGTATTGTTTACATGACTTAATTAGTTTCCAAATCTTAAATGTACACATTTTACTCAAGAGGCCATGGAAGAAAATAAATCCTATGACTTACCTAGACCAAAAAAGCATATTGGAATCTTATTCTGTTTTCTATCTGTTTTGTAGCTCTTAACCTATTAGTATTAGTGTGGAAGGTCTTTCTTTCTTTCTTTCTTTCTTTCTTTCTTTCTTTCTTTCTTTCTTTCTTTCTTTTTTTCATTTGGGTTTGCATACCTCTTTACTCTGAATCTCAAAATACAAAATTGGTCAAACGTTTCATTGCTAAAAGCTTCATTTAGAATAAACCTATTTATATAAGGCATCTGGTTATAGAATTCTTTTTGTTCCGCACTTCAAAAAAAAAAAAAAAAACTAACAAAATAAAGGAAACAAAACCTGATTCCGAAAATTCCAAATATCTATTAAGATCCTCTCAGAGAAAAATAGTCTCCTGAAAATGGTCTTTTAATCAGTGTTTTCTAGATTATTCATAAATTTTCACAGAATGGATTATCAGTAACCCAGAGAATAGCGCTCTATTTTATTAGCATGTGCCAGTCTATATTATCTACTGGGGATTCTGCTCAGATATCCAGATATCACATCCTGTATTTTGAAACATCCTTCAGTGGGCTCTGATGTGGCACTCTCTATTCAAATATTTTGTTTTTAGAATTTTTAACTTTTAATCTTATTTCTGGATCAACACAAATGAGTATTTATACTTAGCAAGATAAACAGGATTATACATAGTCTCAGGTTAGTTAAGGTCAAGGATGGCTACCAAATGAATTACAATACATTTTTTAAGTAAAGTTTTAGGACTTTTGAAATCAGGACCACTGATTAAAAAAATGTATCAACATGCTTATGACAGGATCTATCCATCATGCCTCGGAATATCTCTGAAGCAGAGGCAGGCTGTGCCATCGGGTGGTCTCAGCAATGTCTGAGACAGTGATTCTAGAACCAGAGGTGGACATTGGGATCATCTGTGGAGCTTTTCTCCAGTACCTATGCCTAGATAGAACTCTAAAATGACTTAGCCAGATATCCTGGGGAATGGACTTTGGAATGTGTAGTTAAAAAAATAAAAAAAAACACATATGTGTTTCTGATGTGCACCTCTGAAGCTGGTGGCAATTTCTCCATACACAACAAACCCGAATGTTGGCTGAGATGAATACATTGAGCTCGATAAATCTTAGTATGGAGACTTACAAGCTTTGTTTATACATTAAGAGTCTTTTATAGAAACTATATCTTTATTGAGAACTTCCAGCACTTTTAGGGAACATGTTTATTTGGAGAAGTCATTAAAATGCACACATTTAGGTATTAGTTTAGGGCAAATAGAACCAACTGAAATGCAGACAATTGAGACCAGAAACAAGTTCAATTCACCTAGAACACAGCAGTGCCCTGATCAACAGCTAAATTGCTGCTTTTCTGTACTAGAAACTTGGTAGTAATAATAACAATAATAAAAAGTAAGAAAAAATAATAATTAGAACTTAATGTATAATTAAACAACCAAAATTTTATTTCCCTGAGTGAATGATTAATATGAAATGATAATGTTGCATTCATGGTATCTTCTTTTCAGTAGCAGATAGCAAGACAAGAGCAAGACATTTGAAAACGATAATTCAGAGGAAAGAAGTTATAGGAGTGTTGCAATGATCTCAATAATGGTCACTTCCACCTCAGTGCTATGCTACTGTGTCAGGGAATCTGTGATCGCCCAATCTAGTACATCCACTGTGCAGACAAAAGAGAAAATTAATGTAAAAAAAAATCAGCTGTAGGTGTTCCTATTGTGTAGTCAGAGCCCCACTACATTTCTGGGGGTCCTACAAATGGCTTCAGCCAATTTAGGGAGTAGAAAACAATCATCAGGTAAAAGGGAGAGGCAGGCAGCTGGGGCCCACAGCTATGAACTCCAGATCACAATGTGTGTCTATGAGTTAGGATATACTAGTGAGAATATTGATAGGGATGCTGGTCATTTTAGAAACAAACCACAGAAATCACAACCACAAAGAGTGAATATCTGTAGCATATGTATGTGATGGATATGGGATGGCAGTAAAAATGCACAAATTGGAACTATAAAGGGTAATACAGATCAATTTTCAATCATGACATTTAATAAATGCAAAGAAATCTGAAAAGAAAAAAAAAAAAAGGAGATTGTGAAAGCCTAAGAGTGTGGTCGTAGGGAAAGAGAGAATACTCCTAAATATATGTTTAGGGAGCAAAGTCACGGGGAATAGCTGACCTCACCCCCTAGCTGAGGAATGGCTAACATGAGGTGGCCCTAGAATCAGACGGTACAGGTTCAAATCTTGACTCTATAACATACCTTTGTAATCATAGGAAAATCAGCCAATCACTCTAAACTTCTGTTTTCTCTGTAAAGTGGTGATGATAGTGGTTGAACCTATCACAGGGCTGCTTTGACACAAGAATACAAGTGCAAATTGAGTTCTTGGTCTACAAAATGGAGTGGGAATGTAAATTTATTTTTCCCTAATTCAGTTTAATTTTGTGCTTTCATTCAAAAAGGTGTTGAAAACTTAGTCTTACTAGAGTGGCATCTAATTTCCAGTGATTCTGGGGAGCCCATAGATGCAGGCTTGTGAAACCTTTGGTTCCAGCCACCATCTGCTATATGGACATCCTCTGTATGAGCTAAGATAATTTTTCCATCTAGTCTTTTGGGTTTGGTTGTGTTCTTTCTCATTCCTTACAAGGGTTTAATTAAATGTGATCAACTTTCTTTGCTTTATCCATGCTGTTTACGAAAAAGGGGAATACTCTTTATTTCCCAGAGATTTACAGGCTGTGGGAAAATGATTCTTTTTGTGCACTGATAGTTCACTGAGTTGATTTCACTGCTTTCTGGGTTCTCAGGATCATCTGCTTAAACTAAACACAATGTGAACCATTGATTCTACTCTTACAATTCTAGGGGTATGGGATTTGTGGTTTTTACTTCTGCTTTGTTTTATCAAGGGCCAGGACTTGGGTCCATTTTACTATTGATTAGACAAACCTAATCTTCCACCCTACAATCAAGACTTTATGTGGAGAGAGGAAAAGGAAGGCAGTAGGGTCTCTTGGCAGGTACCCGTCAACATTAAATTCTTTATTGTCCCTCTGGATACTTTAAAGTCCCTCTGGATACATTAAATTATTTTTTGTCCCTCTGGAGGAGTCCCATGGGCCCAGGGTTCTGACCAATCTTGTCTGCAGGGGGACAGAATGTGGTGCTGACTAATCATATAATCCACTCTGCCCAGAGTTCCCCTGAAACGTGGGATTTTGAAATATATAAAAATAGATTCTACCAAAACTGTTCAATCAAGATCTTATTTGGGGGGGGGGGAATTTGGACATTTCTTTTACTTTAGAAACAAAGAAAGTTTGCTACTGTTCAACAAAGTACTGGAAACTCTAGACAAATAATAAGAAAGATAGATGTAAATGAAAACAATTGAAAAGGAACAGAAAAACACTTATTTGCATATGATACCATATTTCCAATAGAAAACCCAAGACAGGGCAGTCCCGGTGGCTTAGTGGTTTAGCGCCACCTTTAGCCCAGGGCGTGATCCTGGAGACCCAGGATCGAGTCCCATGTCGGGCCCCCTGCATGGAGTCTGCTTCTCCCTCTGCCTGTGTCTCTGCCTCTCTGTCTCTCTGTGTCTCTCATGAATAAGTAAAAAAATATAAAAAAAAAGAAAAGAAAAAGAAAACCCAAGACAATAAATGGAAGTATTATTAGAACCCATAAGTGTGTTTAGCAAGTTTTCCTCATATTGGATCAGCATACAAAATTCATTGCATTCCTCTTTATTGGTAATAATAAACCAGAAAATATAATATCAAACAGTAGCTCAAGCGCAATAAGAAAATATATAAAATATATAAAGACTAAAAAATAATGCACAAGATCTTAATAGAATATTTAAAAATTATAGGATAAACAACTAGAAAAATACTATTTTCAAATGTAAGATTATATGACATTATAAAAATATAAATTATTCCCAAATTAATATCTAAATTCAATGCAATTTCTTTCAAAAATCCCAGCAAGCTAGAGAGGAATCTGATAAACTGATGCTAAAGTGTAAATGGAAAAAAAGCAGCTTGAAAAAGAAAATCAAAGATAGAGAAGTCACCCGACTAATTATTAAGAAATACTACAAAGTTTCAGTTCAACACAAATAAATAATCAATAGTATGATTTTGTATAAGAACAGGCTAATAGAACAAATCAGACAAACAAAACTAATGTAAATATGATATTAATGTTAGCAAATAACTAGCAAAAAGATTATTTAGTGAAATGATGTTTAAAAAACTGGCTCACCATATGTTGATAAAAAAGTTGAATTCCTTCTTTACATCTTCCATTAAACTTTCAACTAGATTAAATACTTAAATTGAAAAGTAAAATTATAAAACAAAAGAAAATCAAGTAGATGATTTTTTTATGATCTCAGGATAAAAGGAATTTCTTATTTTTTTAATAAAGATTATTTGTAGAGAGGGAGAGCATTTGAGTGAGTGGAGGAAGGACTGGGGAAAGAGAGAGTGAGAGAGAAGAGAGATACAGACACGTGCATACACAAGCTCCCCCTTGAGCGTGGAGCCCAACATGGGGATCCCATGAACCCGAGATCATGACCCCAGCCAAAACCATGAACCTGAGACCCCATGAATCCAAGAGCATGACCCCAGTCAAAACCAAGGGTTGCTCACTCAACCAACTAAGCCACTCATGTGCCGAAGTAAAAGGAATTTCTTAAGCTCGACTTGAAGTGTATTAACTTTTGAGTGAGGTAGAAGTATGAATATAAAAAGAATACATAAAAAGAATAGTGATTTTTCCTCAACAAAAAATAACACAAAGTTAAATGACCAGGAAAGAATACATCTTTAGTACCAAACAAACAAGGGACTGTATCTAGAGTATCAAAGGGACTCCTTCAAATCAACAAGCAGATGCCAGAAACCTAATGAAAATATGAGGAAATTATATGAATAAATAATTCACTGAGGAGAAACACACAGCTGAGAAGGATGTAAAGATCTGCTCAAGGTCACTAAAAATAATAAAAATGCAAAATAAAACATTTCCTTTTACTAGTTTGAAGATGAAGATGAACATTAATAATAATAAAAGAAGAAAAAAAAGAAATTTGAAGATGAAGATGAACATTAATAATAATAAAAGAAGAAAAAAAAAAAAGAAAGCAGATTCTTGCAAGGCCCATGGTATTGTTGTATGAACTAAGGTGCAAAAACAATTCAGGTGTGTACTTGATGTGTTAAGGACTTACCAAGAAGGAAAAAAAAGCACAAACTTCAGAAGGATTTTTTTGTTATGTGGAGAATGTGTTCACCACACATCGTAGATGCTATGTCTATGAAGAAGCGCCCACATGGGATCCCTGGGTGGCGCCTCGGTTTGGCGCCTGCCTTTGGCCCAGGGCGCGATCCTGGAGACCCAGGATCGAATCCCACATCGGGCTCTTGGTACATGGAGCCTGCTTCTCCCTCTGCCTATGTCTCTGCCTTTCTCTCTCTGTGACTATCATAAATAAATAAAAAATTAAAAAAAAATCTCTTAAAAAAAAAAAGCGCCCACATGAGAAGCAACATGGTAGGTTTTGTTTGAATAGCTTTTGTTATCTATCTCAGTCTGTTTGGGCTGCTATAATAAAATATCACAGACTGAGTGCCTCATTGACAGCAGATTTTTTTTTCTTATACTTCTAGAAGGTGGAAGATGAGAGTTCCACCTTGTTTGGCTGAGGGGCATCTTCTGGACTGCAGACTTCTGGTATCCTCACATATGAAAGGGGCAAGGGAGCATTCTGGGTTCTCTTGTATAAGGACATGGATCCCAATCATGACCTGGTCACTTCTCAAAGGTCCCACCTCTTAATATCATCATACTGGGTTTAGGATTTCAACATGGAATTTGGGGAGGATATAAACATTCAGACCATGACATTCTCTGTTTCAGTCAGATGCCTCCAACATTAACAGAAAACTAAACCAGAAATCTAGTTTCCAGCTTCAGCAGTAAGCAAATTGATTATTCCAATAACTGGAAGTTCTTAGGTAAGATAAACTCCAGTGGTTGGCTCAACCTAGTGGCTCTGGTTCCATTTCTCTGCCAATCTCTTGGCTTACTCTTCAGAGTAGGGAAGGGCACTCTCTTGGAGTGGATGCAGCAGTTCTGGGTATCAGATGACTAATAGAAGATCCATTTAAAGAGACATCGGTGACCTCTTCCCATGGCTCGTTTCTTGTTAGTGGATTTGACATGGTTGGTTTATGTGCTTATTATAGAATGGATCCTGATGGCCTGCAGAATGCCATCCATGCACAACTCAATCTAGTTCCTGAGTCACTCTCTGGCAAGGAAGGGTGAGATGACCAGGATTACCTTTACTCAATTATAGCTCTCTGGTGGAGCTGGAATCATTCCTTAGACCACACACTGCTATATCTTAGGGAGGACAAACTCCCAAAAGTTCATCTCAAAGAGCCCATGAGAAAATCAGCCACCTTAGCAACCAAGTCTGGAGCTGAGAAGGAACTCACAGCTGGATCTCCATATTTGGGAGTCCTTAGTACACGTTTGGTATGCAATATAGAAGAGGAGCTATGAGAACAGAAACCCATGAGAATTCAATTAAGGGTGGGATGTGAGGAGAAGGATGGTTGGGAATTCAAGTGAACATTATTTGCAGAAGAGAATGCCAAGAGTAAAAACATTGGTTCTCAAATCATGCCTAAAGAATTTCATTAGAATCACTAGGTATTACTTGTAAAAGTTCAGATTCCTGGATTCCCAAGTCAGAATATTGCTGAGTCAAACCCAGGGAAATTGGAGCACAACCACCGTTTTTTTTTTTTTTTTTTTTTTAACTGGACCCCCAGGTGAACATGAGGCAGGCTGAGCAAGGTCTATCCTCCAGGAGAGCCCTTGGAAGACATATCCCTCCATTCCAAACACCAGTGAGTCCAGGAATGGGAGACTATGTCTTTCTTAGTATATTTTTCTTATTGGTTTATGAATGTAACTCTAGTTCAAGTCTCTCTAGACCTCAACTTTGTTTAAAATGGGCAAATTGATTTCTTATTCCAGGAAAAGTACACATAAAAAGGGTCATATGGCTTCTCTGACATCAAATAGTTTTTTAACATAACAAACTGTTTTGATAAATTGAGTGCCTCCAAATCAAAGCCATCTGGGTGGTGCTTGGGCTGAGAGGGCAGAAGGAGCACGGGTAATTGGCCAAGAGTTCAAACACTAGAGTAATTCTAGGAGGTAGACAGCCAGATCTGAAAGGCCTTGCTAGTGTATCTCTTCCCCTGTCTGCAGATGCCATTACTGACTTTATTACTGTTAAATACTTAAGTTGCTCATTAGCCAGAAGACTAAAGCATAATGAAATTAAAATGAAAATTCTGACATTACTTAGACAAGAGAATTATGTTCATTTATAGTGAAATATCTAATAGGTCATACATAACAAATGCATGAGTCTAATGCTTCAAAGAAAAAGAGGAGAGCCCTCTCCTTCTGGCACAGGCCAGTGTGGGTGAGCTGTGGCATGGATATGGTCACCTGCAGGTGAGCACTAAGTGAGAAGTTCCCAGTGATCAACAGCAGTTCAGACTTTCTGTGTGAACAGAGGGGCTGCTTTGCCTATAACTCAAAATTTCAATGTTCCTGCAAAAATTTTAATTTTTAATTTTAATTAAAAAAATTCACATTTATGTTCACTATATTCTGTGGATTAGCTCTGTGTGGTACAGTTAGTGGAGTCTATGGCATTGGTGTGCCTACCACTATTAGAAAATATGCAGAAAACAACCTAACTTTTCTAACTTCAAATTGCTCATCTAAAACATGCAAACATAACACATTGCTCACAAGATTGATTTGAAAATTAAACAAATCAAGTGATAGAAATCACTTAGGATAGAGCTTTGTACCTTCAAAGCCATCTACCAATGCTATATAGATTTTCTTTTCTTTTTTCTTTTCTTTTCTTTTCTTTTCTTTTCTTTTCTTTCTTTTCTTTTCTTTTCTTTTCTTTTCTTTCTTTTTTCTTTTCTTTTTCTTTTCTTTTTCTTTTCTTTTCTCTTTTCTCTCTTCTCTTCTCTTCCTCTCTCTTCTCTTCTCTCTTCTCTTCTCTTCTCTTCTCTCCTTCCCTTCCCTTCCCTTCCCTTCCCTTCCCTTCCCTTCCCTTCTCTTCCCTTCCCTTCCTTTCTCCTTTCCTTTCCCCTTTCCCCTTCCTTTCCCCTTTCCTCCCTTTCCTTTCCTTTCCTTTCCTTTCCTTTCCTTTCCTTTCCTTTCCTTTCCTTCTTTCCTTTCCTTTCCTTTCCTCTTCCCTCTTCCTTTTTCCTTTCCCCTTCTTTCCTTTTCCCCTCTTCCTTTCCTTTCCTTTCCCCTTTCCTTTCCTTTCCTTTCCTTTCCTTTCCTTTCCTTTCCTTTCCTTTCCTTTCCTTTCCCTTTTTACTTTGTTGCTTCTTTTAATGTGCTATTCATACTTCCTCCCTTGTTGAAATAGTATTGGGTTATCACAAGTGCACTCCTTAATCCCCATCACCTATATAGCCCATCCCCTTACCCACTTCCATTCTGATAACTCAGAGTGTGTTCTCTAGAGTTAAGAGTCTGTTGCTTGGGGATTAAAGAGGGCACTTGTGATGAGCACTAGGTGTTGTATGTACTAACTATATTGTATTACATTGTATGTTAACCAACTGGAATTTATTTATCTTATTTTGCTATTACTTTAGTGTTATGTTATTTTTAGTTTTTTAATTTAAATTCAATTAGCCAACGTATAGTACATCATTAGTGTCAGATATAGAGTTCAATAATTCATCAGTTGCATGTAACACCCCCTGTTCACCATATCACAGGCCCTTCTTCATACCCATCATGCAGTTACCCCATCCTCCCACCCACCTCCTTTTCAGCAACTCTCAGTTTGTTTCCTAGAGTTAAGAATGTTTCATCGTTTGTCTTCCTGTCTGATGACTTCCCATTCTGTTTCCCCTCCCTTTCCTTTTAATGCTCTGTGCTGTTTCTTTAATCTACATATGAGTGAAACCATATGATAATTGTCTTTCTTTGATTGACTTATTTCACTCAGCATAACACCCTCCAGTTCCATCCATGTCTATGTAAATGGTAAGTATCATCCTTTCTGATTGTTGAGTAATATTCCCTTGTATATAGACCACATCTTCTTTATCCATTCATCTGTCAATGGACATCTCAGCTTTTTCCATACCTTGGTTATTTTGGAACATTGGGATGCATATGCCCATTTAGATCGTTTCATTTGTGCTAGATAGGTTTTCTAGTGAAATAATGAATGATATACATGACAGTAAAACATTTCTATTAGGAATTATTTGTGAGAATGTTTTGTTATTTTTAGAATAAATATTATTTTAATATCAATATAGATATCACAGGGAGTGACTGTCATTATTAGATGGGCCTACAAATCCAAGTAATTAGAAATTATATATTTTTTATTTTGTTTATGTCAATTACATCTACCAATGTACACCATATTAGAAATTAAAACAGAAATTCACAAAAATAAGAATTTATTTACAAGTATAAATAGTGAATCTATTGCATCAATCAATGTATACCATATTTGAAATTAAAATGAAGATTTAAAAATTATTTATGGATTTATCTATCTATAATAAATCTATTACATGCTAATATAAATGACATTTCTTGAGGAAAAATAACTTTTTCAAGACACAAAATTAGTAAGAAGAGTGACATTTTTAGTGTATTGCATATATATAATATATATAAATCTTATCTATATCTAATAATATATATTACATATATACAGTAAGATTTCCATATTTGGATGCAGATATGTAGTTGGAAAGGAGAAGAGTATTTTAGTAATCTGTTCAAGTAAATGCAGAAGGCTTTGTTGTGTACAAATATCCATATTCTTGTACATTAGAATTCTCTGGTCTTTCTTGCACTTTGCATCTTTTCTCTGTGCATGATTTTGTAACATTATGCATTGGTCATTTTATAAATTTTATAACTCACTTGAGTTACCCAGTTCTTGCAAATGTTAACACATTTTATTTTACATGAACAAAAATCACATTTACCATTTTCATCACCAATTTCATCAGAAAAGTCTTTACTGATTGGGAAGCTGTCAGGATTACAGGGACAGATCTGAGTTTTCCAAAATTCAAATTTTCTCTTTTGAGATTGAACTTTATAGTTGGCAACAGAAATTGCCAATTGATTTCCTCAAATTGACAGGCTGATGCTGCACATTTTTAGGAATATGTCTGCTTCTCAAGTCTGCATGATCAGTTTGCTGCCAAAGACTCTTTCCTGTAAATATGGTGTTCCATGAAAAAACTGGCTAGTTCAGCTTGCAACTCAAATAGTCACGCAGATGATTTCTTTGAGATAAACTTTGTACCTCCACATGTAGCAGAAGTACTTTATGGATACTTCCCTTTTCATCAAAAGGAATATTTAAAAGAGGGGCACCTGGGTGGCTTAGTCCATTCGGTGTCCCATTTTTGTTTTTGGCTCAGGCCATAATCTCAGGATAGTGGAATCAAGCCCCTAGACTGGCCCAGTGTGGAGTCTGCTTGGGATTCTCTCCATTTTCCCCTCCTTGCTTGCCTATGTATGCATGGGAACTGTTTCCCTTTCTCTCTCTAAAATAAATAAAGAGAATCTTTTATAAAGGCTATTTAGAAGATATGAGATCAAAAATAATACTTCATAAAATTAGTAATTTTACTGATTAAGAACAATCTTAAAAAAAAACATTTTTTTCCTACTGGTATTTTTCCATTATCACAGATATACAGTGTGTTGCATACTAAAGTTTTTGCCACTGTTACTTTGAAACCACCAGTGCAAATGTTAACACTATGAAAAAGGTGGTTAACATAGGAGCATATTATGGAAATGGTTGTGGCTTCCTAGCCTCCTTGAAAGCATCTCAGAGATGACCAGAGTCTGTAGACCTCACCTTAGAAACCAGTGTCTCTGTTCTCTTGAGCTCCTGTGAGCTGTGCTGCCAGTAACCCATCCGCAGGATTATCTTTAGGTATGTCTGAGTTTGAGAACCTTGCCCAGAAGCCTCGCATGAAAGAGTGAGTGGGTGAGTAAATGAAGAAATGAATGAGTGAATGAACTTGGCTGTAGCTGTACAGTATTGTTTCTGTTCCTCAAACAGATGAAGATTGCTTCTATGTTAGGATGTTTTGCTATTTTCCAGAAAGGTTCCTACTTCTTGTAAAGCCTCAGCCCAAATATCACAGGCCTTCCCCAGTTCCTCAAAGTAAAGTAGCCACTCACCTCCCCCTTTCTATCTGTCATTTTACTTCTCTACAGTGCATATGTCACCACTGCATGTATTTTTATTTTTGTACCCAGCACATGAGAGCCACTTAATAAATATTTTTTAATGAATAGACACATGAATAGCCCAGATAATTCCTTCAACAGATACATATTAAGCATCTACTGTGTGTGAGGAACTATTGATAAAGTCTTTGCTGTCAGTAACCTTAGAGTATAATGTATATGTGGGCAGACAATAAACAAGCAAAATGCAATCAGTGTGAAATAACAATTATGTTATTTGTGTTAATTGCATTTGTTAAGGAGTGGCACACATTGTTAGGAAAGTGTGTTAGGTGGGATGACTTTCTCCAGGTATTTTTTGTAGCTGTATGGTTTTATTAACAAAATACAACATGCTCACAAGCTATCTGTCTATTCTTTTCCCTGTGCAACCTGATATTGGGGTTGTGATGGCTGGCTGGCCAGGCTGCTCTTTCCACAAAGGCTCTGCGGTTCTTAGAGGAGACACCATGAGTAATCTTAGCACAGTAAGACTTGTTGCACATAAGCAGCACTTAGAGCTCCTTGATATTGTGGACCAGGAGCTCTGGAAGCCACCTGGCAGTGCATGCTTTGCTTTTTTGCTCCTCCTGGAACTGATGTTGGGCATGGAGATTTGGCTCTTGAGTCTTCTGTGTACCCTATGGTCAATGCCTTTGGATTTCTGCCAGTTACACTCAATTCTGACACATGGGTGTGATGGGTACCAGCTGAACTTCTTGGTTCTCTTGATAATGATCTAGGGCTTCACTAGGGGTCTGGGAGCAGCCATGATGCCAAGTAGGAAATGATTATTTTCCATAATCTGTTGTGAATTTTCCAAGGAAGCATTGACTGTGCTAAGACCAAGGGTAAACAGACACTGACTACTGAGGGGAGAGGGGCTGAGATCTCTCCCAGAAGTATTGAACTTTAGGGTTGTTCTACTGCTGTGAGCTTTGCATGTGTTATTTGTCCAGACTCACTCTCAACTTTCCTGTCTTCTGAGGAAGTGGCCTGAGTCTGAAGCTTCTCTCTCCCACATGGTACTAGTTGAGGCCTGGGCACAGATTCACACAGGACTGGCACAGTCATACGTGTGGCTGCTTGCAATGCAGGCATCACAATGTCCCTGGCACACCGGCCACACCCACACAGTAATGAATTTCCCCAGCATCCCCTTATTTTCAAATCAGCCCTGTGTGTGTACCTTCAAGATGAGGCTTTTCCCAGAACACAGTCTCTCTCCCCCTTTTTATCTTCACTTTTCTCCAAATGAGCTCTAGAACAAATCAATCTTTATTTCTTTACCATTATCAGCCCATCCGTAAATCAGTCTTGCCCACTCAGTAGTTAGTGTGACAAGGCCTCTGACTGTCCATTGCCTGCAAATGGTGCCTCCCCTTTCTTTTTCTCATCATAGCCAGCTATTCCTGGAGCATTGGACCCCTGCATTTTTGACAAGTGTCTTGTCTGTAAAGTCATTTCTTTATTTTTCCCCCTTTCCTCTTCCTTGTTCCTGGCAGCCACTCACAGAGCTCCCCCCACCCCCAGGCATTTATCTGGAGTGCACCCAGCACATGTCCATGGCTGGCTCTTAGGTAATAAAAGCTGGCTTTCAGTAAATCATATCAGTAAGGAGATCCATAAATCTTGTCCTTGCCTTGAACACATCAATCCTTATTGCCATGAGTACTGCAGGCATGAGTCACTTGGTCTGTGCACTAATTCTGGACCCAGTCACTGAGTAGCAGTAATTGAGTAGGGAAGATGTCTTGGAGGAGATTATGCTCTAGCAAATTGGTGTCTTCTGGGCTAAATGGTGAATTACCGATTCAGGGAAATGGTGGTGAACTCAGTGGACCCCCATCTGCCTGTCCTCTTGCTAATGTACTGATGAACTCGCTTGCTTCTGTGGCTCAAAGGTTATGCCATGTTCAAAGTGCACAAGGGTATGTGAATGAGGAAGGGGGAGGGAATTGATTTAAAGAAGCTCTTTTCATTGTTTTTGCAGTGTTTAAGACTTCATCACTTGTCCCATCATGACTATATGGCAGTCACGTCATAAATATTCTAACAGAAAGGACACAGTAGGCAGATATGCCTTAGCACCCTAGCACTGGCTCATTGCTAGGGCTCAGTTAGTGCACTTACAAAAACAGTTAGGGAACCTGATTTATAGTGTTATCTCAAGGATGAAGCTTTGAACCCAGGGTCTGGGATGTTTGTTGTGCGACTTCAAGTTCACAAAAATAGAAACTCCTTTGGTCCAATGGATAAGTGACTTGCTCTACCCTTGTGTGGCATCTGCCATTATCACAGTGAGGTGGAGGGGAAGGCACAGGTGAGAGGAGGTTGGGCAGTATCTGCCCTTTTGCCTGGTCCTTCCCGTCATTCACACTTAGCACAGATGGGGTAGTAGTGACAATAGAGATTGGAAGCAGCTGAATGTGAACTAATGTGATGACACTGGAACCAAAATATGTTTTCTTGAATGCAGAAACATCTCAGACACTTGGCAGTGTCCATCCTTACACTCCACCAAAGCCCCATGAGCCTGGAATCAAGAGGCCCCTGCTCGGGTCAGCCAGAGGAGGCAGGGGCAGGCAGTGGAAACAACGATCGTTTTCTAATTAGAAACTCAGGCTGGCCTTTTCCCCTGGTGCCCCGTCTCCCTTGTATGCTAGCCACTGGCTGGAGTCTTGCCATGTACAGTAGAGCTACAGCCAAGGGTCCTCCCTCTTCTCTTTAAAATCTGCTTCCCATATGGCAGAGGAAACCTAAATGGGTTGCCTCTACATTCCTTGTCTTTCAAGAATACAGACATGAAAAAATAACAAAACTTTTTGTGATAACAGTAGAAAAATTGGAGGTCATGAACTACCATCCCATTTATTTTTATTTCCCTTAATCTTACACTATTTTCCAATTCTTCCCTCCACAAAGGGCTGGGTGGCATAGCTCCAAGACAGAAGACAGTCATCTGGCCTGCCCTGGACTCATACGAGCAGTAATAAACTTTTATTACAACCCCACAGTAAGATTTGGGTTTATTTGTTACTGCAGCATAGACTAAACAATTCTGACTAATACATGATGGTAAAGAGGAATCTGTTTCTGCTCCGTGAAATATAGTTGCAGCCCCATATGAGGAAGGAAGGTATTAAAAATATTGTTTATTTTGACTTTAAGACACCCAGAAATATAGAGCATTAAATAGTCACTGCCCATCTATATGCTCGATGTGGAAACCAGAGGATTTTCCAGTGCCAGATAAAGTGATAAAACTATGATGTATTCTGGGCCTTCACTTCTGTGCTCATTCCTTACATCTCCTGGGTTCTGTCATTGGGTGTGTCAGATGCAGGATCCCCTACCACCTCTAAAATGTTATTTTTCTTCTTGCTAGTGTATTTGTTCTAAACTTACCCATTGTACAACCAGAAAGAAAGCTTGACCTTAGCCATGCAACTGGAATTCATATTATTATATTAGTGCTCCAGGTACAAATCACACTTACAAATGCATGTGTTAGTATGCCAGAGCAGGGTACCATAGGCTGGAGGCTTCTATGATGAAAGATTACTACCTCACAGAACCGGCTTCTGCAGGGCCAAGATTAGAGTGTCAGCAGAGTTAGTTTCTCTGAGGCCTCGCTCTTTGGCTTGCAAATGGCTGCCTTCCCACAATGTACTCTCATGGTCGTCCTGCTATGGATGCCTGCCCCAAGTGTCCCCATGTGTTTTCCTCTCCTCTTCTTTTTCTTTTTTTTATTTATGATAGTCAGAGAGAGAGAGAGAGGCAGAGACACAGGCAGAGGGAGAAGCAGGCTCCATGCACTGGGACCCCGACGTGGGATTCGATCCCGGGTCTCCAGGATCGCGCCCTGGGCCAAAGGCAGGCGCTAAACCGCTACGCCACCCAGGGATCCCTTCCTCTCCTCTTAGGACACCAGTCATAATGGTGTAGAGCCTACCCTAAAGTCTTCATTTTAACTTAATGACCTCTTTAAAGAATCTATCTGCTAATACAGTCACATTCTGTGATACTAGGAGGGGGGCACTAGGGCTTCAATATATGAATTTGGGGGAGAAGACAGTCCTGTCTTTTGCATTGTGGTAGGTTAATTGAAAAGTAGCCACAGTTCTTCAAGCCCATGTCACCTCTCCACCCCCTTTGCAGGTTGTGTCCTCAAGAGGTGGCTTCTCTCTCTCTCTCTCACTCCTTGAACCTGGGCCAGCCTTGAGACTTGTTCTAGCCAGAGAGTGCAACAGAGGTGATAGTGTGTCAGCTCTCAGTCTCAGGAGTCTTGCCGACTTCTGTTCACTGTCTTGAAAAACCACCACTGGCATGAAGGCAAGCTCAGGCTTGGGAAATGACATGGAGTAGAGACTGATCACTCAGACCAGACTAGGAAATCCTGGCCAGCCAGCCCAGCCCTGTCCATGGAACTGTCTGGTAGCACATGGTTGACTGCAGACCCATGGGGGACCGCACTGAGGGCACAATGACTCCTCCCACCTCAGACCTATAAGCTAAGTAAATGCATATTTCCTAGGCATGGTTCTGTCCCTGTGTCCACAGATTACCAATATGATGATCATAATAATTATAAAACCCTACTTATCCAAAGGGAGTTCCCAATTAGAGCACCTTTCCCTATGTGATTTGATTTTCACAACATTTCCATTAAGTAGGTATTTATTCTTGCACCATTTTGCCTAAAAGGAGCATCTGAGTTTGAGAGTTTATGTAATATCAAAATGTTGGTAAATCAGTAAGTAATGGAGCCTGTTGTCAGGTCTCTGTGCTCTGGCTTGGGGCAAGGGGACGTGTCATTCAAGCACCGCCTCCCTGGGCAAGAGAACAAGCTCATCCTGGTCTGCCCTGTGCCCTTGTGTCCCCCACAGCATGCTGACTGTACAGGGCTCCTGGTAGTGAGCAGCCTTCACAGAAATCTCCCTCAAGTGGCTAAAAAAACTGAGCCTTTACTTTCAGGATTTGTCTGTTTTCCTTTTAGGCAGTTGATAAATACAAGAGGCCTAAAGGGTAATCTCAGTCTTCAGGGCTTGGCTGTCTATGACTCTCTGCATCTTAGGAAACTATGTCTGAAAAGAAGTGCTAAAGTTTACTGGAGGAAGCACACTTTTCTGAACATGAAACGGGACATTTTGGAAGTCTTCCTAGAGGACCAAAATCTCCCCACACTGCTGTAAATAGAGGCACACAGGGCAGGATTGCAAAGAGCGTATCCAAAGATGTGTCCTTCCACTCTATCAAGTATGGGTTTATGGTGTCGGGCTTCAGCCCTGCGGAGCCCCAGAGGCTGCTACCCCATGCATGAGGAAGACTGAGGTAGAGGAGGGGAGCCCATTTGAGCAGAATTCATTTCCTGTGATATCCTCTTTATAAACACACTTGTGCTATGTGATTTTGAAAAAAAGAATGTACTCAACATATTTCTGCTGACAGTCAAAAACATAGACGCTGATGTTTTTAACAGCATTTTAAAATCTATCCCCTTCCGGCTTTATTGAGATACAATTGACATAGACCACTGTGTAAGTTTAAGGTGTAATTTTTAAACCGACAAATAATACCTACCTTTAGATTCAGTGAATCTAATGTCAAATATTTCTGGAAATGATTTTTGTTGTTGTTGTTTGTTTTTAGTTGATACAGCTTGAGACTTGCCTGGGACATGAAGCTCTATCTATATGTCTGCATTTTCAGTGAGACACCCAGGAGTCCCGCCGTCAAGATATCAATAGAGTGAACCATAATAGAAAAAATTTAAACTGCAAGCTTTAACTTCCTTCCATGTTAATATCACATGTTCCTTCCTGAGTTAATTTGATTACTTCCCTATTCTCTTATTCGACTACATCCATATTTAAATGGCCATCCAATTTTATCCTAATTTAACAATGGTACTTTCAGGGCACTCAGAGTGAGTTCAACGTCAGTGAATTTATAATGGCTGATAGAATTGCTAAGTACATGAAGAGGCGCCATCACATATAATTCTAGCGTATTTTACAGTGGAAGCAAGAGAAATTTCCTTTCATTGACATAAAAACCCTATAATTCTTCTGAAAGCCAAATAGCCAAAACCCAGAAAAGGTTGAATAGCTAAGCACACTGCTAAGAGCTCTTATTACTAACACTTTTGCTCTTTCAGAAAAATCGACCATAGTTCATGGTTTTGCACACAGCAGAGTATAAGCATGGCTAATGGCAGCCAAGTGACACTTGACAAAATTAAAGTCCATATTCCTAAAATTGTTGCTAGGTTTTAGCAGCCACTAATTTGCAGATCCAGGAAAATTATAGCAGGACTACTTTCTTAATTGAAATTATCAATTTTTATGTGTGGAGAAAAAGGGGATCACCATTGTTGCTTTTATTTCTGACTCAAGACAGATATAAGTTTATCACAGTTTTTAGCAAAAGCATGAGGGACACTCTGTACACTCTTCAAGTGGGTTGCAGAGAACACAAATCAAGGTTCCTCTAAAGGTGTATCAGTACTGTCTTTGGTGAGCATAATCTAGATATTCTAGAAACATCGAAAAAATCTAGAAAATTCTAAAAGCAAGTCACTATACATCCTTTCCAAACAACATTCTTTAACTTGAATTGTGGCTTTATACTTTGATTGATTCAGTCTATTATATTTACAGTATACATATACTAAGTACACACATAACATAAATGACATGTTTATAATCAAATATATATTATATGACATATATGATAAACTGATAAATATATAACGATTGTATATTTATGTATAATATATATATATTTCAGTTTGTCCAATGTTTTCCCTCTCTGTATATCCATATCTATATATATTTATCTATTTATACATATGTATCTCTTCTTGGTTTTGTTTCCCTGGAGATCCCTGATTTAATACAGTTATCTGTTATGATTCCTGTTTTACAGTTAAGGAAACCAAGGATCAGAGAGGTGATATGACTTTCCCAAGATCAGAAAGTGGAATCAATATTCAAGTGAAGACTTCACATTCAGCTCTCTCCTAGATTTGTGATGCCAGAACAGTCTGGCTTTAATCTATAGGGAGTTAGCCAAGTAGTCTAGCTGTTGGCATCAGAGAGTGCTATCTGTCAGAAGCAAGAACCAGGTAAGAGCACCTGATCTGAAGGGAGTATCTACTTTCTTTTTCTCTCTCTTTTTTAAAGATTTTAAGTAATCACTATACTCAATCTGGGCTCAAACTCACAATCCCCATATCAAGAGTTGCATGCTCTACTAACTAAGCTATTTTCTGTTTTTTAAAAGATTTATTTATTTATTTATTTATTTATTTATTTATTTATTTATTTTAGAGAGAGACCGAGAGAGAGAGAGAGAGAGAAGGGGTAGACAGAGAATTCCAAATACACTCCCCCACTGAGTGCAGAGCCCAAAGTGGGGCTTGATCTCACAACCCATGAGATCATCCCCTGAGCTGAAACCAAGAGTCAAATGCTTAAACACTTGAGACACCTCTGTATGTATCTCTGGAGCTTCTCTTTCTACAAGCAGGAGAGGACTGTATCATACTGACAGCCCCACTAGGCATAGAAGGATGACTGGATATTTTGGAGGGAAATTAGGGCACAAAGGGATTTCTAAGGAAATGTATGGAGGTGGAGCAAGTGTGATGTGCCCCCAGGACCACGTGGGATTAATAAAATTAGAAGTAGTTTGGAAGTCAAACAAAGAGGTTTACACTTGGTTCATGTATTTATAAATATTTATGGAATGTTGGGGTATAATGTGGGATTCCCTGAAAAAAGAGTGAGCACAAATAAGGAGTTCATATTCTGGTGAGGAAAATAGACAACAGGGAAACGATTATGTCATTACAGGCATGAAGATAGAATTGCACAGATCAGAAAAGTCTTGTCTGGAGTATTGAGAAAGGCTTCTGGAAGGAAGTGGTATCTTATGGAATGGGCAATGGTTTTTAAAGTACTTTGCAGCATGAGCTACATAAAGCAGACATGTTCTCCTAAATGGAGTAGTTTGATTTTTTTTTTCCCCAACTGGCAGAAACAAATTTAATGAATGGAGAGGATTTTCTCACTTCTAGTTTTTCCTTCCATAATATATTTTTAATCATGGCACCTGCTACTACTTCTCTGTGCTAGCAGATGACAAATGAATGAACACGTTGCAAATGAATATTAATGAAAAACCATAAATAATGCATCATACTTATTTAGACAGGTTTTTTTGTCATCATTATTGTTTTGTTTTGTGGGACCATGTGCCTTTTTTTTAATGCACACTAACATTGTCCTAGTTGAGAGGATGGAATTAAGCACACAAATGTCACAGTATTCCACAAAACGCACCATGAGCTGATCTGAGGAACCCCGTGGATGGTGATAGGAAACCTGTTAATTCTTTTTAGAAGGAAGAAATAAGGTAGGAAATTCTAGCATTTACCAACCACTTCCTATTTTTCCTGATATTTGTATGAACTCAGTTGTCTGTTACAATAATACAATGAGGTGGGCATCAGAATTATTACTATTTTGAGATGAGGACAGTGAGACTCAGAAAAACTCAGTGACTTGCCCAAGGATATGCCATTAGCATGTTGCAGAGAGTGTGAAATAAGGCATCCTAAATCAAGACTCCCGTATTAGTGGAAATAAAACCAATAGAAGATAGACTTACATATATATGTGTATACATATATATACACACATACATACACACACACTCACACACATATATATGAAAAAAGTCTCAATAAAAATCTGTCAAGCACAAAAGTGTATCATACTTTCATCAAAGTGAAAGGAAGATACAAGCTCCAGGGGCAACAGGACTGATCAAATATCAGACTGCCAAAGAAGAGCTTGCTGAGGACCAAACGTCTATGAGTCTTAGATATGGTTGGATCCTTTTTAGCGTGAGGTACTCTTTTTATTTTAAAGTACCCATATTTCAATATACTGGAAACTGTGTCCTTTGCAATTACATAATTTATGATGAAAATTTAAATATAACTGAAAATATATAACAAATTATGTAGATTTTTAAAGCACTTTTCAGAGCATAGGAGCAAACATTTTGAAAAATGCTGCTCCATTGGGACTCTTCTCACATTTGCCAGCTCTCCTGCCAACCACTCTACACCACGCCACGCCCCATCACGCCACCTGCTGCACCACGCCACACTGCATACCACCATGGCGTATCACACTACTTACCACACCATGCCATGCCATACAACACCACACCACTCCACATCACACCATGTCACACCGGGTACATTGTGTACCTGGCCAGCTCCTGTTTATGTGTCAAGACCCAGCTCAGGCTTTGTGTCCTGGCAGTGGCCCTGACTACCCCAAGTGTGACTGAATATATTTCCAGATGACATAGCACAAGCTTCTCTCACAGAAGTGTTCACATTGTCTTTCGTATTCCCATTCTTGGAAAACAAAGCCCACATTCCCTTCTCTTGGCTGAGTGCTCTCACGGTGCCTGGCATGGAGAAATTCTAACCGACAGAACTGCACATCCATGATGCAAAACACACGGATGGAAATAAATGTACATTGGCGCAGTGAGAGTGAGCTCTGAGGGTGATGTGTGATCTGCCCTTGTGCGAGGGAACGGGGCCATGGTAGAAAGCTACTCTTGTTCCCTGATGCATCTCTGAGGGAGAGGGCAAGAAGGCCAATATATTGCATGATACTATTATCTTCATGCTGCTTAATTCATATAGATGAGGAGACAGATGCACATTTTCCCTCTTAGACCAAACTTACTCCAAAAAGTATTTTCATCTTCCTAATGTCTCAGAGGATAATGAGTATCACCTTCTCCTTGAAGTGCTAATTTGAATAGTGCTAAATGAAGGTTTGGGTTTTGAAACTGGGTAGCAGCATAATGCTTGCTTGATCCTGCCACGTAATGACATGGGGTGAGTCACACTGGACGAGTTCCTGTCTTGACTCCCCATCTGCCTCACAGAGCTGTGACCGTATGAGAACAACATGAAGAACCCTCAAAAACCATTGGCGTCCAATAAGTATCACTTCCCTGTTCTTCATCTTCTAAAGGGAAGAAAGATAAAAATCACAGGAATGCATTCTGGGCCAGACTTCCCAAGATTTCAGAATTGACGCATTTACCCCAGATAATTTTTTGTTCTGCTATTTGGTAAAATGAGAATCTGGTCAGAAATCAAAGCATGTGTATGTTGATTTTCACTAATGAGGAAATAAGTGGATCTTCATTGGTGGACAGTGCTGGCTGCTTGGCAAAGGCTCCAATTTGTCTGTTGCATTCTTCTAAGTGTCTTGTGTATTCGCTAAGACCCTTCTTCAGATCTCTACCTCATAGATGTGAAAATGACTCAGAGGGAGACACAGCATGCCTTAAGTTGTGAGCTGCTGTTCCAGATATAATCTGGCAAACAAAACACACCAGCTTTTCAAGTGTGATGTCTCCTCTAGCTTCCCTCAGAATAGACTCTGTGAAGATGCAAATCAGAAGTCTTGCTTGGGATGTAGTTTAACCTGGGAAACTTGCATTATAATTGTCTCTATCAAACACAAAGGAATAGGAAGATTTTTGTGAGTTTTTATTTTATTTACTGGTTGCTTTTGTTTTGCTTTGTTTTTGTTTTTACTTTTCCTACTCCTAGCCTTATGTAAGGATTGCTATAAAATATCTATGTCCATCCAGGAAGAAGAGTGAAATTTCTGTGGGACATATATGTTTCTGATAAATGAGTTAACATCATTTCCCCCCCCTTGGGCTGGGGCCAAATGACTTAAAAATTTGATCAAATGTGAGCCAAGATGGAAGTTCTATTTCTTGGGAAGGTCTTCAAGGAAAGTGATGGATGGTTTTAAAAGACAGCTACAAATCTCTTGACATTGCTCCTGTGAAGAAGTGGTGTTGATATGCCTTCCCCTTGATCTTACTGCCACTATATATAGATCCCACATAAGAACAGCTCTTGCAGTCCTTGCCAAAAATGAAAATTTGCCAGTCAAATAAAATGGCTAGTTTAAGTCATTAGGTTTTGTGGAGAGTTTAGTATGAGACAACAATAACTCAAATGGTGACCATCATTTCTTAGGTATCATATTAGACCTACCTGTAAAACAAGAGTTTTAACTCACCTGTTTGTGAACATAAATGTTTAAAGAATAACTCTTTAAAGGGAAAATTGGAAGGCATCATTTCATTAGTTACATTTGGATGCTTCTTCTCCTATTAATTCTGCTTGTTTTTCAGTGAAATTCTTTTCATAAGAAGGAGAAAGCATCATTAAATAGAAGAGAACAGATATTTCTGCTCCAATGGGACTATACGTCCAGTACTTTGCTTTGTCTGGGTGTGAAAAATTGGGGCAAGAAGTAGAGAGAATGAGGTTGGCTGAGTCTCTTTTGGCATTAGGTGGTCACTTTCTCTGTTCTCCATCCAGGATGGTCAAGTTGAGTCTCATTGCTGAACGTCATAGCAAACCTCATGGGCTAGCTGTTGCAGAAACAACATTAGCTGAGGACATCAGCCTTTCCTAGTTGTGTGGCTAAGGAGAGATCAGAAGACTCATGTTTCATGCTGGACAGTATACTGTCTTCATGAATATGAATAACAATTACTGAAAAACTAATGTAGTGGCTAGTCTGCCCTGGATGGAAAATATGGAAGTATAGCCTTTCCAGAATATCTGGAAAGACATGTATAAGCAGAATATTTACTACCAGCTCCTTGCCTGGTCACATGTAGTATTTCTATATATTCAACTGAGATTTGGTTCTCTTTATCTCTGTCTCTTTCTCTTTTTAAATCTTCCATAAACATGGATTATTTTTCATAATGTTTTAGGAAAGGAGGAGATCTTCTTTTCCTTTTTTTTTTAAATTTATTTATGATAGTCACAGAGAGAGAGAGAGAGAGAGAGAGAGGCAGAGACACAGGCAGAGGGAGAAGCAGGCTCCATGCACTGGGAGCCTGACGTGGGATTCGATCCCGGGTCTCCAGGATCGCGCCCTGGGCCAAAGGCAGGCGCCAAACCGCTGCGCCACCCAGGGATCCCTTCTTTTCCTTTTCAATAAACCATCATTGTTTATTTGACTTTTGGATTAAATATCTGATTTTTAAGATTGCTTTGTGGAAAGGAGGGTAGGGAAAGTCATAAAATCCACATTATTCAACTATACATTAATTTATTATTTTTTTCCAATTCATTGGAAGAGAAAGTCTACCCATAGTATAGTGATAGCCTAAAGGGAGCGGATAAAGGGAAACCGGTTTGTGCCTATCTTTGAAATGTTTCAAAAATAAACATTCCTGGGATGCCTGGGTGACTCAGTGGTTGAGCGTCTGCCTTTAGCCCAGAGCGTGTTTCTGGAGTTCCGGGATCGAGTCCCACAACAGGTTCCCTGTATGGAGTCTGCTTCTCCCTCTGCCTATGTCTCTGCTTCCCCCTTTCTCTCTCTGTGTCTCTCATGAATGAATAAATAAAATATTTAAAAAAATAAGAAAAATAAACATTCCTTTTTGAAAGCATATGGTGGTCAATTTTCTATTGTTCTTCTTTCTGAAAGATGACACCCTTCTGCCCCAACCATAAGTAGTGTATCTAGTGTTGCACTTTGCCGATCAAAACTGACTCACTACCACATTCATGCTTCAGCAAAGAAGGGGTGAGTTTATTTATTTATTTATTTATTTATTTATTTATTTATTTTTCAGAGAGACACACAGATGTTTCTCACATCACTTCTACTCATATCCCATTGGTACATATTTAATCATTTGGCTCGGGGCTTGGAGATGAAGTCTGTAACTGGATATTCATTGCCTTTGCTGAAATGAGTGGGATCATATTACTAAAAGAAAAAGAGAAGAATAGATCCTGAAGAACAATGAAAGATCTGTGCTCTGACCATCAGAAAGATGTCAACACTCTTGGAAATAATAGAGCAACACAGGAAAAAGGCTCTGGGTCTCTGTACACCCATGTGGAGTACCGTTGCTTATTGGCTCTGTAGCATGATCTTACCTCTGTCTTAGTTCGCTCGGGCTCAGGTAGCTTACGCAACAGAGATTTATTTTCTCATGGTGCTGGAGGCTGGAAAGTCCAAGATCAAAGTTCAGTAGGATTTGGTTTCTGGTGAGAATTTTCTTTCTGGCTTGCAGATGGTTGCCTTCTCACTGTGTCCTCAAGTGACAGAGAGAAAGAGAGAGCTGTAAGGATACCAATCCCGTCATGGAGTCCCCGCCCTCATGACCTAATTGGAATTTAATTACCCCCCAATGGCCCCACCTCAAAATACTATATATTGAGGGTTAGGGCTTCAGCGTATGAATTTAGGGGAGACATATTCAGTCATTAACATTGTGACTTGTTATATGATAGAGGATAAATTTTTATTGACTTGGGATAATGTGTTTGCATCTATTTATTTTAACAGCTTGGCCTTTTTTCTACATAGTACATGCTCCAAAATGAGCATATTACTTCTGATATGGTTAACTCCGTGTAGCGCAGAATAGGATGATTCCCTACTGAGTTAGAACAGCAGAAGCTATTCTATTAATGTCAACATCATCTAAACTTTGTGGAGGCAGTTAAATCACACTGTTGATCTCTACTAAGCTTGTTGTTGACTAAAATCCATAAGCCTGCCTGTCAAAAGTTACTATATAAAATCTTCTCCACTATAGTATTATAGTCTTAGATTTTTGGACTTCTGCAAATTGGCATGAGATAATTCTCACATTAGTCATTTTTAGAATGGCTGGCTATTTGGAAGGGTTTAGTTACTCTCTCTTTCCTGCTTTTCAAAGAAACAGGAACACAAATGCACATTATCTCATAGTTCACTGCAAAAATAGCTATAGAACTATCTGATTCATACACACAGAGAAAAATGATGCTGTTCACTAACTGTTGTGGTTTTAATTGTAGTCCCCCAAAAGATATCTCCTAAGCCCCAGTACCTGTGAATGTGACCCTTCTTGGAAATACGGTCTTTACAGACGTAATCAAGTTAAGTTAAGATGAGGCCATTCCTTGATCAGTGTGGACACCAACCCAATGGCTTCCTTAAGAGGGAAAATTTGACTCACAGACACACACAGAGAATGCCAATAGGGTGGAAGGGACTGGAGTGACGTGTCTCCAACCCAAGGAACAATCTTGATTGCCAGCAAGGCCAGAAACTGGGAAGAAGCAGAGAAGGACCCCCTGCTACAGGTTTCAGAGGGAACATAGCCCTGCTGACACCTTGACATCAGGTCTGGCCTCCACAACTGTGAAAGAATACATTTCTACTGCGTTAAGTCACCACGTTGATGGTGGTTTGCTATGGCAGCCCTAGGAAATGAATAAACTAACTATGGGGCTTGGAGAAGGTAATCAGTCCAAACCTACTTAGATCATCTTTCAAATGGGAATACAAATGCATTGCTGTTATAAAGATTAATGAAATATAATATGTAAAATATCTCACGCTATTCTTAACACATAGAATCTGACTCAATGAGTGTTAGTTCTCTCTCTCTCAACCTACAGACTATGGGAGTGGGGAGGCCGCGCAGAGAGCGTCTCTATTCCCATGTGTGGGTAGAAGTTCCCTTCATGGGTTTACAGCAGCCCACTCACCATCTGTGAGGATAATAGGAAAAACAGCAACTGCCTCTATTTTTACAAACAAGGACATGGTAGTAAATATCCTCTCCATTCTGGAATCCGCATGTGCTGTGTGTTTCCCAGTAGTGTTTGTAACTGAAACATTCATGGCAAGAATGTCTTCAGTTTTCTTTGTCATATTTTGACCTGAAATAATTTTGCTTTTCTCAAAAATGTATAAAGTAATTACAAGAAGACTTTGTCTTCCTGAAAGAGATAGCACATGTATCTGTTTATTAACTAAATCTTTCCTATTAGGTCAATTCCATGTTGACTTAAAAAATATTTTAATGATAGCATTAATGTAATCATGTTGGCAGAGGCTACAGAAAAGGATAGAAGGCAGTTTCTTGGGAGTAATTCCAACAAGGACCTGGCTTATTCCAGGAAATGGCTTAAAGAAACTCTTATTTAGTTAGTTTATCGTGTGCATGGTGACATTATGTGACCCTGTGGGCAGAAAAATACTACATTTAATATGGAGACAAAAGGAAATGGTCATATCCAGAGTCCTATCTGTATGAAAGATATCACTCCAGGAGATGTGCAATTTAAAACCTAGATGGGAAAGCATAATTTCATTTCACGATGGAGGAAGCACTAAAATCCAAGGATTGATTGATTGATTGATTGATTGATTTTTAAGTTTTTATTTATTTATTCATGAGACACAGAGAGAAAGGTAGAGACACGGGCAGAGGGAGAAGCAGGCTCCTCACAGGAAGCCCGATGTAGGACTCGATCCCAGGACTCGGGTTATGCCCTGAGCTGAAGGCAGACTCTGCTCAACCGCTGAGCCACCCAGATGTCCCTAAAATCCAAGAATTTAATTCAACCTTTCAAGATTATGTAGTGGAAAACTAGACTTCAAGCCTCTGTTTTTGATTCTATGGCTCTTTCCATATCAAAAGGATTCTCAGTGATGTAACCTACTACTTTTGGTCCTTCTAAAAAATAAGTAGCTAGAAGAAAAGAGATGTCCTGCTTTTTCCCTCAGTGTTGAGATCTATTATAAACTGATATCATTTCATTAATTAATATTAATAATAACACAAAGTTTAACGAAACAAGATGAAGATCTAACTCCCCACCCCAAATCCTCTTTCATACTTGAAGCCACATTTTATAGAATTGGCATTAATGGAGATTGGGGAAAGTAAGAAATATTCAACAAATAGTGCTGGGAAAATTGGTTAATTATATGAAAAATAGATTAAATTGTTGGGAAGTCTGACTGGCTCTGTCAGAAGAGTGTGCAACTCTGGATATCGGGATCATGAGTTCAAGTCCCACACTGGATGTAGAGATTACTTAAATAAATAAAACTTTAAAAAATAGTTGTATCCCTACCTCATACCACACATACTAATCACTTTCAGATGGAGAAAACCTTCCATGTAAAAGACAAAAATGTTGAAACTTTTAGAATATCTTTATGATATCAAGCCATAAACAGAATGAAAACTGTATTTTATGACATTAAAATGAGGAACTTTCGTTAATCAAAACACATGGAAGACAAACTATAACTTGGGAGAAAATGATTTTGACATATATAACCAAAATACTTTTTTTTAAAGATTTTATTTATTTATTCATGAGAGACACAGAGAGGCAGAGACATAGGCACATAGGCAGAGGGAGAAGCAGGATCCATGCAGGATCCCAAGGTGGGACTCGATCCTGGAGCCTGGGATCACACCCTAAGCCAAAGGCAGACGCTCAACCGCTCAACCCGGGCACCCCCCAAAAAGAATTATTATCAGAATGTATATTTGAAATTTCTATGAATCGATGAGAAAAAGACCAAACGCATCAGAAAAAGTTGGCAAAAACATACAATTTCATTTCATAGAAAAGTAAACACAAATTATGAATAAATGCATGAAAAGGTGTTCAACCTCATTAATAATCATGAAAATGCTAGCGAAAATCCTAAACGTGTTACTATTTAACACCCAAGAGATTCAGGGACATTCTGGTGTGACAGTATTAAGTGCTGGTGAGATACAGAACAGCGGGACTCTTGTACCCATCCTAGGGAAGTATAAATCAGTTCTCTCAACAGTTACAAGGTGCACAGACTCGAGCCCTGGAGATGACGCTCTCACGTATATGCCCAGAAGAAGTTGTAGTTCACGAGAATGAAGGTCTGTAAAGGAATGCTCAAGGCATTGCTTTTAACAGCAAAAAACCAGAACACAACCACTCAACTCCCTATCCAATTTAGAATCGATAAATACATGGTGGACTGTTTGCATTATGGAATATAATCAGCTACTTCTAGGTGCATGGGTATAGACAAATTGAGAAAATGTAGTGTTGGGTAAAATAATCAGGAAAAGAAGTATGCATAGAGTATGGTTTCATGTACATGAAGGTCAAAACCTTGGAAAATAACAGCATTATTACTATATCATTATTTGTGTAATAAACCTATAAGGAAAAAGAAGAGGGAGTTAACACAAAACAGGATAGTAGTGATTCCAGATTATGAAGGAGGGAGAAATGAAGGAAAGTGCAAAGAAGGGATTTCAAATCTATTGGCAATTTTCTATTTCTTGAGACCGATGATGGGCACATAGGTATTGCTTTTATCATTGCCATGTTAGATATATTCTTCTCTACAATTTTGTGTGATAACGTATGTTTTTTCTGAAACATTTTAAGGTTTCTTTGAAGCCTCCAGAAGGAACACAGCTCGGCTGACACATTGATTTTGAACTTAGGATTTCCAGAACTCCAAGGATGAATTTGTGCTGCTTTTGCCACTAAACCTGTGACACTTTATTCCGGCAGGAGTAGGAAAATAATGCTCATCGATGGCCTCAGCCTCCCACACTTCACTGGATGCCTGTTTGGATGGGAAGCAAGCGGTTGGGGTCATGGCTTTCCTGCTTCAAGCTCCTTACTGGATTCCTTTTGGGGGGAGAAAGAAGAAAAGGAAGAGAAGCAGGAGTCAAGGTAGAAAGCACTGCTGAACCACATGAAAGGCATTTCCTGACCTGGGGACTTAGCCAGTTATACCCTCTCTGCCCAAAAGGCTCCTCTCCTGCCCCCAAACTTCTCACCTGCGCGGTCTTGCCATCAGTCATCAATGCCGCATCTCCGGAAGCAGTTCCCTACTCCCCATGCCCTGAACACCGGCAGAAGGCTCCTCTTCTCACATCCTGAGCTTTCTCTTCCAGAGGAGTCGCTGTCTGCTGTGGTGCCTGTATTGCCGCGTGCTGGCTGCACAGGGTCCCGTCGGGGCCACAGCTCCGGCAGTGCAGATGCTCTCTGCATTCACCTGTATCCCCCTGGTGCCTGCACGGCCCTGCTGGACACCGAGGCCTGCCCAGCCCTGTCTGCTCACACCTGTGCACGTGTACACAGAGCCCCAGACTGGCGCTGTGTCCCCTGCTCCATCTCCCCTTCCGTGGATGGGATGCAGTTCTGCACTTTCCCACAGTCAGTGCCTTTGCACCAGGCTCTGGCCAAGTGATAAATTCAAGCGGCAGACACTGAGCTGCACTCAGGTTTGTCCTCTCCCTTGGAATAGCTTATGCCTGGCTCCTTCCTTCAGCCTTTCCCCCGCTAGAAGCCCCTAAATCCTCAGGCCAAGAAGCCAGCCCGAGCCAGCTGCACCAGGTTCCCATGGGTGCATGGTCATGTCCAGATCCCACTTTCTGGGAAAACAAAGGATTTTAGACACACAGCAGGTAAGACACCGAGACGAGGACATTACATTTTTGAAGGGTAGGGTACCCACCAACAGTGTGGAAGGCGTTGGAATCAGTGCTCTTGCTCTGCAGTGAGCCACCTGCCCCTGGAGACAGAGGAGGCCCTCCCTAGCCACAACCGGCCCCAGGGAGCCCGTGTTGTCACCTCCCCTCCAGCGACACGGAGGCGGCGGCGGGAAAAGACATTCATTGCACTTACAGCAAATGGTCAGCAGAAAACAGAATATGCATCCCACCCCAGGCCAGAATGTTACTTATTGTTTTAATAAACGTTTACCAGTTTTTGAGAGCGCCCTGTAGAAGGGCATGGAAGCTGTCTCCCCTCCCTGCGGCGCGTGAAGTCATTCGTCTGATTTGTACACATTTTCTGCAGCTGTGTAATGACTATAAACCTGGAAAAAAAACATAAAACTTGAAAGAAAGGTGTTGAAGTCAGCCTTAAGGTACTAAATTCCTGACAACAGCTTGTAAAGCAGTCAGGAAGGCGGTGCTGTGGGGTGCTGGCCATGTCGGGGCACCGGGAGGGAGGAGGCGGCCTGGTGAGCCTCGCCTGACCAGGGTGCGGCCCGGCGGGAGCCAGGCACACAGAGCCTGCAGCGCAGAGAGCACACCGGGCCCTTCTCCGGCTATGCTATTACTTTTCTCACCTCTCTTCACTGAGTACTGGAATGGAAATGTGAATGGAAAGAGATACATTTAGGATTATTATTACTATTATTTTTAATATGGAACATGTGGTTGGTATTCCTAACACAGAGCACTTTTCTCCTCTTTACATCACCATTATTAGTGGGGATCTTTTGAAAAGTGTTTTGACTATATAAATACCAATTAGCTTTCTCAAAATTAAAAGCAGGACAAACTTACGAAAATATTTTTATATAGTAGGCATTTAGCATGGAAATTTTTGTTCCTCTCAGCTCTCCAATAATATATATTTTGTGCAATACTCCCCACTGATGGTATGTGCATGCTGTTGCCCCGAAGCACCTCCATGTCTCCCTTCTAGCCATGGCAAGCCAGGTGTTTCTAGAAATTTCTAGACCTTTTCTAGAAGAGCTCTGGGGGATGTGATACACTCACGAGTCCCATTTAATATCTATAGGGCTGTCCTGGGGGACAAACTGAGTCCCGCGGTTGTTTGAATCTAGTGGTGGGGACTTCCGAGCTCAGTTCTCATCTCTTTCACTAGGCAGAGATGCATCTTGCTCCCATATTTCCATGCTAGTTATGGGTCTAGCTCTGGAAAACAGAATATGAGTAAAAGTGGGATGTGCCACTTCTGAGCTGAAGACCCTTCTGTACACTTGCCCCTGTCGTGGTGATCCCCAAGGTGTGGATCCATGTGACATGTCACAAGTGAAACAGACTGATCCACTGAACCTCCTGACTAGAGGATAATTGCCCCAGGACTTTTAAAAATATTTTATTTATTTATTCATGAGAGACGCAGGGAGACACAGAGACACAGGCAGAGGGAGAAGCAGGCTCCCTGCAGTGAGCCCAAAGTGGGGCTCGATCCCAGGACCCTGGGATCATGACCTGAGCCAAAGGCAGATGCTCAACTACTGAGCCACCCAGGTGCCCCTCCCCAGCACTTTTTTATAAACCGGAAATAAAACTGATTCAGGTACGCGACTGAGGTTGTCTGGCTTGTTTTCTTACTGGCTTGTTTTCTTAACCTGACTGATGCATACACTCTGTGAAGAGAGGCAGAAAGGGGTGTGTGGCATGAGGTTGGCCTGGGAACCCTAGAGTGGACCTTGAGAGCCCACGTGGGACACTAAACACTGAAGTGTTCAGACTTTGGGATTAGTACTAGTTTGATACAGACTGTGTGGTAAGTGTAAAAGTTGGTCGCTCAGATCTTCAGGAAAAGCTGTTGCAGGGACCAGAGCTTAGAGTCTGCACCCACTGCACCCACGGAGGCCGAATCCCTGCATCTCCTAGGCTGCTCCTGGACCGAGCATGGTGGGGGCAGGATACTGACCAGGAACCCCCCTAATGGGCAGATCCTGTGCAGGGACCCACACTAGCTTGGCTGAGAATTCCTCAGAGCTCCCCTGTTCCCCGGGGGCTCTTCTAACCTATTCCTTCTTTCCCTGTCTCCTTTCACAGGGGGAGACCAGCATGGAGGCTGAAGGCTGCCCTGCCTGTTCCTCCCCCCTTTATCCTTCACCACCGGTTCCCTCAACAAAGCTCCTGTTGCGCAGCCTCATAGGTCTCAGCACTTCTTAGGGGTGCAGATCGTCACTGTGGCCAAACAGGGAGACCCAGGGGGTAGAGGGGTAGAGGGCAGTCCAATCAGTGGTGAGAGGAAGCCGTAACCAGAAATATTCACCAGGAATCGGTGCCAAGGGAGGCAGCAACATGTTCCATGGGCATCTGACACCTTCCTGGAGAAAAGCATGGAATGAAGAGAGTGATCTAACAGTCAGAACCTTCACCTGAATCTACAACCTAAGGTCAAATTATGCAAATAAGGCATACCGAGATTTAAATCAGGACCGGCCTAAACTTTGTAGGGTCTTATTCCTGCAAGAAGACCAGGTGCATTACAGGGATATGAACCATGACGTTTCCCCAGCACGTGAAGATGGTTGATTAGATTTGTAATATCTCCACAGGTATGTGGGGAGGTGACATGCTGTGGCATCCACAGGGGAAGTGGGTGTCCCTAGCTCTGCCCCTTTACTCGGAGCAGTGGTTTTCGTGTCTGTACCCATCCACGGTCTTTCTTCTGCCCCACCGGTGAAGGGGGTTTCATCCATTTCCATAAGACCTTCTCTAGGGTGTGCAACACTCTGGGAGCCCTTCCCTTGGCTTCCTTTCCTACTGATGGAACTTCTACCTGGGGCCAAGGTGTCAAAGCTAGATGCTCACCTTGCCCAGCCGCTCTGCAGCGAAGGGTGTCCTTGGGATCCGGTGCTGGCCAATGGCAAAGGAGGAAAGATGACAGGGGCATTTGAGCAAGATTTTGTCTTTTATAAGGAGAAATCTTTCTCTCTTCTCTGTCACCGGGTGAAATTGTGTGAAGAAGCTGAAAGCAGCTGGAATGGCTAAAATGATGATTAATATTTCATTTATTTTTTATTTTTTATTTTATTTTTTAAATTTTTATTTATTTATGATAGTCACAGAGAGAGAGAGAGAGAGAGAGAGAGAGAGAGGCAGAGACACAGGCAGAGGGAGAAGCAGGCTCCATGCACCGGGAGCCTGATGTGGGATTCGATCCCGGGTCTCCAGGATCGCGCCCTGGGCCAAAGGCAGGCGCCAAACCGCTGCGCCACCCAGGGATCCCGATGATTAATATTTCCAAACAAGAAACAAGATACATGGACTGACCTCTTGGCGCATAGACACAATGTGGAAGCAGGTGCATTGAGCAAGCTATGATGGTGCCAGGGAAGCGAGACATTTGTCATTTTCGAGATCTGGCCGCAGTCTCATTTCCTTTTATCTTGTTATGGCTTCAGTTTGGGGCAATTTGCCTCAATCTACTTTCCTCTACTTCCTGTCCCTGAACTTTGAAGTCTGTCTCTCAAAGCTCTAGCACATGTGGAAGAGCCAGCGATGAGCCACAGAGGCCCATGGCAGGATGCTTGGGGCTGGGTGGGGGAGAGGTGCCCTCCCCAAAGCTTTGAAGGAATTCTGCATACACCATAATGTGTGAGATCAGAATCAAATCACACAAAATCACAAATGACCTATATCTAGTATATTACTATCATCTAACTTATTTGACTTAGTAAAGCCATTAAAAGACCAGCTTTGAGTGATAACCAAAATAACACAATACCACTTTTTTTTTTTTGAGAGAGAGAGAGAGAGAGAGCATGTGGGGAGGGGCAGATGGAAAGGGAGAGAGAGAATCTTAAGCAGGCTCCACGCCCAGCGCAGAGCTTGTTGTAGCGCTGGATCTCACAACCCTGAGATCATGATCTGAGCCGAAACCAAGAATCCAAGGCTTAAACAACTGGCTCAGCCACTCAGGCAACCCACAATACCACTTTTGAAAAGCCACATACCCTTCATAGTAAATATTAAGAGACTGACTTAATAAAGGGGAATGTGGTCACAGGAACAAGGGTAAGTTTTAGCTGATATCTCTAAAATCAGATAATAAAATGTATCACTCTTAAATTTATGATTATGGGTGTGTGGTTTAATATATGAAACCAGATAGGTGATTTGGGTAACATGATTTATAGCAAGTGCATTCCATTATTCTTTACCACTCAGGGTCTTACTGATTTCTACAATATTTCACTTAATTAAAAAAAATTTCCTGAATTCATATACTATTAATAGGCTATATTAAGGAAGAACCTAGAAGTTTAGAATTAAGTAACTTACCAAAAGCTCATTTTCATAAGACTCATTTGTTTGTTGAAAACAAGCAAAAGATTTAGAAATTGATGTAATAATGAAATATATAAAAAGATCTACGACAAAAACTGAATGGATGCAAATACTGTGAAAATAATTTGTGTATAGACACTGACCATAAATATATTTAATTTAGTTTTATTTTATTTTTTAAAAAATATGTATTTGTTTATTTGAGAGAGAGAGAGAGAGAGACAAGAGCAGGGGGAGGAGCAGAGGGAGAAGGAGAAGCAGACTCCCCACTGAGCACAGAGCCTGACTTGAGGCTCCATCCAAGGACCTGAGATCATGACCTGAGTTGAAATCAAGAGTCAGATACTTAACTTACTGAGCCACCAGGTGCCCCTAAATATATTTATTTACTTTTCTTTCCATTACGTTTTGAAGTTATATCTCTGTTTTGGTGCTTTCATCAAATAGAGAACTCAGAGAACGATGGTTTTATATTTTCTGACAAAAAAACTAATTTAATGGTAAACTTTTAGCATGCTAGAGTAAACAAACCCCAATTCAAGGAGCTTGGTAAGGACCACGGAGCAGCTTCCCGTGTTCCAGGCTGAGTGGTGACTACTTGGGCCTGTGTCTCAACCTCTCTGGACCCCACATTTCTTACACCATCTGATCCATAAAAAGGGATAATGATCACAGTCTGCAACATTGAGAAAGAAGACATGGGTCAATGAAGCTCGTTAACTGTATTTTCACTCACGGACACTCTTTTTGGTCATATGGAGCATATGTATTTTCCTAATGATTCCAGCACATTTCAGAGTGGCTTTGCAGCACCTGCGTGGTCGTGGCACCTGCGGTGTCTGGGACCCACGTCCTGCATCCACTCTGATCCTCTCTCAGCTTCTGAGTTCAATGCCCGTCTCCTGTCCCTGGCCAACGAGCTCAGAATTCGACTTTAATCTCTTCAATATTTGAGCCCCGAAAGTCGTTGCTTTGGCTGCTGCCAGGGCTTCCCCATGCCGTGCTCATCCTGTTCTTGCTCACGCTCGGAAACGCACCAGAAGCCAGGCTCTGGAAGCTGTGAACTTGGCCTCGGGAGGCAGCAGGGTGGCAGACAGGCCTTTGCCCAAGAGGAGGCTTGGTCTTGGGGGCCGCTGGTCAACTAGAGGGCAGTAGGAGGGATTGCTCTGCCCCCTCATGCCCTGCTGGTACCAAGCTCTTTAAATTCAAACAGAGACCCCCCCCAGGCAATGGCTGCAGCTTCCAGGTCCATCTGCTTTGAACGGATCCTTTCCGTTTTGATCCAGCTGGGCAGATGAAATCTCAGTGGGCTCCGTGTCATGTACTGGCAGGGCTGGCCTGACTCGAGGGTGAGCAAACCTCCTCCCATATGGTCTCATTTCAGAGGCGGTGGAGACACCCAGATGCCTCTCCTTGCTCACCCTTTACCCACATGTCCATTATTACAATTTTCACGTTTTCCAAGTTTGCTGAAAGTTTCTCCCTAAGAACGTTAGGGAGAACTTAACCCTTAGGTGTAATGATTGGTGAAAATGCACACCCCACTGGTAAATCACGCCACACGGGGTTACACCGATCTGCGGATTGAGAACCTGTGGGCATGTCATTCCCCTTTATTTACACATTCTCCCTTTGCACGTGGATGTGAGAGAATGACGATGACATTTGGTAACACGGTAAAATAAATGCATTAAACGTGTGGAAATTGATGATGGAAGACTCACCAGAATGAAGAAGGTTGTTTCCTAAAAGGAGGATGTAGATTTTAAATTTAATTTTAAAGATCATAGGCAACAACCCAGCCACAGGATGCGGGAACTTGGACTTGTCCACATGGAGTCGACATAATTGTTTCCACTCTGCAGCAGAGGAGGCTGGGGCCCAGAGGGCTCCAGCGGGCTGCCTGAGCCGTCTGTTCAGCATACGCTGCACCTACTATAGGACAGTACATGATGGGCAGGCCCAGGTCTGTCTGGCTCCAAACCCCTTTCCTAAACATTTTGCCACTTGCTTTCAAAACATGGTCCTGAAAGCCAAATTTGTCCCCTTTACGGTTTTGCCTGAATCAAGCTCTGGATGTAGGTGTTTAAAGAGAAGGGTGGGGGGATGGGCTAGGTTTAAGACATACTTCTAGTGCATATTCTTAAAAGGACATGCAATCTCTCCCACACAGGTAACGTTGAGGAATTAATCTTGCTTCATCAAAAGAAATAGCATGGGACCGATGGGGAGCGCAGGTACATTAAATTCCTACCCGAGCACGGTTTATAATGCTGCAGCATTACTCACATTTACGCTGTGTCTGACTTTTTTTTTCCAAAATGCCTCATTTAAATGCTGACAGATTGGTTGGCATCGTGAATGTCTTTGATATGTAATCATAAAATGGTGCCTTGTGAAAACGTGGTATATAAAACTGCTGTTACTCAGACTAATTTCATGGTAGCATTTGATTGACAATAAGGGCTTGTGCAAAAGCTGGTATCTGTTGAGAATGGGGGGTTCAGTGTGGAATGTTGTTATTTAGATGATATTTAAGACCCTCTTTGCTCATTGCACTCTAGAAACCGAGAAAGCAGCACATGAAGAGGGAGAAACAGCCTGTGTCCCGGCCAAATTCCTCCTTTCAAAGTAGCTTGTGCTGATTCCTTTTTTCTCTGGAGCTCCAAATTAATTTCCATTCATTTAGCAAAAAATCTACAACATTGAATTTTGTACATCTGGGGCGGGGAAGGTTATGGATATCCCCACCATTCTCCAAACAGCATGTTTCTTTTGTTTTGATGTTAAAACACTGAAATGCAGGGCCTGGCTTGTCACTGGAACCGGTTGGGGGGAGGGGAGAGGTTGCATATTGCTTGCATTTTCTCATTCTCTTTCATGATTTCTAGAAGCTTGAAATCCTCTAAAGGGGAATTCCTGGGATGAAGACAGGCAAGTGGCAACAATTTCAGCAGCATATTTCCTTTCTTTTAGAAGATTTAGGCAAAACGTTTTATGTCCTAGGTGATTTCTCCAAGGACAGCCCCTCATCCCCGACCCCCTCTGACTGTGCCTTTGGTGATTCTGTCCAAGCAGGAGTCCATGACCTGGCTCTGGTTCGGGTCACGTTTCTGCAGGTGTGGGTTGTTTTCATCAGATTGGTGGGCTCGGAACTCATAGCTGGGGTCAAGCGTGCTTCTTGTCACTATATGTCTGCTTTCTTGGCTGTTTTCCTTTGCTTACCTGAAAGCGATTGTCACTTACTCCAGAGATGCCTACATAACCAACACATTCCAATCATCTCAAATGCAAGGAACACCAGTGTTCATTTAAAAGGAACATAAAAAAATAATAATAAAATAAAAGGAACATAAAATAAAATGCGTCACCTTTAAAAAAAATACATACATGGCCCTTGGTAACCAATGAATGAGCAACTGGCTATGACCCTTATCCAAGAAGCCTCTAAAATTGTTTGTCACTGTGTGTGTGTGTGTGTGTGTGTGTGTGTGTGTCTTTTGGGTAGTTTGATATTTTCTTCCTCTTTCTGGAATATTCTAATCATTTTAATCATAGCAATGAGATGGCATTTCTTTTGCTTATATCCATTTATGTTATAAAGGAGTCATAAAAATAACAAGTAGCCCATCTTTGAGATTATTATTTGACAGATAAATAAACATATCTCACTCTTTTTCCACAAAATTTCCAAGGTCAAGGGTGTGCAGAAGGATAAATCCTCTTCCTGTAAGTGAACACGGTGATTGTGGCGCATCTACCATGCATTGAGTCCTTCTGAGTGCCACCCTTGCTAGACGATAGAGTAATGGCTCTCGAGCTTCTGCATGAGCACACGACAGGCTGCAGTCCTCTCTCCTAGGTCAGGACATAGAGGTTCAGCAAATTTCACTGGCTTGTCTCATGTTTGCAGCTACTAGCTATAGAGTCTGGATTTAAAACTGTGGTTTCTCAGCATCGAAGCCTGTGAGCGGCAATAATTGCCTCCCTGAGTACCATTATGCTAAGTGTCCCTTTCCTATGACCCTGAATCCCAGCGAGCAGCCAGTGAGTCCACACCTGGCCACTTCACCTCAGAAGGGAATTTTAAATGCACGAGGTGTAGGCTCTTGGCACTCTCCTTGAGTTTAATTTCTTGATTAAACAACAGGCCTAATTCAGTGAAGAATGACTTCAGTTCTGCATTAAAATTCCTCCCCATCTCCATTTGAGTTTAATGCTGAGACCATGTGGATCACAGAGTTGCCAGGATAGAGAGGTGCACAAACTGTGTGACTGAGCTATAGCTCCTGCTGTTCAAATTACTGCTTCTGTGGCTTTGACAGTTATAAATACTGGTGCCTTTTCTTTGCAATATTCTTCTTTTCTGCAGCAGTTAATACTAACCTTCCTGGACTATTGACAACTCCTGAATTTTATTAGTTTTCTTCAGAACGTGTTAAGAAGACAACAGTAGATTTTTCGCCTCCTTGTCCAGAGACAGCTATAAAGAGTATCTAATAAAAGTAAATAAATTATGAGTGAAGCAATTCATGAAAGATCAGCTCTGGAATAGCATATTTTTTGCCTATATTGGAGAAAGTGACTTTTGCAAAACTGGCTTGAAAATATTTATTATATGTATCGTTGAATGAAAAAAATGCAAAATACTTAAATGCCAAATATGTGTTAATTCAAAAGATTATTTTTAGACTTCACCCCAGCATAGTGAAATGGAAAGAACATGGGTATTTGATTAAAACCTGCTTGGCTTTAAATAGTAGCTTTAGCAAAAACTGGCATTATAACTGCAGGAAAGTTACACAACTTATTCTCAGCTCATTTTATCCAATTGTAAAAGAGGCAGGTCATCACCCATTTCAAATTGTTGTTTTCTTTTTTAACAAACATTAAAGAAAATGATAAATATACAGTAGTTGTGAAAATTCTAGTCAAAATGAGGCAGCCAAATTCATATAGAAGGTATCCCACTACCGCATGTCAAACCATTATCAATACACTTTAATCCACACGCATATATGTATATGTATGTGTACATGTACACACACACTCACACACACACACACACACAAGAAAAACAAAGTGATACACATCTTCCCAACCAGGAAAAAAAGTGCAAATCCACTGATAAGCTTGGTCTGGAGCCCTGAAGTTTATCTTGCCCTGAATGTGGAAATTGGAACCAGTCAGTGGTAGATGGAATTCAACTCACAGAGCTCTATGGGTCCCTGAGACAAATTACTCATGCAAGCCCCTCCCTGGTTGAATGGGTGGCGAGTGGGGTTTTTCCATTCTTGAATCAAGGATGGAGGAAGTTGTGACCAGCCCCATGGCTGTAAGTGAGCTGCCTACTTGGGGTGAAGGGTGAGTGTGAAGCTGTCCTGGTTGCCACCAGGCCCAGCTTCTTCCCCTCAGCTACTCGAATTAAAGCATTTTCAGAGATGGGAGCCCCACATTGCAATAGGAGAAATTTAAATCTAAACCAGGAAGACAACCACAAGATTTGAGATTTCAGAGGGAAACCTTAAATGAGAGTGAGAAAGACAGGGACCCTCCTCCAGGTGCCTAGAGTGTGCATAGAGCCCTAATGAGAGAAGAAAAAATCTACCAGCAGAAGAGGAGAATTCACTCTCTTAAAATAACAAAGCAATCTAAAGACAGCTTTAAAATAAGATTGTCGAAGATCCTGAAAATGACAGTGGAGGGACTAGTATCCACAGTAAAGAGCTGATGTCATAAAGCAAGAATAAGTCACTCCAGAGCAACGGGAAATCACGAGAGTCCAGGATAGTCATCAGCACAATTCCTGCCATGTAACATTACTCAATATATTACTCATTCCTAAGAATAATAATATTAGTATCAGTTTATTCACCCTGTCTCTCCCACTGTCTCCTAATGAAAAGGGAGAGGAGGAAGAAACAGGATGAATGTTTGACACATTAAATCATTAAAGATACGTGTCAGGAGGATGATACATAGTACACTGGCATGAGGAGCTCCTCTCATTGATGTGATGCCCAACGGAACAGCCATAATATATAAAAATTATTTTTTTAAAAAAAGAACTTTAAAGTCATGGGAAATTGTCCTGAGGGCATGCAGCACATAAAGAAACATTTATTCAATAAAATCTACCAAGCCCCAATGAGAACAGGGAAAATCTCTGGCATTTAAGCAATGATCTACTTCCTACAGTACCTCCTTGGCCCACCAGCTCTAATTTACCCAATAAGTGTTAAACAAATTTACTAAGGATCTTTTGCTTGATAGCCACTAGGTATAAAAGGATGATTGAGATAAGTATCTCAACATGGAAAGTTCATGAAAAATAATCACAGCTAAAAAATACTCAAAGTTTACAGCAGGCTAGGAAAGGTCTTAAGCTTTTTATATACATTATTTCCTTTAAACTTTATAGCAATTCTGTGACTCTTCTTATCTTTAGTGGCCATGAGCGAAAACAGAGGCACATGGGTACAGCTGGGAACTGACCACCAGCCCTCCCCTGATACACACAAGTGGCTTCCCCGGCTGATTCCACAGGATCTCTTGGCAGCTTCAGTGTTTAAGGGAGTGGTCATGGTTCTCTGAGGTTCAGCTCTTCCTTCTCCCACTTTTATCTCTTTAAAAATAAGCTTTTGGGGCACCTGGGTGGCAGTGGTTGAGCGTCTGTCTTCAGCTCAGGGTGTGATCCCAGGATCCTGGGATAGAGTCCATCATTGGGCTCCCTGCACGGAGTCTGCTTCTCCCTCTGCCTGTGTCTCTGCCTCTCTCTCTATGTCTGTCATGAATCAATAAATAAAATCTTAAAAAGCAAAAATAAAAACAAAAATAAGCTTTTGTTCAAAGCTGCCCCCTTTCTGTCACTCATATAATTTCTTCCTTAATGATCTTAACCTTATGTTTATCTGTCACTTGTTTTCCAGTATTTGACGTAGCCATTCCCCTTATTATATTGAAACGTTGTTTTTATCCCAATTAACACCTACAAGAGGGTCACAAAACTTTAGGAAGATATTTTAAAAAATCCAAAACCATATTGTCCAAAAGACTTTAAAGGATGTCTACATAATCTTGTCTTGTCTACAAGGTCTTATTGGAAACTCACATGATGCTAGGGCTAGAAAATAAATAGAAATTTCCTTCTTGTTAACCTCTTCACATTTTCTAAAAACTGCAGTTTAAGCCTGTGGTTGATTCCCTGGTAACTGTAGTTTCCAAGACCGCTAGAAACAATAGAAAAGTCAAGCTGGCATCTTGGATGTACCTATGAGTACTCTTACAACAACACATAATCTGTAACACCCAGTAGACTTTCCATAGCCACGTGATCCAGGGGTTCCAAATATATCTCATAATCTGACTGAATGGCATCACCAAAGACACAATAAGAACACATGCTGGACTTTACATTTAAATCCACTGGAGAAGACCACTCCCTAATTTTTTTTCCTCTACAGTTCCTGAGATGAGGCTGATGCACAGCTCAATTTGAGATCCACTGGATAAGGCAAAAACGATTAGTTCTAACCTCTAAAAAACACTGCCAAACATGCTTGTCCTGGTGAGAAGCAGATCCATGTTCTACCCATCAGTACATCACAGTGCTTACACCAAAATCCTTGATCTTTAGATTCTCTACACCAAAGAGAATTCCCAAAGTGTGGTCCACAGATCATAGACCACACCTCCAGGGGACACCTGAGGCCACAGTGATTCTCCTGACACCACTAAGTACCTACTGTCCCTTTTCACTATGTTGACATTTGCAGTCATGATGCAAAATGCATGCACGGGCACTCTGTTGGTGTCTTGGCACAAACCAATCAGTAGCAGCAAACTGCAATCACAGTTGTATTTTTCATGACAGATACACAGAAAAGAGAAATGTTTTATCAAAAATATTCTTGATTGGGATCCCTGGGTGGCGCAGCGGTTTGGCGCCTGCCTTTGGCCCAGGGCACGATCCTAGAGACCCGGGATCGAATCCCACGTCGGGCTCCCAGTGCATGGAGCCTGCTTCTCCCTCTACCTATGTCTGCCTCTCTCTCTGTGTGTGACTATCATAAATAAATAAAAATTTAAAAAAAAATATTCTTGATTTAAAAAGTTACAATGATGAATTTTATTATTAAATCTTGACCCTCTGGGCATGTCTTTTTAATATTCTATGTGATGAAATGGAAGGTATACCTGAAGCGCTTTGCTACATACTGAAATATGATAGTGCTTTCAAGGAAAAGCATGTGGGCAATCGGGATTGCAAGCCAAACTATCTTTTACATGAAATTCAATTTTTATTTGAGGGAACAATTGACAGTAGAAAAAACGTGAATTGTTAAAATTAGAGCATTTGGGGGACATTTCCTTACAAATAAGTAGAAGGAACTTAATATTTCAAGGAAAACAAATTATGGTATTTCAGGTAAGAAAATTTGAGCCCTACAGTGAAAATTAGGATTTTTAAATAATGCTTGATTCTGCTTCCCATAAGTATTGGGGAGTCTTTTCTCATGAGATTAACAATGTTATTAATCCACATGCTTTTAATGTGACTTAAAACTCTGTATAAGCTGAAAATTTTCAAATAACTAGTGCATGACCCCACAAACAAGGGCAAAGATCGATTCAAAGTTCAAGACAGACCAACGAATTTCATTGTGACAAAGTTTTTTATTGCAAAAAATATATTGATATGGTTTCAGATTCCACACAGGAATTGGCCTTTGAGAAACTACCAGTTGTCAAATTTAGGTGTGGTTTTCGAGAAGAACATCCACCATTCTCTGAAAAGACCACTAAAATATTCCTTCCCCTCTACATATTACATGAGCCTGGGTTTCTTTTACATTGGAACCAAAACAACCTATCACAAGATGATGAGTGCATACATACAAATCCAACAGTCTTCTATAAAGCCAGGCATTAAAGACATTTGCAACAATGTAAAACAATGCCAATATTTCCACCATTGTTTTTATATTTGAAAAATATTTTTATTAAAATATGTTATTTATATCAGTAATGGATATGTCATTATTTTAAATTGCTTAATAAATAAGCATTTAAAAGCCATATTATGCCATATGTTTCAGTTTGGAATATGATTGATATCGATAGATATCAGTCATATAAACACAATCTCCTTGGGGACCCCAAAAACATTTTAAGAATATAAAGTGTACTTGAGAAGAAAAAACTTGAGAACCATCATATGAAGCTTTCTGATCTCTCCTTTTTTTTTTTTTCCTTTTTCCAACCTTGAGGGAGCATACTCCTGTGCCTTTCTAAGATAGAGTAAAGCTAATTTTGTAGGTATAGGCATGCTGGATATTGCTGTGAAAGCATAAGCCTTAGATTTCCCAGAATAGCATTTTTTCACCAACCTTAACAACTCATTAGCAGTAAGTTGTGAGGGATGCTCTGGCTCCAGCTCCTCTTAAGGCATGGAGGAAGGAATGAGATAGGAAGAAATTGAAAGGAGAGAATCACTCTCTAGATATACCAAATTACTAGTTATTTCCAGAATATATGATCCCATTCTTCTGTATATATGTTCCTGCTGCTTGATCTGCTTGGAATCTTCCCGGGCCACATTTCCACTTGAAGAATTTTCACTTTTCCAAAGTTAAGTCCTCCCTGACCACTCTACTTCTGACCCCTCCTCTATGCTGCATTAATGACGTTTATGTTCCTATTAATAACTGTGATCCCAGGATATTCTCATTGGAATCATGTGTTTAGTGGATGCAGAGTGCTCAAACACCAAGGCCGATGTGCAAAAATATTAACTTTATGTATCTGTAACTGGATTTAATTTAATCACAACAGATATTTTGCCCAATTACCTAGGACTTAAAAAAAGTATAAAGTCAAGCAATTTCAATCAATTCGCAGTTCTCCTGTTGGTCTAAATCTTCTGCCTTCCCTGTGTGTCCTCTGATTTGCAACAAAGACTTTGGGTCAGGTGTGGTAGGGAATTGGTGGGGAGGTGTTGTGACCCTTAGGGATTTTCATTTAGGTTCTACTGAAGCATACAGTCATGCATGCCATGATTTACATAGCAAGAACAAATCTGGTATAATGTCAGAAATTTTAGGGGGATTGGCTGTAAAGCAAATAGACTGTATCTGAAAGGGTGTGTATGAGAGTTGAATTGTAATGAGCAAGGGAGTGGCTAGTAATTTGTGTGCGGAAACTTAAAATTAAAACTAACCTCAGCTTTGAGACCACAACAGTGCCACGGAGAGAAACCAAATGTGTTTCTAGGGGTAATTGTTTCAGACGGTGGATCTTAATAATTGTAACCCTGTAAGTATCCAGCATATGAACTTGCTGCAATCCAGAGAAAATGATTCATTCCATAGCCTCTGGATAATAAAAGGTATAGAATTGACTTTGAAGTGGTGAATCTTGTTATAAATTGAATTTTTCTGATCAAGTGGCTTTTGGTCATTTAGAATTCACTTTGAACGTATCCTCCTGCAAGTCCTCATAAAATGCTGGAACTCGGGTGATCACTGTAACCTCAAGACAAATTGTGCACAGAATAAAATCGAAGATGTCCCCTTGTTCCTCATTGTTTCACAATCATGGCTGTACTCGGTGGAGACAGGCAGCCAGTGCCAGGCTAGCCCATTTCTCTTTTCAGCAATTCAATCAGCTTGGCTTGGCACTTTGGAAAACTTCAGTTTTCTAGGGAGCCCTTGGAGAACTACTCTATTCTTAAAGATGCATCCCCAGCTTATGTTCATTCAATGTGTTCCTGAAGGAAACATGACAGGAGATACAAGTGAAATGAAAAGACAGGAAAGACTTGACTGTTTAGGAAAATCCTTCCTGTTAAAAAGGACCATTAGAATCCAATTTGTTTTTGTTTTGGCCTACCAAACCCAATCATACTTGCAAAATTTATATTTACCTTCCAAACTAGTGGGAACAATAATAGATGCAAAGTATATAGAGTTCCTGTATAATTGGCACATTATGTTTAATCTACACTGTACTTTATCTATATTGGTTTTGTCAGTTAACTTTTGCTATTAAACAAGCCTTCCTAAAAGTAAGTGTCTTAAAATCACATTTTATAATATTATTATTGCTTAAGATTTGGTAGGTTGACCAGAAGGTGGCTGATCTCAATGGGCTTAGTAGAGTACCTTTGCCCTGGAGTCTTTAATCATCCTCTTCAGACTCACAGAGTAGCCCAAGTGGATGCATCCCATGGTGATGGTAGCAGTGTAAGAGGGCACATAGAAAAACACAAGGCTTCTTAGAGTCTCAGTGTGGAACTGACACACTGTCACTTCCCCCTTTCTAGGGAGCAAGACACAGAACAGAGCCCCAGCTGAAGGGCAGGGAAATATATTCCACTTACAGAGGAGGAACTCCAAGTTACACTTCAAAGGGCATAGATACTGTAAAGGGTGAGAAGTTAAAGTAGTGTTAGTAAGGATGCCTAGAATATTCTTATGCCCCCAAATTATACTTGATCATCAAAAAAAAGAACACCAATAATAAAGAGATCGTCCAAATAAGGAAATATGTCCTAACACTTTGGAAAACCACACTGCGACTTATCTCAGCCACAGAGAAGTTGTTGGCAAGTGTGCCAACACAAACAGGATGCAAGTTTTTGATACAGACGCAGAGAATTTAAAGAAAAGAGAAACAAAAAAACAACAAAAAAAGCAAAACCCAGCAGCCGATGATATTGTGATGGTTCCAGTGGCAGGCCTCGTACTTACTTCATGACATGGCCAGGTATCTGACTACCAGATGAGGGCATCTGCATGACAGAGCAGTTGGGGAAAAGGAACACACCTTCCAGTGACATCAGGAATATCAAAAAAGGTCCTGGTCTTTCCAGCAGGTGGGGGTGGCATCGCACAGGAACATGAAGAGGTGTGTGACAGCTTTAGGAGAGTTGGCTATTAATATTTATTGAGTACCTGCGATATGCCAGATGGTTTACATGGAGTATCACAATCCCCTCCAAAACATTTTGAGGCAGTTATTTTTATTCCATCTTAGAAATTATCCAGCAGAAGCCCATTGTAGTAAATTAGCTTAGAATCAGGAACCTGTAAGGCTGTAAAGCAAATATAAAAATTCATATAAGTTCGATTCCAAAGCTCATGGTTGGATTCAGCATCAGATCCCTAGTTCTAGAATAAGAGTGACCATTGCTATGGTCTGAATGTTTGTATCCCCCTCAAATCCATATGTTGAAATCCTAACTCCAATGTAATGGTATTGGGAAGTGAGGTCTCTGGGAGGTGATTAGGTGATAAGAGAGGAACCCTCACGAATGGGATTCATGACCTTATAAAAGCCATCCCAGAGAGCTTCCTGCCTCTTTTACCAGGTGAGGACATGGTGGGAAGTCTGACCCAGAAGGTCTTCACCCAACCACTTGGCACCCTGGATCTTGGACTTCCAGCCTCTAGAACAGTGAGAAATAAAGGTCTATTGTTTATAAGTCACTCAATCTGTGATATTTTGTTACAGCAGCCCATGTGGACTAGGACAGTTACCATAAATGTTATCATTACCAAAACCTGGACTTAAAGCAGCAATCGAGTAAAATCTGGAGATCAGGTTACAAACCTGAGATTTAGTTCAGCAACACACCCCAGGTGCTAAAGTTGATTTGCTACATTCAAACCTGATTAGGCTTGGGACTGAATACTCAGATACTCGGCTGGAGGTCCCCTACCCCTTAATGGGCATGTAGAGGATGGATGGGCATCAGAGCCTAGGGAGAGAATGGGCCTAAGGAAGGTCATCTTGCCCTTCTAATGTGGATAGGAAGATGGTGGGGCAAAGGCCTGGAAAGTTTTTTTTGTTTTGTTTTGTTTATTTTTTGTTTGTTTGTTTGTTTGTTTTTTTCCCAAAAGGTAGTCACTGTGGACTAGAAACAGAAGTCAGTTGATCTTCAGAACTTCTTGCCTTCAGCTATTCTACATGTGTATGAACCTCCTAACCCCATGCCCTCTGAGGAAAAGAGTATATATTGGGTGTGAGGAGATTAAGAAATGTGATTTCAGACAATCTATACTTCTTTTCTTTCTTATTAAATCAGGTTCTTGAACTCAAGTCTTGATTCCTCTCCGAGGAGTGTTTCTGTATTGATGGTGTGTGGATCACTTCTCTACTGTGAATTCAATTAATATAATTTATCAGACACAAATGGTGACAGGCACTCCAGTAAGTGCTTTACATTCTTCTAATCCTCATCACAAGCTTGAATAGGTGGTGATATATCAAATCCAGGATGAGGACATCAAGGTTCAGACATGCTTCCAAAATCACATAGCTAATTGGTGGCAGAGCCAAGATTTCAAAAATCTGTCTGATTAGAAATACATGTTCTTTATGTACTAAGATCTTCCTTTCTCTTTATGAGAAAAGTCAACAGCTCAGAGTTCAACTGATTTGGAAACCTCTCGAAACCATTATGATCATCACCATGGAATTTACAACACTCTCTTTATTTCTACAGAAAATGTTTTGTGTTTTGCAGCACCTGTGAGAGAAGGTTTTGTGTCTTCTACCTCAACTCCTCTCATCATTATAACCATTTAAGTCATTAATGTCTATTCTTAAATTAGCAATAATTACTTATCAAATCATTACTGAGGGCTTTCACATAGGATCAGATCAGTCTGTAAAGATGTTCAAGAATTCTCTTCTGTAGGGGATCCCTGCGTGGCTCAGCGGTTTAGCTCTTGCCTGAGGCCCAGGGCATCATTCTGGAGTCCCGGGTTTGAGTCCCACATTGAGCTCCCTGCATGGAGCCTGTTTCTCCCTCCACCTGTGTCTCTGCCTCTCTCTCTCTCTGTGTCTCTCATGAATAAATAAATAGAATCTTAAAAAAAAAAATCCTCTACTGCTGTAAAAGGAAAATAAATACTCCCAAGCAAAATTGTTTGTGTGACATGGATATGGAATTATAAGGAAAATTGTACTTAGTGCAAATTACACAAGTGATAATTGACCTAACTTTCTGAATGCCACTCCTAAGTACTAGCAATGGTAGTGCAAACTAATGAATCTGCTCACTGTACTTCATGTTGCTGGCTGGAAAGTCCAGAAATGGGTTGTTAATTCTGTTATAAAGTGTTATTTTGATTTTAAGAGAAAGAGCAATGAACGAAGATTAAGAACATTGAATCCCAAGTGCTGGATATGCCATTAACTTGTGTAGAATTTTGGAATGTAATTTTCTCATTCTTCAGTTCCCTAATCTATAAATATAGAGCAGACTTTACATGGTTTCCAAGGTCTTTTCAGTCTAAAATTTACATAAATGGAAGTTATATAACTATACATGTACTTACCTTGTTTTTATAGTCAAAATTATTTTCAACCACTGAGTTGTTAATTTCCTTTCATTTTAAATAATGTCATAAAGAAAGACACAGTTAGCTCAAATAAGATGGAACACATTATCACAATAATATGGCGGTTCCATGGAAACAGATGTTTTACTTTGAACATCTAAAAGATAGGACTTTTAAGTTCTTCTTGTTAGCATTTTACTTGCAAATGCAGATGATTTTACCAAGTACCTGGATGGGAAATTGTGGTTGTCTCCCTTAGGGAGGGTATATACATACTCTGTGTGAAAACAAGAGGAAGGATGGTTATTTGGGGAGCAGAAGAGGTGGACTGGAGCCACTGCTATTCATCCTTCCGAGTCTATTTTTAAGTGCTGTGTTGGAATAGAACAACATCAGAGTAACAAAATAGGAGTGCTGGGTCCCTGGCATCATGAGCTGCCATTTCTTTTTTTTTGCCTGATCCCTTTTAGGGGAGGGAGGAGGGCTCTATGGAGTTTATATCATGGCTTATTTATTTATTTTCCTTGATTTTACATTCAGCTGAATACAATCCCCGCAAGTGAATCTTCTATTTCTTATTTCACATGTATTTTTTATTACAACTGTTGAATTTATTAAATACACAGGAAGCATCTAGTAAAATAATCATAACTCTTTTTTCCCTTTAGTCTATAAGTGCAGTGAATTATACCAATAGGTTTATGTTATATTAAAGCATATCTATTCTTGTGATGAATCCTACTAACATTTTGTTGTGTCTTAAACATATTATTGCTGGATTTGATTAACTGATAGTTTATTATGGATTTGTATATCTGGTTCATAATTGAAGTAGATATATATTTGTTTCATTGTATCCATGGTTTTGGATTCAAGCTTATCTAGTTTTTACTCTTTTACCATTTTCTTAAACTTTTTCTATAAGACAAGTGTTAAATTTCGGTTCAAGGTTTGGTAGCAATCTCTTACAAGTCTGGGACTTTTACGAAGTAGATATATTTCTTAACTATTTCTATTTCTTTAATACTTCCTTTTTATTCAAGTGTTTGATTTCCTGCTGCACTGATTTTCAATGATACTGAGGTAAAATTTTTATAAATAAAGGGCATGTATTTCAAGTATAAAATATGATGACCTTTAATTTTTTTAAGTAAGCTCTACAGGCCCAATATGGCACTTGATCTCATAACCCCAAGACCAAGAGTCACAGGCTCTACTGACTGAACCAGTCAGGAGCTCCTCAATTTGATGATCTTTGATAAAATAATATGCTCATGTAAATACTACCACAAACAACATAAAAACAATTGCTATTGTTCCTCCCACACTTAACCCCGGACACACTAATCTACTTCCCACCTATTTACTTAGATCTTTAATTTTTCTCAACAGTTTTCTGTAGTTTGATAGCTTATATATCTAAAAAAGATCTGATGTTTCATATTTTCAAAGCCATCGTAAACATATTTTAAGTTATATTTTCCAACTGTTACTTCCTAGTGTATACATAATTTTTTTTTCATATTGAGTTTACATCCTGTGACCTTGCTAAAACCCCTTGTTTGTTTCAGTAGGTTTTATGGATATATTGTTTAGGGACTTTTTTATATTCACAATCATGTCTTTTGCTGAGATACTGGAAAATATATGTTTGCCTTTTATTTTATTTTTTTAATTTATTTTTCTTATTGCATCATGTTTGCTAGAATTTCCAGTATTGTGTTGAATAAACATAGTAACAGCAGGTATCATTGTCCTGTTGCTGATTTTTGGAAGTCAGTGTTCAGTCTACCAACATTAAGTATGTTGCTACTTGTAAGTTCTTCACCAATGCCATTTCTCAATTTGAGGACTTTTCTCTTCTATTCCTTGTTCCTTGAGAGATTTATATAAAAGAGTGTTGGGTTTGGCCAAACACCATTTTTATATTGATTGTTATAACTATATTTTTTCCTTCCTTCTCTATTCTGTTGAGATTGTGCATTACATTGAATGATTGATTGAATCTTGTGTTACAGAGACAAACTCTACTAGGTCATGGTACATTATTGATTTTTTAATTGCTGGACATATATTAGATTTTTTAGTTATAGCTATTAGTTAGGGTAAAGCTATTTTTCATTTTAAAAAGTCTGAAAGATACAGTAGCTTTAAGAATTGATGAGCTTACTTTTCTCTCACATAGCAGCAAAGTGGAACATTTTAGGCTGGCAAGCAAATCTGGTTTTCATGTGTTCCCAGGAGTTTTTCAAGACCCGCATATGTTTCAGGTCTTCCACCATCCACTGTGGCAGGGCTACCAGTGGCATGACTGAACTTGAGGTATCCCTTTACCCAGGAGCCCCCACATCTGAGCTGTGGCCACTTAAGAAGGTGAAAGTGAAGGACATACAGTAGACTTAGGTCTGCAAGGTTAGGCCCTAAGTGTCATGGTGGCATGCTCCATATCTGGTTCTATCTCATTAGAGATTTAATCATGCCCTACAGAGGAGACAGGAATATGAAATATAAATCATGAACACAGGAAGGCAGGGAAAAGGATTTTTGGTGGACAGGTAGCTGTACCTTCATGAAAGGCTATCCTTTGCTCTTGTTTTCTAGTTTTATTATACTATGCCCTGACACATTGCCTGTGTGATACTGGTTTTGAGTTCATAAAGGCTCCGATGGTTTGAAATTTGAAATTTCATAATTTATATACCATTTAGATAATTTTATCTCTCCTTCTTATATTTGTCTTTTTTAATTTAATTTTATTTAAATCCCATTAATTAACAGATAGTGTATTATTAGTTTCAGAGGTAGAGTTCAGTAATTCATCAGCTATGTAAACATCCAGTGCTCATCACATCATGTGCCCCCCTTAATGCCCATCACTGACTTACCCCAGCCCTCCATCCCCTCCTCTCCAGCAGCCCTCAGTTTGTTTCCTAGAGTCAAGGGTCTCTTATGGTTTGTCTCCCTCTCTGATTTCATCTTATTTTATTTTCCCTTCACTTCCTCTCGGATCCTCTGTTTTGATTCTTAAATTCCACATATGAGTGAAATCATATGATAATTGTCTTTCTCTGATTGACTTATTTTGCTTAGCATAATACATATTTGTCTTTTTTTATTAATTTGTGAGAAGCATATATTAAATTTTTCAGATAAAAATAGGGACATATTTATTTTCCTATGAATTTCTGTTGTCATTTTATAGGGTTTAAATCTGTATTGTTAAAGGCATGTAAGTTCTTAACAGTTATAACTTCTCCGTCTGTCTGTCTGTCTGTCTGTCTCTCTCTCTCTCTTTTTAACCAATATATAATGCCTTTATTTGTCACTGGTATATTTTCTGTTTTACTAAAACAGAGGCTTTAATAAGATCCAGAGTCTCACAGCACAATTCCTACAAGGTCTAGGCTTTAATTGAAAATCACAGGTCATACCACCTGCCTGAAAGATCTCAAACAAAAGACAATCAATAGATGAGGGAAAAGACAGAAATAATGTCAGGATTATCTGACAAAGATTTTGAAGCAGCCATTGTTAAAATACGTCAATAGCCAATTACAAATATGCTGGGAATAAGAAAACACACACACACACACACACACACACACACACACAAATAAAATAAAAATAAAATAAAATAAACACAGAATCTTAGCCAGAAACAGAAAGTCTCAGCAGATAAAAAAAGAAAAGGGAAGATATAAAGAACTGAATGGAAATTTGGAAAGTTTTCAGCTTTCAATACAGTGACTGAAACATATTTAAATGAAACTCTGATTTTGTCATATAGATTCTGAGAAAATGTAAAAGACCTTCTAATAGTTTGAGAGTAGCAATCTCTCTTTTGTAATTTGCAAACGTTTTCCCCCTCTCCCAAGCGTTTAAGTGCCTGCTAAGGAGGCTGCAGAGTCTGGTTCTGAAGGTGAATCATCAGCACAATCTGCAAGGGATCTGGTCTCTAAAATAATAACGTCTGAGAAACTAACCAGAGAGAGGCTCTTCCTGGGGCACATGTGGGGACACATCACAGCCACCTAAGAGCTCAGTGACAAGCACAGGGAATATTCTTCTGTTATTTCTCTTCCTGCCTTACATGGGGAGGTGAAGTGCTGTCCTTCCACCATAGAAAAGAGAAATTAGCAGCAATAGCTCAGGATCACATTCCGCCTTCCTTCTTCCTTTCTCCCTTCTGCCCAGCCTCCCCACCTCCTTTCTCTTAAGTTTTTTTTATTCTCTTTTCCTTTCTTTCGAACATTATCTCTAGGTTGAAATCGTAACGTAATTAATTCATTCAGAATTTGTTTTTCAACTTAGATCAGTTTAGGTAGATGGAATTCTGCAACACCCCCCCGCCAAATTGCAAAAACCTTCGCTCAAGTCCTCTCCTGCATGTCTGATAAAAAGCTTTGCTGTTTCCCCAGTTCTCCAACCTGTGTCAACTATCACCCAGCAAACATAGCCCGGTCTTTTCCAGAATTCCTCTCACTGAATGAACTTTGTGTCTGTCCAATAGTGTTCCTGTATGGCTGAAGAATCAGGTGGCTAATCTTCTGTCCACTTACATTTAGTCAAAACTACCATGATTATTATTGCGTTCCATATTCAAATGACGATTTGTTGAATTATTGATCCATATCTGGCCAAATTCGTTCTAGGCTCTCTAACTAGGAAGGGGAGCAGGAAGGATGTGATCGTCACTCCGGGTGCTTCCAGCCTTGTTGGGAAGCCTGACAATCAGCCACTCAAGTATATTATTGTCGAAGAGTCAGTTGGAAGAAACTTGCTTTGAAGGGAGAAGGAAGAGAAAAGTGAGGTTTTGCACATACTCTGACTTCTTGGTGTTTGATATTCTTTTCTTTTCCCTGCTTATCCCTGAATGGTGTCTTGTGCCTCATCTTTCCTTCATACCCTTCTTTCTTGCTTCCAACCCAAAGTGAAAATTTTTTAGACTCAGAATCTGGAACTGGAAAGACCCATATAATTCGATTAGTCAGATTTCCTCATTTTAGACCAAGAGAAGGACCGGAAGGACAGGGAGACACCCTGCTCTGCTGTGGTTCCCGCCCTCTGGGCACAGAGCGCTGGCGAGGTGTAATGTGGCACACCTGTCTGCTTGGCACTCATCATTCCTGCCCTTGCAGTAAATCATCCGTCGTGTGCATATCCTTCAGTTGTACCAGAAGCTTCTTGAGCCCAGGGATTCCCTTTCAGCTCTCTCCCAGCATGTGCCAGTCTACAGGAGAGCTTCTCCCTCCCCTGTGGGGCATTTCAGGCTTCTGGAGAGACTTAGATTCGCTTGCAGGCTTACTACTTAGTACTGTGGCAAGTTGTCTACCTTTGACAGTTTCCTCATCTGTGAAAGAGAGAAGAAAAGGACTGACTTTCATTTAAAAAGTTGTTAATAAGATCATATGGGCAGAGTTCACAGGTTTGTTCTGGAGGTGATCACAGATTGGCGGGGTCCTCTGGCTCTCCTTCAGCCACTCCTGCTGCTCATTCAACTTCTTTCAAAGCACACCCTCCAGGTTTCCATGTCACCTTGTGATTAAAACCTGGCATTCTCTGTCCAGTCCCCCGGGCTGCAACTCACGATGGCTTTCAGACCACGCACACCACATTTTCCTGAACATTCATTAATTCCCTGTTTCACCTGGGTCTGCCTCCAAGACTAAACTGTAAGCAACTCAAGGTCAGAAGGTGTAAATGATTTATCTCAGTATTACCTCAGTGTCTACCTAACATTTTACTCACAGTTAAGTGCCAACCAAATGCTTCCACGGTGACATATTATTATTCATTGGGCTAGTCGTGCATGAAGCATCTACTGAACACCAACGTCAATCCACTTTTCATACTACTGCTTGACACTGGATTCTTAACGTAAAAGGATCCTGAAGAATTGTTTTTAATAAACCTATGGTAGAATTAGTAATAAAGCCAAATCATGTAGGCTTGACTTGGTAGCTAAATATCAAGCTCAGTTCTTGGTCTCAGGGGTGGCGGTGGGTTAGGTTTCCAAGAGTATCTAACTTCGACTTCCTATCTCCACCTCAGCAGAGCTGCCAATGACCAACGATGGAGGAGGTACAACATGCGTCTCTGGAATGAGAAGTGCTATACTCCTTAAAGACGAAGAGCCCTCACAGCTAGTTCAAGTCACTGCAAAGACCAGAGAGTAAGTTAGGGACCACACATACAATGGCATATACTCTTCTGGTCAGAGCAAAGAGCTCCGCTATCTGCACAAGTCTATTCCGAACTTTTTATGAACATTAAATTGGCCTCTCTCTCTATAAATACCAAATCCTCCTGGCTAGAGAGAAAAGCTATAAATCACCAAAACAAACCAGAGAAATAGATGAAAAAGGGAAAGAACCCTTCTTTTAAGGTCTTAAAACACCTTCTTGTATTTCATCTCTGTGGCCTGTTTCTGTTTTGAGTTCATCCTTGGTTATAGACTCACCAAGTATCGGTTTTACAGATTTTGCGGAGGCCCTGTGTCAACCTTTGCAGGTTGGGCCCAGACATCAGCATGATTTAAGTAGAGAATTAGTCTGGCAAGCATCTCATCAACCTACACTGGAGAATAAAGATGAAGGGGGACAGCCTTATCCAAAGCAAATCGCTTCTAGCTGCCTGAGGAAGTCTGTACAGAAAAGACCTCTTTTTTGGGTACATCTGTACAGATTTCTTTTCTCTGTTTATCTTACTTCCATTTTTTTGTTACATGACTTTCTCACAGCTTTTTATGATGGACATATGTGTATATTTAAAATGTGCTAACGCATACTTAAACACCCCAATGTGTTACATTGTGATATGCATTCAGAGCTTCATTAAAATAGCGGCAACAAAAGGCTAACTACCAGAAAAGTCCAAATTCAGAATTAGTTAGGTCCCATGGAGTGAGAGTTCTCTTCTGACAGTGAGCAAGACATGCACCGGGGAAATATTTATGCTGGTGGGCTCTTCCGTCAGCTGTCTGTGCTTTCCCCTTTGTGCTACTGCTTTACAGGTGCCGAAGAGGAAGGACACCTTTCCAAGCACACAATTGACAATAGTGCCCACGGTGAGGCTTTGTCTCAGGAAGGCTTTCGGGATTGTGCTTAGGTCATGTTCTCCCCCTTGTGTGTACACGAGGCTGCTCCCTCAGAAAGCAGTGACGGGACACGTAGTCGGGAGGACCTTGGCCTCCTTTTGTCTTTGAATCCTCGTCATTCAGCTAAGCCTTGATTCCCATTTGCTGAGATGAGGTCTGAGCAGCATCAGGGAAGAGAATGGCAAGCCTGAGAGGAAGACCCTTTGTCTGCTTTCATTAGGATGAGGAAGGGAGGAACTACCTCCCTCGCTGTAGAGTGCAGTGATCGTGGTGACTTATATCAGAGTGCTGTTATGAAGAATAACTGGGGAAGGATTGCAAATTCAATGAGAAATGTTTATTAATTAAATGATAATAAATGTTGCTTGGAAACTGGCAATTTTTTTCTTGATTGGCAGGACAATGGGGTCATTTTTTTTTTCTTCTTCTTCTCTTGGTTTTGCAAGATTCATTGCCAGCAAGGGATATGTGACTCTTCCTTTTGTCAATTTATTTTTCTAGCCCCATGAAATGCGGCTCTCAATGGCAGGGGCCAAAGACACAGTCGAACTTATCATGTATGAAAGGAGGCCGTCCGATGCCAAGGACAAGCACGCAGAGCTCCATGGAGACCCAGAGGCCGCTGGAGGGTAGAGGACCTGCCTCCATGATGCCTGGTGACGGCACCCGTGGCAGGGAGCCATCTGCCCAGAGTAGCTCACAGGCAAAGGACCAACCTCTTCTTATTTGGGGGCTGGGAAATGGGAGGTCACAGCATGTAGGGTTTCATTGTAACAGAGTAGAGCTGGCCTCATTTGTCAGCTGCTAAGGTGCTGGTATTACAGAGAGCGTTGAAACAGTCTGAGAATTTTCTTCACAGAGCACACGTGGACCTAGTGAGGCACCTGTAGTTTGGAGAACACTTCACAGCCCGGACCCAGGCTTCCCAGGGGAGCAGGAGTCAATGTCCAGCATGGAGCATTTCAAGGGAGAGGCTCAGCCATCTAAAGTACACCTGGGGTCTACCACTTTATTCTCTTCACTGTTATCTTCCCTGTCTTCTTGGTTTTTCTGCCTCACTGTCTGAACCCCTCCTGACCCACTCCTCTTTGGGGGGCCTCGAAGAGCCCGGGACTGTGCTAGCTCCTTGACGTGCGCCAGCCAGGATTGCAGGGAGGCCCGGCCCCTCTTGGTCATGTCAACGGCTTGCTTCCTCCATGTCACTCCATTCCACTGTTGCTACTTCTCTTATTCCTCTAATTTCTTCTAAGCTTGTTTTTTTTTTTGTTTTGTTTTTTTGTTTTGTTTTTTTCCTGGCCCTGACCACTGACTCTCAGTTACCTAGGGTTACCTAGGTTTGACTCTGACTTTCTCTTTACACCTGCTTGATGCAGAGATGGAGAATATCCACCACCAGGGGCTCACCCAAGAATAGTCCTGGCCATTAGAAAGCAGAATGGAGGAGGCACAGCCAGTTCATGGGCCACCCTAAGCTCCTGAGTCTGGGGGCAGCTTACTTCCCAGAAAACCCAGTCCTTTAATTTTTCAAGGAAGGCCCTTTGGGTACCAGACCCTTTCAGCCTGTGTTCTTTCTATAGGACTAGCTCTTAATTTTCAGGGACCATGCTTTGCATTTTTCAGCCTAGTTTTCTGAAACATTTAACAATTTTTGTGGATCTATATATTAGTATGAAACCCAGAAAGTCTAGCAGATATGGTTTCACAGGAATAGAGGTATGATTCATTTGAAGCAGGATGGAGGGGGTGGGAAGGTGGGGCAGGGTATGGAAATTATGGAAAGAAAAAGGTATCATAGCTATGAAATAAAACTATATTTTTAATCATCCCTTGAAAAGTCAGCAAGACACAACGGAACGAGCATAGACTGAAGTATTACACCTTTGTCCAAATGTGACACGTCAATTCCACAGCTCAACGAGCTGAACCTCTTTACCTTCACATTTGGATACTAATACACACCCCACAATACTGTGGTATAAAGTCACATGGTAAGGCACATGATCCATTGCCGGTGCTTGGGAAGGACACAAGCTTTTCTTCCTCCTCCACATTCTTATTAGATTTTTCAGAGTGCGTGTATGGGGGTAATCTTTGTTTTTGTTTTTGCTTTTTTTCATGATCTCCTCTGTTTATTTGAACTGAACTTTGGGTTTAAATTTTGGGGGTTTTTTGGCCAGCCCTTCCTTCCCCAAACAAACACATCATTAAATAAAAAAATGCTCGGTGGTTTTAGTGTGATTATTAATAAAAATAAAATATTCACACGGGGATTTAGAGGAATTAACATAGGTCCATGCTGATCCACACTTGATTACCCATTACGCTTCCATGCCAAAGATAAAGAGGATCTGGGGAAATCCTTCCTCTCCCTTGGAAAGTTTATTAAAATGATAAATGAGGTTTTGGTGGCAGTTAAGCAACTATAACGTATTCTCTTGTGATCAAATTCCACCCCTGCTTGTTAGGGGCATTCTGAGGAGGAGAGCTGGTGGTAGCACCAGCACGTTGCAGTCAAGATTACCAGGACTCCAGGATTGCTGGACACGGAATATGCCAAAACTACCACTGAATATATCATAAATATTTGACATTCTGAAACCTCCCTCTGCATGGATCATTTTCTTAGGATTCATCTCAAGAGAAATAGTCAATATATTAATTTTCCTAATGGAACTCAGCAGTGACAAGGAATAATGAGGAGGCTTCATTATGGCCTCATTTTCCATCTGTCTCAGCCACCGTTGACTATATTCCCATTGTAGTCATAGAACCAGTTAAAACTAGGAAACAATGCTTCTTTCTGGACTGTTATCTTCCCCAAAAAAGCAGGAAGACTTTGTTCAGAATTGAGTATCATAAATACAATCTCATGGTACATGTATGCATTTTGGAGAATTCCTGGGCCCTCAAGACATGTCTACATGTATATATGTAGCATCTTCTTTCTACATCATTTTTCTGTAACGTACTAACATGCTGCCAGAGTTGGTTGTCTGGTAACTTCATAGGTAGTGGCATGAGAATGTTTTGGTATGCTTGCTTTCATGCTTCCAACATATGCCCCCTTGAAGGATTTGTGTGTGCCTTTGTCGAGCTATTTATATCATTAAATAGCATATCCAAGCACAATTTACAATCTAATAGAAAATAAATTAATAAAATGTACCTCCCAGATCATTGTTAAGATTAAAACAAGGCACAGTATGTGCCAGGCATGATATAGCTGACGGAGGCTCGTATTTTACCTCCACAATTGTAAACACAGGGGCTTCCTCACTTTCTGGTTTACAGAACTAAACAAAAGTAGCTGTTGAGGAGTGTGTGTGGATGTCTCAAAGGAAAGGGCAACGTTGTCCATTGGTCTGAGCAGCTGTAGGACCTGCTGGTGGCTCCCCACACTTAAAAAATGTGCTATAATGTTTCTAGTGTTCAAAAGATTGCACCAATTGACCCAAATTTATGTTTTATCTGCAGACCACAGGCAGATTTAAATAATGATGTTGTTATGCACATCATTTCTCTTGCTTGAAACCTCCTATACCCACTCCCCATTCCCAAATTCCTACTGTGCACCCAGGATCTTCCCTGTGTGTAGCTTTCCTGATCACATCCGGAAATCAGCTCCCTGTATTGTAAGCTTGTTTAAATGTCCATGTGTGTGTATGTGTGTCTGTCTGTCTGTCTGTCTATATGTGCAGGCAGGTGCACGTGTGTGCATTTAAAGTGTACTTATCCTAAAATGCCTAGTAGTGTAATTTGCCTATATAATCTCCTGTAATGGGTAGCACTCTCTTAAGTTGGTACTATCTAAAGAGGTCATTGGTCATTAGAAAGCCATGGTCTAGGGAGCAAACAAAAATTTGCAAACAAACAAAAAGAAAACAAACCTCGGTTTGATGGTCTTCTTGGGAAGACCATCAGCTTTATAAACCAAGGTTCCTCTTCCAGCTCCATCTGTGAAAATAAGCTATTATGTATTATCTCTTTGAGCCTGAATTTCTTCATGTATAATAATGTAATAATGTATATCTTGCTGGATGATTGCAAAGATTACATAAGATAATGCATATAAAGCACTTGGCAACTGGCAGGCACAATGAAAGGTAGCTGCGATTATTCCACTTACTGAGGCATGGGGATAGGAATCCATTCTTGTCAAACGTGTGCTCTGTACCTGGCATTGACAGGTTAGCTCTTGCAGCTGTCACTGGGACCTCCTTTTACAGATGAGAAACTGCGTTCCTCAAAGGGTAAGAAATGCACCTAAAGCCAATCTGTGTTATAGCATGCCTAAGACAGGGGACGACCTTAGGTCTGGACCCCACCATCATCTCTGTGCCATGTAGCTTCTCTGGGAGATTTTGTCAACTAGGGGCAGAAGATATTAATCCACTCGGAGTATCTGTCACAAAACTATTCATATAGCAAAGAATTTTAAAAACAGAGTCAATTGTTTTAGGTTGAATAGTGTGCCCCCTGCCAAGGTCATATGTTGGAGCCCCAACCCCCAGTATCTCAGAATGTGGCTATATTTGGAGAAAGGGTCTTTATAGAGGGAATCAAGCTGAAATAAGGGCATGAAGGTGGGATCTGACCCAATCTGACTGATGTCCTTATGAAGAAGAGAAATTTGTACATAGAGATACAAAGAGGGAGTTTGATGTGAAGACACCAGGAGAGGACGGTCATCTGCAAGACAAAGAGAGAGACCCCACCCTCCAGCACTGTAAGGCCACACATTCCTGTTGTTGAAACCTCTCCCTCTGTATTACTTTGTTACTTCAGCCCCAGGAAACCCAAATAAGTGTTCACCAAAGGGAATGTGACATCATTTAAAGTTGCATGAGTGATTTCTGCTTTGCATCATGCCATGCATCTTTGTGATTCTGTTTGTAACTGAAATTAACCTCAGAAGTCTAAGCACTGAGGCCACTGCGAACATGACGCCTGGTGTATATATGATCTGACGCAGTCCAAAAGCTGAGCACTGGTAGCAGGTGCATTGGCTTCATGCAGAAGACAGCCCAAAGCCACTGGGGCCCCAATCTGCACACACTCATCCTACACCAAGAGTTCACAACTTGCAGGTTGTTCATTCTTTCCTAATTTATCTTATCACATTGTAAGTAGAGTCATGAAATCTAAGTTTTTAGATCAGATCAGCTACATGACCTTGGGTCATACTGTGGCCTAAAATGTTTGCTGCCTGTCCCCCTCAAATTCTTATGTTGAAATCCTAATCCCCATGGTGAGAGTGGTAGGATGTAGGGCCTTTGGGAGGTGATCAGGTCTTGAGGGCAGGGCCCATGATGAGATTAGCCCTCTTGTAAAGGACACTACTCACCTCCTCACCCATGTGAGTTACAGTGAGAAAGTAGCTTCAGTGGGCTCCTGCCAGACACGAGATTTGTTGATGTCATGTGCTTGGATTTCCAGGCTCCAGAACCTTGAGAAATAAATGTCTGCTGTTTATTAGCCACCCAGTCTGTGCTATTTTGTGATATCTGCCAGAAGAGACTAAGACAGGAGAGTTGCTTCTGCATCCCCAGGATGGCCCATTGTTCCCTTCCCCCACACCAACCTCCGGAGGGTATATGAGATGAAATTGGCCTTTCTTGGGAAAACACTGCACTCTTTGGAATGTTCGAAGCTCGTTCATGGACTTCAGACTCTTGGAACTTTGTGAAGCAAGTGTTTTGTGTTTCTGGATCTCTATTGTGGAAACTCTTTTCAAAAGAAGCAAAGTCAGTGGAAACCCAAAATGTACAAGTTCTAACCTGAGCAGAAGGCTTGGCAAGCAATGTCCTGTAAGAACGAAGCAGCCAGCATCCTCCCTCTAGAGACAAAACACATTATTTCTATGACATGCTTAGTCTCCATCTGCTCAGAGAAAAGGAGTGACTCTCCCATATGCCTTACCATTGGGCTGTGCCTACCCAGGATCATGGCTCGCCCCACAATGCAGAATCAAATACTAAGTAACTCTAGGCTGCCCTAATGGAAATAGCATATGGGTACTCAATGAGTGAAAACAAATGAATACCTTGATTATTTTGCTCCATTAATAAAGCAACTGCCACTAATAAAAGCAACTGCCACTAATCAGTGATCAGTTTCTAACAATTTTGGTAGATCTGTTATTCATTTTATCTGAAGAATTCTCAAGCAACACCCATCGTACTCATTGTTGAAATTATATATTCATGAAAAAAATTTAAATACCCCCAATTATGTTATATGGTCATATTTTCCACATAAACATAGGCATTTGTTTCCTCTAGCAGTACCCAGAGCCAGTGCAATATGTAATTTGCTAGGCTATTTGGCAACTAAGAATGATTAAGACCCTGCTGTTTGCAGTTAATATGGTGCATGACTTGAGTTTGAGGCCAGAAAAGGAAGAAAGGGTGGTATTGAACTGTTGCTTTGTTTGTGACAGTGAAAGTTCTGTAGCACATTGGGCCTCATTAGGTAGGATATTGCCACAGAAAGGACAAAAGGAAAAAGCTAGAAATAATGATTGCTTGTAATATTTGTATATCCCATTCTTATTTTTTAATAGTTGATTCTAAAGTTGCCATTATAAAGGAAAACACTAGACTCATTGTCTGGATGTGCCTTCCTGTGCCACATGGGACACACCATGTCATGATCACAGACAGCATCGCTCATCCTGCAGAGTGGTGTTGCCAGTCTTGTTCAGCAGTATAAAGAAGGTGAGGCAAGCTAGTGTCAGGATCGAGACAAACCCATTGAAGACGATTAACTAGAAGGAAGTGGGCAAAAATCAGAGATTTTAGGAAGCATTAAAGAAAGTCTGAAAAAAAATAAATGTTTATAAAATGAATGAATGAGTGACATTATTATTATTTTCTTCTGGAAGAGGAGTTACAGAATCCTTCAGATGAAATTATCAGGGAAGGAAAGGCTCTCCTAGGAAATAGGACAAGGCAACAGAGAAAGGCTGTCTCCCAAGGGCTGAGCTTCATCTAGAAAATTTTTTCCCTGTCCCTCCAAACCTCCCAGTGTGAAGAGAGGTCATTTGGGCTCAGTCCTCTAAGCTGCCTAGAGACAAAGGGAATGGCTCCTATGCAGCTCTGTAGTCAGGATGCTGAGTGACTCTGTGGAATGATAATGTCACATTCCTGTGCTCAAGTGTGGCCCCCTAGAAGGTCTGATTGCCAACCAGACCCATAGATGATAGTGACCAACATAGGACAAAAAGCTAGGGCAGGTGAACCTACAGATTGTGCATTAGTGTATCACACTCCAAATGCAAAGTAGGATGAACCCAAAATAATTGCATTGTTTATTTACAAGTGGACTTTTGTCTCCAGTCCTCCAGGACTATACATTAAAAACAATTGTTCAACAGGAAAGAGAGAGAGAGAGAGGTGGAGGGTGGTGCACCAGCAATAGATAGCACACTCATCTTGAAGGCACAGGAAGCTGCGCTGACCATTAGGAGTAAAATGAGCACAGTTGGAATGGAGGCATTAGCAGCCAGTGCGCTAATCAACTCTGTGGCCCTGTGGTCATCGTTACCACCACTAGAAGTAAGCTTGATGGAGTAGTCTCATGTCATGCAGTTAGGAATTGATGCAACACAGAGTTCTAGTCCAAAATATACCAAAGTTTAGCTCCACATCAATACTATTTGAGCCAGGGCCAGATTGCATACCACAGATCTCAGGGAGAACCGAAAAGCAGCAGCCTTCATAAGACCACAGGAGCCACCTTTGCAGGGCTGTACTTCAGGTGGACTTCAGGAATGTTTCACCTTTAAATCTTCAGCTGTGGCATGCCTCTGACCTTTGCCCTGGCTCTGTATTCACCCAATCAGTGCACTAACCCTATAGGGCTACATTATAGTACACCTACGCCAGCTTCATTCACATTTAATTTTGAGGTACCCCAATACACCAAAAGGCAAGCCTCTCTTTCTGAGACAATGAGCCATTGGGATGTAGGAAGCTTCTTTCTGAAGATGATATGGAAAGCATCATCTGGAAGTAATTAACTCTTGACCACATCTGTTTTCTCTGGGGCCAGGGCTGTCGCCTCCTTGGAGGGGGTCCATTGCAGCAGAAGCAGGTGGTCCCTTAGGCACACTGCTGTGTGGTAGGTTCTAGCCTCAGGTGGGATCAGAGGGCTACGGAATAGGTGGTTTCTGAGATCCTTCACAATACTTGGATTCTATGAAACTGTGGTATCTTAGACTCTTAGACTTTTTTTCCTTTTTTTTTTTTTCCTAAACACTTGGTTTTGGCAATGACTGAAGGATTCCAGAATATAGCCCTGGACTACTGCCCTGGCTTGGTTGCCTAGGAATAGATCTGCAGAAAACCTCATATTAAAAGAAAGCGCTGGATATGAAAAAATGTTCAACATCACTTGGCATCAGGGAAATACAAATCAAAACCACAATGAGATACCACCTCGCACTGGTCAGAGTGGCTAAAATGAACAAGTTAGGAAACAACAGATGTTGGCAAGGATGCAGAGAAAGGGGAAACTACATACACTACTGCTGGGAATGCAAAGCACTCTGGAAAACAGTATGGAGTTTCCTCAGAAAATTAAAAATAGAGCCGCCTTATGACCCAGCAATTGCACTACTAGGTATTTATCCAAAGGATACAAACAGTGATTCGAAAGGGCATTTGAATCCCAATGTTTGTAGCAGCAATATCCACAACAGCCAAACTACGGGGAAGAGCCCAGATGTCCATCGACAGATGAATGGGTAAAGAAGATGTGTTATATATATCACAGATGTGTGTATATATATACACACACACACATATATATATATACACACACACAATGTAGTATTACTCAGCCTTCAAAAAGAATGAAATCTTGCCATTTGCAACAATGTGGATGGAACTAGAGGGTATTATGCCAAATGAAATATGTCAGTGAGAGAAATATAATTATCATATAGTTTCAGTCATGTGTGGAATTTAAGAAACAAAACAAATGAACATAAGGGAAGAGAAATAAAATAAGATGAAAATTGAGAGGGAGGCAAACCATAAGAGACTCTTAATCATAGGAAACAGAGGGTTGCTGGAGGAGTGGGAGATGGGGTAACTGGGGGATGGGCATTAAGGAGGGCACGTGATGGAATGAGCACTGGGTGTTATATGTAACTGATGAATCACTAAACTCTACCTCTGAAACTAATGATAAAAGACAAGAAGGTGCTGGAAGTAGCAGGATGGATTGTGGGTTGGGTTGCAGAATCCACTGAGGTTAGATGCAGACCATTCATGGTCAGCAATATCATTGAGGTGGTGCCTCTGTGGGTCCAATATGTTTTTACCACCTCATCTTTATACATCAGAGGTGAATGATGACAGTACAGTGACTTGGACGGTTACTCTTAGATATTTCTGTGCTAGGAGAGAGAGTGGGATGTGCAAGAATCATCAGATTAGCCACACATGGAATTAATTAAAACCACCATATAAATGCACTGACACAGAGATACTCTGCTGCTTTGGTAACATCACCACCACCAAAGAAAACAAGGTTAAGATAATTTAGGTCATTAGAACCTGTTCTAAAAGGTTGTTTTGGAACTTTTATCCTCAAGGAGGTGGGAATTCGAAACATCCAGCACTCTCTGATATTCTAGGCTTAGTCTAATGTCTCCATCCACTGGAGACTATAGATCTGTCCCTGGGTTTCATCTCTTTAGGTAGTCAGGTGTGTGTGTGATAGTTCTCCTATCTGACTAAATAATCTATTTTTTTAACATGCTTCTAGGTGTGACTATCCTACATTTTTTTTTTATAAAATACTATTGAAAAATAACCTCTTTAAGAGAAATGAGACATTTGCAATTGTGAGGCTTTGCATTCTGATGAAGATCTGGAGACCAGTATTCTGAAGCTGGCTGTCACCTAGCCATTGTGACTCCTCCTATGAAGCTGGCCAGGGTGGGCATGACTCCCCACCTACAAAGCCTCTACTGCCTGGGGCACACAAGGCCTCTAGTAAGCAGGGCTGTGTGGTAACGGTGTGGGGCTGATATCTTTGGGTTGAACCATGTTTTTCTTAGGCATGAAAGACTAGAGGAAGAATATTTCTCTATCTTCTCTCCAAATATATTGTGCTTTTTGAATGTAAGACATTGACTTGTATTAAATCAATGTAAGCATGATGTAAACATGACCCTGAATCAGGTTTATGTCTCACTTTATTTAAGATGAAGTTAGATCAAGATATTGAAAAATGAAAACACCAGAAGTTGTAAGATTTATTTCCAACTCTTAGTGTTAATTTCTCAATATAACTCAAGTCTTGAGCTGCTGACCACAGAGAAACCAGCACCCTGAGTCACTAGCATGAAAGGCAAAGCCTTCTGTGGTCATAGCCAAGAGAGGGCTGGAATTCCCACTTCCCACTGTCTGCTCTCTCGGATGATGAACAGAAATAAAGAAGAGATCTGGATGCTATGAGGCTGATCATCCCCATCAGAATAATGTCCTCTGATTTTCTATGACCACTGCCAAAGACAAACCTGGACAGTTGTTAAAGTGGACAGAACAATTTTTTTTTAAAAATTATTTATTTATTTGATAGAGACAGCACAGAACAAGGAGCAGAGAGAGAGGAAGAGAGAATCTGAATTCAACTCCCCACTGAGCTCAAAGCCCTACATTGGGCTCCATCTCATGACCCTGAGATCATGACCTGAACTGAAACCAAGAGTTCGATGCTTACTGACTGCACCACCCAGGCACCTTGACTGAATAGATTTTAATCAATAGCACACTAATGCAATAGGGAAAGAGTCCATTGTGAGCTGAACTCAACTTCCATTGGTGCCGAGATGACTGGGCTTTTTAAAGAGAAAATTGAGAATAGAGGGGATGAAGTGAACAGGAGCTCCATGGAGCCAAGGAAAGAAAAAAATATTAAGAGCTGGAAGGGGGGTGGTTTGGGTGTGCTAACTGGTGCTCACTGAAGTAGGTTCCTGCCCTCTACAGAGATGGGGCAATGAGACCTTGTCTTCAGGTGTCAGCTGCAGCACATAGTGGGTCATCTGTCTGCCTTGAGTTTTCTCGGGCAATTTAAGGGAGGCTGGGGTGGCCCTAGGGACATGCCCTTCAGCTGTTAGAAACTGTTCCTATTTGTTTAGGTCTTTACAGGTCAAGATTGAGGCCTCCTGTAGAAGACAGCTCCGTGAAAATGGGATAAAGTTTGGTCAAGAGAGAGTTTTGCTACCTCTCATGGAAAGGGTTTTTCTCTATTGAATTTTTTCATTGTTTTTTTCTTGACTAGTCTCTCTTTCCCTCTGCCTGTCTTGTTTTATTTTTAGGTGTTACTTCTCCATCCTGCCATCTGCCATTCTCTTTGCATCTTCCCAGAATCCTTAAATCTGTTCATTAAATACTTCCTTTAATAGATATATTTTTCTACCTGCAGTTCCCATTCCTTAGACTGACATCAGAGAGAGCTTGGGTTATAGAAAGATGATTCCACTGGCATTTAGTTTTAGAAGGGAAGAGACACCTGATTGCTCAGGTGACACATAGCATGACTTTTCTTCATAGGACACAGTGAACATTTGGAATCACAGCACTTTATGAAGTGGCTGTTTCATCTAATAGAGGAAGAAATTAAGGGCAAGAGATGAACATATTTCTTTTTGGGGTGCTTTTGACAGCCACTGAGTCATGATGAATTGAGGGAAATTCCAAGAGACTCCTGAAGACCCTCTCACATAACCATTTCTATGCTGACAGCGTGCCACATCCATGGGGGCTCTGCTCAGGCCTGAGTGTGCTGATTTCCCAGACCCTGCAGACCACCTGTGCACCCTGCCAGTTTCAAATCTCAGCTTTGTAATGATTTCTGTTTCTCCCAGCCATGCCTTTTATTTTAATTTTTACCCTGTGTCCCAATTTCCTTCCCTCCTACACTTCCTTCTAATCCAAGACTAGACTTTTGAAATTTTACAGCAATGTTGATTCCTTCCAATTTTGGAGATTCTGTTGTGACATATTATTGGCTGGATTGTGTCCCCAAATTCATGAGTTGAAATCCTTATCCTTAGTACCACAGAACATGACCTCATCTGGAGAAAAGATCTTTGTATCTGATCAAGTTAAAATGAGGTCATGAGGATGGCCCCAATCCTATATGACTGGTGTCCTTAGAAGAACAGGAAATATGGAGGCAGACATAGATGAGAGGACAATGATGTGGAGACTCTGGGAGAGGATGGTCATTCACAGGCAAGGAGAGGGGCCTGGAACAGAGTCCTCCTCCTGGTCCTCAGAAGGAACCAGCCCTGAGATACCTCGGTTTTGGATTTCCAGCCTCCAAACCAGTGAGAAACATGTTCCTATGTGTAAGCCCAATAGCCCTTGGTGCTTTGCCATGGCATCTCTAGCAGATGAATCCATGTATCTTCCTGGGATATGAAGTATATAGGTCCAGGGAAACTGAATGACTGGAAGATTCCAGCTCACATTTCAAGGTATTTTCCCTATGAAATGAATTGAAGCTAGAGTGGGAAACCCTAAAATCTGCCACCTTGGTCTCCACTGCTGTCTATCTTCTTGGTGTGCAGGCTGTCTCTAGGGGGGACTTCATGAAAGCTCGGCATTTCTCAGAGTGTAGTTAGAGAAAGAAACAAGGACTGCCTCTTACAAAGCAGGGTGCACATATCTACAGAAGCTGTTATTTCTCAATAAAAGCTTGGTTTAAAGGAAATGTAGTTGGTTTTGCGCTCAGAGAGATTGTGTATGTCTGCTGATCTTTCTTTTCAAATAACTGTGCTTATTGGTAGAAAATAGAGTTGGAAAGATAGCCAAAGGCGTGCTGAGGGTAGAAGAGAAAATGTGACTTTATAAAGGTCAGCAATGAAGTAAAAAAATTGATTGCTAGAGTAGGATTTCAACTTTTAGGTCTATATTTATTTTTATAAAAATAGAGATACCAAGTAGATTCTAAAAGCCATGTGAAAAGTCAGCAAATACTCTGTCAAGCCGACTTATTGCTGACTACTGTATAAGTCCGACAGTGGATGAAAAGAAGAATAACACAACACTGACTTGTCTTTTGGCCTTTTCCTTTGGTTAGTGTTAAAATTATGAAAAAAAACATATACAAAATGTGTGAAGGACAAAAGTTATGGTAGGTGTAGCATCAGTGTTGATGAGCAAACATTGCATCATTACCTTATTTTAGTCCTAACACTGACTTTCAGAGGGACACATTTCTATTTTCAGAATGTGCACAAGGAAACTGAGGGTTGGAGGGGATTGGTGACCTGATAGTGTCATCGAGCCAGGGGGAGGTCACGCTGGAGCCAGAACTAGTCATGGACCTCAAGTCCACGGCAGGGTCTGCCTCAAGATACGTGACCTGCAGTCACGCAAAACCCCATGGTCAGACATCCCTGAGGACTGCATAATGCTTTGCTCTCACTCGCTTGAAATTCTTAATGATTTTCAGACAAAGGGATTCCGTTTTCATTTTTCGCTGGGTCCTGCTAATTATTTAGCCAATCCTTTATCCAGGCAGTGATGTGTGTGTGTGTGTGTGTGTGTGTGTGTGTGTGTGTTGAAGTCAGATAAATTGCATGAGTTTTTCTGCCATAGTTTTAGTGTTATTGCTCACTTTGAAATGGTTCAAATTTATAAGTGATTATTGAATATAATTGGATGACTGGGAGATTTCACAGTAAAGAAACACACATTCCTTTGGTGGCTGCCAAATCCTTCAACCTCTTCTGGAAAAGCAGCAATGATGTATTCATACTTCTTTAACCATGACGTATAAACTTGAAGATTCTTAGAAGAAAACTGGGCAATTATATCCCTTTGAGGTATATCAACATTTTATCACCATTTAAACTTGAGAAAAAATTTAAATATTTCACTAAAAAGTGTATTCCAAGAGAGCACTTTTTAAGAATTAAAAAGCAAAATAAAACACTTGATTTTCCTGTACTTAGTTATAAACAGAAACATTGATTTTCATAGAAAGACAGGGAGGTTTTGAATCATTGAGTCAGATAGACTTGGGATCAAATGCAATTTCTAGAATTTACTAGCCTATCACTTAGACTATCTAACCTTATTTATTTAACCTATAAAATAAAATAATAATACTTTTTTGCAGAAATATTTTTCACATTCGATGCTGTATGGCTACAAATTAATTACAAAATTAATAAGGTACAAGCTATCTCCTTAAAAATTATTGTATTTTATTTCATGGAACCATTTCTTTAAATATTTGGTGATATAACTAGGTGTAAAATGTTTAATACAAGTGATTAATCATAAAACTTTTATTTTTTATTTTATTTTTTTAATTATTTATTTATTTATTTATGATAGTCACAGAGAGAGAGAGAGAGGCAGAGACACAGGCAGAGGGAGAAGCAGGCTCCATGCACCGGGAGCCCGATGTGGAATTCGATCCCGGGTCTCCAGGATCGCGCCCTGGGCCAAAGGCAGGTGCCAAACCGCTGCGCCACCCAGGGATCCCCAATCATAAAACTTTTAATAAAGAAGTTGAAATCATGAGGGTATCTGATGTATACTCTTAGGACACTTCAGAAAGAATTTTTAAAAATTGGTAAAAACTTGTGACCAGGATACAAGTCAAAATAATATGCAGCCTACCTCAGTGCAAGAGTTGTTTCTGTAACAAAGTAAAGAATTAAAGGCCACAAAAACCCCTGAAAATTTTAAAGAATTAAAGGCCACAAAAACCCCTGAAAATTTATCAACAACAATTATTAAATACTGTATTGGTCAAAAGGGGAACCAATCTGAGACTGTGGGTCATGTCTTTCAGTTTGCTAGGGAGAAATTCTTCTTTTGCTCCTGATAGTTTCTTTTGCTCATTGGCTGGTGTATCCTAAATTTACAATCATAATTTAAGCAAGGAGAATAAAAACCGGGATCTATTTTCATTTTACTTTGAATGACCAGGTCTGATGCAGTGTTATTTCTCAGAATATCTCCTCTGCTTGGTCCCCTGCTTGACAGAAAAGCTAATTAATTAATAAATGAGTAAGGGGAATATGATGCAATCGTCAAGGGAAAATTCTGTGTAAGAACCAAGGCCCTCTGACATCATCCTGTAATGAGACTTTCTTCCCACAGAAAGCTGAACCTGGGTCTATTATTCTTCATCTAGGTGTTATGACAAAGTTCAACTCCTCTCAGAAGCTAGGCTATGTCCTTCACAGAGAAAGAGAATTGCTAATTCCCTGTGTAAAGTTCTTTGCGTTGTTGTTATAAAAAAAAAAAAATGTTGGCTAGCTTTTGCAGAATTGGATGAGGAGAAAGAACAAGAAAGAATGTGTGCCGTTCAGTTGTGAGAAATGAGGATATGACCAGAGTCCTTGGTGGCTTATAGTTTCTGCTCTGAGAATGACAACTGAAGAGTTCACAGCCATGCTTGCAGAGAGCTGGTCCTTGCTCTTTGATTGCTCAGCTCTAAAGTTTCACGTTTCTCCAGGTCATCTGACTCCAGAGACCACGTGATTAGATAAGGGCATGGGCCCTGTACCATTTGCATCATTGGATTCCCATCTTCGAGCAGAGAGCAAGAGTAGCCTAGGCACTATCTGAATATATTTGAATATATTCAGCTGATGGGGAATAAAGGGATGGGAAACCTCAATATGCTCCCTGAGTGTGTTGCCATAAAAATTGTGTCATTGCAAGCAGGAAAGGTATCTAAATAGATCTGATAGCAGCCAAAGTACTATATCCTAATGTTTCCAAAGTCCAAAATTAGAGACTATTTCTATGTTGGAATGTGTGTGATCTTGGCGACTTAATGAAAAATTGGTTTTCCTAAGGCAAAATTTAACTGAGTTGGTGCTATGCTCTTGGAGACTTCTGCTGTAGCTGGTGATATACTGAATATTCTAAATGCCATTGTTTGAAACCAGGGAACAGTGGATTCAGTGTAGACAGAAGTGAGTTATGTAAACACCTAATGTTTACATTAGGTGACACTATAAAACAGAGGCAATGAATTGTAAGGTGGTAAGACTATTTGTATCTTATGTCATTCACTGCATTTCTGCGTGTGTTAGGGAATGCAGTGCCTACAGAATTTTACAAGTTCTATAAAGAATTATATTTCTCTGATTGTTTGCCTGCTGAGTGCCAGTGTTTTGACCCTAGGATTTAGGTAGAGCACATCAATTCCATGTACCTGCCTAAACTAATATTTACAAGGCTCATAAATCTAGATTTTACAAAATGTAAAAACAGTGAATCCACCCTGTACAGTGAGAGGCACATTTTACAATGGAGCTCCATCCTGTCCAAAGTAGAGCTCCCATGGGCGCCACAGAGCCTCCTCTCTAAAGGCTGGGGACCTAGGACAGGGTTGTGCCTGCCTGTCTAGCTAGATCTCTCTTCTTGAATTGTCCTTATCCTACTGACCTTCTTAAATGTAGTCTAGGATGCTCTATACTTGGTTGTGGTCCAAGGTGATATCTATTCAACATCTTCTCTTCCTTCCTTCCAAACAGAACTCCAATTTGTTCTAGTATCCTGCCTCATCCTAGGCCAGAAGGTGATCTTGACACATTCACACCAGTCAGCAGATTCCTCTTAACTATTTCTGGTCAATGTAAGAGCAATTGCCTACATAGTCCAATGTGAGGAAGAAGGGAAGATCTCCTCGTGTCTTTCCCATTGCACACGGATGAGGAAGCATTTTGTTCCAAGTGGGTCAAGGAGATGTGAGGACCAGGAGAGGAACTAGGCTTTTGATTAAACTGAGGCCATGATACACACATTTTTATTAAAATACCTGTTAGACATGTGGCATACATGGGACAGATCCTGTCAATAATGTTAACAAAAGAAAGCTTGGGGCCAACATAAATATTATTTATTCTAGAACATGTCTGCGGATCTCACCTTAGAACTGTCCATACAATTCTTCTAAATAGTATCAAAGTAGAACCAAAACAAAATAAGCTTTGTCTATAGAGAATCACAAAATTACTCTATTTCTATAGTAAGACCATGATATGATGTGCTCCACTTGTAAACCAAAATTTAAGTAAATTTTATATCATTCAAATCAGAGGTCGCTTGCAGAATTTTTTGAATGGAATGTTCATAGTCCTAGTGCCAGGGTCCATGTGCAGGTCCATGTGCAATTGTTGGGTATTGGACTATCTAGCATTATTTAGGGTCCAGAGAAAAGATTCTTTACTGCTATCATGAAATATTTATCCAGACATTAAGGTTCTGAGCTTCCATCTACCTCAGTTGAGGTGTTAATTTTTGGCATCAGTAGCATCCCAGAGCTCTCCTGGGTGGTCTCCTAACTTCAGTTTGTTTCCCACCACACAACCTTCCACAAAGTAGGGATATCTCTAAAACACAAAACTGATTACATAATTTCATCATGTAGAACTTGCGCATCACTCATCTTGCCATAGAAAGTCAAGTTCAAGCCCTCAGCATGGTGCACAGGGCCATGTGAGGTCTCACCTCTGTGCTCTCACCTAGCCCTTCATCCCACTCACCATGCATCCTAACGTCGCTCACATGTTGGCAGTGCTCCTGACACACCATGCCTCCTTTACTTGACCACCTAACAGAATCTTAGCCCTTAAAAAAAAATCCTAATCATCATAATCCCTGTGATTCTTTCCCACACCACCCACCACAAGGCCGGAGGTACTAGTGCTTCTTCTTTAAACACAATGATGTTTGTGCATGTAATGTATCTGTTAGTCTATGCTTCTTAAGAATCTACCTTTCATTTGGAATGGTGGTTATCAACTCATCCTTTTGCCTCTTTCCTATCTTACCATAGTGCATAAGGGACCGATAAATTGTGATGAGTGGACAAAATGCTACTTTAACCAAGTTAATCCTTGGATATGCAAATAACTCTACAACATGCACAGATTTTGGAGGAAAAGAATAATTACAGTTTAATTGCTTATTTGATATGAACATGTCAGGAATACATGTATATATACCTTATGAAGGCACTCCACGCTTTTTAAGTGCCAGTAAGCATAAGAAAAATACTATACCAGCGATGCCTGGGTGGCTCAGCGGTTAAGTGCATCTGCCTTCAGCTCAAGGTGTGATCCTAGAGTACCAAGATCGAGCCCCACATTGGATTCCCTACATGGAGCCTGCTTCTCCCTCTGCCTATGTCTCTGCCTCTCTCTCTGTGTCTATCATGAATAAATAAAATATTTTTAAAAAAGAAAAGTACTATACCAGAATCAGTAAAAGATATACAGATTATACAAAACAAAATAAATGACAACAGACCATGTCTCTGCTAACATCTTGTGGAAAACAAAAACCAAAAAGAAAAGTGAAACAACTTGCACACAGAAGTGCATGAATACAACATCTCCCAAACACACACATACACAAAATCACCATCTTCTGTATTCAGTTCTTGGATACTACTGGTCACTAATGTAATAGATATTATTGAGCACTTGGTCTGGTCAGCCTTGGAATATGTGCTAGGAATAAATGCAAAGGAGATTCAACTTTTATTTTCAACATTACAGTCTAGGGGCACCTGGGTGGCTCAGTGGTTGAGCGTCCACCTTTGACTCAGGTCATGATCCCGGGGTCCCAGGACGAGTCACACATCGGGCTCCCCACAGGGAGTCTGCTTCTCTCTCTGCCTGTGTCTCTGCCCCTTTCTCTGTCTCTCATGAGTATATAAATAAAATATTTTTTAAAAATCACAGTCTAATGGGGCAATGAGTCAAGAGCCTACTGAGGCTAGTGGGCGAGACCAGCAGTGCCAGAGGTGTCTGGAGAAGACCTTTTCTGTGTCCTGGGAGGAACTAGCTCGGCTCATTCTCGAGGGGCAAAAAGTAGTGTCCAAGGGGAGTCAGGAAGTCGTTCTATGTGCCTCTTGCAAAGGACCTGAGGCAGAAGGTTTTTTGCCACCTGAGACCTCAGCTTATTGTTTCCATTGCTGCTGAAAGGTATTATCCCTTGATGCCAGTAATGATTCTGAAATATATTTTAATAAACAACTGGTTTTATGGGCATTTGTACTTACCAAGTGCATGCACTGACCTAACATGTGTTTATATGTCTTAATTATCTAATCCTTAAGATTTATGAGATAAATATTCCCATTAATCTCTGTGTTATAGTCAAGGAGACTGCGATGCAATAAACCTGCGAAATTCACCAAATAGCATTCAGTCCAAAAGTGACAGTATATTAATGAACCAGGATGGGAACCCTCACATTCGGATACACTGATTTCAGGTGGCATAAGACTGGGATATGGATTTGCTCTTCTGTATATTCCCTGCTGATTCTTGCCAGGGACTTCCTTTGTGCCTGGTCATCTTCAAATACGTGAAGGTTTTTCATATGCTGCCATATGTTATATGTTATTCATATAGAATAAGTAATTAAAGTCTAATAAACTAAGGAAAACCTTGCCCTCTAAACTTTGTGGGTGTCTGGATACTGCATGCTATAAATAAAGTGGAACCTAGAAACCACTACAATTTTTCTTACTTCTTCCCATCTCCTGGTGAGATTACCAAACTCTTTCCAGACCCCTATGGGAATCCCTAGGGCACATTTCTATTTTCCTGGCAGGTTGACTTCTGCTTTTCAGCTCCTTGGTTCTTGGCATCTCTATCTTTCCTGGTGTCCTTCAAGTGGTTGGTGGTCCCATTCCTTCTATACCAAATATTCCTATGGCTGTCCTCACTGGGTCCTCACCTGCGGAGTATGGCTGCCTTGTTTTCTCTCACGCCTGGGACCGGCACTCCCATTGCAGCTGTTGCGGGTACAGTTTCACTCTAAGCCATATTCATTGAAACTGGAGACAGTCCATCTAGCCGCTTCCAGATTTCCCGATTTTAGGACTCACAAGCTAAACTCGGCTTCCATTTTCCTTGTTCTTAGTTCTAAGACAGCTTTGCACAGGACGGGGATTGTCATGAAAACCCAAGAAAAAGAGTGTTCCAAAGAAGAGTGATTAGGCTACAGCCCATCAACGTGCTTCCTTCTCCCAGAACAAAGGCACAGATGTCATTATAATAACCTAGAAGATGCAACCTAGAATACTAGAATGACCCGAAATATTTTTAAAAGCTGTTTCTGCAGCCTTAAGATAGTCCCAAGACCTGTCAACACAGAACAAACTCTCAAGTGCAGGGACCTCCCACTGCTGTGCATCAGGAAAGGAGAGCTCAGAGAATTTCAATCATTTCCCCGAGATCACACAGCCAGTGGATGCTAACCCAATGATTCCAACTGATCCCAGAGCCTCTGCCCCTCTTCCCTGTCGCTGTAAAACTCAGTAGCTCTGCTACTCCCAACTGTGTGCCCTTGGGTAAATGAAACCTCTTTCTGCCTCAGTTCCAGGGGCCATCTTCAGGGACATTTACAGCCTGGGTCTAATAACTCCCTTCAGGGGCCATCATGAACTCAACTGAATGAAAATGGAAATCTTAGGTCTCAAACACATTAAAGGATTTTCTCCTCCAAAGACAAAGCACATTTTAGCAAAAGAAAGAAGCTCTTCTCCGGAAGGACGGAGGTAAAAGGAGAGGTAAGCAGAGGAGGCCCCCACCCAGCTCTTTCACTCCCAGCAACTTAATTGATTGGATTTTTCTTTTTAACTTGTTTGTTTGTTTGTTTTAACCTGACTCTCATTTTCACTGGATTCCTTGAGAAATCCCAGATGGAATAACAAAGCTCACAATCTCCGCCTAGCCTCCAGGCTTGCTAAAACAACCCCAAGAAAAAAAAGCTGTTAAAATCCCTGTTGAGAAGGGATGGCCATCTGCTTTAACCAGCTCGATCACCTTTCAAATGGCTGTTGATAAGGCAGGATAGGGCTCCTTTCCTATCTCTCGGGCTGAGGCTTAGAGGGAATCTGAGAAGTCAGGAACTCAGCAGAGCTTTAGAATGTGAAATGAAGGCTTAACTCTTACATGGCCAGGAACCACATCTCTATTCCCCTGCCTTGTTTTGAAGAACGATTTATCTTCCACCTTAAGTATCACAGGGAAGTATGTACTGCAGAGGTTTCTTTGGAGACATGGTTGTTGTAGCTGTTTTGTCCCTAAGAAAAAGAGAGAAAGAAGAGAAGCAAGCAAGCAACAAGGAATCAGTTTCAGAAGGAGAGAGAATGGGAACACCTGATCCAACTCCTTTTTTGGAAGGTGTACTGGGGGGGAGACGTGAGTGCTGGAATATTTCCGCTTTCAGGATGGTAGACTCACATTTATAGTCAGTCTGTTTTTGCTATGTCATATGTGGTAGGGTAGGATATCAGAGGAGGAGGGGCCACTGCCGCCATTTTAAATGAAAAATGTCTCTTCTCCTCACGCATGGTGCTATAATGTGGCACAGATGGAAACGTGTGCTTTTCTGTTTTAGTGTTTCTGTGCATTACCCAGGCAATAAATACCAGCCAAATCAAGCTGTAATTTCTAAAGTTCCATATAACCTATTTTACCAGTGTCAGCTGCCACAGCTTACAGATCCCCTAGAGAAAGTGGCCCAAGCTCCCAGCTTTTTATAGGCCTTTTCAGGGAGATCTGACAAATAAAATGTATGGAGAGCATGGCTCATACTTTTACTATCCATACAGTTAATGCTGCATTTGCTTGTTACAGTTTACACAGTTGCATTGTGCAGACTCTTTCTCTTTGCACTCATATTTATTTATTTGTTTGTTGGTGGGTTGGTTGGTTGGTTTATTTTCTTTTTTAAAAGTAGTTTTCAATTGTTGTGAGAGCTTTGTCTCTCTTTCTTTCTTTTTTCTTTTTTTTTTTAAGATTTTATTTATTTATTCATGACAGAGAGAGAGAGAGGAATAGACACAGGAAGAGGGAGAAGCAGGCTCCCTTGGGGAGCCTAATGTAGGACTCAATTCTAGGACCCTGGGATCATGACCTGAGCCAAAGGCAGATGCTCAACCACTGAGACACCCAGGTGCACCCTTTTGTCTGTTTTCTAGGACAAGTACACCCTGGGTGAGAGCCAGGAGGGAAGATTGTTTTACAATGGAGTAGTTGCTTCCCCCAGGATTCAGTCAGGGTCCTATGGGCTTTGAACACAAGAAAACTGGGCTCCTGCATAAAAAAGTAAGGAGATTTTTTTTTCCAGTCTTAATGCAATCCTTGAAAGAAAAGAGACAAACAAAAAGATTAATAGATTCAAATCTGGCCCAGCTCCACGTATAAGAGATGCTCATTGCCTATCATGAGCAAGGTGGTAGGGGTTTTAGAAGGCTTATCTAATTTACTCACAACACACCACAAATTGGGGGTAGTTATTGTCATTTACAGATCAAGAAACTAAATTTCAGAGCTGCTGATGACCTGTAATTCACACAGCCGGGATTGGTGTGGAGCTGGAAGATGGCATAAGGGATCAGAAATACTATGTAAATAGATGATAGATGATGGATAGATAGATAGATAGATAGATAGATAGATAGATAGATAGATGATAGATAGATAGATAGATGTATCCAATGATGCTGCCTTACATATTCTGTTTCTGATAACTGAATAAGCCTTAGTGTGGCCAGCAAAAGTCCATCTTCATGCATTTGGGTTCAGTATGTGTCCTCGGTGGTCACATTTTTGCACTAATCCAGTGAGCTGCTTCCACTAACATGGGCTTCTGGTCTGGCCCTCCTAGACTGGTGGGCATCTACCTTCCCACTGTCCAGGAACCTGGGGTGTCAAAGTCAGTATGTGAGAAGGATAACCTTCAGGGAAGGACTGAGAGGATCAGGGAAGACCCTCCATTTTTCTTTTTAAATGAAAGTGGCAGGAGCAGTAGGATCAAGGCAAGTTAACAGCCCCTCTGCACACAGTTGACTGAGCCTTTACAAGGGGCACTTCCCAGATGAATTTTCGACAACCTTCCAAGATGACCTGTGCCTGCAACAAACTGTTCCCACAAGGGTGCCAGTGGAGAGTTAGTTGTCATTGGGATTTTAGAGCTGTGGAGACTAGACTTTTACTTATTTGCAGAAAAGTTTCTCAGCTTATTTTGGGGGAAATTCCCAGTGCACACATGGGAAAGGCTTGATTCTCAATCAATCAAAGGTTTCCAATGGTATGTGATGGATTCTGACCTGCGTTTAGTAAATTCTTCTTTTTCTCAATTATCACTGGGAAGAAAATAATTTTAAATATGAAAGGCATTTCTAAAAATTAATTTCCAAAAATATTTCTAAAACCCATAATGTTGCAATGGCTTCACTTTTCCCCCTAATGATTAAATCCAATTCTTAACACACCAGCCTTTCTGACGCTGACCTTGCACACTTTCTCCATCAACATTTAAGTCTTGCTGTTTGGCCAACATTGGGGAAACTTCCATCAGGCCCCTCTGAGCATTCTTCTGTCCCGTCTTTGTTTTGCAGCCCAGCGAAGGCTCTGCTCTTTCTTGCATCATGTCTAGGTCCTTGGTCTGCCTTAGCAAGAACCCTCCACCCTGATGTCCTCCATTAGCAATTCTGCGTGGGCAGGCCCCCTCTCACTGTTCCCTGGCTCAGTCCTCCTCCTCTTTGCCCCAAGAGGAGCTCAGCACAGTCCCTCCACCTGTTGCATTGTATTGACCAAACTCTTCTTTATTATCTTCATAAGGGTCAGAATAACTTTTTCTTTATCTTCTTTCCTTGTCAGATACCCTGTTTTTAACAATACCAAGATACTTTTCATTTTGTGAAGGAGCCGCACCATGCCTTTCCCTGTTTCTGTACCTTTTTATGCACTGTTCCCTTTGAAATGCTCCTTCCTTCCTTCTAACCCAGGAAACCTTTGCTCTGTACTTAAGGTTCACACCAGATTTTATTTCCATTGAGTCCCTGAGTACTTTGAATTTACCCTTACGAGGCTACTTATTACCTGCCACCTGAGTTCCTTCGTCTGTCTCTCCCATTTCCCATGGGCTCCTCGAAAGGGGTTCTGCTCCTCATAAGGCCTGTTGTACCCTTTTCCTCTGCGCCCAGTGAGGCTGGGTCCAGGACTTGGCTTCCCATAGGAACTCTGGATGCTCATGGCTGGAACGGATGCAGCACGACGCAGAGCTTCACGACACAGAGCTTCCTTTCAAAGCAATCACACTCCCCTTCTCTTTATAGTAATTACATGAGATTTTCACTGGGAAACTTTTAGTTCCTGTTTTTTTTTTTAAGTGTTTTTTTTTTCCTTAAAAAGAATAATCCATATTTAAGACTTGTCACCAATGTATACTGGCCTCTCTAAATGTTTCAAATTGTTTTTTTCCCCCTTTTTAATATTTTGGAATGTGTGCCTTTGTGTTCTACTTTGGGATTAGAAGGCCCCTATTTACACATTCCAAACATAAGTTATCTATTTACTCTGGACCCTAATTGGGAGATCCACAGGATATCCTTTCTCACCTTTGTGACTATTCTTTTTTTTTTTTAATTTCTATTTCATGAGAGATGACATCTTGTATATAATTGGCGGAAAAATTCCTTGATAGACCCTAATTTTAGGTTTCCCTAAAGATATATTTCTTGGCTACTTAGTTATGCAGGCTGATCGCATCATATTCAGATGACCATCACCTGCATTAATTGTGTAAGATGCATGATTGGCTCCTTCCCACCTCCCTGTTCCTTTTCTTTTATCTTATTTTGAATAAGGATAAAATATTATGATATCTAATCATTTTAGTTTCACTTGAAAAAAAAAACTTTTGGTAACAATTATTTTAGAACTCTCTTTGTATCAGACAGAGTTAAATTCTCTTTTAAAGGTGTCAATAACCCTACCATGTGTTATTAAAATATGTTTTTAGGGCAGCCCGGGTAGCTCAGTGGTTTTTCAGCCCAGGACCTGATGCTGGAGACCTGGGATCGAGTCCATGTCGGGCTCCCTGCATGGAGCCTGCTTCTCCCTCTGCCTGTGTCTCTGCCTCTCTTGTTCTCTCTGTGTCTCTTGTGAATAAATAAATAAAATATTTTTCAAAAAAGAAAGAGAAAATGTCATTATTAAAAATATATATATGTTTTTAATTCTTATTTTGCAGAGCAAAATAAGGTGGGTGATTTGTCCTGTAACATGAGGCTGGGGAGGGCAGTGCAGGGACTCCAAAGCTGGTCAGAGTCGCCCCAGCTCAGACCTGGCCACAGCCCCACACCCCAGCTTAAGCTGATGGGCCTGTTTTGTTACTCATGATTTTATATAACTTTAGTTCTCCTCTAAATTGCTTATCTAATGATATATTTTACATAGTTTTGTATCAGTTCACACTTAAAGAATAAAAATGTTCTTGGTTTGCTCTTGGTTTTATTAAGAGCTGATAGAAGGAATTGATATCATTATCTGGGTACATGGCTGGGTTCAGTTTAAACTCCATCTGACCAGCTTGTATTGGGTCCTTCATGGCACGAGTGGGAAGGAGAACTGGCCGATTGTGTGTAAAAAGTCAGCTAGACCTTCCTAGATTAAGAGCACAGGTTCTTATTTCCAGATGTAGATAGAGAATGTGGTGACGAGCTTTGATGTGAGGTCGCCGTGGGTGAGGGTGTCATCTGTAGTGACTTAGACTTGACCAAGTCGTTTGGGCTCTCAGAGTGCCAGCCTCCTGATCTGAGGCCTACAGCATCTGTCGTGTGGGATCATTTGGAAGGAATCATGTAGAGGGCCTAGCCCCGTGCTCATACTCCGTAAAGCCTTTTCCTTTGGCCATTAATTAGCTTTGTGACCTTTAGGGCAGTTTCTTAACTTCTCTGTGACTGGCTTTCTTCTTGTCAAGTAGCAATATTAATACTTGTTTTATCTACACTTAGAGGTTTTTATAAGGGTCAAATGAGATAATACACTTGAAAGCATTTGGAAAATATCCAAATGTAAGCTGCCAGGATTAATGACAGCCATTGTAACTACACCAGAGAGGGGGCGCTGGGGAGAAGCAGACTGGTTGTTGCTCTACTCCAGGGATGGCAGTAATTGCAGTGATGCTATTGTATTAAAAACAGGGTTTTCTTCCTGTTTGTCAATATAGGTATAAAACAGGAACCTCATGGATTTTTCCTCCCAACTTCAAATGAAGTTTTCTGCCTGTTATGTCATGTAGTCTTTTCTCTTCCTTTGCTATACAACTTTTATGATAAAATTGCATAAATCTTCCCTTTTAAATCTGTTGTATTATTTGGTATTAAACTGAACATATGTTTATTTATGTATCCCTCACCCTTTGAGGATGTGAGCATATGCTTTATTTCGACACCTAATATGAAGAGAAACAGACTTTATTTTTCAGCGTGGTTTAGGCTTCGAGAAAGTACCTTTCCTTAGTTTATGTGCATATCCCTGTAAGATTTCCCAACATCCTATAGCATTCTTATGGAACCACAGACTAATAGGGACATTTTGACGTCTGGGCACAGATGTCTCTGTTAAATGAGCTATAGGAATCCATGGATTAAGGAACACAATTCCCTGAAGAATTTACCCCTATCGGGTGTTGGATTGTGATTGCAGCAGAAAAACAGAAAGTTGAAAGCAGTGTGTGGGAAGAAAAAGAATCAGAAATACTAGATGATGCAATCTGCCTAAATGTAATCAGATGGCAGTAGATAACCAGACGCAGGGGACGTCTCAATGCTCACCAGCATCACCTTCCGTAAAACGCACAAAAATAAGTAAATAAAAATTCTGCAAGCTAATAGAATTTAGAAAGATTCCTTTTTTTTTTTTTCTGTTTGAAAATGATCCTGCCATCTCTTAAAATTTCTAAGCGACTCCAACATGGTGCATAGATGCTCTTCAGTGCACGGTTCTGAGTAGATCAAACCCTGACCGGCCCTTTTCTCTGGGCCTGGAGAACACGTGTGGCCATGTTGAGAGCCCATCCAAGCCCAGTGGTGTGGCCTTTTCAAATTGAACTTAAACCATTTGGTATGCAAGTTCTTTTGGTCCTGGCCAAACATGACTTCCTGTTTCTGAGGAGAAAGGCTTAAAAAGTCTCATAAAAAGACTCAAAGGGCTTCTTGGATATCAAAGGGTCCTTACAAAACATTGTTTGACGAGTTAAGTGTATGGAATAAGAAACACACGGAATTCATTTCCTTTAAAATGCACATGGGATTAAGAATTATGGAGAAAAGGGCTTTAGGAAAATACATTTGAGTTTTTATCAAACTTAACTTAAAATGTGTAAAACATAACTTGAGTTGCATTAAATATATAAATCATGGCTAAAATTATCTCTTAAAATATATAACTGTTTATACACAAGAATATACTCATACAGAAGATGAACTTATAAAATAATGTGGTAGATTTTCAAGATTCAGGATAGAAATTTACATCCCAAAGGATATTCCTTTCGAAATGGACAACTTACAAAGAAAGATCTTGCATGACTCTGCCTCCCACCACCAGCATCACCACAAAACAGCATGCCTTCTTTGTTTAGAAGTTGTCTTCAGGGTTTGGAAATATTATTTTGAATAGCTTCAGTCTTCATTTTATGGCTATATTTGGAAAAATCAAATTTCATTTAGAGTCAAGTCTCATGTATAAATTAAGTGATAAATCTGGGAATTCTAATTTAGGCTTAAGAAAATCAGATGTGATTTCATTGTGGGTCTCTTAAACTGGTTCTCCGACAGTCAAAACAGAGGAGATCCAAAAAGTATTTAGAGCAATGGAATCATTCTTAGAAAAAAACATTCAGACTCATCAGATGATTATTTCAAAGGATGATACCCATTTACATGGGTATATTTTATGACATCTGTTCAAAACAAATCCCATTGCTTTATAATGGTTATGTGTTTTGATGTGTGTGTTTATGTGTTAGCATAGAAAAGATAAGAGGGAAAACATCAAAACATTGACAAGGGGCTTCCCCAAATGGTAGGATTATGGGTGATTTTTTATTTTTTGTGCTTATAAATGAGCAATTTTTTAAAAATTGTTTGTTAGTACTATGCTGGTAAGAGTTTAACCACCAACTCTCTAAACAGATAAACAAAAGCAAACTCAGATTTGTAGTGTTTACCAATTTCCATGGTGTAAATATTCCAACTATGGCTTATTTTGTTATCAACATGACATCAGTGAATGGATCACTAGGAAGAGACACCCCTATTTGCCTCTAGCATACCACTGGCACACCCGTTTCTTTCACAAACAGGAGGATATTTTACAGCAAGAGAAAATGAGAACATAAGATTACACATGACTATACACAAGGTATCACCCTAGATTTTTTTTTCATATATATGTGTTTAATGGGAAATATCACATTAAAATATTTAGAACAGTTATCTCTAGATGTATGGCACGTTTCATCTTAGAACTAACTTTAATTAAGGTGATCACATATTTTAGTTTCTAAATTCTAACAGCCTTAAGAGTGAAGAGGGGCATTATTATTAGTTTTGCAGGGAAATGGGCATTAGCTGGAACTCTCCCTAGAAAACCAGGAGATATGGTCATCCACTGTATCCTTAGCATTTCGAGAACCCCTGGTCATGAGCAGAACCTGACTCTTAGGTTGGTATTGGGGGAGGTGCTGTGCATTGAATCCTGACCTTGCTGTTTCTGGTATGTCTATGTGCATTAATGCCTGCTGTGTGATAAGCACTGTGACAGGTGCTAGGAAGGAGGACCTGGCAGGGTAGTTTGGTAAGCTCAACAGAGATATTTCATAAGGCATGGAGGATTGTCATGAAGCCTGAGATTTCAGAATGGAAGGGCAGGCATGCTCTCTTGTCCCTATGGTGTATTTGGACAGAGTGGAGGCTAGTATCCCCCAGTATTTCCTCACTTTTCCTGGAGACAGGTGATCAATTCTCTGTTATTTAGTAGGAAGAAAGGAAACACTCTGGATTTCAAGCCTGAAGCTTCACTTTCATTTACGTGTTGAATCTGGAAAAACCACATCTTCCTACTGCCTAGAGAAAATCTATATGGTTCTGAGATGGACTCGTATGCGTTATTTAAACTTTACCTCAATTCTCATGCCCCCTCCCCCCCGAAGGGCTCTCTGTTGCATGTTGATCAAAATCTCTATCTCTTAGGGATTCTTATAGTACTTGTCATTGGTGCTCTCCTGTAGTTGATCCTTGCTGTAGGTATAGTATCTTATCATAGAAGGTTTGTTGTTAGTTCTCAGTATATATTCTCTTTTATTCAGTCAATCCCCCCATATGTTTTAATTTATCACCTAAACTGAAACTCGAAAGCTCTGTGTAGACATGGATTTTTAATATAATATCTACCTTCCTTTACAAACTGCCTAGGATCATGTTTTGCTCATAGTAACAGCTAAATAAATCTTCATTTCTTAATGGGCTGAAAACCACTTTGGAATGTGCACACCAAGCGTGGCATAGGCTGGCAAATTCCTGTTAAAATTCAGAATGTCTTAATATAAGTAAGAGATTTAATAAATTCAGATCTAATTTTATACAACCAGGTGACAACTCTGATAAATCAGAGGGAAGTGAGAAATGTAATCTAGCTCAAAGAGAGCAAAGCCTTGGATTCTATCTCTGCAGATGTGCTCATCAATAAACTTGAAAAATGTAGTCACACTCAGGTAGCTGTGCTTTGGTGTGGGTGCTGTTTGGGTAGTAACTCTTGATATAATATTTCATATGAATGTTATGCATTAACGGAAGTTCAGAATAAGGAGTCCAGAGTTGCAGAGCCAGTCCCTGTCTGTCACTAGCTGGCAGGGCGACCCCACTGCAGGAAGCTTGGGCTTAGCTCCTTCCTCAGCCCCGTGGGATCTTCACTGATAGGATTCCAGGCTGACCTTTGGTTATGTTGTCTGGCTCAGTTCCCCTGGTAACTTGGCAGGAGTACAATTGTCCTTTATGTTCCTAAGCAACCTCCTTAGGATAAAATGGCTACTGACTGGACCTTGCAGCTGAATGAGAAGAAACAACAAATCAGCCTTAAATACCTGAAGGATACCATGCTTTGGGCTTTCCCATGTCAGTTCTTGTAACTGATCTGTCCTCATGCCTGTGAAATTGTGAATTGTGAAAGGTACTGACTTCTTCGAAGGCCTGAGGCTTAAACCCAGAAGGTTTTAAAACAGGGCAACTCCTGCATCTGCTTGATGTGGAGCCCTCTCCTGAGACCTGTACCTCTGCTGGGACCCGGCTGGGGGCGGCTTAGGGTCCCTCCTCTATTCCTCTGAGTAAACAGGAGCAAAGTTGGCTTTTGTATGGGAGTGTTTACTCCTCGGTGGGCAAAGTCCTAGTACAGTGTGGAATCTGGAGTTATTGCAATGGATTTTATTTATTTATTTATAGAGAGTTCATTCGTGTGTGTGCACAGGGGGTGGGGCACAGAGGGAGAGGGAGAAGCAGACTCCACACTCAGCATGGAGCCCAATGACCCTGAGATCCCAGGTCCCTGATCCCAGGGTCCCTGAGATCACAACCTGAGCCAGAATCAAGAGTTCCACACTTAACTGACTGAGCCACCCAGGTACCCCTGCAATGGGATTTATTTATTTATTTATTTATTTATTTATTTATTTATGAGAGAGAGAGAGAGAGAAAGAGAGAGAGAACAAGAGAAAGGGAGAAGCAGACTCCTCCCTGAGCAGGGAGCCTGGTGTAGGGCTCTATCCTAGGACCTTGGGTTCATGATCTGAGTCAAAGGCAGATGCTTCACTGACTGAGCCACCCAGGCACCCCTGCAATGGGCTTTTAAAATGCATTTTTGAATCAAGGGTTTTTTTTGTGAATTGGAGTAAACATGTCATACATGTTTATATAGCGATGTTTTAAAATGTATATGTAAGCTGCAAAAAAGTACATTAAAATACCAAGAAATTTATTATATCTTGTTATAATTGGATACTTACTCATCATATTATTATTATATGGATATTACATTAAAATATTGACTTTGAAATAATTTTTTTGCTCTCAATATTTCTTCAAGATCTAGCATTCTATAACCTTCATGCTTATGTGTCCTTTGATAGTGTGCCTATTACTAATATTAAATAAGTGTGTTCACTAACATCTTTACCAACTGAGAAATCAACAAATTCTCAGAATTCCAGGCAAAAACATTTCCTTCAAATGTTAACTTACAAAAACTAAGATAACCAAGAGTTGGCTTCAGTTGTTTTGAGAAGTGATGATTTCTTCTGAATTAAACCAAAGGATGAAAATGTGTCTGTATTTATTGCATATTAGTTATATGTGTGGAGGTACCACATGCATTCATATATGGGTGCGAATATCTTCAAACTCTAAGATATAGCAGCTTTTTAAAAATTAAGAGCACCTATTCCTTTCTCATGACCCCTTTTGGCAGAGCTGAAGAGGTGGTCTCTGGTGGCTCTCTGGCCACGTGAGTGGACCAAGTGCTTGAGAAAGTAACTAGGGGGCTCCTGGGGGGCTTAATCAGTGAAGTGTCTGCCTTCAGCTCAGGTCATGATCTCAGGGTCCTGGGATCAAGCCCCACATCGTGCTCCTTGCTCAGCTGGGAGTCTGCTTCTCCCTCTCCCTTTGGTGCTCCCCCTGCTTGTGCTCTCTCTCTCTGTCAAATAAATAAATAAAATCTTAATAATAAAAAGAAGAAGGTAACAGGATATCTAAATACATAGAGTTTTGTTGACAAAAATCCTGTAATTGCACCCAGAAACATGCTGGAAGGCAGCCCTGAGCGGAATGGGGCAGGGTAGCCAGTACTGTGAAACACATTCTTAGCTGTCTCCTACAAGAGCAGATGCTGTACCAATACCGCTATAAGTAGCACCATCAAAAAAATTCAAATTTCACCACATATTAAAGAGAAATTTAGACACAGATGAATAGGCTCACAGGGGTGAGGAAGTTCCATATTCTCCAAAAACCAAGAGCCACTCAGCTGCTCCAGGCTGGGCCCAGGCATTTAATGAACAAAAAAGTTGGCATCCGGAGCATCTTTTGCTCTCCAAAATCATTGTGATTTTCCTTTTCAGAGACGGCACATTATTTTTAAGACACTACCCCACCTAGTGAAGACACGGGCAGAGAAGTTCCCTGCTTCCCAGTCCAGCCTTCATCAAGATTATTTAGAACATGTGTTACAGTTAAAAAAAAGAAAGAAAGAAAGAAAGAAAGAAAGAAAGAAAGAAAGAAAGAAAGAAAGAAACCCTCCAAAGTGTCAGAAAACAGAAGACGAGGGTGCTGGGAGAAGGGAGGCGTCAGGAGAAAAGGAAGCCGGGGTTATTAGGGTTTGAGACATCACACACACAGCCTTTCTTCTGCGAGGGCCAGGGCCTTATTTCAGCTCCCCTTCCCACAGACTTTCCTAAGCAGCAACTACAAAGAGGCTGGGGATTTCTGAGCATCTTGAATAGATCAGAGGGAATCCAGATGAATCGGGAGGAAAAGTGCCCCAATCATTTGAAGGTCAGGGCCTCCAGGAAAGGAATGGCAGACATTCGCCAAGCAGCACGATTACTAAGGAACTAGGGGGAGGGGAGGAAGGAGGAGGAAGGAGCCTGCGGGGCGGCAGCACAAGTGCAGGGACAGGGTGGGACGGAGGTGCCAGGGTGGCCCGGGGAGGGAGGGCCAGGCAGCAGGGTAGAGGCGCCCAGGCTGGGAGGAAGGAGGTAGGGACGCAGAAGGGGAGAGGAGGGAGGAGGTAGGGACTGAGAAGGGGAGAGGAGGGAGGAGGTAGGGACAGAGAAGGGGAGAGGAGGGAGGAGATAGGGACTCAGAAGGGGAGAAGAGGGAGGAGATAGGGATGGAGAAGGAGAGAGGAGGCAGATGGTGACACAGAGACAGCCCATCTGAATGCAGATCTGTCAAGAACACCGCCACCACTCACCCTTGGCTTGTTGCAGGCCAGGTGTCCAGATGCAGACCATCGAGGTGGCCCCAGGACACCGGGCCGAGGCTCCTGTTTTATCCCAAAGTTGCAACGGACTAAATCGTGAATCTGACGTCTATTAAGGCATTTTCTGAGTCACAAAACCTCTCTCCTTAAATTTATCGGTGCTTTTAGCAACTAGAAATCTGCTTCATGTCTTCAAGTGCCACATCCTTTCCTTAGCAGGGACCCAGGTCCAGTGACAGCAACACAGGACAACACCGGTGATCACAGCCTTCGTAGAACTGAGCAGCTGCCCTTGATCACAGGGACAGAGGACAGGCCACCGTGGGGCGTGTATTTGCAGTTTTTTGGTTTTTTTTTTTTTGTTTTGTTTTGTTTTTTGTCTGTGCCACCTCTATGCGATCATTTGTCCCAACAGTAGAAAATTACTCAATTCTTTTAGGTTGAAGTGCCCCAGTTATTTTACCCTGAATTCAATAATCTTGATCTCTGATTGCCAGCATTTTTGCCCCCCAGAGACAAAATAGATACAGGCTAAGAGGAGAACAGAAGCCTGAGACCCACACGGTGGCCCTGGGTGCGTGGCGGTTCCAGCCACCTCGCTCTTCCTTGTATCTTCTGGGACTTTGTTCCAGGGAACAGGTGGAGTGAAGCATCAGGGCCACACCGCTGTCCCTGGGACGAGGACTCACGTGGGGCAGGAGGCGAGGAGGGAGCTTGTGTGTGACGAAGCCAAGAAGGGATTTCCATGAACAGCTCCACAACAGGGCTCTTCAGAATTGCCTATTTTGTGGAGTATTATCACGATTCCGTGCACAAGGAGGCGCGGCCGTCCCCAGTGCGTACATTTGTTGGGAGGTAATTACCAGTTCAGACTCCTCTTCAGGCAATCCCTGTGACCCCCACCCAAGCCACTTTCTACAGGGATTGAGAATTGCCAGTTAAGAATGCTCAGGAATGTTTGTCATAGATGTTTCAATATGCAGATCAGCCCTGGAGACTTGAAAATCCGTCAAAGCTCCATTGTGTCAAGGACCCATTTCTTTAAATTAGTTCTTGCATATGTATTTAGAATTCAATAGACTAAATCAGCTTCAGGGAAGCAGTCAAGGGGTAGTGATTAAACAGTATATACTTTTCAAAACTGTTTATGTGACAAAAAGTAACATTGCAGTCAATTATTCAAATATGACTTTCTTAAGAATTGAGGAAGTACACATGTTAATAGTCTCTTCTGTATGTGGCTGCTATAGAAATTAGAGTATGAGCAATGCGAAGAGGTGCTAACAGAGAAATAATCACCCCTCATATCTCAGTTCTTAGAGAACAGAGGGCAGATTTTTCATGATGGTTGCCCAGATGGCCAGTCGGGGAAACGGGGAGTCGCTAAGATGTGTGTGGGGCCCTCCACCCTTGTCCGCCTCCCATCCATCCATGTCTGCTCCACGCCAAATGGAACAGGGACTGTGACACCAGCCATGCATGACTCTTTTCTTTTCTTTTGCCCTCCTTCCATCTGGTCTGGGAAGTGCTCTGACACATGGGTTACCTTCTAGCCCTCCCCACAAATTATGCTACCAGCTGGCAGAGGGGCTGAGTTGGCGAGAAGTCGGCAATGCCATGGACCATGGCCAACCGTCACCATTCAACTCAACATCTTTCCTTCCTTTACCTCTTTTCCCTCTCCTGGCTTCTCATTTCTCTCCTGGAAATTCTTAGCAGAATGAAGCTAAAAAAGTAAATAAGCTAAAGCAAAGCTGACAGTAATAGAGTAATAGTAAAGCCTCCAGAATGTTACATCTTTGAAAGACATCGTTGATATTTTCTGGAGTTTGTCAAATTCAGTGATGCTTTTTTACCTCCCCACCAAACACACTCTAGGAGGGCAAAGATTGTGCTGATGAATTACTATGGTGATGTATTCATTGTATTCACACCACACTTTTGTTCATATTCTTTTCCCCAAACTGGTGGAAATCACCCCCTACCCACAGGCATTTTTTCTTTTTTCTTATTCAGCCAAACCACAGCATTTCATTGACAAATTCCTTGCAGGATGTAGAGCTCGCTCTCCACTGGAAGTTTACAGAGTTGACTGACAACGCTTGCCAATGTTGTGGTGATTTTCTCTACCTTTGTTTTGTTTTTAATGATTGGATTCTCCACTACTGGGGAGGGGCCCATGAACACAATGTGGAGAGGAATGGTCCTTGCCATTTCTTCAAGTGGAAAAATCAACAGCATTATCAGAGCATCTGAACAACAAAAATGACTTTCCAGAAACTCAGTTCCTTGTCTAAAGGGAGTGTTGGCATAATGGTTACTGTCAGGCAAGTTCAGCATCTCAGTGTTTTCATTTCCCAGTTGCATGGTCCTGGGCAAATTATATGATTGTGTCCATATCAGTTTCTTTATTTGTAAAATGAGAAAAAAAGGACTGTTTACCTAAAAAGGTTTTGGTGATTTTTAAAATTAATCCGTAGTATGTGTTTAGAATAATGTCTGAGGCAGAATAAATTCTCAACAATTTTTAGATATTCTATCTTGTTTTGTTGTATCATTGCCATGCCTATGATCTCATGGCCACTAGCACAAATTTATATTCCTGGCTCAATATAATTATTGGCTGATTCTTAGTTCCCTTGATTGATGGGTTAATATTCTTTGTTTAATGTTTGAAAACACATATATTTAAATGTGAGTATTTGAACAATACTGAGAATATACACCAAACCTTAAATTTTCTACTCTACCCTCCAAACTTCTTCCCTCTGAGGCAATCACTGTCAGCAATTACTTATATACCTTCCAAAATATGTGTGCTTGTGCATTCCTTTATGAAAAATCCTACCAACGCTCTTTCTATCCCTCCTGGAGCTCACACTTTTGTGTTCCCACCAAAGGTAATCATTGTTTCAGATTTTATATTTATATACCTTGTTTTCCTTTTTAATACTTTTATCATACGTGACTCTACACAGTATTTTTTCAGCTATTCTTATTTTAAGCTTTGCGAAAAAAGGTTATCATTCACTTTTTTTTGTTTACTTTTTAGTAAATGGGAGCACATTATATATACTTTTCAGCCTCTTTTTCTCTTAACAGTATTCATTGATTTTTTTTAAAGTATTTGAGCCAATTGTCAGATCAAAACAGTTTTCCTAATTGTAGACTGATGATGATAAAAATAAGATTAAATTTTCAAACCCATTATGCCTAGAAATAGTATCATTTAGTTTATCTTTAAAACATTTTCTTTCTTCTTCTTAGGTCTCTTAACATATCTGGGAACTAAATGGTTAAGCATTGATGTCACTTCAAAGTTATGGAGGTAGTACGTGACATGAGAGCTGAGATTAATGTCCACTTCTCATCAACACTGGAGTTGAGGGTTCCACCACATTTATTAGAGGTCCGGGTATATTTATTATTTAAGATAATAGCTTAATAATAACTCTCATACTGATATGAATGCTGTCAGATGATCTTAAAATGAAATTAACAGTTTTGCTTCTAATCGTTCTAGTTAACCCTTCAGGTTATTATTAAAATGGGCACAATGTTGATGGTGAGTATATATTAGCTGTTAAAAATAAGCTTTCAGTACCTTCCATGCAAAATCAATTAGACTAGCAGCCCTAGAGATTTGAGAACACAAACTCTAAACCTGTGGTGCTTACAATTCAGTATTGAAACAAATTCCATCCACGTAAAGATGCTAATTATGAGATCTCTTGGAGTTAGCTGAATATCATAGTGGAATGGTGAGCAGGCAAGGGAACTTGAAGTTAGCACCTAGGGACCCTTTAGGAAGTGTAGACATCTCTGAGTGCCTTTGTAGCCAAGGAAAAGCTAGAGGCCATGGATGAATCAACTCCATAAAAATGCATGTTTTGTAGTTTGCATGCATTCACTTTACCAAATTGCTTTATATTCAGTGTTTAATTTGCCTCACACTTCTCAGGAAGAAAGAGAAAATATCTCACTTAAGAGCATCCAGATAAATACAACTAAAACATTGAGATGAGACCTGTGTATGTTCATATGTAAGCCAATTTAAGAGTTCTTCCAGTCTCAGGTTGCTGACTGGTTTGAGGCTTTATTTTCATCTACTCCCCTGCCCTCGCTTCTCCTCCTTCCCCTCATCTTTCATTCCACACTTGTTGAAAATCTACTACGTGCCAGGCTTAATACAGGACAATGTTTAGGCCCTGGGACAACATATTGGTCACAGTCACTTGAATTCAGAGTAAAAATGAAACACATGATTTTTGGTTAGTTTCAATGTGTGCATTTATGATAAAAGAGTGTGTTTGGCAGATAAAGGGTGAAGTCAAAGGTATGTAGCAAATGATTTCAGCATTTGAACATAACTAGAACTCCATCTCCTCACACACTTGATTCTTCTATTGGCTTTATTTATAGCATGTCTTAAAAAAAACACATTTGGAGGAAAATTAAACCGAGAGATTCCCTTTCATGATGGACAAAATAACCCTGTGTTTTGTATATAACCTAGCCTAAGGAACAGAGGAAATAGAAGCATTGGTTTTCTCATGAATGGAGAGACTAGGGAAACATCTCCAATATATGAACCATGACTTAAAACAGATTTTAAATTCCCTCTTCTTTCTCCCCTCTACCAAGTGGTTATGTGCCATGCTATTAACAGACTCAAAGGGATTATACGAGCCAGGGTAAGTTGCTTGATTCTGGGGTTGCTGGTAAGCATAAGTATTCTCCTTCTTTCAGAGTGGCTGGGTAGAGGCATAAATAACCAAAATCATTGGAAAAGGAGAGCAAAGTTACAAAGACAAAGTAGGTAAGCAATTACAGAAACACAGTCTGTGCTTGACCTGCTGGTCCTGTCATTGGGCTACTCATTAAGCAGATACGATAATAAAGAATCTTGAAAACATCATGCCAAATGGAAGAAGTCAATCACAAAGGCCATATCTCGCATTATTTTGCATATATGGAAGGTACCAGGAAAACCTATACAGATGCAGACAATGTATTAGCGGTTGCCTGGGGTAGGTAGAAAGAGTAGGAAGAGGTGGAAAGAACACCTGATCATGCAAAGGGGCTTATTTCTGAGTGATGGTCATATCCTAGAATTATATTGTGGTGCTAGTTGCATGACTCTGTGAATATACTCAAAGCCACTAAACTGCACACTTTAAATGGATGCATTTTATGTCATATGAATTATACCACAACAAAACTCAAAGAAACTCCAACCCAACAACAGAAAAGATGAGTAACTCTACGATGAGGGTCTTCTCCAGCCCTACTAGCTAGCACAGTTTCCTGAGTGGAATGGCGGAAGAGTCACCCTAGAGCAGGATCTGGCTTGAGATACCTTCCTGGGCTCACCACTCTGTGATCTGAATTCGGACCCTTCCTTGTTGGGAGACCTTGGTTGGAGGTGGCCACAAGTTGCATCAACACAAATGAAGGAAAAAAATAGTATAAATGACTGGTCAAGGAAAAAGCAAGAGAGCTAAGGGATATTTTCTAGTTGTCTTATAATATCTGTGTTCTTTGGAGAAGCTCCTTCCCCTATCCCAGTGGCTTTATTGTTTCCTTATTATCTGTTTTTTTCTTGATCCCTCTGACAGAATTTCCTCCCTGGAAATGGATTGACAACACAGAACAATAGCATTTGGCTTCATGGAGGAGGGAGGATCTGGGTTTAACTCTGCAGAATCCTCCTGTGTGTGTGTGTGTGTGTGTGTGTGTATTCTTCAGGTCTAGAGGTTGAGCTCATAATACTCTTCAGTTCATGGTTCTCTATTGTTATCGATTTGTGCAAAAGTCCTTTTTTAAAATTCTATTTTTATCCTTTCTGATACTCATGATCTATTCTCATCCCTCCCACTTTTTTTTAACCACTCAAATGTGGTTCTTGCCTGTCACTTTGTTTTTATGTGCTCTTTCATAATAAGAGTGTGTATTTTGAATAAACATAAATAATATTTTTTAAGATTATATTTATTTATTTACTTATTTATTTGAAAGAGAGAGAGAAATAGCGAGACAGGGAGCATAAGCAGGGAGGAGAGGGAGAAGCAGACATCCCGCTGAGCAGGGATCCTTGCTTGGGGCTCAATCCCAGGACCCTGGTATCATGACCTGAGCTGAAGGCAGATGCTTCATGGACTGAGCCACCCAGGCGCTCCTAAATGGTATTTGTTCTGAAGTCATTGTTATGATTCTTTTAGTCTCTTGCCTCGTTAGCACCATACAACTATGTCTGAATATCACCTATTAAAGGATTTGAATGCTTATTTAAAGCAACTATGTAAAATAAACTAAATTATATAGAATTAATCATGTTACTATACTCTAAACTCCTTGAGGGAGAGCATATGTGCCTTGTCAATGTTCTTTGAATGTTGAAAGAAAATAAGAATGGAAGAACAGAGAGATGATGGAAGGAAAGAATGAACGTGTCTGAGCTCTCGCACACCTGTCCTCCCACATTGCCATCCTTCATTAATCCTGCCCCCTTTTACACTCCACTGTTGCCCTCCTTTTCGTGGTCCCCTTCCTTCTGACCTAAGTACTCAAGCATGTTGTTGAATAATAGCAAATGTTTCCCATCATGGCCTCTCTTTATTGATACAGTCAACACTTGCAGTATTCAAAAACAGATTGGTCATGTTTAAGCCAAGTGTTTGCTGATCGCTCATTAGTCCCAGATGCTCAGACTGTTTGTTAGTCTTTCTACTTGACACCACCTCCTACAGATTTGGTACCAACGCAGCAGCTTAAGGGAGCTCTGGTGGGGCTGTGATAGATACTGTTCAGCTTGTTGGATAATTAAAATAAAAACTTATGGTAGCCAAGATTTAGCTGAGATCTGAGGCTTTGACAAAAAGGTCATATTCACAGGACCCTGTCCAAGCCTTGCTGGCTCTCAACTAAAGGGGGTGTTCAAACTTAAAGTCATGAATCCAATGATCACAATCTTGCTTAAAGGAGTCAGATACTCAAAGTAATTGAAACAAGAAGCTAGAAAAAAAAAGTAGCTAGAACTATAGCTTCAAAAGTAGATGCAACATGGGTTTGTTTTTTCCGCTCTTCATCTAGATTTTCACCTTTTTTCAAAGTTGTGACTCATGATTCACATCCCTAGTGAACTCTGCCTGGATTCGTAAACTCTCAGTGGCCATTCTTTCATGGAAATATTCCCATAGATTCTCCTATGTCTAGTTTCTGATGCTTGCCAGTTGGTATGCAGGAGGTGGCACTGTCTTTATAGAAGATGGCACTTTGATATGTATAGACTTCTTACTTATGTTTGGTTCTCCAGAAAATGAACTTGGGAGGAGAGATTTCTGTGCAAGAGATTTTGGGGAAGTGCATTCAGAAACAGCATCATTCAGGGAATTAGGGGAGCATACTGGACAGAAAGCACTATTGAGCTACAATGCAGTGCCACAGAGACCTCAGCTAATAATGTAGGGAGCTCAGGAGCTGGTGTGGCCCAGGGAGTCGTCCTGAATCAAGGCAAAACACCAGAGGTTTGTACCCCAGGGACCCAGCGATTCCTGAATTGGTGGTTACCTGTTAGCAATGAGCCAGTTCTTCCAGCGCCTGAGGAAATACGTACCTTCATCTTGGAGGTCTGAATAGCATACCACAACATTTTGCCCAGTGCATTATTTTACCAAAACAATGAGGTTGACATTATCAATCTCGTATTGTAAAGGAGGGATTCTGGACTTATGGAATATATATGAGGCCATTATTTCACACTCAGGTAACACAGCTATGTGGTGACAGGGGCAGCTCTTGAAACCAGGTTTTGAATTAAAAAAAAATAGGTAATTTCATGGACAAGTTAGGAAAAAAGAAAAGGAGGAAGGTAAAAAAATTGTTCCAGAAAACTGAAGAGATTTGAAACTTGTCCTAGCATAATGTCACATCTGTGATAAACATGAGTCCAACAGTGAAGAAGGTATTAAAGCAGTTTGCTTGTGCATTTCAAGGTCAAATCTCAGTGCCTCCCCATCACCTCCTTCATTCAGTTCTGGAAATTCCAAAGGAAAGATGAGTGCCAGTCAGTTAAGGTACAACAAACTAAATAGAAGTCAGAAAAAAGCCTCTGGTTCTGGTGTAAGTGTGAGTGAGTGTGAAGGTGTGTGTGTGTGTGTGTGTCGAGGGCTGGGAGGTATTAGGGGAGAATAATTGGCTAGCAGGTCACAGTGGGGAAGTAGGTGAGAGAACACTTTGTGGGTGGGTCCCTTTCCCTTACGATGTTATTTGGAGATGCCACTGACAATCTTATTATTCTTTCAAGACTTAAAAAAAAAAAGAAATTTTGTTTGTAACCTGCAGCCTCCGAGCATTTGCTCCTCAGCACCAAGAGCATCAAGCCTGCAGGTAAGACTTGATTACAGGTAAGATAAATGACTCTAGAACACAGTAGTGAAGTCTCAGGAGCAGGTGCTCATTCCATAGGCTTTTTCGCACAGGTGTTTGCCTACACTTCTCCTGACCTAGACGAGGAAGGACACACGCTAGCATTTCTCTTTTTCCCTGTCATAGGTGCTCAGCCAAATAACTAAAAATCTCAGGTGAAAAAAAAAAACAAAAAAAATAAATAAAAAAAAATAAAAATCTCAGGTGAATATAAACTTCGAAGACAAATAATGAGGCATTTTAAGGATAATTCACTGAATGCCCTATTCCAAAGATAGCATAATTATGAAAGCAGGGAGATTAGGAATTCACAGTAAATGTTCTTAAGGAGAATATCTTATATTTGAAGCAAGAACAAGTAGTTATAAAGTAGGAAGAATACAGTACGTATAGAAAATATAGTAGTTAAACAAAGGTGTCTATAGATGAGTTTATTAAAGAGTCAAAGAACAAATCAGCAAGTTGTAATACTAGCTACAATTTTTCCCAAGGGCATGGAGAAAGAGAAAGAGTAAAATAAAACAACAAAAATACAAACATAAAAAGTTAAAATATGTGCAGGAGAGAGCAATAATGCCCTAAACCTATTCAAAGGATGCTCTAGAAGAATCACAGAAACAACACATCAGTTTCTTAGAGTGAAACAAACACTTAGAGCATAAAACCTTTCCAAGGTTATTACCTATGAGAAATGGTACCTTCGCCCCCACACCACACAAAGAATGTTGATATCTGACTTATTCACAACAGCCAAAAAACTAGAAAATTCCTAGTGTCCATTAATATGTAAACCGATAAACAAAATGTGATACGTCCATGCAATGGAATGTTATTTAGCAATGAGCATGATAAAAGTCACATGGATGTATTCCAAAATCATTATGCTAAAAAAAGAGGCAAGACATAAAAAGTGCACACCATACTATCTCATTGAAATGAAATTCTATAAGAAAGGGACTAATTCATAGTGATGGAAAGATTAGTGGTGGCCCAGGACTGGGGGGAGGAAGAGAGTTTCATCACAAGGGTGCATGAAGGAAATTTTTGGGGTGAGGGAATGTATCTTGATTTTTGTGGTGGTCACAAGAAGGGATAGATTTTCAAATTCACTAAACTTCACTTAAAAAGTATTCATATTATGACATGCAATGATACCTTAATAAAATTAACATATTTGTAAAGGAAAAGGAAACAGAGAAAAATGCATTCATGTAGGTAATGTATTTTCTACCAAAACTCTCCAGAGATGCAGAAACGTTGAACATAAATACACAACAAGCTATTTTTCAAACTAGCTCAAAATAAGGTCAAGTATGAACATTTAAACTTAGTCTAAATATACCTGGAAGCAAAAAAAATATGTATGATAAAATATTATCTAGCTAAATAAATTGTGCATAAGAACATAAATTATCCAATACAGTTTAGCCCTCAAATAAAACATTTTAGTACCAGAAAGTTCTGTCAATATATTAGTAGATTAGTGGAGTAAAAGATAAAAGATCTCAAGAGAGGCAGGAGAAAGCATTTATAAAATTCAGCCTTTAAAATAAACCTCAGAAGATTTGAATGAAGAATAACTATACATAAAAGTCTTATTATTTTATACAAAAGTCCTAGGGCAAATATCATTTGTAATGCTGTATCTTTGGTTTCCATGCTGACTTTGTGAAGGTGGATATTTCATTTAGTTATTTGAGTTATAAGGCCTGAGACCTTTATTTGCTACATGGAAATTTTCCTTTGTTATTTTTTCTCTTTTCTTTTTATGATGTTTGTTCTTATAACATTTTACTATTTTTATTTAACTATACGTGCAACAATTAAAAAGGAATCAGGGCAAGATCCTCCATGATTAGCATTTGCTTTTGAATACACTGAGTTTTTCCTGGGTGAGCAAGTTTTCCTAGGTGAGCAAGTTTCCTGGGTGAGCAAGTTAAAGGAGGGTGGATAGACCAACAGGCAACACCTGAGAGCCCCATGGTGGTGTGCACGGTGTCAAGCACCAGCTACATTTACCAGCACAAACCATCTTTCTGTCAGGGCAGGAATCTAGTCCTTGATGGAAGTGTAAAGAGTAAGAACAGGTGCTTATTTCCAGATAAATAAATTAGGGATCCCTTTGCCAGCATCAATCACAAAGACTCATTCTTCATAAAACTGTAGAAGCCTGGAACACCTGGGTGACTCAGTGGTTGAGCATCTGCCTTTAGCTCAGGGCATGATCCCGGGGTCCCCAGATTGAGTCCTTTATTGGGTTCTGCATGGAGCCTGCTTCTCCCTCTGCCTGTGTCTCTGCCTCTCTCTGTGTGTCTCTCATGAATGGATAAATAAAAATCTTAAAAAAAAAAAAAAAAAAAAAAAAGCTGTAGAAGACTAATTAACCAGAACTGAATTACCTGGTCCTGAAAGTACTGAAAACAAGGCTAACTAATCCTTGGGGCTTTGAATTAGGCCTTTTAAAATACTCTTAAGAGAATAAGCAAAGCCTTCAGATGAGAGGTGACAGGACACAATGCGAGGACCTCCATAAGATGCAGTGTGCTGTCTGAGCGTGGTTCATATACTGTCATCTCAAAGAAAGCTCGGTGAATTCCGATTCCGTGCTTTTCTAACGATATCTTCCAATAAAAAAATTACAGCCTCCCAGTAGATATCAAGTAAACACTTCCATCTAGAAGAAAGAAGCACACTTCACATGGGAAAAATGAGGATGTTGTCATGACAACTATGAAGAGTGTTTTATTAGATGGCTGAATTGAATGCTGTGCAGAGCTCCTGGGCTCTATGTTCTTATTTGAAATTCTGGAAACCTGCTTGGTGTCTCATACCCTTATAATCATACAAAAGGTGGCTACAGTGATCCCCAAAGAGTGACCTAGTGAAACATCTTAATCCTAGCATCTGTTTCAAAACTGATAAACATCCAACACATAGAGAGGCCTCTGGACTGCCACTCACTTGTGTACTGTGCTACTGTGTTGATCAAATGAAGCCTCCCATTTTATAGAACGTTTTGACAATGTTCTTGGTGCTCAAAGGCCCCAGGACTGTCCCAAGAGCTGGAGTTTTCACGGGGAGAGAGAGAGAGAGAGCCACAGATCTGAATGGAGAACCAGATCGGGATTTTCTTGGCCATACCAGATTACTTATCTCAAAGATCTCTGTTTCCTTTTGTTCAAATTCTTCATAGTTGGAACCAATATTAAGTCAGTCTTTATACACGTTTAAAAGCTGGTTGGCCAGAAAACTTTCCTACAAATGCTTTGGTTAGTCTCACCTGCTCTAATTGTATAATTGCGGATATCTTATTTTTGCTTTGAAAGGATTTAAAATTAACAATAAATACTCTAAACACCCTGTCTTAACCCATAAACAGCTAACTTCAGAAAAAAAAAATCAGCTAATTGTGATTATCCACAAAGATTGTGTACAAGGATGATAGGAACATGGACCATTTGTATAAATTGCCTCGTTTTTTCCCCAAACAGTGCTCTGAATGATCACTCAAAATGATATAATGTGTCCCAGGAGCCTAGAACAACACATAGCACATGAGAGGCTCTCAGTGCATAGTTTTTGAATAAATTGATCTGATTCTCACTTTACTCACTGTCATGAATTGCAGAACTCAAGTATTCTGACTTCAGATGCAGGATTTTGATCTATATGCTGCACTATATTCTGAGTACTCCTATTTAATTATGATTTTATTTTCTTTTGCATTAGAATAACATGTCAGCTTGTTTCCCTCCTCTACTAATTGGGAAGGTTTTAGGGAATAGAGAGGATAATCTATAGACTTGCTTGTCTTTTCTCTTTTTCTTTTTAGATTTTATTTATTTATTCATGAGAGACACACAGAAAGAGGCAGAGACACAGGCAGAGGGAGAAGCATGCTCCCTGCAAGGAACTTGACGTGGGACTAGATCCCAGGACCCCAGGATCACGACCTGAGCCAAAGGCAGATGCTCAACCACTGAGCCACCCAGACATCCCTAGATCTGCTTGTCTTAAACTCTAAAGGAAGAAACCTGTCTCTAGCCACTGGAGCCAAGCATCATGGGTAGAACATGTGGGTGTTAGATGCAGATAAAATTCGAATTTTACCTTGGGCGCTGTTATGGGCTGAATTGTATCCATGCAAATCATACACTGAAGCCCTTACTCCCAGAACCACAGAATGTGAATGTATTTGGAGAAGGGGTCTTGAAAATGATAAGTAAGTCAGAAGGCTATTAGGATGGGTCTTGATCCAATATGACTGGTGTTTTTATGAAAAGAGGGAGAGACACCAGGGGCACATACACACACAAAAAAGACCATTTGAAGACACAGAGGCAGCTGTCTGCAAGGCCAGGAGAAAGGCCTCAGGAGAAATCAAAGCTGCTGACACCTTGATCTTAGACTTCCAGCCTCCAAAACTGTGAGGAAATTCATTTTGGCTGCTTACACCTCCCAGCCAGAGGGAGAAACAAAGCTGGAAGTTAGAAGCCCACTAAAGCTCAGAATGCAAGAAAAGCGCCATGACAGTGAAATAAGTCAGACAGATACTCAAGACCTCACTTAAATGTGGAATCAAAAACAACAGAACTCAAAGAAACAGAGAATAGATTGGTGATTGCCAGAGGCAGTGGGTTTGGGTGAAGGTGTCAAAAGGTGCAAGATTGCCAATTATAAGGTTAGCAAGCATGGGGATTTAAGGTACCACATGGATGCTATTGTTCACATCTTTGCATGGTGTACTTGAAAGTTGCTAGGAGAGTAGATCCTAAAAATCCTCATCATAAGCAAAAAACAACCAACACTTTTTTTGGAACTATGTAAGATGATGGATGTTAAGTAAGCTAATGCTATCATCACTTTGCAATATGTATGTCAGGTTATGGGGTACACCTTAAACTTATACAGTATTGTCTGTCAGTACTATGTCACTAAAGCTGGAAGGAAAAAAAAAGAAAACAAGCAAAAAAGTCAAGATGAGTGGCTAATTCGGGGTTGAAGATAGTGAACTGAGTCAAGAGTGCTACCAGGAAGATAAAGCAAACCAGGTCTGCACAGGATGAAGCCAAGAATGAGGTAGCTTTGAGAAACATGAATGTCTTGCTTTTTAGAGTCTCCCTGGAACATAATGGTGGGTGGGCATGTCAGACCTACAATAGCAAGAGGTAGTGAAGGGCAAGAGGTGGAGACTACCAGTAGGAGGAGTGGCCAAATAGCCACCTTGTAGGGGATAACCAAGTGGACTGAGCTAATTAGCCTTAGGGGTGTATAAACCCACAGTAAACGGGTTTTACAGACACGGTGTTTCCTGGCTTGCCTGGACCTGAGGCAGGCTGGGTACATTATCCACTGACAGAGGCCTGATTGTAATGATTTACTCTCGAGATCTGAAGTGACTCAGCCAATACAATTCTTCTTTTGTCTCACTAAAGTGTCCCTCTCTCACACAATAATTTGCTAGACTCTTCATTCATTATGGCCAGCCCTCTCATTTTACCATTATTTCTTTCTTATTCTTCTGCACTGAGCCCTCATGCTACCAAAATCAGAACATCTCCATGTTTACAATAATGCATTGAGTTTTATTCATTTCAAGGTAATATAGCCCGGGAGAAACTCTTTATACCACTTAAGTGCTATCGGGCAGGACGGCCATAAGAAAGGGAAAAATGGAGGCTTGTTATCTGTGCAGCCTGAAAACAATCCCTTCTGTTTTGACTTGAAAGGCAGCTGGTTTACAGGGATACCTTTTCCCGGGAAGAGCTTTCAGCCTTTTCTAAAAGTAAAGGCCACGTAGATCTTTGAGACCCTGACGCTGTGATCAAAGACACAATACACTAGTGTCTTATAGTCATTGACATAAAGGCATGATCAAATTAAGAAGACTCAGAACATCTAATAAAGTAGTCCTTGTTAAAGTGCATACATGTTGGCCAGGTTCTGTTCAGACTAGATTCATTTGAAGCTCACAAAGGTCCTAGTTCTGCATTCACATATTTTTACTTCACAGAATTTCTGATTATTTGGAAAATGTGAGCTGTGTTGTACTTCTAAGTGGTTTAATTTTTGAGCTGATTATCAATTATAGACTGGATCCCTAAATAGCCGCAACATTTGAGTTCAAGAGTAATTCTTTGCCAGTATAGTTTCTCTCTGTGATGTTTTGTAGAGATTTTTCAAAGTTCTTGTATCACAGCAAGAATTTAAAATATTAAAATATTAGAACTGAGGGATCCTGAAATCCTCCCTAAAAGAGAAAGACCTTTCAGAGGAAAATTGTAATGTTGAAAAATAGGCTCTAAATACATATAGATGTAAATTTCTTTACACCTTAAATTAGAACTTGTGGTAAGATTTCTACATATTTTTTTGCTCTTCTTAAGTTTTAAATATCTGACTCTTCATTTCTCTGCACACAGCTTAAAAGCATTTTATACTTTCTATCCTGTGAGACATCTTTCCCCTCTTCTTGCTTCCAACTACTCACCATTTTTTATAAAAAACAAAAAAAGTTACCAAATGTCTTGAGACCATAGCCCACACATAAATTACACATGGTTTCATAATAAATTCTTTGCAATGACTTCCACCACCATCATCGGGATGACCTCACTGGTGACTCAAGAGGACAACATTGCATTTTGTGTAGAGTTGTTTGGAGATGCCCACATTGGCCATGTCTGCATACTCCAGGGCACTAATGATGAATGAACTGCCAAGTCAAAGAGCTTTTCTTAGTTCTTACTATCATTGGCTCATGGTCCTCCACCCCTTCCCTTAAGCAACTGTTTTTAGTTTTGGTGGATGATTTACTCCTTTGTATTGTGTTCCCATTCTTGCTAGAGGTCAGATATCAGAATCCTCCAGGGCTGATTCTTCATTTCCTTAGACTTTTTTTTTTCTTTTTTAACAACAGCTAATTTTAAGATCTACTAATGGCAAAGTCCAACTCTATCCTTAATAATTTGGGGTGTGCGTCAATGTCACATCTCCACCCATTTACTGGCAACTTCATTGCACATACCTTTCCTTCCCAACCTTCCCCTGCCCATTGACAGATGCATATCACACTGCATAGCTACAGCTCTCTGCCACTGGTGCTATCATCCTGTCAGTTGCTCAAACTTGAAATTTTGAAATATTTTTTCTTCCTTTTTTTACATCTCTTGCATGTATACTTGTTTAAAGTCTATGTAAACACCCATTTAAAACTTGTGCTTTCAATCTTGTTTACCTGATTCTGGTCTCTTATTCTTTTTAATAGGACAGTTGCAAATACTTCATTTTATCATTCAAAAAGAAATTCCAGGCTAGATAAGTGCTAACACTGCTTCATGACAAAAGATACTAAAAAACAAACAAAAAACAAAACATAACTGTGAGAGCCAAATTCACACCAATGACAAAATACTACAAAATGATTAAAATTGTATACAAGATCAATATTAATTATTTGCTCATTGCATATAATATATTCTTGCATTTGGGTATTGATAGTGAAGGACATTTTCAGGTTTGGAAAAAGTACAGACATCAGAATTCGGACAATTCCATTTTTTCAACTCAACATTCACATTGCTCTGCTAGGGCTACCATAACAAAATACTATAGACTAGGGGGTTTAAACAACAAACATTAATTTCTTATAGTTCTGAAGGCTGGGGTTCCTGGCAGGATAGGTTTTATTCTGAGGCTTCTTGTCTTAGCTTGTAGACAGCTGCCATCTTTCTATGTGCTCACATGACCTCTTCTTTGTACTTGTGTGGATAGAGAAAGAAACCTCTGGTATTTTCCTCTTCTTATAAGGACACTAGCCCTTATGATATCAATTTAGCCTTAATTACTTTCTTAGAGGTTCCGTCTCCAAATAAATCCAGTCTAGGGGTTAAGGCTTCAACCTGTGAATCTTGGGAGGACACGGTCCATAACATAGTCCATAACAACACTAGCAGCAGAGTGTTAGGACATGTGCTGTGAAATTCAGGGGTGCAGAGGTTAACAGACTAATACTTCACAGAGCTATGCCTCTCAGGTAGAATGGACCAAACATGGATTGGAAGCAGAAAGGACGTCTACCGATGGTGGTAACCTTCACGTAGCTAGCAATGAAATGTGTGTCCACTTCCTTTTCCTACCCATATGCTCCTTTGGTTAGGTGAATGAACTTCCTCTTTCTGGCTGTGCTGTGGGATCTCTAGCCAATGAGCACTTCCTAAAATCAGCTCCTAGAACAATCAATCTCCACAGACAAAGAAATCCTAGTGTTCCTTTTGCCATACCATACTAGTCATTACCTTTGCTCTAGCAGCCTTCAGGAATAAATTGTTTTTTTGTTTTTTGTTTTTTGTTTTTTGTTTTTTTTTTTTTTACTTTTCTTACTGGAAAGACATAGACATCCTTGATGCAGGACTTCTGCTGCTATCAAGAGTTGATTCTCTAGTTATCTGGAGAACAGAAAATTTAGGGTGACAGGGCTTTATTGGATAGGGAAAAAGTGCATGCCTAAGGAGCTACACACTATAATCTGGCCACACACACTGGAAAAGATCATCTCCATGGACCTAGGAGTTTCCTAGATCAAAAAATATTTAGGCCCCAGTTCTGAAGAGAAGAATGACTTCAGAAGTTGGTGTACTCCTTCCAATTACATCACTGACATGAATTTATTGGGTGCTCAGTTTTGTATACTCATGGCTCCCTGACCACAAGGCCATTAAATAATCTCTAATGCACATATTAGTTTAATGATGCTTATTTATTTTTCTCTTTTGGTCAAGCAGACCTCCTCTAAGAGTCTCTTTCCCTCCAGAGTCTGGGAGGAGGGAGGACAGTCTTCCTGAGCCCATGAATGTGTTGGAAGCTCAAGGTTAAGGGAGGGAGTGATGTCTATTGACTTGAGGCTTCAGGTACATTGGATAGGGCAGGCCTTTGTTTTTTTATTATTTCTTGAATAAAATGTGGGGATTTTGAGTAAATATTCCTTAATTCTATTCTCTAACACCTCTAAAATGAAGTATAGAGGTTTTTTATTTAAATTCTCTAGGGATATATATATATATATATATATATATATATATCCACTGTATATATGTAATGTATTATTTATATTATAATATATTTAGTGTATATATAACATATTATTTGTATTGAAACATATATAATATATACAGTTCCTGCTTGAAAAAAAAATACATAGTTCCTGGGATAGTCTCAACAATTTTGAAAAAGAACAAAATTAGAGTACTTTCATGTCATAATGTCAAGCTTATTATTGAGCTACAGTCCTTAAGATAGCATGGTACTAGAGTAAGGGCAGACATATAAATCAATAGAACAGAATTTTTAGACACTAATAGAAGAGAATTGAGAGTCCTCAAATAAAACCATATATTGATGACCAATTGATTTTTGACAAAGGTGCCAAGGCAATTCATTTTGAAAAAGATAGTCTGCTCAACCAATGGTACTAGGACAATTGGATCCTCACAAGGAAAAAGATGAACTTCGACCTTTATATTAATCACAAAAATTAACTTAATCACATGACTATACGAAAGAGCTAAAATGACCCCACTTCTGCAAAAAAACAGGATAGAATCTTCAAGACATTGAGTTGAGCAAAGTTCTTACAGGCAACACCAAAACAGGGCCCATGGGAAAAAAATAAATTAGATCTCATCAAACTTAAAATGGCACTTAATACAATATTATTGGGAAAACAAAGATGCAAGCAATGGATTGGGGAAAAATTGCCTTAACATTATCAGATTATATTTTCACCCCAATGAAAGTATGTCTGGATTCCTTTGTGATGTCTGAGAGAAGCTTGAGAAACAGTTGTGGGACTCCCCACATTTCAGTGATAAGTGAAGGAAGAGGAAGAAGAAAGATGGGTGGGAGGTAAGAGAAGACATGAGCAGGAGTCCTTTGGGGGAGGCTAAGACAGAAAGAACTTCAAGCAAGAGGATGATCATCACATAGACTTGAGGCTGACATTAACCTTCGTGCTTGGGAAAGGAGGGTTCAGAAGAATTATTTACTGCTTATTTCCAAATGATGAGAAGAGCAGAGATATACATGAGGAGGCGGAATGGTCTCATGGTAGGAAATCTCTGGTTGAAGCTGTGTGGCCAGGACACCTGAAGGACTCCCAAATTTGGGAGGACGAGTCCCCAACATAAGAAGTCAAACGTTGCTTACCTGAGTGCGTTGGTGAGGATGTCTGATGGGAAGATTCTGATGGGAAATGAGACAGCTGGGGAGGGCGGAATGCACGTGAATTGGACAGATCTGTGGGCACCAAATTAAAGTTGGCTCCACCAAGGAAGGGCAGGAAGTGTTGATTGATGCTGGGTGTGGCACACAGAGGTTAAGTGCTGCCCTTGTGGAAGACCCTCTGGGCTCTGTAGCGCTGCACACCCCTCTCAATGTGGGAGGGCATAGCTGGGGGCTGGGGTACCAGGCTGTCCTTGCCTAGCAAAGGGATGGGATGGAAGGAGGAAGGGGGAGAGCATCTGGGGGGAGAGCCTAGGAGAGGAGGGGTTATGATCTAGAAGGCTACACAGGTAGAAGCAAGAAAAATACAAAGCATCCTGTACATAGGGATTTGCTAACAATCATGTTAACAGAGGTGAAAGCAGGAAACATCTTTTTTTTTTTTTAAGATTTTATTCACTTATTCATGAGGGACACACACACAGAGAGAGAGAGAGAGAGAGAGAGAGAGAGAGAGAGAGAGGCAGAGACACAGGCAGGGGGAGAAGCAGGCTCCATGCAGGGAACCCAATACAGGACTTGATCCCAGGTCCCCAGAATCACACCATGGGCCGAAGGCAGCCCTAAACTGCTGAGCCACCCGGGCTGCCTGAAACATATATTTTTGTCCAGATAGTTTTGCCGGCCGCTGTTGGGAACATGGGATTAATAGCTATGTGTCTTTGGCAAAATCTACAGACAGACCAAACTGTGAAAAGGTTCCGGGCTGCGCTGGATTGCAGGAGACCAGCAAATGCAAAACTCTGCATCTCTCTCGCCCTCTGAATGTGCCACCTGGAAGGTGGGGTGAGAGGTGAGGGCCACAGGTATCTGGGGGTCATGAACCTCAACATCAGGAGAACCAGCAGGGGCTCCCGAGCTCCTTGAAAAACTGGGGAAACAAAGGATGCTCCATATGCCTGATGCCAAAGAAAATATGGGTGATTAAAAATAGTTTAGAAACTGTTAAACAAATTAGAAACTCAAATTCTCCTGAAAGAGATCATTCTCTTTGATTTTCAGAATAATGCCAAATTCAACAACCTTCATGAGGCCAGAGCGACCTGATAAAGAGGCAATTTGTGAGATGCCTACTTCAATATTTGAGAATTTCGATTTTTATTATGTGTATTCATATATCATTTTCTTTGTTCAAACAATTATAAGTCCCAACTCCAGTCTAAAGGTATACAGTAAAACAACTCTGATGATTCCTCGGTGGGTAGAGGAGCTCAGAGGGGTCAGGTGTGATTTGTGTTTTTGTTTGAGAACAGAGTCTGTCACACTTTCAGCACTCGCAGGGCAGAGAAAGTCCTCTTGATCTTCTTGGTTTATATCTTCTGCTTGCACTATCTACCACCTCTCAGTATTTTACGATTTCAGCGAGTCTTCTTCCATCCGGCTTGTGAGAGCACACAAAAAGAACAGCTCAGTGACTTTGGTCCTGTGGGTAGGCTAGATGAAGCCACCTGCATTCTGGGATAAAGTCAGGATAATCAGCAAATCCTAGCTGCCACTTAACCCCCAACCTCATCAGTGGGAAGATGACTCCAGATCAAAGGCCAGTCCTCAAGAATTGCCAATTCCATGTCTAAAGCCCAGCTCCTGGCTCTGGGCAGCTTTGCTTAGCTGATGATGTCCTGAGACCCATTACTATACGATTCCCAAGTTGAACATCGACTTGGCAGACTGCTTTCCCTCTGCAGAATGAGTCCTGGAGGCCTTTCAATACCCTGTGCCAGGGGATTATGCAGAGGAGTCAGCACCACCGTCTTGGTCCCGCATTGTTGAGGTTGCCCCCAGGAAGCTGTCAGCACCCCCTCCTCTTCAGGCCCTGCAAGCTTGCAGGTCAGAGAAGGGAAGAGCAGAAAGACCCCCCAATGCTGGTTTTTCACAGAACTGTCCACCCCACCTGTGCCTGACTTCAGTGGGACCTGAGGGATATTGTGCAAGACTTTGGAGAGGGAAGTCCGATCAAGTGAGTTTATTTAATTTCCCTAGAATGCCCTAAGTGCTTTCTAACCACTCACCACTTTCAAAGCTCTCATTTTTATTTCCTTACAAAAGTTCTACATTACGCCTTTGACTCTCATTTCTTTGTGTTCTGGCTTTTAATTCAAAAACTTCAATTTTTAGATTGGATCTTCATTTGCAATCTCTAAATCTATCACATTTTATCTGAGGATCTCCTATATTTTGTCCTTCTTTCTTCATATTTGAAGGGAGAGTAGCATGTTTCTCCTCTACATCAATGATTCATTATTTTTGCAATTCCACTGTTGGGTGTCTTCACTGAAGGTTTCAATTCTCATGCTTTTCTTTATGCTTTCATTATGCCCCTACTATTTTTCCTTTCCTTGGGACTTTAGATCCCAATTTCAAAGAGAAGCTCTTTTTGTTTTTCCTCATACTGAGCAATGCAATATGTTCTTTAAAAAAAGGAGAGAGAGAGAGAGAGAGAGAGAGAGAGAGAGAGAGAGGATGATTCCAGCATCAAATTATTTTCATATATATGAACTTCCTCTGAGCCTTCAGGATAATGTTCCTTTTTTCCTGATTATTATTTAACAAATGTGATCTTTGAAAATTACATATTTTATAGGAATGAGAATTTTTTTAAAGATTTTATTTATTTATCCATGAGAAACACAGAGAGAAGCAGAGACACAGGCAGAGGGAGAAGCAGGCTCCTCACAAGGAGCCCAAGTAGGACTCGATCCCCGGACAGGATCACACCCTAAGCTGAAGGCAGATGTTCAACCTGTGAGCCACCCAGGCATCCGAGGAATGAGAATGTTCAGTGTAGCACTATTTAGAATGCCAAGAAACTGTTAGCAATAAATTCCAGTCCTACATTACAAGAATGTTACTGTACATTATATAATTTTAATACAAATAGATAATAGATACCTAGGGGCACCTGAGTGGCACTGTTCATTAGGCATCTGACTCTTGGTTTCAGCTGAGGTCATGATCTCAGGGTCCTGGGATGGAGACTTGCATCAGAGGTTTGTGCTCAGCAAGGAGTCTGCTTGAGACTCTCTCTCCCTCTCCCTCTGCCCCTCCAGCTCATGTTCTCCCTCCCTCTCTCTCTCTCTTTTTTAAAGATTTTATTCATTTATTCATGAGAGACACAGAGAGAGAGAGAGAGAGAGAGGCAGAGACACAGGCAGAGGGAGAAGCAGGCTCCAAGCAAGGAGCCCGATGTGGGACTCGATTCCAGGACTCCAGGATCATGCCCTGGGCCAAAGGCAGGCACCAAACCACTGAGCCACCCAGAGATCCCCTCTTTCTCTTTAAACTAAATAAATAAATCTTGAAAAAAATAATACATGCCTATCCAAAAGTATAATGGCTATAAAAATAAGAGACATATTTGTGTCATACAGTTCCTTGAAAATGAAGTATAAAAAGAGAAGTCCCATTATACATGGAAATGCATAAGATAAAAACAATTCAACTTGCCTGGTGGGGGTATGTCAAGATTGTTTTTTCATATTTACCTAAAATACAGTTTATATTTTATTTCTAATAATTAAAAAAACCCACATTCCTAAAGGTAAATATCAATGGGTTCAATTGTTTAGTCATACTATCAGTTAACTTCTATAAGGATAATAGCTGGAGAGAAAAGCTTGGATTTAGTGACATTTAATCCACTTTGCCTCTAGGATATAGACTCTATGATCATTGACTGATTTCTCTCCACATGTTCTCCTTACTTGCCCAAAGAAAAGTAAACTGAACCAACGCTGGTCCAGCAATGACTTTGTCTCAGAGATATTCAACTAATTATGTAGCAAACAAAATTATTATGATTTTGAATTTCTTTCATTTGTGGGTGTAGCAAGAAGATCAAAGACATCTAAACAAATAAAACATAGGCTTCACTTCCTCCACCGGGTCCCTGTTTCCATATCTATTAAAAAAAATACTGGAGTTGTCCTATAACTCCAAGATTCCTACTAATTCTTGCATTCTGTGATTCTAATTACTATAATTTTCATTACTGATAACTAAAATAAATGACAGAGTAAACATGGGAAGATAGCACTGGAGCTGAGTTTCCCAACCGTGGTAGAGTTCAGAGAGTAAAGCGTTCATCCCATGTTTACCAGGAGTAGTGAGAGGGGGCGTACTTGCCTGATCTTCTGGGGGAAAAGTGCTGTTCTTTCACCTTTGTTGTTGTTTCAATTTATTTGTTTTGGAGATGACTTCTCTCTGCTTGGGGAAGTTTCCTTCTATGTCTGACTTACTGACTTTTTAGTACATGGATTTTGAGTTTTATCAAAGGCTATTTCCGCATGTATCATGATAATCATGTATTTCTAGTTTTTTTCCTTTATTTTTTTTTAATATGGTGAACTGTATGATTGATTTTTGAATGTTGAACCAGCCTTGCATTCCTGAGGTAAACCCCACTTGGTCACGTTATAGTCTCTTTTAAAAATTTATTTCCTTTATTTTGTATTTTGTGGGATTAAATTTATTACCATTTTGTTGAGCATTTTTGCATCCAATAAATTCATAAGTGATTTTGTCCTATAGTTTTGCTTTCTTGAAATATATTTGGTTTTGGTGTCAGCAGAATGAGGTCCTCAAAAAACAAGTTGGGAAGTATTCCATCCTCTTCCATATTCTGGAAGAATTTGTGTACAAGTGCTGTAATTTTTACCTGAAGAGTTTGGTAGCATTCATCAGTGCATTCATCCATATCTTGGGTCTTGGGTTTTCTTTTATGGAATGTTTTTAACTCCAAATTAAATCGATTTAGTGGAGTTAAGATTACTCACATTATTGGGCTGCCTGGGTGGCTCAGTTGTTGAGAATCTGCCTTTGGCTCAGGTTGTGATCCCAGGGTCCTGGGATTGAGTCCCACTTTAGGCTCACTGCTGGGAACCTGCTTCTCCCCCTGCTTATGTCTCTGCTTCTCTGTCTCTCATGAGTAAATAAATAAAATGTTTATCTAATGGTTGTAGACTTATCTTTGGTCATTTGTGTCCTCCAAGGAATTTTTCCATTTTTATAAATGTCACTTTCCAGCTTTACTCTAAAAGCTGTGAATACTAGTGGCCCTCCTCACCCTCCCTTCCATCACCTTACTGCCCTACGTGAATGATGTCTTCCCATCAGGAGAGATGGGACTGATTATCATCTGATAGCATCTCACTTTTTACAGGGAGAAAAACTTTTTTCCCTGAGGCCACTTATCTTCCGGAAAAGCAGTCTATACTGTAGTGTCTAAACCGCTAACCTGAAAGCCTCAAGCAAATAGGCACATTTAAATCCAATAGGGTTCATGATCCCCCAGGCTGGTATTTTCTTCTCTGCTTTGATACTGACCTGATTCAGAATTCCCTTTCTTCCTTCTACATTATGATGGGACAAGAAGAGAGAAGATGAGGGTGAGGCCAGAGAGGTACCCAGGATACAAAATTTTAAAAGGTGCTCTCTCTTGGGGTCCTGTAAGCTCAAGGTCTATACCTGTAGGAATCTAACAATGAGCTCCTCCTTCTCATCTGTGTCCTGGATGCCCCATTTGCCTCATTTAATTCTGGCCTTTTAGATTTTATTACTTCTTTGAAAGCTGTAAAAATGTAAAATCCTTGTCAGTGTTTTATCAGAAGTAGTTTAGGCATCATTTCCAAGGAATGAACCAAAACTATCATGATTTTTGATCTAGTCCTGTAAATCATCAGTGATATTAAGACATTATTAAAAAAAAATTATGCGGGCCTAATAACCATAACAAATGCCACAGGCCCTGATTGTGTCCTTCATCTCCTCCCCGCCACCAAATCATATATGTGAAAACACTTCTACTTTCACAACTTGCTCCATTTAGAATGATTCTGGAATATGTGCATTTCCTGCAGTGCTATCTAAAACCCCATCCATTTTTCTCCCACTCAAGAAAGCACATGACAATGTAAGTAATGGATGCTGTTATAGGAATAAATTTAAATATTTTCTAATTTACTATTTACCATTCATAAACTGTTCTTTATTTTTATAACAAATTATTTTTAGATTAAATCACAAGTGACTACCACATGTACTACAGACAGAATGGTAATGACTGTTCCACTGAATACTTTACATTAAACAGTATTACACACTCAAAATATTGCCAAGGATTTAGAATTTTGATCAGCAGTTTCAGGAAGCCGAGGGCTTTAGGCTAGCTGATGAATCATAGAGAGGGTCCCACCATTTCTCGTCAGAGGCTGCTGCCTCTGTGTCAGTGGGCCGTGGGATTTCTATGATCCGACCTTAGGATGACCCCTTTTTATGGCGAAATAAGGTATTAAGCAAGGTCGTTCTCTCTGGAGCCGTAAAAGATTGACGAGGGAACACTGAGCTGTGCTTTGTTTCGAGCAGGGCTGCTGCATGTCCTCGGCCTCCCCTGAGCCTGGTCCAGGCGGTGGTCATTCTAACAGCACTGTCTCCCAGCCTGGGTTTGGCTCTGTCTTCATACTCAGCCCTTTTTAAATTGTGAGACTTCTTTTTTTTTCTTCATTGTCTCAGTCCAAATGCACATAACAAAACACCAACTGTATGTCAGCCTTGAAAATGTAAAACTGACCTTAGCACCCTGTGCTTCCTGTGCTTAGCACTTATGTCTAAAATCCTTCATCTACACTTTCTTTGAAATATTTTGCACCTGAGAGTTCATTATATGTCTCTATGTCATTTTGACCTATTTTCAATAATGAATGTATTCAGTGTTAGAATGGTATTGCAATATAGATACTAAAAGTGCAACTTCACACATTCTTTATATTAACTTTAATTCAATGCTTTCCATTTCTCCATTGCTCCAGACCCAGGAGTTTAAAAAATTTACATTTGTCTGTTAAAGAGATTATGAACTCCTTAACTAGCACATGCCATGTGCTAAAAATTTTCCCATTTTAGTACTTACAACATCCAATTAGGTATATAGTTAAATTCCCAGTTTTCAAAGGAGCAACCCAAGTCTGAGTGAAGAAAAGTAACTTGTCTAAAGTCACACAACTAACAAATAGAAGAGCCAATGTTAAATATAAATCTATCTCACTCCAAAATTCATGTTTTTTTTTTTTACGTAAAATCCTGCATCTCCTTCCAGGACTTGCTATGGAAGAGAATGTTTTTCTCAAATTTTACTTTGTCGTCTATCCCCTAAGAAGATAAACAATTTTCACATATGAAGCTTTTTTAAAAAAAGCCTCAAAACTTCTTGCTGATTAATTAGCAAGACAAGTCAGAGAGGACAACCAAAACAAAGAGCTCCCTAAACCCAAACACTAAAGCAATAATCCAGATTGAAGTATTTTAATAAACATGAATATATTGTTAATACCATTACCTATCACTGGTATCCCCATCGACATGGTGACATCTCACTCCTGAGCTCCTCGTGTTTGCTGGCATCTCCAGGCCTTGCTTTTCTCCTGGTTGCTGGCGATAGAGTTTGCTAGATCCTCCTGCTGCCTGGGACATCCTTCTTCACTCAGTCCCTATATAGATAGGGAGTTCCTTGCATTAAACTTCTGTAAGAGATCTGATTCTCTCCTGAAACTGGGACCTGGAAACCACACAGAAGTCCATTTTAATTATACTCTTTTTAAAATATTCTTTTTTTTTTTTTTAAGGGATTCCTGGGTGGCTCAGTCATTGAGTGTCTGCCTTCGGCTCAGGGCCTGATCCCAGGATCCAGGATCGAGTCCCACATCAGGCTTCTTACAGGCCTGCTTTTCCCTCTGCCTGTGTCTCTGCATCTTTCTCTCTCTCTCTCTGTCTCTGTCTCTTTGAATAAATAAATAAAATCTTAAACAATAAAAAAAATAAAAGTTTTTGGGCCGCCTGAGTGGCTCAGTAGTTAAGCAGCTGATTTCTGCTCAGGGCATGATCCTGGAGTCCCAGGATCGAGTCCCACATCCGGCTCCCTGAATAAAGTCTGCTTCTTCCTCTGCCTGTCTCTGCCTCTCTCTCTCTCTCTCATGAATAAATAAAATAAAAATCTATTAATTTTTTTTCTTTTTTTATTTAAGTCCAATCAACATATAATGTATTATTAGTTTCAGACATAGAAGTCCGTGATTCATCAGTCTTCTATAATACCCAGTGCTCATCATATCTTGTGACCTCCTTTATGTCCTCAGTCTTTCCCAAATCTTAAGAATATGTTTGCAAAATTAACACGAGAATTTCAATTGTCTACACTTGCAGGGGGTATAGCTACAAGCACTAAGCTTCTGTGTCACTCCTGAGAAGGCTAACCAGCCCGTGCATGTGTGGTGCAATGTCTGCTTTTCTTTTCTTTTTTTTTTTTTTTAAGATTTTATTTATTTATTCATAGAGACACAGCTAGAGAGAAAGACAGAGACACAGGCAGAGGGAGAAGCAGGCTCCATGCAGGGAGTCCGATGTGGGACTCGATCCCGGGGTCTCCAGGATCACACCCTGGGCTGCAGGCGGCGCTAAACCGCTGCGCCACTGGGGCTGCCCAATGTCTGCTTTTCAAATCCTGAATTATTAAGGTCAAAGAAGTATGGCCATATTCAGTTCCTGTGCACAGACTTTGCTCAACTAGAGGCTCAATTAATTAGCAGATCAAAATCAGGCTGGGATTTGTTTTGTCAATTGCTAACCAGTTTAACTGGGTTATAGAGAAAGACTCTATATGACATTAAATGACCTTCCTAAAAGCTTATTTCTCTCCCAACTGCTCATATTAGAATCAATTTCAGGAGTCATTCAAAATGCGCTGTTTATGAGCTTCCTAAATGCAGTTACTATTTGCCAGATGTCCGTGTCACACCAGTCGGCTGCTTGCCTTTCACTGACCCCTTCCATAGATGTTCCTGCCTTGGATCTAAGACCCAGGAAACTCCCACCCCAGAGCAGGGTGGTTGCCACGCTGGGTCCTGGGGAGAAAGAAGTCCTCACTTGGGTGTGGGCAAAGCAGACAATGTTATAAGTTGAGCTTATAGTGGTGACAAAATTAGATTTTTTTCAGGTTGGATTTAGAAGTATATTATTTTTTTAGACTTCTTAGTGTGTTTCAAGAATTTATAATTCCTTTGATTAGATCTAAGTTGATTAGAAATGAATGTGAACTCCCCGCCCGCCCCCCTGATATCCTAGGGTTATTCTATAGCTGGCTGGGACCTGGTTGTTTTGAATGTCTTATTAACCCAAATACTCTGCATCAGAGGCACACACATCTTCGTTTTTTCTACTTATGTGATGAGATCATCATCCACTGTCAGTGGCTCACTCTGAACAAAATTAAGTTGATCATAAAATGATTTCTACATTTAAACATGACATATTTAGATAAAAAAAGTAGAGCTTAACTAGTACTTCTCATTAACCAAGTATCCTAACTCTTTAATTCTTTAACTAACAATCTGTTTCACAGATTTCCATAAAATGAAAAAAAAAAACAAAAACCCAAAACAACAAAGTATTTGTTTTCTCCTTCACATTGACTTTTCTATATGCAATGACAACATACCCATTGCTCAGAAAAGAACCTAAAAATTCTAATAGATGATATTAAAATTTCCAAAATAATTTTTAAATGTTCCTGTGACATATAAACAAAACTGGACCAAGTAAAAATAATGATGAACAAGCAAATGTTCATTATAAAATAAATGTAATTTTACCAATATTGGAAAATATTGGTAAAATGCCACATTGGAATAAAGACTAAAATGCTTTACTTGTACTTTCTTTATTGTTTCATTCCTATGATAAGAACTGAGAATACTGCGAAATATATATTTATTTTGTAGAAATATATAATAAAAGAGACAAGGTAGGCATCAAAAAATAGAAGCAGTAACAAAAGATCGACCAAATACAGAATAATAAACACAAATTCTCCACTTAAAATATCAAACACTATACCTGTTTTCCTGACTTTACACAAAGACAATTGCTTTCTATATGCTGGGTCTACTAAAATATCACAGTTAATGATTTTTTTTTTTTTTTGATGTCATGGGGTAAAACTGAATTATGTAGTTAACCGTAATGAGCATTGTGCGGTTATTTCTAAATTCCACAGGGAAAGGGTTAAATTACTTTGTTGTTCACTAAATTGCCATGTGTACCCAGGCACTCAGTTGAAGCTTTTTAACGGTGATGATGAAAAACTTGGAAATATTAAGACATGGAAATTACTCAGATTAATCTAAAAAATGTTAACATAGATTTTTGCTGTTGTTGTTGTTTTCTTTTTCCAACTGAAGAAAAAAATCAGCCCAAAGCTCTAGCAGTGAAATTGGTATTACTTTTTTGGGGGAAGTGTAAGACAAAAAAAGAAACATTTAGGAGACTGGTGTAGAGGAAGAGTGGTATGAGTCAGAAAGGCCTAGAAACGTCAAATAATTTTCTTGAGCCTGTTTTGTTGTCTATCAAATGGAGGTAATGAAGTACAGATGTATATAGATTACCTAGCTTTGTGCCTGGCATCTAGCAGAGCTCAGTAAGGATGAGGAAGCAAACGTGCCTCATATCTAGTGGTCCTTAGGCTTTTCCCTGGTTTTGCCCAGTAGGGAGCATGTTAGCTTGACCTCCTGGATCTGTTTCCTTCTTTTGTTTTCGATGGTGACCTCTGTCTCACCAGGCATGGTCCCTTTGGTCAGGTGCAGCATAACCTGAAAACAGGAAGAGGATAAGAATGAGAGGTGGAGGGCTTGGGATAGAAAGGGGTGTGGGGTATTTGGGTACAGGGAAGGCATGAAAGAGGGAAGGAGATGAGCAGAGGAGGGGGAGGGAAGAGAGAAATGAAATAGAAATGAGGCAGCATGGTTGCCGGTCTACTCACATTTTTCACGGTGTTTATGAAAAACAATTAAAAGGCAAACTGTTATGAAAGCATTTTCGGTTCCTAGAATGTGCCCTTTCGAATTCAACACTGCTCCAAGACTGAGTTACGTCGATCCTCACTCTATTAGCACTAAAATCCACATGGTCCTCATTCTCTACAGCGATTTCAGTGTGTTTCTGCCTCTTGACTAATGTGGGAAGACCTCTCCACTCCTTCTCCCTACCCACATCCTTCTTATCTTAGAAAGACCCCACCTCCGTGATAACTACTGTCCCTGATTCATCTCACTGTCAGAAACATTTTGCAAGAACTACTCTTGTTTGATCTGGACCTATCTTTGATCAGGTTGCTCAGGAGCAAAGCTTGAAATGGAGATTCAGGTGAGCATGATTGACTGAGGGAATGTCAGCAGAAGCAGGGCTTGGGGAGGTGGGATCCAGCCGGGGAGGAGCTAATGACAGGTGTGATTTCAGCAAGACTCTGGCTCTGGCCTGGTCACACAAGATGTCCTGGAACATTAACTGTATCACTGCGTTGTTGATCCTGCCTTGAGGCAAGAGTATCAGTCTTCGGATGTTGAAGTCACTCAATTATTGGTTTTAGGTTCTGCATCACTTGTTGGGAAAGACAGCAAGCCTTCTGCATATTCAACTGAGGGATAGATATTCTTCAGAGGACGAGATGGCATCTAGCCAGGAAGTGGCTGACACTCACTGCAGCCCAGTCGAGGGCACCTGGATGGCCCATCCATTGCACCTACTACTGTGTCTATTGAGAGCCTCACCCATTCTTTACTTTGTGTTGCAGAAATTTGTTTCTGTTGTATTTCTACTCATTTGTGAGTTTCCGGGGGGACAAACTAAGTGCTGTGTTTATCCTTGCAGTTCACAAGACACATAGTCCAGCTCCCTTCCTGTGAGCCTTGGGATGGGCCTTGGGAATGGATGCCAAGACTTCATTTCTAACAGGAAGGAAACCTGGAGCATGGCTCCAGCTCATTCTGTCACAGAATGGAGTAGATTATGGGGAATGCTTGTATTCATGGGAAGCCTCCTGAAAGCTTAGGAGTGTGCAGACTCATCCACCCTGATCTAACCAGTGCCACCAAGGTGTACAAGTGTCCACAGCGGAAGGGAATTACCAAGGGCATGGGTGACCAAGGCTTACACGGCTGCTGAGTGACCTGTTCCCACACACTGATCTTACAGACAAGATTCTTACCGGGGCCTTGGCAAAATAACAGGTGCCTACACATTATATACCTCCAGAATGTTCATGGAGACTGAACGAGGTGAATGCCATGGGTTTGGTAGGCATGTTTGCTGAATAAATTGCATATTAACTTGTAGAATATCTCTTGCATACCTATTATAAAACCCCTGAAAGAGCAGTGGGAATGAGATGGAAACAATTGGAGGACAACTCTGTTTGACTTAGGCCTTCCCAGCAATTGCCTCAGTCCCACTGTTTCCTATACTGCCTGTGGTCTGGACACGCCCAGGTTCAAGGGTCCATCTTTGATTCCTCACCTGTGTTCTTGTCCAGAAGTCTGGGGACACACTTTCCTGATGGCCTCGGCAGCTTCTTCCAGCTGGAGCAAAGAGATAATCACTACCATTTATGTCATCACCACCATCAGGACTACATCACCATAAGAAAGGATTTGGGGATTTGTGTTTTATTTATCCTTCCATAATTCAGTAAAAATGAAGTCTACCTGGATTAGTTTGCTGATTTTTCCAATACTGTTAGTTTCTGTCGAAATCAGGTTTGGCAACATAAATGCTGCTAATGGAAAAAGTTGCCGGTGCATTCTTGTATTTTTTTTTTTTTTTCATGGGATGAGCTTTAGGAGATTAAACTCAGCCTTCAGTAGTTAGGAATCTCTGTTCTTGAAAGCTAAATGGAAGCTGATCGTAAATCTCTAGATGCTTCCAGGCACTGTTAATTTGGAGATGTGCTGATGATGTAATTAGTAATATATAAAAATAAAAACTCCAAAAGCAGACGGCTGTTCTCATGCTCTGGCAGAGATGCAGGTGGGGAGCTGGATTTGAATGGGGTATAATCATTTTATACCTCCATGCAGAAAATCCCTTAAGAAAAGTGCCTCTCCATTAGCTGTCACTGAGAATTATCTGTGCCCTGGGAGTAGACTGTGACAATATTTTTTGCTGAATTTCGAAAGAGCACATATAACTAAGGCCGTGACACTGACATGCTGAAAGACCAAAACTTCGTGGCAGCTGTGCTCTGCTTAGGAGATGCGGGCATCTCTGCAGCCCCCCGGAGGGTGGGGGAGCATCAGTTCTTGCACGGAGCCCTGGACAAGAGCGAGTGGAGGGAGACTGAGGGCCAGGGAGCTCTGCTTTTGTTCTGTCCTTTCCTGTGTGCAGATGAGGGAGCAAGCAGGGTTTGTGAGCACCAAGAGGGAGCACCCCACAGCCCCAGGGAGAGCCACGGACCCAGAAGGACGGTCAGCATTGGAGAGGGCTGAGAACGTCCTTCCTGTGCCAGAGCCTGGCCCCAGGGACCTGGACCCCCTTCCTCCCCCACAGGCACACTTAGAGGAACCCACAGGGAAGTGAAGGTATTTTTAAACCTTATTATTGGGGTGATATTTTTAGATCTTTTGTGAAAGGTGTTCTTTCTCCCTTGTCTGCTTCAGACCATCTCGTCTACCTTTGCCTGTTTCCTGCAGCTTCTCCAGCTTCAAGTCTGTGCAAGGTGACGGAGGTTGAGGACCGCATGATGCGGGCCGGGTGGGCCCCGGGGGAGGACCGCGTGGTGGGGACCAGGGAGCCCCGGGAGGAGGACCGTGGGGTGGGGGCCAGGAAGCCCCGGGGGAGGACAGCGGGGTGGGGACCAGGGAGCCCGGGAGGAGGACCGCGTGGTGGGGACCAGCGAGCCCCGGGGGAGGACAGCGGGGTGGGGGCCAGGGAGCCCGGGAGGAGGACCGTGGGGTGGGGGCCAGGAAGCCCCGGGGGAGGACAGCGGGGTGGGGGCCAGGGAGCCCGGGAGGAGGACCGCGGGGTGGGGACCAGGGAGCCCCGGGAGGAGGACCGCGGGGTGGGGACCAGGGAGCCCGGGAGGAGGACCGTGGGGTGGGGGCCAGGAAGCCCCGGGGGAGGACAGCGGGGTGGGGGCCAGGGAGCCCGGGAGGAGGACCGCGGGGTGGGGACCAGGGAGCCCCGGGAGGAGGACAGCGGGGTGAGGACCAGGGAGCCTGGGAGGAGGACAGCGGGGTGGGGACCAGCGAGCCCCGGAGGAGGACAGCGGGGTGAGGACCAGGGAGCCTGGGAGGAGGACAGCGGGGTGGGGACCAGGGAGCCCCGGGGGAGGACCGCGGGGTGGGGACCAGGGAGCCCCGGGGGAGGACAGCGGGGTGGGGACCAGGGAGCCCGGGAGGAGGACCGCGGGGTGGGGACCAGGGAGCCCCGGGGGAGGACAGCGGGGTGGGGACCAGGGAGCCCGGGAGGAGGACCGCGGGGTGGGGACCAGGGAGCCCCGGGGGAGGACCGCGTGGTGGGGACCAGGGAGCCCCGGGGGAGGACCGTGGGGTGGGGACCAGGGAGCCTGGGAGGAGGACAGCGGGGTGGGGACCAGGGAGCCCCGGGGGAGGACCGCGGGGTGGGGACCAGGGAGCCCCGGGGGAGGAGAGCGGGGTGGGGACCAGGGAGCCTGGGAGGAGGACAGCGGGGTGGGGACCAGGGAGCCCCGGGGGAGGACCGCGGGGTGGGGACCAGGGAGCCCCGGGGGAGGACAGCGGGGTGGGGACCAGGGAGCCTGGGAGGAGGACAGCGGGGTGGGGACCAGGGAGCCCCGGGGGAGGACAGCGGGGTGGGGACCAGGGAGCCCGAGAGGAGGACCGCGGGGTGGGGACCAGGGAGCCCCGGGGGAGGACCGCGTGGTGGGGACCAGGGAGCCCCGGAGGAGGACAGCGGGGTGGGGGCCAGGGAGCCCCGGGAGGAGGACCGCGTGGTGGGGACCAGCGAGCCCCGGAGGAGGACAGCGGGGTGAGGACCAGGGAGCCTGGGAGGAGGACAGCGGGGTGGGGACCAGCGAGCCCCGGAGGAGGACAGCGCGGTGGGGACCAGGGAGCCCCGGGGGAGGACCGCGGGGTGGGGACCAGGGAGCCCGGGAGGAGGACCACGGGGTGGGGACCAGGGAGCCCCGGGGGAGGACCGCGGGGTGGGGACCAGGGAGCCCCGGGGGAGGACCGCGGGGTGGGGACCAGGGAGCCCCGGGGGAGGACAGCGGGGTGGGGACCAGGGAGCCCGGGAGGAGGACCGCGGGGTGGGGACCAGGGAGCCCCGGGAGGAGAACCGCGTGGTGGGGACCAGCGAGCCCCGGAGGAGGACAGCGGGGTGAGGACCAGGGAGCCTGGGAGGAGGACAGCGGGGTGGGGACCAGCGAGCCCCGGAGGAGGACAGCGCGGTGGGGACCAGGGAGCCCCGGGGGAGGACCGCGGGGTGGGGACCAGGGAGCCCGGGAGGAGGACCACGGGGTGGGGACCAGGGAGCCCCGGGGGAGGACCGCGGGGTGGGGACCAGGGAGCCCCGGGGGAGGACCGCGGGGTGGGGACCAGGGAGCCCCGGGGGAGGACAGCGGGGTGGGGACCAGGGAGCCCGGGAGGAGGACCGCGGGGTGGGGACCAGGGAGCCCCGGGGGAGGACCGCGTGGTGGGGACCAGCGAGCCCCGGGGGAGGACAGCGGAGTGGGGACCAGGGAGCCCCGGGAGGAGAACCGCGTGGTGGGGACCAGCGAGCCCCGGAGGAGGACAGCGGGGTGAGGACCAGGGAGCCTGGGAGGAGGACAGCGGGGTGGGGGCCAGGGAGCCCCGGGGGAGGACAGCGGGGTGGGGACCAGGGAGCCCCGGGAGGAGGACTGCGGGGTGAGGACCAGGGAGCCCCGGGGGAGGACAGCGGGGTGGGGACCAGGGAGCCCGGGAGGAGGACCGCGGGGTGGGGACCAGCGAGCCCCGGAGGAGGACAGCAGGGTGAGGACCAGGGAGCCTGGGAGGAGGACAGCGGGGTGGGGGCCAGGGAGCCCGGGAGGAGGACAGTGGGATGGGGGCCAGGGAGCCCCGGGGGAGGACAGCGGGGTGGGGACCAGGGAGCCCCGGGAGGAGGACTGCGGGGTGAGGACCAGGGAGCCCCGGGAGAGGACAGCGGGGTGGGGACCAGGGAGCCCGGGAGGAGGACCACGGGGTGGGGACCAGGGAGCCCCGGGGGAGGACAGCGGGGTGGGGACCACAGAGCCCTGGGGGAGGACCGCGGGGTGGGGACCAGGGAGCCCCGGGAGGAGGACCGCGGGGTGGGGACCAGGGAGCCCCGGGAGGAGGACAGCGGGCTGGGAACCAGGGAGCCCCGGGGGAGGACCGTGGGGTGGGGACCAGGGAGCCCCGGGGGAAGACAGCGGGGTGGGGACCAGGGAGCCCCGGGAGGAGGACTGCGGGGCGGGGGCCGGTCGGGCCCCGGGGGAGGACCGCGGGGAGGTTGCCAGGAGAACCCCTGGAGAACCCCGGGGGAGGACCACGCTCTGGCATCCCTCCCCTCCCCGCTCTGTGCGCCTCCGCCTCCCTGTCTCGGTTTCTGCAGCTGAGGTTTGGACATGACAACACTCACTTCAGCGGACTGTCGTGAGGATTAACTGAGTTCATGTCTGCAAAGCTACTTGGAACAGTCCCTGGCGCCGAGTCAGGGCTGCATGGTTCTTTGTTTTTCTTAGTATTTTCAGAGCCCATCGTAGCGCCGCTGAAGGCCGCCCAGGGCCCACTCCTCCCTGCTGGGCTCCTGGAAGGGGTCTGCCCACCGCGGCTCTGCAGGCTTGTCCCCACACCTCCTCAGTGCAAGCCACCGAGCCGTCTCAGCTCCCCGCACCCACGAGGTTAGAGCTCCTGAGGGGGTGGCATGGGGCCCGGGAGGCCATGTGGGAGCCCCCCGGGCTGCTGCGCCCATGCCCTGAGCCTGCCCAATGCTAATGGACGCATTTCTCCCTGGTGCCACTCCCAAATTTTGATGGTTTGTCCAGGCTCATTGTGAGATGAAGAAACACCCTGCTCTGTTAGCCTAAAGGGAGTCCTGCTGCCTTTTCTTATTGGGTCACATTTTCCTCCAAAAAAGAAGTGGTATCTTGACCAGACTCATTGTCCAAGAACTTTATGCTCATAGGAAAATCACACAGACACACATGCGTGAAGATCAATACATCCTTGCTAAATAAAATAATTAAAACATAAATGACATTCAAATGAAGTTTTCAATTTTTAGTTGACTGGGAAAATGCTAGTGATATAATTTTAAGTGAAAAGGACAAGATATAAAATTGTACATATAGCATGGTTTTATGCCCACATATTTAGAGGAATAGAAACAAAAAATGGAAACTTACCTAGTGGTGGTGGAATTATAGGTCTTTTTATGTTTTAAGAATAATTGTCTATATTTTCCAGAACTTTTAATAATGGATTTATAGTATTTTATTAATTTGAGAGAAAAAAACAATGAATAGTGGTATTTTTGGAAAATCTGACTAAGAAGCATTTACTCAATGCACTTAGTGTTACCTATTTCCACCATTCATCAGGCTGAAAATCTCTTAATTCTGATGTTGGAAGGATCCTTTGAAGAGCCGTAATGAAAATTTGGAAAATTTGTTGTGCTGACTCTCAGATTCACCGACTATACCATGAGGGTGCTGGAGGCTCCAGTACCCCCGCCCCACCCCATGCTAACACCTCATAAGCATTTGCTACATGTTCCTAATGAATTTGGCTGGCTTATCGATTCAAATAAACCCTTGACAGCAGTGGCACCAGTGATCTGCAAGATTTCTGATCCAATCATTTAAAAACATTTCTCCCTGATTCCTATGCCCAGAGTGCCCAGAGACCAAGAGTTTTCCTTTTCCGTTGATGCGTCTCACTCTGGTCGCTACGATTTCCCATGCTCAGTTTACCCCAAAATCTCAGAGTTTGAGCCAACTCTGAGTGGCCTGGGGTCTTCTGGTAGGTGGCTCAGGGGACAGAACACATCCCAGAACCGTTGGCAGCAGAACCACAAAGCAAGAGCCTGGTGTGCCCGACAAAGCTGTGTGGTCACACAGAAGGGCACTGATCTAGCCATTTCTTCAATGAGGCCCAAGAAGTTTACTATGTTTTTTTTTTTTTTTAATTAGCATTCCTGAAATTCCCATTTAACTAACTATGGAGAATAAAGTTATTTTTAAAAAGTAAAGGTTGCCCATTTCTGAAGTTGCCTAGACACACTGCAAAACAAGTCATTATTTTTAGATATTAAAAAATAAAAATATATATATATATAGATTGTGAGAAAATGCAAATGGAGAAGTGTCCACAAAGAACACAGCTTGCCCTTTGCCCTCTGGGATGAGGGGCAGGTCAGAGAGGAAACAGGGATCACCCAGCTGATCCCTTCCTCCTTCTGATGGTCTCCTGCCAGATGCTGGCTTCCACTCTGACTTCTGCACCAGTCAGTCAGCACCACTATGATGGACTGTCCTGCCATCTTTGTTGGCTTATGCACTGCCTCCATGAGTGACATGGTGCAAAACTTCCTAAAGGCAGAAACAGAGAATGAAGTGCTCCTCAGAGCAGAAGGAGAGGGCCCAGCTGATGTGGAATTCAGGGTAGGGGAGTAGCAGGTATTCTCCTTTCAGTCCAGACCTGGATTTAGTTGTGTATCATCTACTAGAGTAGCCCTGAGTGGTGTGCTCATGTTTCAGGTCTCAGTAGGTGAGGACCTTGCACTGGTCACTGGTCTAGGTCCACCGTGCACTTCATGTGTGTCCCAACAGCATCCTTCCTCCTGGACACATGCTGCCTACCACTTCCTTCCTGTGGCTTCCATCCTGGTGGAACAGCAAGCATCACTCATCAGAGGGCAGAAGGAAGGAAGAGTTTATCCATCTGGTGTCTCTACCCCTCCCACTTCTGGGTTGTGTATTGCTAAGTGCCATGCTCTCAAATGGGTGGTCTTGAGAAGCAGCTCGTGCTGCTTCAGTGTCCTTGGGTGCCCAACAACAACTTAAAGTGGCTACCAGGTAATAATGTGCCTTTATTCCAATTTTTCTTCCTTGGCTGCATGTTTCTCTTCCTTCATTCTTGCTCCCTAAGACCATGCTACCTCTCCCCCAGATTCTGCTTTCTAGGGAATCCTAGCGGGGCCACTGCTGGAGAAGCTGGGGAGCAATCCAGATCTGGTGGTGATGTTCAGACAAAGAAGCTGCAAACAGGAAACAGAAACCAAGTGAGCCCAGATGAACTGAGAATGCTCCGCCTTGCATTTTATCTGGTATAAATGGAAGTGCAGTACTTAAATATTTATGAAATGAATGGAAGGAAGGAAGGAAGGAAGGAAGGAAGGAAGGAAGGATCAAGTAGTTGAAACAGGTCAAAGTCGAAACCAGCAAAAGAGGAGCAAAAGTAGCACCCAGTCCCTGAGGCTGTCCCTGTTGGCCAGGCAGTCTGCTTCAGCCATCCTTCAACACTGATGACTCAGCGCACAAGCACATAAGCTGACTGGATCATAGAAACCCTGAGAACTGATTTTAACACTTAAATTCCCCAGGGCCTCAGCATTTCTGTATGTATTATAGGCATTTAATCTATTCATTTGATTCACTTCTGTGTTTAATGGATATTTTTTGAGTACCCACTCTGTGCCAGACATAATTCTGAAACAAATTCCAAGATGTGTGCTTTCCCCTTGCACCCAAACGTGTACACCATAGGGCAATGCCTTAGGCACCAAACCCATACAGAAGAGCTCCTCTTCTTACTCCAGCATTTCCCCAGGACTTTCCGCATCCATCCTGCCCCTCATCCCTTCAGCATCCCTGTGCCTCTGTGGCTGAGGGTGTCAGAGCACAGGTGCCACAGCAGCCTCCTGCCCCAGCCGCTGAGTCCTTATGCCCCTGAATGGTGTTACCTGGGCAGGTCCTTCAGACAGGGGCTGTCCAATAAGATGCTCTGGGATGATGGAAATGTTTTAGATCTACACTATCTAAAATTTTAACCCTTAGCCACATGTGACCAGTGTGACTAGAGAACCCAATTTTAAATTTTATTCATTTTAATAAATTATATTTCAAAAACCACAGGATTACCAGAGGCTATAATCTTACACAAAGCAGCTCTACATCTTGCAGGGACCCCCCCCCCCCCACTTGCTAGCATTTCAGAGTGCTGCCCCTTCCTGGGTGGCCCTGCCCTCCCTCCCACACCCAAATCACTGCTTTACCTTGCTCAGCTTTTCAGAAATCTCAAATAATTGATGAGGCAGTGAGAATTTGCAGGAGTTTTGGTAAAGGGTAAGAAAAACAGAGGAGGGGGAAAGAACCAGTAAAAGCTAAAGAAGAGGGCAGACAACTATAAATATCTGAGAGCAGCAAGAGGAGAAAATGTTGCTCCATTCACACAACTTCATCAATGGAGTAAAGGCTAACAAATGAGGGGATGGCCCAGGGAAGCCACGTTGAACTGGTGCTGGTGGAAGCACATGGCTTAGCTCAAAAGAAACTATGAGAGGCAGTGAGTGTCCTCTGGAAGATCCCAAAGTGAGGGCAGAGGCTGGTGGAAAAGCAGGAGGCCACACAGCCCCCTTATTCTCCTTACAAAGTGATTGAGTTTGTGAAAATAAATGCATCATCTCCCTCACGTTTAGGGTGCCATGCATGTTCCTGCCACTTCCCTTAAATGAGCCATGATGAATAAAAGCACAGAACAGGATGGCCACAGCAACTGTGACACCCTTAGGAGTAGGACCAGAGCTCAGAAGGAATACAAAGAACAATGAAATAGCACCAGTCTGGATGGGACAAAAGTGATGGGGGGGAAGCAACCATATCACTTAAAGTTTATATGATATCAAGTACTGGAAAAATATAGCTAAAAGGACTTGAAAAGTCCTAATTCAACTCGTAACATATTGAACCATTTGAGGGCACAGTACCAAATGTATGCCCCTGTAGACACACAGAAATCTCCTTCACCAGGATGCTTGTCCCGTGTGGTGGGGCACACGGAGCCCCAAAGGAATGCTGTGTCACCCAAAGTGCCCTCTGTTTTCCCTCCCAAGCAAAATAAGTCCATTTAACTATGTCAAAGGCCTTGGATTGATGCCTTTAAAATCTCCCAAAGAGAAATCTTTAATGCAGAATTTTATTTCCTGGGGCACCTGGGTGGCTCAGTCAGTGAAACATCTGCTTTCAACTCAGGTCATGATCCTGGCATCCTGGGATGGAGCCCCATGTGGGGCTCCCTGCTCAGTGGGGAGTCTGCTTCCTCCTCTGCCCCTCCTCCCTGCTCACATGCGCTTTCTCTCTGACAAATAAATAAATAACTAATCTTAAAAAAAAAAAAAGGAATTTGATATCCTGCCAGCAGATGTCCTCCATCACACCAAAGGTTAGAGAACTTACGCTCAGCTCACTTGTTTTTATGTTTCCATTTGCAGAGACTTGGTTCTTTCAGGGACTTTGCAGCTTGTGGGTGTCTGATTTATTGTTAAGGCAGCCGCCAAGTCACATTTTCCTTGGCCTGGTGCTGATGGAGTCTTGGTCATGGGCTTAATAGTGTCTACCTGATGCTAAGAAGGAATGAGGGAGTGCCCAAGAAGAGGGCTCACCAGTTTTCTGTCTTCAAGCCCAGGAGAGGGGCTGGAGGAAGATGGCCTTCTTATCTACCACCAGGATTCCAGTGAGTGTGGGTCCGATCATTTGAAATAATTGAGACTCTATCATTGAGAATCATTTTGCTTGAGCCAGCTGAGGACCCAGTGTTCAACCAAGCAGTCAGACAGAGGCAGGTGGCCCAGGGCCACCCCACCCTACTGAATGGAGGCTCACCTACTTTGGTGTGTCTTCTTTCAGGCTCCACCAGCCCCTTGGAAGCTCCGTGAGGACCTGTAGGTGATAAAACAGCCGAGAGACTGAGGCTGAGAGGAAACCTCCCTCTGGCTTGGCATGAATTTCCACTGCCCCCAAATGAAGCACTGCAGTCAGACTTCATCACAGGGATGGCTTATTCACATCTGGGGAAGTGGGCTTCCACAAGATACTGCAATTCACATCAGCAAATTCTCTTCTTTATCACAAGCCTTTTATGCATAATCAAGCCTTTTTAAGGTTAACCTGAAACTCAATAGAAAGTGTAGACAGGAGAAATATCCACATTCCATACTTGCCCAAATGTACTATTCACGTGAATAACTGGAGAAAAGGAGGGTGCTGTGTAGTGGGGGATGAGGGATGGGTTGAAGAAGTTAGGAAGGAGGAAAACTTGGAGTAATCATCACTGGATACATACTATGTGCCAGACATTTTACTAGACAAATTAGTACATCTTATTTTCTTGAATTATCCCCCATGTCCTTCAAGATTGCTATGATCAGTCCTGTTTTTCACAGATTTGGAAGATGAGGCTAAGAGACTATGTATGTTTTTAGGTGACAAAGCTAGTACGTAGTGGACATAATATTTAACCAAGTGTGTCTGGATCTTCCTAATAATAAAGGACACTGTGCTCCATCTCAGGCCTGAAACATACCTTCCTTATTCCTTTCATTATTTCATCTCTAGCTATGCTTCAAATGTCAGCCACTTCCTTACACAGACCTTCCATAGTTCACACAGACCTTCCATAGTTCCTCTGCATATCTTCTTCACTTTCCTTATTGTCATTGCTTCCGTATTTTATTTGGTGTTTCCTGGTGACTCTGTCTGTTTTAATAATTATTATATTCTTAGTGCCTAGCCCATAACAAGTAAAACTTCCTGGGATGAATGAACGAATGACAAATATATAACACTGATGACCTAAAGTCCATATTTTATTTCCATAATGCCCCTGTGTATTTGTAGAACTTATTATGACTCTTAAACAAATCATACTTTGTCTTTTACTTCTCTCCTGGAAAAACAAAATCCACCATTGATATTGCCTAGACATCTCTCCCAAAATACCTAATGCACGTTGCATCTATAAAACATTCACTAGGCTGAAATCCTCATTCATCTTCATTCCTCACTGAACATCATGTCATATATGCTCAGTTATTAGTAATAAATACCCCAAGTATTAAATATGTAGTTGAACAATCTGTTATATTATTTACATAATAGAATTGTGGTGGGCATAAATGTTAATAAATAACAATGCAATATTATTAGTGATCACTTATACTTGCAAAATGATAAATTATGCAGGAGCCTCTAAATTCTTGAATGTAATATTTTATTAGATGGAAACTACCGAAGGTATATTTTATTCATAGAAGAGCCTCAGCATTTATACTTTTGACAGAACCAATCATCTCAGTCCGACTTTGTGATTACAGGAGACTTGTGTTGCATAGATTTTGGTTAACTCTTTACAAATTGCTGGGGACAGCATGATTTTCCACAGGATGTCCTGACCCCACTGTATTCATAGAATGCTTGGTTGGAAACCTGTGTGATTCCAACTTCCAGGGCTTCTTTGAGGTACTAAAAGGGGTACTCACTTGCAAATGCGGTATAATGAGAATTTGCCAGATGACCATAGCATATGTTCCAGTGATTCTCACAATCTGGAAATGTGTTTTCAGGTCACAGAACAATTTTGAATGTCTCTGGCCTCAAAGTCAAAGATGGTTGTTTAGCATGATAGAATGAATTTCTCAGGTAGAAATTATGGAGAGGAGGTGTCTCATGGTTTTTGAGCACTTACTACACACTATTGTGTTTTGCCTCCTGTTTTCTTTAATTTTTGCAACAAGTCTGAGATACAGCATTATTACACATACTAGCCCACACTCTAAAGCTAAATAAACAATCTTAGGGTCATTAGGTATCTTGCCCAAGATCTAGATAAGTGATAAAGTAGGGATTAGAACCTAAATCTACCTTGGCTTAAAATTTATGTGTTTTTAAATTGTATCTCAGGCTGGCCCAAGACAACTCAAATCATACCTTCGTCATTGTTTACGTTATGGTAGTATTTTGGGAACTAGTTTCATTTAAGCCCAGATACTAATCAAACTTCTGTTATGTGCTGATTATTAGGTAATACTTGGAAAAATATGGTGTTTGAATCAAGATTCAAACTCATATTCCCTTTAAAGGTTTAAAAAACTTAGATCTACCTAATATTATTATTATGTTTTGAAGTAAAGTTAGAACTAATCCATTTGGGCTTTGTCTCTTTAAAAACACGATGAATCTGGGACTGAGCCCATCTCCTGTCTATGCCATCCCCACGGTTCCACTGAAATTGTTTTTTCCAAAACACGCAGCCCCCAGTGTAGCATGCTCAGACCTGAGCTTCTAACTCTCGTTCCTGCTTTGCAGAATGGTAGGGTTTCTGTTTCCTTCTTTGGTTACCAATGCTCTGGGACTTGCCAAGGGCGTCCTTCAATTTCCCGTGCACTTCTGGCTTCTTTAGCTGGGATGCTCCCCGGGGACCAGTAGGAGGGCTGCCTGCAAGGCCCACCTGCCACCTTGTGGCAGGCTTGGGAACTTCTCTATCCTGGCATCCTGGGGCCTGCAGGCAGCCCAAGGGGTTTGACTTGATTTTAATGTATATATTTTACATTTTAATTAGTTTGTTCTATTCTATTTTATTTTATCTTATTCGTCATCAGTGAGGCAGTGTCTCCGGTAGGTAATCTTTTGACCTTTTAGAAGGCCTCAGTGTCTAGGTTCACTTTGGTCTACCCAGGAAGGTCAGTTCAAGGGCACATCTAATCTCTAGTTTTCTTTTTCTTTTTCTTTTTTTTTTTTTTAATCTCTAGTTTTCTTTCTAATCTCTAGTTTTAGGCCTACCACTATCAATATACTTTCATGATAGTCCCTTTGGAAAATGTGAATTTAGCTTTGTAACCAAAATAGATTCTTAAGGTTAGGTTTAAAATGGGATCCTTTAGAAAACTAAAAGCCAAGCAAATAAAAAATGAAACCAGTGAACATTCTTTGAAAGAAATAGCTCGGTCTTCATATTTGGGATCCACTTGACTGAAGGAGTGACCAGTACCAAGGTGTCTTCCAGCTGGTGTCTGTCTTCCTTCTTCTAAATCAGTGTTCCTCAAAGCTGACTGTCTATTGGAATCCCCTTGACAGTTCTAATGGATAGCCAAGAATGCTACTAACAGAAGCACTTGATATTCATAGAGTTCAGCATGAGCATTTTTGTATTTCTGGAAATTTGTGTGTGAGAAAACCAGAGAATGTAATAGCAAAGACCTTTAACCCTACCCAAAGTTCACACTGAAACAGGTCTGATGTTTGCAAGTAAAATTCATAAAAGAAGGTGGATGGCAAGTAAGCAGTGGCACTGAGGGTCTTGGCAGGTATACACAGCATGTGCATCTAGAATAGTTGGAACCTTTATGAGGTCTGTGGTTTGTGTACAAAATGAATTTTGTAGCACTGTTGGGTTCTACAGATACTTGGCTTCTCATCTTATTGCATTTTTTAATTGAACAAACAATATTTAAAAATAGGTATTTATTCTTAACATTGTTTGTAGTGATGAGTAAAACATTGCGTGTGTTTATAAAAATGTTATATTTTCCTCCTGGAGATATCCAGAGAGAAAAGGTAATGCATGAGACTCCACTTAATTCAGCTATAAATATATACATGTTTTAATATACATTCATCCTGCTAGCAAAAGAGGATTTTATAGAATTTATAGAGCGTGTAGTATTAAATACATGCCAAATTTATACAATTTATACAAAGAGATGCTACCAGGGAATGGGGCCCAAAGTTTAGGTCAATATAGAATATATTCCAATTGATTAACTGAAAATATAATTAACAGTCCGTTTTAAACAATGCCTCAACTTAAAAAAAATGTATAGCTTTCCTCAGAATAATGTAATATATCCACAATTATTTTTGTTTAATTTTTACTTGAAACCCCAACAGTTTAGTCATTCTTCATGGGTTGCAGCATTTTGAAGGTCAATGACTGCTTGTATTGGGTCAGTGGGTACTCACTCAAAGAGCCCATTGTTACCCAGGTCACTATGGGGTATTGTGGATCTACCTATTATTCTCCAGAGATGAGAACTAGCTGGATCCTTCCTACTTGGTTACCCATGGAGAGAAAGCCATGAATTTGTTTTGAATTTTATTTTATTTTTTCTAGGAAAGCAAACAGTAGAATTATTTTTCTTTCTTTCTTTTTCGTTTTGTTTTCTATATACCTCCGAGAACAAACAAATGGGCAAAGACCTTGTAAAAAATTATATATCCCAAGGTTAAAACCTTCACTTTCTTTGTTCTCAGTTATAGCAAATGAGAAAGGTATAGAGAAATGGACAGAAAACTAAAAATTATTGTGTGCTTGAAATGTTCTAGATTCTAAGTTCCTTAAGCTCATTATTTTATTTTATACCAACTCTTTGAAAGAAGTTTTATTATCTCTGTCTCTCAGATCAGGGGGGCGAGTCTCAGAAAGGTTAGATAATTTGCACAATGTTGGGGCTTCTGGGTGGCTCAGTTGGTTAAGTCTTGATTTTGGCTCAGATCATGATCTCAGCGTCCTGGAATTGAGCCCCACAGTGGGCCACACTCAGTGGGAAATCTGCTTGAGGACTCTCTCTCTTTCCCTCTGCCCCTCCCACTCATGCTCTCTCTCAACCTCTCTTTCCCTCCAAATAAATAAATAAATCTTAAAAAAAAAAAAAAAAAAAAACTTGCACAATGCCACAATAGCATTGAGTATAGCAGATCTTTTATTTGAACCCAGGTCTGTAACTCAAGGTCACCCTGTTGGTTTTTTTGTTTGTTTGTTTGTTTGTTTCTCTTTACTGAACTTGAAAAGGGAGAAGGGCAGAGCAAGACAGATAAGGGCCTCAATTTGAGTCTCTGCTTGTTTTAAATATTGGTGCATTCCAAGCCTCTCCATACTGGGTGTGTGGCTTCTATCTCTACGGATCCACAGGTCACATGACTATCGTCTCCTGGGATTTGAAATCATCATCATTTCATATTTTACCCAAACTCTATAGATTCTCAGAAAATGTCCATACCAGGCACATTTCAGCAAGCAGTGAGCACAGCCAGAAGGTTGGCTGTCAACTTCTTTCCTTTCCAAGATGGACATATTTTACTGTAAACCTGTATGTGTCGTTATGGCTTCGATTTGTAAAAAGCTGACACTCATGGCAGGTGAGCTCTCTTAACAGCTCGGATGTTCCCTCCTCCTCTTCTCAAGTTGCACAGAAGGGACATCAAGTGGAGAAAATTAGAGATGGCGACCTTCATATTATTGAAATGACATTGTTGATGCCTTTTTTCTATCTTAGTTCCTACTTAACATGACCATCTCTCTTCCCCCCAAAGACTGAGCCTCCAACCTGTACTTACAGATCAGTTGAGAAGAGAAAACCACATTTTTACCCTCTAAGTTTTCCATTGTTAACAAAAATCATAAAATACCGCATCTAGGTATGCTTGTGAAGGAGATGATCAGCTGAACCTAGTCAAGGGAAAAAATTTCATGAAGGGAAAAGGATCCTAGCCATATACCACTGGTAGACTGGTAGGTGGGAATGGCACTCACCTCCTAGGTGAGGGCAGGGAGCAGGGCATCTGAAGGAGGCAGCAGGGCACATATGACTAAGAGTCAAGGAGAACAGCCATGCAGCTCATGCTTTCCAAATCAAAAGTGAGAGCACATATTCTAGTAAGCTTGAAATTATTTAGTGTTGCTATTTATTTATTAAAGAAAGATTGAGAGAGAGAGAGAGAGAGAGAGAGAGAGAGAGAGAGAAGGGGAGGGGTGGAGCAGAGGGAGAAGCAGACTCCCCACTGAACAGGGGGCCCAATGTGGAGCTTGGTTCCATGACCCCAGGATCATGACCTGAGCCAAAGGCAGATGCTTCATCAACTGAGCCACCCTGGGTCCCTTAGGGTTGCTTTTTAAAGACATTTTTTTTTTTTTAAGAGTAGCTTTGTGCTCATGGCGAAATTGAGAGGCAGATACTACGATTTTCCACATTCCCTCTGCCCTACCCATCCACAGGGTTCCCCATTTTCAACATCTGCTGCCAGATTATCACATTTGTTACAACTGAGGAACTTAAATTGACCCATCATAATTACCTCAAGTCCGTAGTTTACTTAATGGCTCATTCCTGGTGTTGTACATTCTGTAGGTTTGGACAAATGGATAATGACACGCATCCACCTTTATGGCATCACACAGAGTCTTTTCAATGCCCTAAAACTCCTCTGTGGTTCATCTGCTCATCGCCTCCCCCAACTCCTGGCAACCACTGATCTTTTCACTATCTCCACAATTTGGTCTTAGTTTGAAGTTATTTTTACTTGCCATGAAGTGCTCTTCAGCCTTGGAGCTCCTCTCATTACCTCCTCATAGCTTTTAGATAAAGTCCAAACCTTTAGTCCACAATGCTTCACAACCTCACCTGGCACTGCTTGTCCAGTCTCTTCTCTCAGCAGTCCTGCACACACTGTACTCTGGCCGTGAAGAGGCATTCTAGATACAAAGTTATTCTTTTTTTTTTAATTTTTATTTATTTATGATAGGCACACAGTGAGAGAGAGAGAGAGGCAGAGACACAGGCAGAGGGAGAAGCAGGCTTCATGCACCGGGAGCCCGACGTGGGATTCGATCTCAGATCTTCAGGATTGCGCCCTGGGCCAAAGGCAGGCGCTAAACCACTGTGCCACCCAGGGATCCCAAAAGTGATTCTAAACATAGAGTAATTCTAAACAGAAAATGATCCAGAACAAAGTAATCCTAAATAAAATAAATGTAAATGTAAAATAATTCTGAACATAAGAAATCCTGAATGCTACATAATTCTAAATACAAGATAATTTAAAACATAAGGTAATTCTAAACATGAAATAATTAGAAATATAATGTAACAGTCTTACATCTCAATTGTTTTGTGTGTCATCCCATGAACAAAATCATAAAATGAAAATCAGCCTCCATCTTTGGAATGAGTACCCTCCCCCAATGTAATGCATTCTAACAAACAGAGGACAGGGTCCCATCTGATTTGAGTAAATAGTGATTTTTGCAAGTGAATATTCTGAGTCAGAAATGGCTATAGTCCATGAAGGAATAAGAGTCCCTCATCTTTGTCTTTTTTTTTTTTTTTTTCTTTTTAAGTTCTGGTCACTCCCCCTCACCACCCCCGAAAGCTAGCGTGTGTAAACCACTTTCAGGAGAGTTTGTCATACAAGTCCCAAGGGAGTTAGATTCCCTTCTGTTGCCTCAACACTGTATGAAATCTCTGATGAACAACAAACCATACTGCAGAGGAGCCATTGGTCTCCTTGTTTGTTTCTCCTTAGCCTAAAAGCATTTGTGAGAATTTATCTGGCACCTCGCAAATCCTCGCATATTGTAAACATTCCATAAAATCTTTATTGAAATTAATGTTAAAATAAGGACCATTTTGGGTTTCATTAGATTTATTACGATAGAGACTAAACTTAATATGAGAATTCTAAAGGTATTTTGAAAACATTTTCCATGTTCCTACCTCTATAATCTTGCATTACTACCTTGCTTGCTTCCCTAAAATGCTTAAAACTATTTGCATTCTAATTTGACTTTATGTGTTGCAATATTTAGCTTTCCATTGGCAGAAGCTACAAGGTTAGAGTCCAGATACATGTCTTAGAAACTAAAAGTTCTGGAATCATCCCTGTGTGGAGTCAGCTCATTTGTTATTCTGTCTTTTGATATGGAGAGTTAAGTTGTTGAGCTCACCTCCAGGGATTTACGCAGGCTGACTTCCTCCATAATGGCAGTTGGGGAGGAAGAATTTCTGTGATGAGCATTTATTTTGTCCAAGTCTTTGAACTTGATAAATGTGGATAAGAAAGTGGATGGCCAATACATGTTGAACAATAGGCATTGTATAATTCAAGATTGTGATTATTCAAGATTGTAGTAAGATTTGGCCACTTCTTAAATTAGAAAAAAAAGAGAAGAAAAGCAGACAAATAATTGTGATTAGATGAAAATTTGTATGGCAGTATGGCAGATTTACTTAAAGTCCTGATTTTCTTAAAATCCCACTGGACTTGGAAAAGTCAAGAGTACATAGTATTGGTATTGAGTTAACAGAGAGTTAAAATTCATTTTTAGTTGCACTGTCTGCCTAAACTGCCCTTAACAAGATCATTTTTGTACATGAAATTTTGCACCTCATTACCCCTAATTACAGCCTTTGAAAGGCATTCTTTGAAAATGCATAGTGAACAATGTAGAATAGAAGATACTTATCTTTCTTCTATTCTTGTTAATTGTTGAGTCTTATTCTTATGTCTGACTTCAGCATTTATCTTTTTCTATCCCAAATAAAATGATTTTTTTTTCTCACCTAAAATTCAGAGACTTTTCTTTTGGGGACTAGGGAGAGAATGATGCCATTTTAATAACTACAAGAAGAAGCATCTTCTTTCTACTCCTTCAACACTGTCTGTCTACCTTGTGTACATCAGTTAGCATCTCCTACCTTATCACAGAATCATACAGTGCCCATGTCAGGGCAAGACTCAACTTCCTCAGGACAAAAACAATATCTTACAGATTTCTTGGAATTCTTACAGTGGCTAAATTGGTGCCTTGAGAAGAATAGGCATCCAACAAATTCTTGTTGCCTAAACTGACAATGAGCAGATGTTGTATCATTAAGGTGTCTTGTATTATCTTGGATATTTTCAAATATTAGAAATATTCTCCCTATTTTAAGATCATTTCTGCTTCTTTCATTTTCCACCAGATCATTTACTGCATAAAACCATTTAAAGTGTGTCTACCCATTCTCCCATTCAATTCAATAATTATATTGTGCTTCCTAATATTTTTCTATACGCTTATTCTCACCACCAGTTTCTTCATATCTTGCTTTTAAATTTAATTATCATCATCGTTCTTCTTGAACATGCTCTTGCAGATATCTCTTAAATATATCTTAATAAGTAGAAATCAAAATTGGATGTAGTACTCTGAGGTAATATGTTTAGCTAAAATAAAGAGAACTATCATTTCTATTGCTCTCATACAATTTTTCTACTAATGCTAGTAATACTATTCACATATATTTGGCTACTTCTAAAATCACATCTCTGTGTTACATCAAAATGATTTCTTTTAAATAGAACCCTAGCTTTTCTTAACATGGTTATCTTGACAGTATTCTTGTAATTTGGGAGAGCACAACTAAATATAGAATTTTATATCTGTCCCTAATAAATAGATGATAGAGCAAAAGGATATATGAAATTGAGAGAGAGAGAGAGAGAGAGAGAACACCAATAATATTTTGGGTGTACTTTTTTGCAGTAGATACTTTACATGCATTATATGATCCCCACAACCACTTTATAATACAAAACCAGTTATTGTTCCCATTCTACAATGAGAAAATGAGAATATTGAGGTTTTGGGAGATAAGACCAGCAGTTTGCCTCAGAATCCTGGGCTCCTGACAACTTCTTCATAGTCATCTCTTCACTCAGTGAGATATTCTTAGGGTCAAAATGTGTTTACCTTTCACTCATTGTTCCATATATGTCATACCACCAGGAAAATGGTAGTTGCATCAGCTACGTTTGGGAGTGCTGACAGAAGTGTTTGAGTGTCTTCTACACCAAAAACTATTGTCAGTAGGATGACTCCTTCTTCCACTTCCAATTAATTTAGAGGGTCCTTCAGTGGTAATATCATCACTTCTTGAATCTATTATAAGTCTTGGAATTTTTAAGAGAAAAAGACTAAGCTGAGACCTACATGTTGGTAGGCACAGCTGTGGACAGGTGGGACCCCCAGTCTTTTCTCAAAACTAGGCATTTGGCAGTTGCCCTCTCTGTCTAAAGGCAGGATGAACCCTGTGCTAACATTACATGATGTCCCCTTCCTTGGTGGGGACTTCCTTGGTGGAAAGCACTATGTATAGTAGCTTGTCAAGAATGTTGATTTATATATCTTTACATTTTTCGAGAACTATTAAGGATGCTCCTGTTCCCTGGTCATTTAAAAAGTATTAAATAAAGATCATTGGGAAATATAGAACAAGGATGGATTATCTCTATTCAGAAACTGGTTGGAGAAAGAAAAGGAGGATTTACCATTAACATGATTGTTGGATAAGAATAAGAACATCATCCTAATGGTCAGACCACTTTCGTGTAATGGTCAGTCATCTCTGCCCTTACCATGTTTTGCTCCTAGAATATTGAAACTCATCAGACACCATACCCAAACCCCAATATTTCAAGACTTACATTTTAAATGTCCCCATGTCCCTTGTCTTTCAGATCTCATAGAAAACCATACCTACTTTGTAAGATTGAGGAATCTTTTCACTTCTGATGCCCAATTAATCAGTTACTACCATGTCCCAAGGCTTGAGTTTACATTCTAATCACAGGCTTCACCTCCTACTTTCTCAATTACAACACAAAGTATGGTTCTTTGAATAATAGCTTCTCCATCAAACACATCTCTTATAACCAGCTCCTTCACCATTCTACTTTCAGCTAAAATATCCCTCTGTGTGTGTGTGAATTTGCTATTGAAAGAAAAATATCAAGGAAGGAATAGTGAATTGATCAGTGGGCCCAGATATGTAATGTATACAAAGGATTTAAGAATGTCCTGAGAGTTGGGCGAAAGAAATCACCATAATCATCCTAACCTGCATTTTAATTTATCTTATAGAGAAGAACTAGGCAATAGCCAGAGCAATATAGAGAGTAATCACCAAGTCATGTCTATGAACTCACATGACTCCTACAGAACATGTGGTGAGGATATTTGAGGCATTATCAAACACCTGGAGATTTTCAATTCCTCATTTCTTGCTTCTGTGATTTATTAACAGTTCTGCTAATGCAGATAGAATGCAACCCCAAATTATAGCAGTGGCTGGGGCTGAATGCTGCATAGTGTATGCTATTCAGAGTGCAGAATATCTGCAACCTAGTTGATCATTTTTGAATCATCAGCTCCATCTTTATGTTAAATTAACAATTTAACAGCTGCTTTCATCAAATTCTTTTGTGTCTATCAACTTGATACTGTCATTTTTTTTCTTAAATGCAATTTCCAAGATCATTTCTGTGTCTTTTTCGTCTCAGATTACTGATTTGCATGTTTGCTCAATTTGTATACAAATGTTCAGGCATTTATATACCATCTAGGGAGCATGAAACACCCTCCACAGCTCTAGAGAATAATTTGATCCATCTTACCATTCACTTACTTAAATTTCTTTTTCATTAAAGACAGGTGATGAATGAGTGCAGTACAATATGACTGAGCACAGGTACATTGGTTCCTAAATGAAATATTCTAAAGCAAAAGAACGCCAAAGGTTCTATTTTCACCAAACTCTAATAAATGGGAATATTGGAAATTGAGTCAGACTTGTCACAGAAGATGTGACTTTTGTTTACTGTTTGTAGTAGTCAGTTCAGGCTACCATAACAAAAAAGCATAGATGGAGTGGCTTAAAAATGGAAATGTATTTCTCATAGTTCTGAAGGCTGGAAAGACCAAGAGCAAAGTGGCAGCTGATTCAATTCCTGATCCAATTTCTAACTTGCATGTGCCCACTTTTTCACCATGTCCTCACGTGGCCCTATCTCTGGGCTTGCACACACACACACACACACACACGCATACACACACACATGGGGGAAAGAGAGAAAGAAAGCAAGCTCTTTGGTGTCTCCTACTATAAGGATGCTAATCTCATGAGGATCCTACTCTCGTGATCTTATCTGAACCTAATTATTTCCCCAAGTCTCCATTTCCAAACATCATCACATTGGGGGTTAGGACTTCATTATGTGAATCTTAGGGGGAGGGGCACAATTCATCCTATAGGATATCTCATTTCTCAGGAAGTATTTTAGCTTTAGATGTAATTTACTCTATTATTGTCACATTTCTGAGTAATAGGATATAATAATATAGCATGAATTTCCTGAATTCAAAAAAAACATTAAGATGGTAATTCATCTAGATTTTTTTAAAAGACTTATTTATTTATTTATTTATTTATTTATTTATTTATTTATGATAGACAGAGAGAGAGAGAGAGAGAGAGAGAGAGAGGCAGAGACACAGGAGGAGGGAGAAACAGGCTCCTTGCCAGGAGCCCGACATGGGACTTGATCCCGGGACTCCAGGATCATGCCCTGAGCCAAAGGCAGGCGCTAAACCACTGAGCCACCCAGGGATCCCCTTCATCTAGATTTTTAAGGAACATCTGTGTATGTTTTGGGCAGAAATCATTTGAATTAATTGATAAAAGTTCTTTCCTTGGTCACTAAATCTGCCCTAGAACCCAGGTTCTCCATATTGGAATGACCTCTTTAGGGTCACTCAGTGGAATCCTCTATTGCAAATTGAATTGGCAAGGGAGGACAACCTATTTCAACTTCCGTAACAAGTGCTTATCTAGACCCTTTAAGCAATCCTCCAATAGGAGCTGTTTGAATCTGACCATGGCTGGAACCTATGGGGACCTTGCAGGAAGAGCTAGGAAGGCTGGAAGAAGAGGGGTACAGGAAGTTTGCCAGCAAAGTCTATGAGGAAGTAATTGGAGTCAAGGTGCAAGAAGCTAGGGTACCAAATACTGACATCAAGTCCAAAGGACCAAGGGATGATATGGTCTTTTGATTAATACAATCAAAAGATCTGGGTGAGTAGGGACAAAGTCGGAATGAGAACAGGCCCAAGACTCTAAAGAGCTTTTGGCCTACCGCAGCTTGACTCATCAAGTGCTGAACACTACATGGAGAAAAACTTGTTTATCTATCTTACAGGATCAGAGGCAGTGTGAAGTCAAGGGTTTCCAAGGTGAGAAAGCAGCGACATTGCTGACCAAACACCACGGCCCTTAAAACTTTTCCCGTTCGAGTTCACCATATGGAATGCATTCCTTTAATACTTATCTTCTGCAAGTTGTAAGCTTCTTGAAAACAGAGCTTTGCCGTATTCTTTTCTTTCTAGTCTCTCATACAGTATATATTGGTACATAGTAAATATTTAATTTGTGTTCAACTTTCTTGTACATCTTTTTGCAAATTAAGTATAGATGTGAACTTCACCAAGAGAGGCCATGTTTCAAGCTATTCTCAAGATCTCATATCACAGATCAAGCTTTAGCTCTTTTCTTTAGAATAGATTTTAATTTGATGAGGGAAATCAGTTAATCCAGCCTTAGGCACTGGATGGAAAGGGGAGCACGTGTTGGTTCCAACATTAAAAATAAAAGAGGCAAAGAAAGCAGAGGTGATGATAGACCTTTTTAATTGCCCAAGTTTTGACAGGATTCAATTGACATTTTAGTAGCAATCCAGACACTGATTCTTGTTCTAGAAGTCTTTGTTTAGAGATAATGAGCTTGGCCACAATTTTTGCCTCAATTTAATGTCACTAGTAGCTCCTGTCAAAATAATTAGAATAAAGAAGCAGTTGAGAGAAAAAAAGGAAATTAGCAAGCATTTTGGAGAAAAAGCAATTTCTGGGCAGTGATGTGGATTTTATACAGTTTTCCAGGGTTGGATGGACTAGGAACCATGGACTGACAGCTGCTGGCACAGGGTGTTTCTCTCCATGCTGGTTGGTGGGTACATGATACACTCCTTCTCTGAGAGATCTGCCAAGTTATGATGAGGAGAGTATGTGTGATTGCTATTAAGTTTCAGAAATAAACCTGCTTAGAAGTCCTTGTGATTATGAGGGTCCACTGATTATAGGGATCTGAGATAATCCATGTGTCTAATTTGTCCACATTTTAGGAGCCAAAGATCACTAGTTTCCCAAATACCAACTATTGGGTAGCTATATCAGAGTCATCAGGTTTCCATCCCAAGCCCACTGAATTGATATCAGCAGGATAGTCCTGGAAATGTGTATTTTTCCTGGGTATCCCAGAGATTCCAATGCACTTCTGAGTTTCTATTATAGAACCTAACCTGTCTTAAAACTTTTGGAGCTATGCTTCCATAACCTTGCTTCATATTAGAATTGTCTGGGGAATTTTCAGAAAGCCTGGTGCCCAAACTATACTCTATACCAATTAAATCTGAATCTAAGAGGTCAGGACCAAGGAGTCACTATTTTTAGATCCTAACAGGTGCTTCCAATGTGCAGCAAGTAGACTTGGGATAAAATGTGCAAGGCAAAGGGTCCTTTCTGGCTGCACTTACAGAAGCTTGGATAAGGAGTGTAATATCACAGCTCTGCATGGCAGAGACATCCCCAGGGATGGTTTTGCAACAGCAAATCTTGCTCATGCCATTCAAACTGGCAAAAGACCACCTTGCACCAAATGGAAATTATTAATCTATGAAGAAAAATATTGCTGAGACAGCAGGAAATGCTGTGCAGTGTGCCAGACTCGGGGCCTGGAGAGCTGAGTCTATTGTTTGTCACCTGGAACAATCCTGAGCAAGTATGCTTACGTATCCTGAACTACAGTTATTTTACTTAAAGGTGGATGTGACAGTACCAGCCTTGCTGCAGGGTTGCAATTTTACTCTATTAAAGTAGCTGACATATTCATATTTGCCAAGTGCTTTTAATTGGAATTGAGAAGAGCTATTTGGAATTCCCTACTTAAATCTAGAGCCAAATCTTTATTGATTAACATTTGTTATTTTTTCTTACTTGTTTTTCCATTATTAAACCCCCTTACAAACCTTTATAAAGCCAATGGTGCTTAAATCTGTTCTTCTTTTGTCTTATAATAATTTTGCACCACATTTTCATAATTGGTCCACAGATTCTGTGGTGTCGGTACTGGTTTTATCTATTGCTGTGGGATATGCAGGAAAATGAGGAGTACCTTTGTTGCCCAGATATCTGATAAAGTCCAGATCCATCTGGAAACCATTTGGAGTTCATGGGCAAATGAAGCAGGTCATAAAACACTAAGAACTCAAGAGAAAAAAAAAATAAACTATCAAGGTTGAATTAGATGTGAAGGTCTCCGCTCTTACCTTTGCTAATAATGCCTCCTCTGCTTGTCATGGCAACCACATGTGATGTGAGTTGTTATGGCAAAGATAGAGGACAGTGAAGTACTGCAATGGGAGGAAGTATTTGTGTGACTTGTAAAAACTTAGACCAGAATGTGTCTGTATGATCACTTATGTGAATCAGCAGGTGTCTGGATCCACCCAAATTTTGTGAGGCACGTTACTCTTCATTGTTTTTTTTCTTGGGTGCAGAGCACCGAGTGTTTTAGGGCCTCAAAGGTAGGTCCTGGTGTTGATCACTGTAAAAGCACTTATTCTAGTACCTAGCACATGGGAGGAATTCTGTATGTGTTAGCTAAAAACAAATAATATGAATGAGCAGTATGCTCATGTGAAGCTGTCAATTCACTCAGGAAAATACTTCTTAAAAAACAAGCAGGAATGGGAAGCTTGCTTGATCAATAGAAAATTGAAGCCATGGAGCGGAGTCCTTTTTCAAGGACATCTATCAAATGAATTTATGCACTCTGAAGGGCATCTGCTAAGCACTCATTCAGTGGTAGCACATTTTCTTCTTGTAATGACCTCTAAGTCTTCTTTGATTACAAATAGAAGGGCTACCCACTTGTAGAGATGAGACTAAATTCAATTTTTAAAAAATTACCAAATAATTGAAATTCTAAGACTCAGAGACATGTAGAGATCTGTCAAAGGGCTGCTCCATTGACCATTAACTTTTGCCTGGAAATCAAATAGAGGTGCCTTCAGCTTTTCCCCATGGATTTTAGCTTTTGGCTGCGTGATGTCAGCCCTCTGTCTGCTAGTGAAGCAAATTATCCCAAAATCTAGACGATCTGCATGTTCCACTTCCTTCATCAAGGGGAAGAATAACGGACACAGGATTCTCTCCAGCATTGGATGATTTTCGTGAAGAAAAGGGGGAAATTTCTAACCCATGTGCAATTTCTCTGAAGACGAAGTTGTTAGTTTGTGATGAGGTCCAATTGGACTTTGGTAAACTCCAGTTTGATGGCCTCATTTTATCGCTTACCATGATTCTACTCTGTTTCATGACAATCGACATTACATAGCTGATGGACACAATGTAGGGCAGAAATGTTTCACAGAAATTTCACAATTGTACATATTCTACTTGTTGCAGGCTGTGGACAGATCCTTCTAGGAAACATGAGCCAGATCTTAGAGTAAGTCTCTTAAGTAGAAAAATCATAACTTGTTAACTTCTTGAAAGGAAGGAAATATGGTAAAGATGTATGGATCTCGTCTTCTCTATTCCTATAAAGAAGAATATGGCAATGGATATTCTACATTAGTCTTAAAAAAAATAGAAGATCCCATTGTTCACCGGCTTCCTGAGTTCTATCATGTGGGTCTCCTCTTTCAGGCTCCAGCGCCTGTGTTATTCAGCCAGTCTCAATGAAGATGGGAGTATATTGGGATTGGGTTAAGAAATTAGGCTTGTTTTCATAAACATCTTGGTATTTTTGTATTGAGGAAGAGCCCTGTGCATCCCTTTGGACCCTCTGTCTTGCTACCATGGTTCATGGCTTGGCTTTGGACTTAACTTCCAAAACTTTTGTCTGGGGCCACTAAATCTTGGTTTTGTTTTCTTTTGTCTCTCCTGGATTTGCATATCTAGATTTTATCTTGCTGTGTCTGGATTTACTTTCAAATTTCTCTGCCACTTATATGAGTTTAAATATTTTGTTCTTCCTGGTTCCTTCAGGTCTGCCCCACCAGTTGGGATGAATCCACTGAGACATGCTAGCTTGGATCCCACCGTGTTGCCACCTGACGTGACTGTGGTCAGCCGACAGTCCCCAGCTCTTTCCTCCTTCAGGATTGGCCTCAGCTAAGGAGAATTTCCTCATCTGGGTCATGTGTCCCAGGGTAGTCCTCAGTTGGTGGTTGAAACTGGTAGGGTGTAGAGGCCCAGGCATTTCAATACAATGAGCATTATTGTTCAGGGCTCCCTGAAGGGCTGGCCAAAGCTGTGTGATGTTTGCCCCAGAGCGTTACTTTTTCCTTGGCCAAGTTCTGCTCCTCCCCCTTCTTTACAAAGGTGACCCCTAGTTGAAATTTTGTCCAAATGCTGAGTTGGCTTCCAGAGAGCCCAGTCTGTGATTAATGTTCTCCTAATACTAATTTTTTATCCAAGCCAGGCCTGCGTGTTCCTATTTGAACATTAGAAATAGGACTATAGCTACTTCTCAGGGACAAGTACTAGAAAGAACACCTTCTCCAGATCCCCCTGCCTCGAGTGCTGAAGCGATGTCCAAGGGGAGTTACGGGGTGCCCCTGTCCATCTGTGCCAAAGCAGCAAATTCTTGTCCCCATCAGCCCATCCATGGCCCTCACAGTCAAGTGACTGAGACCACCCTCGTGTAGCCCACAGGGTCTCCCCCAGACATACATTCCCCTCACCTTCTGTGATGATCTCCACCTGCCTTGTGATAAAGCTGTACCAACCAGAGACATTCATCTTTAATGCACAAAATACATTCCTCCTTTTCCTTTTGCTGAAACATTAATTTCTGGGCCATATTTGTCCACGTGTGTGTGACTGGAGTCCTGGATTTTACACTTATCACTTGAGTAACCTTTTTTTTTTCTTTTGTTTCATTCTCTTCATTTCTTAAATTAAATAATAATGCCTCACTTACCTCCTTGGGGGGGCTATCATGATAGCCGGTATCTGAAGAAAATGAAGAAATGTGTACACGTATATTTTACAAAATGGGACATCTCGTAGCTGGGAGGAAGTATGATTGTGACGGTTATTATTTTATAATTATCTCATAGTTGTTGGCTAGAAACTGTTTAAAAGTACCCTTGTTTTCTTTCCTGGTTCCATTTGTGGCTGGTGGCTGACATTTACAAGATGGCTATGACAGGGCGCAGCTCTTGCTGGGGGACAGAGCCCTGCTCCAGCCTCAGCTTAAGTGGCTCATATGGTGATTGATCCCCTGACCTTGGACTCATTAACTTGATCCTCTGGTGAAAGGGACAGACCAGCTATAAGGCGCCCTTTGTTAGCACACTTTTCTTTGTATTTCTGGGGGTCAGGGCCACTGGTGCCCAACTTGTGTGTGTAATCTCAAGTACCTTCCCCTTGCCAGACAGTTTTCAGGGGGTACACAAAATTCACTGATTTAAATACAGTGACAGCATGACAGGAAAGCAGAGAAGGCATTAGAATACTTCCTAGCTGATAAAAGTAGGCACTAAAAAACAAAAACTGTGATGCCTCAAAACTCCAAAGGAAGCAAAGAATATGGATTCACACTTAATCCCATGACAAAATACAGGGATTACTCCAATCTCGGGGGTCCGGAAAACCTCCATCGTTAAGTCATAACGCTCTGACTATTCTTCTTTAAGATAAAATCTTACACATTCTCCCAGTTTGATTTGGCAACACAATCTTAGTTGCGTTCTAACTGAACCATTGTGCAGTGCAAGGGAAATGAGGGGCTCACACAGAGAGTGCTGGTGTTTCTTGTTTTTGCTAAAATAGAAGATTCTTTTTAACAAACACGTAGGAAGCACCTACTCTGCCGGCGCCCCAGGGACACAAACATGAAATCATTCCTGTGTTTCCCCCTGAACGGCATCCGGTATCACTTTTCCAGGGGACAGGGTGTGTGCTGGGGGCTGTGAGGGTAACCCGATCTCTCTGCACATCTGGGCACTCACTTCACTCTTAACAACGGTAAAGAGTGCTTTTAGAAAGACGTGGTTGAAAGAGTTAAGGAAAGAAAGATTCCTTGGTTGCTAGTGGATTTCTATTTTGAACGGAATGGCTGGTCAGACCCCATTTGCCCACTGGCAAAAGCCTCCCGAGAAAGCCACATTCTTCTGGTTCCCTCCCAGCCCTCCTTGGCCTGGGTTGTCCTCTGCGGCATCTTCTAGGCCCAGGGCCGTCTAATCAGAAGGGTTCCCTCCTTCTGGCCTCACAAAGTTGGTGCTCTCATCGCTGCGCCTCTGAGTATCTGCATTGAGGTATGTGTGTGCCTTAGTCTTTTGTTATTTATTTTTAAATTTCAGTCTGTGTGGACAGATAACGCTTATAAAATACAATCCCAATGAACTATATTGAAAATTCAAATTTGAATACAATGGCAGAGCACTAACTGTATCACCATCCCCGCCATCATCATTATTGGAGTTTAGAGTCAAACTAACCTGTCAATCCCACTTGCACACTTAGGTTTGGAGCATTGAGGCTGGGTTTGCAGACAAGGACTCGAACAGTGAGCGCTGCCAGAGTGATCCACGGCACCTGCCTCCCATATTTAACACTTACTTCCTTCTTCCTTCCTGGCGACCATTACCCTTCAAGTAGTTTCCTCAGAGGAGGGGAGAGAAGATGGCTGAGGCAGCCAAGAGCATATGGACAGTTCAGACTGAGTAGAGATCAAATATCGCATAATTGCCAGGGGAGTGGAAGTTCTGGAAGAGATTGGTGCAGGTCTGAGGGAAACGTGTAGGAGTCAGACTGTGAAAGCTCCAAATGTCAGGGTGACATTCTCTTTGCTCTGAATTTGGAAGCATTGGTGAGTTTAAATATTGTTTTTCTGACATGAATTGATTATGTGCTATTACAGCAAATGTGGAAAAATAGAGACAGAGGTAAATAAAAACCCCTTGTAAGACCATTAGGGGATGCAAAATATTTGGGAAATTTCCCTTCACGTCTTTTATTCCACAGTGGTGTAAAAACAACTCCATACAAGATGTAATGTATATTATTTTTCAATTTCTTCATTTAAAATCGTAAGATAAACGATTCTTTGTATTATTGATTTGTCTTTATAAGCATATTTTTAATAAACAAATACTGTTGCATTCATCTGTGAATCACAAATTAATCATTGCATTATTTTTGTGACATTTAGATGATTTCCGATTTATCTGTCAATATAAGTAGCAATGACATTGATATTTTTGTGTTTATAGATTTTTGTATATTTCATAGGCTTGTTGGCCATTTGTGTTTCTCCTGTTGTTAATTACCTATTCAGATATTTTTATTTTCACTTACTTACTTGAAAATTAGCACTTTCCATATGCACCAATTCCATGTATATAACAAATAACCATTGATTGGTTATATATAAGACTATATTTTCTTTCAAAGACTGTTGTTCTTAAATGTTGGAATCCACTTTAAATTCATTTTCACGATGTAGTTATTTTTAGAAGAACCACTGCTTTATATGGTGTAGAGAGAATCAATAAGAAAAAGAACCAGAGTCCAACCCAGGTCTGACACTTCTAATTGGCATGGACAATTTTTTAACCTTGTTGAGACATCTGACCTAATCTTTTCTCCTCTGAATATTGCTTTGGAATAGGGCCCTCTGATGTTGGCTCCCAGATTCAACACCTGATTTTTTAAATATTTTATTTATTTATTTATGAGAGACACAGAGAGAGAGACAGAGACACAGACAGAGGGAGAAGTAGCTCCCTGCAGGGAGCCCAATACAGGACTCGATCTCAGGACCCCAGGATCATGACCTGAGCCAAAGGCAGATGCTCAACCAGTGAGCCACCCAGGTGCCCCTAGTGCTTGATTTCTATCCTGTGGCCCATGGTGACTACTCCAGCATTTCCCAGCATGCCCACATTGCAGAGAATGGGCTCATACAAGGCAAAGATGAGGGCAGGATCTTGTAGTTGAATGTGTATCTTCTGCACATGCCCCATGGAGTGTAAGTAAGTCACAGGCCATATATAGTTCTTAATAGAAGCTGTGTGGATTAGTTAGCTGTACGGATTTAGCTGTATGGATTATTAGGAGGCAATTGGAAGTATTTACCATAGTCTACCCCTTTAGCCATCCAACTATCTATGCTTGCCCCTTTCCACATAGGACACACTCATTCTCTCCCCTAAAGAACACCTAAGTACCCCACTACTTCATCTAGATCAAATCCCATGGTCTCTGGGTGATGGAATATCCTCACAGGATTGTCCATTACCCAAGCTTGAATATGGCTTGAATGTGGCTTCTCACATTTAGCCAGCTGTAAACCAAATTGTCAATGATCTACTATTTATATCCAGTAGTCCATGGCATATGAGGAAAGAAATACTCATGATATAAAATCCTATTCAGAAAAGAAAACTTTAAGGGACACCTGGATGGTTCAGTGCTTAAACACCTGCCTTTGGCTCAGGTCATGATCCCCAGGTCCTGGGATCGAGTCCCACATTGGGCTCCCCACATACTTCTCCCTTTGCCTGTGTCTCTGTCTCTCTCTCTCTGTGTCTCTCATGAATGAATAAATAAAATATTTAAAAAAAAACATTGAGACACACCCATAGTGGTCACTATCTATCACTATAATCAGGTTGTATTGGGCCACTCTTGTAAATGACTCCCTGGCCTGGCAGCAAAGAAAGCTCTTTGGGAAACCCATCTGAAAGATCCTGGTACTTCACTGAAAAGAACAAATGTATGAGTCATCCTTTGATGTCCTAGCTTTGCCCCCAGGGAAGTTCCTCATTGTCCAGTTCCTTCTCTCATTGGGGAATATGCACTTCTGAAGGGCTGCCCCATCTGCCAAGCTGACTGCTGTTGCACGGCAGCTGAGAGGTGCATTGTCACCAACTACACACTTGTGAAGGCTTCATCTTTTAAAATATTATTTCCTCAAAAACTTGGTAGGTGTAGGAGCTTTCTCAACGTGCCTTATTGATGTACCACAAACTGAGTGATGTTAAACAACATCATTTATTGTCTCACAAACTTGGGGACCAGAATTCTGAAATCAAGTGTCATCCATGCTCACTCTCAGAACTCTAGGGAAGGCTTGGTTATCGGCTTCTTTTCTAGTTTCTGCTAGTTCTTTAGCTTGTGGCAATTCAACTTTAACCCAAAGCTTGCATATGTCCAAATTCCCATTTTCTATAAGGACACCAGTCGTATTGGACTAGGGTCCCACCGTAATTCAGCATGACTTCATCTTAACCAATTATCCCTGCAGAGGCTCCTGGGGGGCTCAGTTGGTTAAGCATCTGACTTTTGTTTTTGTCTTAGGCCACAACCTCAGGATTGTGGGATATAGCCCTATGTCAAGACCCATGTCAAGCCCTACATCAGGCTCCACACTCAGTGGGGAGTCTGCTTGAGGTCCTCTCTCTCTCTCTTTCTCTCTTCCTCCCCCCATAACTTGCTCTATTTTTTTCTCTCTCAAATAAATAACTCTTTAACAAATTACCTGTGCAAGAACCCTATTTGCAAATAAGGTCACACTCTGAGGTACTGGGGGATGAGACATAGATGTATGAATTTTTGTAGGGAGACATATTTCAACCCATAATGGCATCTTCTGGACTGTTTTCTTCTGGTAATTTCCACATGCAGTAATTATTGTCAAGACCCATTGGTAGATAGAGCTGTAGTTTTGGCTCATTGTATTTACTGGTCTCTGAATTCTGTCTACCCAACGTCTCATCACTAAATTATGGTTAACTTGGAGCCATCTGAAGCAAAAGGAAAACATTTCCATATTTTTTTCATTGCATTTACTCTCTGCATACAGATCACCTAGATTTCACATGAATTTATCTTTCTTTTACACGATTTTGCTAAAATCAGCCAGGATTAACCAAATGAACTGTTAGGCAAGATTCCTTTTTGTTGTTGTTGTTCTCTGTATTTCCTACATATGTTTCCTTTTTTTTTTTTTTTTTTTTTTTGGTCCAGCTTCTACCAATAGATCTTCATTCCAGGAAGCATTCAGGAGGAAGAGAGAATGAGAAGATGTGCTCTTTCCTTTTGATGAAATAACTACAATGTCAGGCTGGTTATTCCCATTCTCATCTGATTGTTACAGCTTAGTCACAAGATCCCATCTGGTAATAAGATGCTTAAGAAGTGTAGTCAAGGTGACTGTGTGCCCAGAAAAATGTTATTGTACCATTTAAGTAAGAGAATGGATTTGGGAGTACAACTAGCAGACTTTGTCACAAATGTACACTTTAAATTAAGGCCTTTAAATCTCTTGTTAAAATAAAGCAAATTAAAGAGAACAGTGGCTGGATGAGGTGATGGGGCATCTACTTGACAGGTAATCTGTACTCTATTCCCAAGTGTGTTCCTTTGGTCAGATATTTTCCCTTTCTAGTGTGTTTCCTCACCTAGATAATAAAGAGTTGGATTAAAATAGCATTTTCCAAATAGAGTTCTATAGAAGAGAATTTTTTAAAGTAATAGCTATATTGTGATGAAGAATTTTTATACTCAAATTTAGGAAATGATTAACACAAGTTTATTGAGTACATGATTAACTCAAATTTAGGAAATGTAGGTATGCCTACATTTTAGAGATTCACAATAATGATTTTAATAATCTTTCTGTAAATAACTTTTAACCTATCAGATGCCCTTTTGCTTTGGTCATAGATACTTTATTACTCACTCAATCATCTACTAATGTCACATGAAACTTAATGTGGGGAACATTGAATTAAATATAGTTCCTCCCTGATCTGTGATATTGAGGTACATCATCAGGCTCTTGCCACCCTTCAACATCTATTTAATTATTTACTAAATCTATTTACAGTCTTCTACACCTGAAATTGAGTTAAGGAAACTTATAACCAAAGGCCTTTAAATAAGGATAAATGTCAATAACAGATAGTGAGATGGAAAAGCAAGACAGATTTATACCTTAACATGAACTGGAATGTCAGATTTGTTAGCCAGTTGGCTGGTTAACTACTTAAGCTCTGAGGGAATAGAGCCAGTTGAGTTTGGAGGGAAAGGCTTGAGTCACATGAGAACTGTCAGTAGGGGTGGTTATGGGAGGAGGGTTGGTTGGAGAAGGTTGGCACAAGGGACTCCCAGGCAGGCAGAGAGCATGAGCCCCTGCCGGGCACACTGAAAGGAAGCAGGGCGTGCCAGGCAGGAGGGACAGCCGACTTCCAGCCTCCTTGACAATTTTGCTTAGGGCTGGCTTTGTGTGTGTGTAAATCATTCAGATAATTGCTGTAATTCTGTGCTTAGCTTGGCTGCTGAGACCCTTGATTCATGAATATTCATAAGATCTATCCACACTCCACTATTACTTAGATTTTCCTAGACAGCTTTCATGCTGAGAGTGCCAGGATGTTTGTGCTGGGGATGGTGATGGTAATGATTTCTCGTCTGGGTGGAAACTACCCTCTGCCCACCCATCCAGGTGAGGATAGGAAAAGACACTCTTGTATAAGCTGGCCCTGCTTCTGGTAGGTTTTCATATTGCATGTCATTCTTCTATTCACCAGTTTCTGAGTACTGTACCAGGCACGACGGTAGGTGCCAGAACTCTGGCACAGGAGAAAAACAAGTACCCGTCCCTAACTGGGCGCATGGTCTGACTACTAAAATAGACTTTTGGAGAAACCATCACAGAGTAATAATGAACTGTTACAGTAGGATGAGCTCAGAATGCTTTGGCTTTGAGGAGTTTTGAGGAAGTATGCAAAATAAAAATTAGGGATGGGTTAAATCAAGATTCAGAGGAAATTGTCTCCACGGGATTTAAAATTCCTAAGTTGAACCCTAAAATATGTCCTATAACTAATATACACTTACTGTAGAAAACAATATAATAAAATAAAAAGAGTCATTTGAAAAATTCCACTCAGTTTTGTTGTGTGTGCTTGCATACTTTACCCCGTGTGTTACTTTTTAACTACAGCAGTAACAATAATGAAATATGTAGTTTTTAATCTATTTTTTTCAAGTAAGCAAATATTTGAACTAATCTTGAGTAGTAAGAGTGAGTAGAAAGTTCCAGGTAAATGCGGTTGAGAAAGGTGCTTTAGCCTGAGAAAGCCTAAATTAAAAAAAAAAAAAAAAAAAAAAAAGTTGACACAAAGGAGCCAGACTGTGGATAAGGAAATGCTTCTGAATAGAAGAATGGTCAGTGAAGCTGAATCTTGGGGTCTGTCCTTGTCTGGAACAGGCACTATACACCTGTTTGTAGAGGAGCTGAGTAGACTTGTAAATGAAAATTCTTCCTCAGAGAAACAACTACAGAGTATGCGAGCTTGACCACCATTTGCAAAGATGTAGTCAGAAAAGGGGAGGGTTAAAAAAAAAAAGAATAAAAAAAGAAAAGGGGAGGGTATCAAAATGTTTCTAAATAGTTTTTGCCTTGGTGCAAAATTATATTTGTCAAGGTTTGGATTCCACAGAGAAGGAGAGTGCTATTGGTAAAAGCTAAGAAGGTGCTTCTTTAAAAACTGTGGAAAATATCCAGACATGATGTAAGGCTCTATCAAAACCTTTAGGACAGATTGTAACACAAAAACAGAAAGACATCCTCCTCACTTTACCTCAGACCATTTTGTAGCCCCTCAAACTCAGCCAACCAAGATGGCAATGGAGGTACTCAGTGAAAGTGAAAGGAAAAGATATGCTCAGTGAAGTGCAGTTATCAAACCAAAGTAGGGATTCCCAGCAGAAGTGGACTTGGTGCTCAGAGGATAGGTCATGTCCATGTGTAGCAAAGAGATAAAGACCCATTTGCAGTGGTCAACATGAAGTACCCTGTGGGTGAATACCAGAGCAGAAGAGGCAGGGAGTTGCCAGATGCCATTTAGTTGTAGAACGAATGTACACATAAGCATGTGAGAGGTAGTCACTCAGAAAAGTCTAGGATGGGAGGGCTATGGAAGTGGACATGTTCTTGCATGAAAAGTTTGAGGAAAGCTAGTAAAATTGATGGAATAACACATGCAGAACAAATTTATATATATTGATTTAAACTAAAAGGCTTATGCTAGTTATTTTTGAACAAAATCTATTCATAAAGATGTTCCCATAGTCTAAGATACTAAGAAAAGAATGGAGAATATCAGGTAAGAAGGCTTGGCTCCATTCATGATATTATTTTTTTTAAGATTTTATTTATTCATGAGAGACAGAGGGAGAGAGGCAGAGAAAGAAGCAGAGGGAGAAGCAGGCTCCATGCAGGGAGCCTGATACAGGACTTGATCCTAGAGCCCTGAGCTGAAGGCAGGAGCTTAACTGCTGAGCTACCTAGGTGTCCCCATTCATGATATTATTAACACATCATGCCTTTCTTTCTAAGAAAAGGTGGGGGTATACTGTAAAACCATGAACCTCATTTTTTTTTTTTTTTTTTTTTGCTAAACAGACAAGTGAAGAACAACAGACTATAAAAGCTTATGGTATTTTTTTTAAAGATTTTATTTATTTATTTATTCATGATAATCACAGACAGAGAGAGAGAGAGAGAGAGGCAGCGACACAGGCAGAGGGAGAAGCAGGCTCCATGCAGGGAGTCCGACGTGGGATTCGATCCCGGGTCTCCAGGATCGCGCCCTGGGCCAAAGGCAGGCGCCAAACCGCTGCGCCACCCAGGGATCCCAAGCTTATGGTATTAAAGCTACAAATTCAGGATTGTCAAACTCCAGCCCATGGGTCAAGTTGGCCCATTGTCTGTGGGTCAAGTTGGCCCATTGTCTGTTTTTGTAAATAGTGTTTTATTGAGACAGAGGTACACTTGTCAGTTTGTGTATTATGTATGACTGCTTTCAAGCTACAATTGAGCAGTTGTGACATGGACTCAACATCTAAAAGATTCACTATCTGAACCTTTGTAAAGATAAAAAAGTCACCTCTTAATTTCTTTGTTTGTCAGGTGTTTGTTTACGAATTAGCAGCCACACCTTAATAGAAAGACCAGGCTAATATCCTATATTCCAGAGCAGCTGCTTCCCCAACACCTTACATGTTCTAAAACACTCACACCATTTCTATGGCGTAGCTTTTGCCTGTATGATGAAAAGTGTATTCTAGTTTATGCTGCTACCCACCCTCTGTTCTGAATGCTGACGAAGCTTGAAAATCCAGTAAGTTGTTCCCATTAAAGCCACTCATCGTTGAGGTAAATGTTGATGACTCTTTGGGAAACCTTTTAGTACAATACAACTGCCCTAGTCCATAATCAATTTCATATGGCGAGCTTTTCCAAAGCCCATTTCCCTCACTGTGAATGGACTTCCCCACTGGGCATCAAATTTCACAGAGCTCTACCATATGAGAGAGGTGAATCAGTGGAAAAAAAACGGGGCTTGTTAAAAATGCAGATTTCTGGGACCTACCCCAGGTTTGTTACACCTTTTAGAGAGAGCCAGAAAATCTGGGTAGGGAGGACCCAAACCTGTGAGAATGATGTGGGTCTCTAATCCATTTTTTGAGAAACACTGATCCATAGAATTATTTTCAGCCATGATGCTTCACAGCTCTGTGAACACTTGGCTTGCTTTGCATTCCGTTTCTCAAATCATTCTCTATGCTTCTATTTCTCTGTCTTTCAAAGCTGGAGAGCATTCAAGCAGTGTGAGATTCAGTGTTGAAAAGGGTTTATACCAGTTGAAATTTGTGTTATTATATTTGTTTCATGCATTTAATTCCTGTTGAGACTTTAAGTACGGGCAGCTGGATCCCTATTCCAGGTGCTATGCTTCACAAATTGTTGACATCTTTCCTCCCTGTTAGATACCAGTGCCCAGCTGCACCAGAACTAACAGATCTGCCACCTACATTATCCTCTTACTTGCCTGGGTGACCACCACTGAAGATGTGGGAAGCACAAAGTTGGGGGAAGAGTTTTCCATCCTGGCCTCCAGGCAAGCATTCTTGGTAGCTCGGCTAACTGAAGTGTAGGAGTAGTGGTTTCTTCTAGATTAGACACATTGAAGCTTTAAAAATTGTTTCTTGGGAAAAGGAAGAGGCAACACTCCATGTTTAGTGATTCATAAAAATCCCTGTCAAGAAACTGTTGAGGTTGTATATGAGCATAGATACCCCACCCCACATAGCTTTGCTAGCAGCCATCTTACACAGCATTTAAAGCCCACCCCAGTGACTACTGACCCCTGAGGAAGTTCTATGATATCTGTCCCACCTAATTAATTGCTCTCAACTCTATGTTCCATGGTTTAGTACTTCCAACATTGAAAAAAACAATATTGATTAACTGTATTTTAGTATATGGAACAGCAAAATCAGCAGACAGAGGCTTCAAAAATTAAAACATGATCTTTGTTTTCCAGGAGCTTGCAAGTATAAACAAGCAATTAAAGGGCAAAGAGCTGATTACACTGTGTTCAGTGGGACAGGAGCATGCTTTTCAATCTCCTTTGTGAACTGAAACCTGAAGGTGAGAAAGCACCTGTGTCTTTGTATTCTTGTTTCTAGCATGGCCTTTGTCATCAACTCTAGTCATGAACATGTGCACAGCACACAGTCTTGAGTTGACTCTAATTTAACCCTTTCCTTTAAAAGATTGGATAATAGCTGTATACATCTTGGTTTTCCCATTAGAAAATCAGCTCTTTTACATAAGTCTTGTTGTTTATGATTCTCAGTGTTGTAAGTGCTTTGCCACCTTGGAGCTCAAGCTCAGCTCCAGATGAAAATGGGAAGGAATTTTGGTGAGTTCCCTCCCTCAGCAATTCTCTCAGGCTTTCATTTTGCCCGCTAAGAACACCTGGACTCCAGTATGCTCTACCCTCCCCAATATTTCCTTCTCTCTCTACCTTCTTCTTCACCAATCACTTGGTGAAGTGAAAATTAAGTTTAGCTTAAAACATGTGAACATGTTTTCCCAGAACTCAGTGAATGGTCAGGGAATATGATAAATTAATGATAGGAAAATCTAGTGAGAGAGTATAGTCTTCTCACATAATAGATTTGCATTTTGATAGGAACCTTGAAAGACAGAAGGCCTTTAGCAAATTAACAGTGAAAAAAAAGGGACACCTTTCTGGAAAGTAAGAAAGACATTTTCAGATAGTTATGTTTTTGGTGCATATTTTATACCAATCTGCTTGTTCTTACCTGGAATTAGAATATCTTAACACCTGTTTTTAAAAATGGAAACTTGTCAACATTTAAAAATTAAGTTTAGCTTAAAAAAAAAAAAAAGCTGTCCATCACTCTTTTAGCCTGAGAGCCTTCCTTATCCATAGTGTAGTATTGTGTCCCTTAATAAAAATAATAGTCTTGAAAGAATCTAAATCACACTTATAAATCAGGTCATGTTTTTCTGTTGTTTTGTTATTTGGTTTTAGAAATAATTCTTCTCAGAAATAAATCTTGCTCTACATATACAATATTTTTAAATGTAGTAAATATTACATACTATCTAATTGATAGAAGAAAATAATATATAGTAAAATTTTCATATACAATAGTTTCAAAAAAATGGCATCTCATTCTACCCCCTTCTTAAAAAATTCTTATCTGATGGCATGGAATGCATTTTTAGAACTAGAAGAGCCTCCTTGAATTTCAGATAGAATCGAACTCCTATAGATGAACAGCCTCACATCTTTAGATATGAAGAGATTTCCCAAGAAAGTCCTGGAATAGACTCCTGGAATAGGTCTCCTGGCTTATGATTCAATCTCCAGTCTCCCAGGAGGACAAGAAAATGTTTCAGGTTGGCAGAGTCAGGCCTGAACAAGGACATAATATGGAACAGGGTGGAAAACCAAGTGGGGGGAGTAGACTTCCTAGACACCAGCTGTGGACTGCCATTTACCAGCTCCATCACCTTAGAAATGACTTAGACTCCTTCCACCTCCACTTCCTCCCTATAAATACAGATACAGGCATAGTTGCTCTGGAAACCACTGAAGTGTTAGGCAGGTGAAAGCTATACTATTCTGATTCTATTATGGATATTTAATGTTAATTAGTAGTTTGCTGGACCCATTGGACATTGTTACATATCTTCTCCCAGTAGGCAAAGCTCTCAGCAGATATCATCTCTGTCATGCTCACACATCCTTTTCAGGAGTAATGGTTGCAAGAGGTTATCAATCTCATTTTACAGATGGAGAAACCAGAGCTTCGCCTTTCTACGTGGCTGTGCTGACTCATCAGCTTATTAATGCCCGGGTCAGTGCCTCTGCCTTTAAATCACAGAGGGAGAGCCAGGGAGTCCCTAACCGATCATGCTATTTTTTACAACCACTATGGAACTGTGTGCTCATGAAAGTTCTGCAGACACTATGCTTAATTCATGAAGGAGTGAGAAATTACATTTCTATGTCATATATCAAATCAAAACTGGTTTTAGGAGGAATGGTACCCCAGATCCTAGTAAAGGCACAGGATCTCATTAAACAAGAATTCAGCGGACTAGGGAATAGATAAGAACATATTCTTTAAATAGCAAGGTGATTGATTCCGAGAATAAGATCATCTTACCAAGATCAAGCTTGCCTTTACCTATGTGTAGATTCAAACCAAACATTGCATGGAGGCAAGTCTATATAACTTTCTATTTGTAAAAATCCACGATGTTTATTTGCACTGTCTTTTTTTCTGGTCCCATGGTGTTTACATGTACATTGTGGGGCAGGTGTGGCAGCACCTAGTTCATTTGAGGAATGAAAGAGAAGAGCAAGGTGGTGAGGGGCTTTCCCCAATGCCATGTGCCTAGTTAGTGCCAGAATGAGACATCCTGTATTCCCTACCACCATGCTTTTGGTTTTCCCACAGACTCTGCAGCTTGAACTCTGATCAGCTCCCAAATGAGGACCCAGAAGGATTCCTGAATCTGGGGGTATATATAACTGACATGGCGCTCTGGCTTATAGCATCAATGGGAGCCCAGATCCATTAGGTGTGCCTTTCCATGTGCTGGCCAGGAAATCAGAGAGGTGAGGGTGGCCTCTCCTTTTCAAACTGCATTTTGAACCCTTGGTCATCAAGATTTGAATGAGTTGCAGGGATTTGGCTAATCCCTGAGGGGGTGCTTTCCACATCATAAATCCTCAGCACATCCTTCATTAAAACCCAGCACTGCTCTCCAGAAGGGATGCCCATGTGAGCCATTCAAGGGGCTGAATAATCACTGGCTCATTAGTGCAGGTGGCCTCCCCACATCAGAAGTGAGGCTCCTATTCAGCCTGTACGAGGGCCGCTGGTGTTGAACCGCTTTATAGCACAGCTGGTCTGGAAGGGACCCGTGGCTTAATTTCAGAGCTTTTCTCATCTCTTCCATTTACACGGACCCCAGCTGCCCAGATGGGAGTGTCACCCAAAAGAGAACATGAAACTAAACATTCTCTGGATTCTGGGTATAAGTAATATTTCTATTAGTTGTATACTCTGTGTTCTATCTTTGCTTCTATTTATTTCCTTGTTTCTGAGGAATAATCATTTTGAGACTCCTCAACACAATAAAACTCAAAGAGCCAGCCAGAGGCAGATTTAATTCTGGGGAAATATAGAAAAGACCAGTTATCATGAAAACCCTCAATTTGCATTTTGCTCTCCTTGTAAGTCATAATACCAGGAAGCTAATGCAGTCCCCATGAAAGAAGCTCTTTATATCTAATGACAAGGCTATATGCCTCCAGGGTTGTGAGATTATCTATTTTTCATCACTCATCTGAAATGTTCATGCTCCTTCTCTGGTTGGTACTCTCACAAGGAGGGAAGACCAACGTTTCCTGGGGAGGCAAACTGCTTGAGGTCTGCCCAGCAGAAACACCCATGATGGGTGTTCTTAAAGGTCTCATGGCATGGGACGCCCTCAGCTGGGTTTCCAGGCTGTGATCTCAGGTGATGGGGAGTGACTGCAAAGGTGCACATAGCCTCATACCTGCAGCTGGAGACTGCTAGGTAGCAGAGGACCAGGGACCAGGGACCAGGGCCATGGGTGCTATGCATGTGGGCACCAGTGCACCACGCTTTCCCAATCTGCTCCTAAATCATCTCAGTTTCAAAAATGGATTCTGGGGAGCATCCCCGAGTATTCTGAGTCGCATGCATTGCTCTCCTGCTTCGAGGACAGTCATGTCATTATTGTACCCTGTCTCCCCAAGCAGCCGCTCAAACCGGGAGGGGGGCCCGCTGTATTTCTAGACCCGGGCAGACTACCAACAGCTGCACAGTTAATTATGGCTCTCTCCCTCTTTCTCCCTCTCTCTTTAAAATTTCAGCTTTAGCAATAAAAGATAAGAAATTCTTTAGAGTAATTAGAGACTGCTGAGCGCTTATGGTAATAATGAAGGAAAACATTCTGACTGATTTACAGCAGGAAGAGGCAGTGAGGAGCTATGCAGGTTGAAAAAAAATAATTAAAATCAGCTTTGCCACTATCTTGACTGAGCTGCCAGTCAGCCTCAGAGAGAAAAGAAATGCTAATGAAATATTAATAATGCTGCCTTGGATTTTATGTAACTGTCTTTGTTCCCAGGTACTCTTGCAGCTCGTCAGTCAGAAGGGTCAGGTGTGAGGGACGCAGGAACCGGGGTGGGAAGGGGGAATGAGAAGCCAGCGGCCCGGAGGGGTTCAGTGGAGCGTCAAGGCGGACAAGATGGAGAGCCCTTCCCTGACAGCCAGGACCTCAGCCCCGCCAGCTGGAGAAATCCTAGCGGGGGGCAAAGCCTTTCTTTTCTTTTCTTATCCTTTTTTTTTCCCCCCTGGCTGACAGACACTAAATGTCAGCAATCATCATGACACAATCAGAGCTGGTTTTATAATATCTATAAGTGGTTTCAAAGTCTGCAGATGGCAGACAGTTTCAAAATCTCAGGGAAATTGTGTCTCATAGGTAGTGTTCAGACGAGACAGAGCCCCCACATGATTTTTATTTCATCTAATCCATCACTCCCGCTAGGTTGCAATGTAGATAACACAGCTTGGAAGCAGTGTGCATGCATGTGTGTGTGTGTATGTATGTGCATGCACACGTGTGTATGCACACCTGTATGTGTGTGGGGTGCTGTGTGAGCTGTGTATGTGAAAGTACCTGTGGGTCTGTGCTGTGTGAATGCTGTGTGCCCTATATGAGCTGTGTGTGTGTGAGGATGTGCGTGTACATGTGTGTGTAAGTGCACGTGTGTGAGTTGTGTGTGCTTTTGTGTATGCATGCTCAAAGTCCACTCAAGTCCTAAAATGTTTCCAAGTGGTTTGCACACACCATCGGGAACTGTTTGGACCCAAGAGGTCCTGGATCATAAAGCAGAGGCTGTGGAAGGAAGCATAAAGACAATGGTCAAGAGATGCCCACAGGAGACACTAGCAGAGGATTAATGGGGCGCCATGCATGTCACTTTCTGCGATGGCTCATTGAAAGTTTGGAGTCTCAGGACAGGTGGACAGGGAACAAGCATCAGGTGAGCAAGCCTAGAGTCAGGAATGAGGCAGATGAGTGGGAGCAGGAGGGGAGAGAGGAGAACCATCTGAAGGAAGAGTCCCAGCATTGGGGCTTCTGGCCAGGAGACATAGACCCTGTGACCTCAATTCCTGAAGATGAGAAATGAGGAAGGGCTAGGGTCCCCACTGTCCCCTTTGGGTCTATAATTTATTTAGAGGCATTAAGAACGGGACATAGAGTAAGAGTCATGAGCCTTTCCACTTGGGATAGGATTTCTGGCTTTTGCAAATAACTCACTCGTCTTCCATGATTCAAGAAGTAACAATCAGGGATCCCTGGGTGGCGCAGCGGTTTGGCGCCTGCCTTTGGCCCAGGGCGCGATCCTGGAGACCCGGGATCGAATCCCACATCGGGCTCCCGGTGCATGGAGCCTGCTTCTCCCTCTGCCTGTGTCTCTGTCTCTCTCTCTCTCTCTCTCTCTCGAATAAATAAATAAAATATTAAAAAAAAAAAAAGAAGTAACAATCATAGCTGGAGTGAGAACATATTTTGCCTTAAAAAAAAAAGATGAAATGGGATAGTAGTTATTTAATTTTTCAGAGATCTGCTATATATAAGGAGCTTGTATTATTTTGAATTGTCTTGAAGTACCTATGGGCTAGATATTATCGTCATTCAGAGGCTGAGAAAGCAAGAAAGACTCAGGTTTCCAAGTGAGTGGAGGGCAGCGATCCAGGTGCACCTGGGTCTGTGCTCTGAAGCCTACATTCTCTCAGTTTCAAGCCGGGATGGCTGGAGCTAAGAAGGGCTCAGGGGGTAACTTACCAAATGCAATCATACATGCTTCTTGTTTTAAATTTAATCCGCAAATCAGTCCTATGAAGGTCAGGGAGATTTTGAACTTTTCCAGGTAGCCCAGTGAGTAGATGGGACCACTCAGGGCCTTCTCACCACATATCCGAGTCTACCATACAGCAGCTCCTTCCCTGCTCGGGCTCTACTTGTGTGAGGGGTGAAGCTGGGAGAACCTGGCCTGTGGAGCTGACACACAGGTTTCAGCTGCAGTTCTAGAGCAGTAGGAGTTGTAGGAAGTTGAGGAAATCCCATGATCTCCCTGGACCTTAATGTCCTCTCCTGAAACAGGATAATGTTGCATAACATTGGATAAATGTTGTGAAACTGACATAAAAATAACAACACAGGGCACTTAACATATGGCCTTGCGGATCGTAATGAAAATAGCACCTCTGCAAAGCAGCATTCAGAACTCACCATGTCCACCAGTGACCTAGGCACTCAGCTGCATCTGTGCCATTTTGCCAAAGCGTGAGTGTGAATCCCACCCATAGGGTGAGTGCCCATCCCTCTGGTCTGCAATCCTCAGACAAGTCATGCAGCTCAAGGAGTGAAGACAGAACAAGCATACATTCCTAATACATAAATTTATTCCTTCATTCTTTTTCAACCTATATTTTTATCAATCTATACATGAGCTCTCAGTAAGCTCAATGTGTTTTCAGCCATTGGATGGAAGTAAGTATGCATAGCGCTCCTGTTATTTCCTTCCAGCTGTACACTGGGGGATCTCATGCATTTTATTTCAAAATCCACTTGAGTAGTGAAGAAACCCACCTGGCTTGATAGCATGCATATCTCAACCTGATTTGTGTTGTCTTCTGCTCCTTTTCATCTCTCAATGTGATAGAAAAGGTTACTTCTTCGTGTTTAACAACTACAAAAAAAACCTAAGCTTAGATGCTAATAGGAGAAAAAAGAAATAATTAATATAAGGAGGGGGAAAAAAAGTAATGTCTTCATCTCAAAAAATTATTGCAGAGTTAATGCTTACTCAGTGCTTTAAGGCAAACATAGAACGAGACCTTAGAGCAACTATTTCCTTCATGTTCACAATACTCTGGGTGCTGTGCTAAATTGTGTTCATATGTTCATATGGTTATGCATATAGTTTCACAACTGCGCAAAGTAGGTTCTATTGCCCGGGTGGCAGGTGTAAGGACCCCCACTTTACAGATGAGAAAACTAAGGCAGAGAAAGTTTAAATATATCTCTATCACATCTTCAACGATTCCTTCATCTTAGAGGAAAGAATTGTTCTGGATAAATAATGTTGAAGATGGCAAAACACGGACTAATGACAAATGAACTCTAACTAACACAAAGGGCCAAGGATGAACACTTTGTCAATAATTTCTGCAAGTACTCTGAGTTATAATTGGCCTCATAAACTTAGCTATTTGGCTTTCTGTGATGAAGTGGGCAAGAAAGCAACATCTGTTTGCTGTTGGGTCAACGTGGCATGCCACCTGACCTCTTGGTGCTTTGGCCGTGCACACTGGGAAGCAGACATAATAACACTTCTTTTTATTTTATCTTTCACAGACACTTGACTTTTTAAATGCAGTGCCTGGAGGATAGCAAAAATCCTCTTCACATCTAAAAGAAAGCCATTTAAAAACCTGAGTGGCCCTATAATGAATAATTATTGAGTACTGCACTATGGCCAGCTAAGAGTCCAAGAACAGAATTCAAGAAAAATCTGCAATCGTGGGAATATCTGCTTCAACTCCTTATCTCATTGAGGAGAAAAGACTTAAATATGTGTAGTAATTAGAGAGCAGGTCCTTAATCAAGCTTTAAAATCAGTGCGTGGACAGTAATCACTGCAGGGACCCACTGGCGCGGCCCTTCGGCGGGCTTAGCCAAGCACAGAGGAGCTGCTTTGTGCCAGACACAGGCGGTTCTGAACCTCACCTCTGCCCCTTGCTCTGGGTTATGCTGAGAGACTCAGTTCACCGTGTGGAGACTGTTTCCTATGTCTGAAATGAGATACTCAATCTGCTTATGTGGAAGGGATGTTGTAAGGACTTATGAGGAGGAAGTCCCCAAAAACATGTCACCTGGCAGACAGTGTGCTTCCCTCCTCTTCTGCAGGCTGGGGCAGAACACACCGGTGAAGGTGGAAGCAGGGCTTGGGGAAGCTGCGGTCCTAACATGAGTTGGCTTTGCACAATCTATGGTACTCCTGACTGAGGAGTGGGATGAGGGGTGGGTGCAGCAAGGGGACAGGATCACACAGGGATTTGAGAAAATAGGCCCAGACAGGGTTGGACACAGGAGCTATGGGACACCTGGGTGGCTCAGCAGTTTGGCACCTGCCTTTGGCCCACATCGTGATCCCGGGGACTGGGGATCGAGTCCCACATCGGGCTCCCTGCATGGAGCCTGCTTCTCCCTCTGCCTGTGTCTCTGCCTCTCTCTCTCTCTCTCTGTCTCTCATGAATAAAAAAAAAATAATAATAAAATAATTTAAAAAAAAGGAAAAAGAAAGAAACAGGAGCTATAGTGCTCTCAGAGAGTTATACTGGGGTCTTCTATTGGTGGCTTCATCCCAAGATATCTGCCCAGGTCTTGAGAGGGCCCACCAGGGGTGGGCACTTCCCACCTTTCCCATGTCTGATGGCTTCATTCTTCAAGCTCAGATGAGGCCCAGGTGAGGTCCAAGTGGAGATGAATACTTGTCACAGAATTAGAATTTGTATGCAAAGAATTTAAATTTCGTGGAGTCCAGGTTCTTGAGTGACTAACCTATAACCTGCGTGTGGAATCCACATCTTCCTGCCTTGCCTACACCCCCAGAATCGTCCACCCTCACTCCACCAGGCACATGTATAAGCACCTCTTTGGGGCTGCTGAGCCTCCTAAATATTATTTGACTCAAGATGGTCTATAACAATTTAGTGGGAAAATCTCTCAAATAAAGGAAGTAAGTAATAGAGATCCTTTTAAAAAAAGACCATGAATTGTGGACCCAAGGGGTCTAAATCTTTTCTTTCTACACCCATTACTTTGGGCAAGCCATTCAGCTGAAATTAGCCTTGATTTCCTTGTCTAGTGTCTATATTATGAGCATCATATCTCCTTTGCAGAGCTGCCACAAAGACAAAATGAGACAGTATAAGTAACGTATCTGGCACTTTGCCTGCCACAGAGAGATTCAATATATATTGAGAGATTGGCTGGTACATATCTTGAAGGATAGAACGAATCTGGATGTAAACGAGGTACAGTAAACTCAAGGAACAACCTATGTACAGGGGTCAGAGTTATGATTCTGTCACTGACTTCAAAAGTTGCTTTTCAAGGAGACCTGATATTTTGTGATGTTAGTGGAGAAGTATGGATGACTCCACTGCATGATTCTTACCGTAAAATATGGTTACAAAAAAGAAAAGTCTCATGACTATATTTCCTTTAAATTAAATTGAACCTGCCTATGAACCCACTCCTACCTGGCATGCGGATAGTCAACCTCCATCGTTCTGCAAGTTCCTCTGTCTTACAAAGAGAATCAAATAAGTGTGTGGGCAACTTGCATGGCCCTGAGGATGTTGGCAGGTGTCCTGTCTCCCCGATCCGAATCACTGCTGGTATCTTCCTCGTCTTGGCTTGAACAGCTCCTTGAAGGCAGCTGGTTCTTCTCTGACAGGTCAAGGTGCAGGTATGTGCTGCTGTGGAAGCAGCTGTGGAAGCCGCTGTGCTGGATGGAATGCAGCCTCCCAGAGGGCACTACCTGGGCTCCCCCGTGAAGTCCTCCATCTCCCCACAGAGGGAGGAGGTAGGTGTTGTGGTTGCCCATCCATCTCGCTGAGAAGTTACATAACTTACCTAAGGCTGTTGAGTCAAAGAGCCAGGACCTGTTGAGCCAAGTCCAGACCCTAGATCTGTGCTCTGCCATTGAAGACACAGCCTTTGCCCCTAAGCAGGAAGGGCCATGAGACAAAGTGGACATGACAAAAGGTAGGCTCTTTGGCTTCTGATAAATGTCTCTACCTTCAGTTGCAAAATAAGGAAGATGGTCTAGATCTCAAGTGTCCATTTGGATTCAGTGTCAGAATAACTATAGTTTACATCCTGGTAGGGCTACTTGCCAGTGTCATGATGCAAAGAAACAATAACAAACCAACCAATAAAACAAACAAACAAAAAATAGTCCAAGAACCAACAAAGGAAGTGAAAGGAAAGGGGGGAACTCTTTGAAGCAAATTGATCTGAGTTTGAATGTTTTCTTATCTCTGAGGGAACTTGAACAGCCCCTTACCTGCACCATGTCTTGATCTCCTTATCAGTGAAATGGGTATATATGAATACCTGCTAAGGGCACTGGCTTTGTGCAAGATGGCTGCCTACCTTACTCCTGCTCTTCTACACCATGGGGTCTGCACTCTAGCCTGGACCATACACTGAATGACATGGAGTGAATGGAGACCTCCAGTCCCCTTCAGCCCTCCCCTCCCCACTGGAACGACTGGAGCAGAGACCAGCTGCCTTGCTCAGCCCTGTCCACATCATAGATGTGCGAGCCAGAGAAGCGTGGCCGCTATGTACACCGCTACACTTTATGGTAGTTCTCTGACCTTCCTCAACTCTTGGAGTTGAGACTATCCAAAGAGATGACATGAAAGATGTTTGTAAATGGTGGAAACACCACTTCACAGGCGTTAGTGCCAGCATCGCGAGAGCCAGACAGGTGCTTGCAACATGGAGACTGTGCACAGGAGTTGTGAATGTGATTTGAGAGTCAGTCACTAGTGCTGGTTCAGAGGAGAGGACATCGCTGGGTTGGGGGGTGGCCAAGTCAGGCCACAGCAGCATAGGCGCATGGAGAGACATACCTGTGTGCCTGAGATCCTGCGTGAAAACCTCAAGGAGGTGCCTAAGAGGCCCGAGAACAACAGTTCTGGGGAGACCTGTGCAAGATGCCTTCCCTGCTCACCCCAATTTCCAGAGGGCTTCCTTTTCAACCAATTTTCTGAAAATTTAAAAACAAAAACAAACAAACAAACAAAAAACAAAAATGCTACAAGACAAATGCTACATGATACAATTTTAAGAGTTGGTAACTACAATGGGGAAATAAGAGGAAACAAACTAAACAATCAAGAAAAAGCAAGGTGGCTTCTCCTGGCAGTGATTCTGAGCTGGGATTTCTACTGTGCTTGAGCACAGAGATGCATTTTCACAGTCCTGTTTATCTCTTACCTTTCCAGAGCCTGAGTTTGTTTGAGCCTGGCCTAATTTCTTGGAAAGACTCTGGGCCTGAGGGCCTGTACTAATTTCTATAGTTGTCCTACATTTCTTTTTTTTTTTTTTCCTTCCACAGAACCATTGTCTGCCTTGAATACTAAGTCAGATATAAACTTTAAAAAAATTAAAATCATATTATGGATAATTGGAATGCAGAGCTCTGTAACGTTAATGCCCTGAAAGTGAAGCTCAACTTTTCTCTACATTTTCTTCTTCGGCTGGATTAATTTCCCACTGTCATTACTACTACTTTTAATAACTAGAGAAGTTCAAGATTTAAATAAACTAATTAAATGAGGGGATTAAGGACCAAAGGCAAGCCTGAACCTCCAAAAATGCTTAAAGAATCACAGGGAGGTTGTCTGCGGAGACAGAGCCCCCATTGGAGCTGCCTGTTGGGGTCCTAGCAGGGCCTTGTGGGGCTTCCGGAGCAAGACACTCATGGGGACGACACCAGAGGGGCCACTGTTGCAGCATCTGTCAGATGGCAGAGGAGCCCTCTTGCCTTTGCACATTAGTCAAGGAGTGCCTCCTGGTGACAGCAAAGGTCAAGATGACATTTTGTAGTCTTCTGTCATGAGTGAGCCAAGAGCTAGGAGGTTCTGACAGGGTCTGCTTCGTGCACAAGCAAGGGCAGGACTCAGACCATTTTGGTTCCCAGCTCCTGGCACCTTGAGGAGCTCACCTGCCAACTACTGGAGCCTATGAAGCTCAGAGCCAGCACACCCCGGGCACAAGAGAAGGCTCTTCTCACAGGCCAGACACAAACCACCCCCAGGAGCCTCCTCGAGCTTTCAATAGAGAGAAGGAAAATTCTTGAATACACCCCCACTCAACCCCAACCAAAGCATAGATAATTACAATAGTTAATGAAGCCTCTGAATTGATTACTAAGTCTGAACTCAGGGGGGCAAAATCATTAAAACAGTTGTCCAGATAAGAAACTCCCGAAAATGGTTCTTGGGGGATGACTGAGGAGACATCATGGTCTTCCCAATCATGCTGTGTTTGCATTGTAGAGTCTGGCCCTGTCCCCGCTAGGCTGGGACGCTTGGCTGAAGGAAGAGATGGCACAACACTGGATCCTCTGGAGGAGTAGCATCCACAGGGAGGAGAACAAGCCTCCTCAGTCTGCAGCCAGCTGTGTTTTCCAGGGCTCTCTGCCTCAGGGTCCTCTTCCGAAAGTGCCCTGTCCTCTAGCTGACAGGCCTGTGTTCACTGATGTCATCTGAGCTTCCCCATCTTGTGTAAGGGTGGGAAGCACTGATGGTTCTGTCGTTGGCCACCATGCACCATTGTTTTGAATTTCGAGCAGCCTGATCTGCTGCTAGGGGTGAATTAGGGACAGAAGTTAACTATAATGAAACACAACTCATGAGAATTTTTTTAAAAAAATGGTGTTTCCCCTGGTGCCTACCATGTACTCAGTTCCAGCTATTTGCTCAAGAGCAATAGCATGTATTCCTAGATCTGCACTTTCCTTCTTTGTCCACACTTTTGGAAGGTCACAAATATACAAAATATCTAAAGAAGCTGTGTGTGCGTGTGCGTGTGTGTGTTTTAAATTTGTTTGTCTTCTTGTGTGTTTGTGTTCTGGTGCAATCACACAGAATCAAACCAAGAGTTTGCTTGGTGCTGGCTATCAGAAGGAGGTGACCTCTGTCTCTACCATGCTATGGAATAGAGCAGACCTCCCTAATCTAATGGCTCAAGAAGAAGTTGCGTAAGGCTGGCCTCTGCCCTCGAGGGAGGTGGGTGAGCGGCAGAGGTGTGACATGCCCTGGGCTCCCGTGGGGACCGGGAAAGGAGAACTCACGTTTTTAAAGTATTTACACCGGGTCAGGAGCCCCACAGACTTTCATTTAATTCATAGCTATCCTGTACAGGAGGCAAACCTTGCCAGGAAAATATTTACAAATGGGAAAACAGCCCAGGAAGGTGATGAAATGAGCCCTCACCTCTTAGGTAGAAATCGGTAGAGCTAGGATTTGATCCCATGTCAAGTTTAGCTGAACAGTGTCCTCCTGTCTGAAACATTTCCTGAACCTACAGATAAAACCCAATGTGTTTCTACCATCCTGCTTGAAACACGGGTGTTTCTACTAAATACAGTTTGCCTTACTGAAAAATCTCTTGTCCCATAAAACTGTACAGTAAAAACAACAGGGATTATGTCAGTGTGGGTGTTCCCAACACCCAGCACCAATGCAGCTTCAAACCAAAGAGCTAAAAAAAATATTAAAAAAAAAAGAAACTCCAGCAATCTTAGTAAACACACATACATACACACATACACACTCACACACACACAATTATGTCTCCACTGGGAATTTATTACTTTTTTAAACAATGTGCGAAATGTCTTCTCAGCTTTACTAGAAAACATAACAACATGGAAAACAGAGCAGTGCTTGGAGCCAGTCAGCCACATGCTGCTTGTACCAAAGGGAGGCAATTCTAGAGGATTTTGAGCATATTTCTTAGTCTCCATGTTTGTTAAGCATCTCTAATTGTAAGTTTGCCCCCTCTCATTCTGTATCACCACAAACACTAGTTATATATGAACCAAAGGAATATTATGAATATTAATATTAAAATTATATTATATGAGTATAATTTACATGAATAGTATATATAATATTAATCAAATATTAATATTAATATTACTAATATATTATTCATATTAATATGAAAAATATAATTCACAATATATAATATGAATTATATTATTCATATTCAATATAATCCATAATTTTGTATTATTAATATAATAATATGAACCAATAGAGAATATTATGCTGGTAATATTCTCTCCCTTACCAAACGTACATGAGCTAATGTACAACACAACACAAAGATATGAGTTGTCTCAGCATGCATATGTTACACTTATGTGTTTATGTGGTTTTCTTCTCCCACTGAACCGTGTTGTCCTATAGAGTAGCCACTGGCCACGCAGAGCCCTTCGATGTGGATAACTCAGATTGTAAATGTAAAATACAAACCACCTTTTAAAGACTTGGCATGAAAAGACGATTAAAACATCTCATCAATAATTTTATATTGATATCACAGAAGTGATATTTAGGATCTATTGGGTTAAATAAGATACATCATTAAAATGATTGGGCTTGCTTTTTACTCTTTTACTGTAGGTCCTAGTACACTTAACATTACATGCGTGGCTTGCTTTCCAGTTCTACTGGGCAGTGCTAGGCAGACCTCCAGCTTACAGAAAGTAGGGATGATGAGTTATTGATTTCACAGCAATGGAACCAGCACACTGCCTGGTCCATGGTTGGCCCATGAGCATCGATCTCTGACAAGAGAATTAGGTGTGTCTAACTCAAAACTAATGTTCTTTCCACTGCTTGTGGCAGTGCCAAAGGGAAAGGGCTGGTTGGGCATGGGCTGAACAAAGCAAAGATGGGGTCCTGCCAGAGGGCTGATTTATGGAGTCCATGTGGTCGGCCTCCTGGGGTGGAGAGCAGTGTGGACATGGACAGAGAGAGTCTGCAGGGAGCAAGATATCTTGCACATGATCCCTTTCTTGGACATTTTTGGAAAAGGGTTTCTCAGCCCTATACTTTTCCCATTTGCTTACTGAACATCGATGATGAATTCACCATTAAGCTGGATGACATTTTCTGCATGCAAAGATCTCTGACAATATAATAACAGACCTGCACTAATGAGTAGAAAACAACAGAAAATGTCATGTGATGCAGTGTATAGTGCGTTATAGGATGGCGATGTCTGAATTTTGGCTTCACTACCTCATAGTCACTAGACGTTCAGAACCTAGTCCTCCCTCATGGAGCTGCAGTTTTCCTATCTGGAAATTGTGAGGTAATGCTATTTTCACAGTATTTCCTTGGGGTTCAGTGAAATTCCTATTTGTATGTGAAAGTGCCTGGCACAAAATAAAATCAAACGACGCAAGAGAAGATATTTAATCAATGAAAGTACTGTTGGATTAGAGACAGCTTGACAAAATGCAAAGAGAATAGGTTTTATAGTCAGATCCATTTGGCTTCAAATCCTTACCCTGCCATTGGGCAAGCTAGTTAACCTTTCTAAACTTCAATTTCTTCACCTGTAATACTGCGATGATGCCATTCACCTTGCAATTTCTAGGAATAAATTAAATAAACCTTGAAAATCCTTAGTACAGTGCCTGGTATCTAGTAGAGACTCAATAAGTAATGATTTTGAAACATTACTTCTAATTCTCAATGAGACCCATGGTTTCTAGCTTCAGGTTTGCCATTGAGTTAGGAATGATACTTTTAGTAAGTCACATAACTACTAAAAAGACTAATGTTGAGTGGTAATAATGCATAGCTCACTTAAATTCATGATTGTAGATAAAACTTTAGCTAATCTCATAAAGGGCCTTTATGAATTACACAATGGATAGAGATACAATAGTCACCGTAGAGTCTGGGTTACACCTGGTCACAAAAATGGAGTATTTAATGCTGAAATTTACTTTACATAACATCTATTCTTGAGTTGTTATGGAACAATGATGAAACAATGATGAAAGACATTAGACATTTTTGCCTTTGACATAAGTCATACTAATTTAATGTACCAAGGCTAACTCACAGAAACACAAAAAACAACGCAAACAAAATAATTGTGGTATTTGTTTGGTAGAAAAAAAAATACAATTTCTGTGTGGAGAAGAAAGAAAGGATTCATGTTTATGGAACTTTGGGACTTGCTACCCCTGTAATTTTTAAACCGTCACCAGAGAAAGAGAAGGTCTTTGCCCAAATCACACTCAGATTCATTGAACACCCAAGGCAAGCCACAAATCCAGACCTTTCCTGAGTCCAAGCTACCACTGCTCCCTATTGCCTCTTCCTCTTGTGCCCGACTCAGTGTCAGGGGCGGTGGTCATGCTGAATCTTTCATGGATGACTGTTCCTTTCCACCATATTTGCTGATGGGACACCCTAAACTGTCTCATACACACAGCTGTGATTTTATATGACTTGTAACCCTGCTAACTTTGCCTTGGCCCTCATCGGAGCATCAAGATAAGACAAAATAGAAAGTGTATACCACAATGGAGGGAGTGTCCTCTTGTGTGCCTGGGCACTGAGGAATGCAGAGGGACATTTATGTTCAAGAGTGGAGAATGTAGGGAAAATAAACGGAGTAGGAAATACAAGGGACGTGTAATTGGTGGTTTATTTATAGCATAAATTGTGTAATGATAGCACGCTCCTGCATCCCCATCACAGATTGACTGTAGGGTCTGCTTGGTATCAACTGTGTGCTTATTTTGCCTCTAACTCTCCTGATCCACAAACTGTATTTAGTAGTTAGGCATGCCTCCAGGTGAAATGTACAATGGTGTTTTATCAACTTTGTTAATCTTGTTACTTGTGGAAGAATTTATTAAAAAGAACCAATTTCTTTCTTCATGCACTTATGTTATTTCAATGACAGGATTTATATATGGAAACATTTATCTATTCATCCATCATTCTGTTTTTTAACTCAATAGACATTAATAGAGCATGCCTTCCACACAAAGCATTCCAATGTAGTCATTAAATCATAGGATCTGGAATCAAACTAACTTAATGCAACCACAGAACTTTCGAGCAGACAAATATGAGCAAGTTATCTAATGTTCCCGTTTCATGGTAATTGTACCTACATTGACTGAGGCTACAAGGTTTTCCTGTCTCTGGCCTTTCTGTGGTCTATTTGAGACTGGAAGGAGTTCTCCAAGTATAAAACAACTAAACATTTGATCAAACATGCTTTTAGACAGACCATTGGGCTTTCAGGAAGTAAGAAATGATTTTAAGGATCTCCCTTACCCGTGGGTTAAAATGAACGTAGGGCAAATGTAGACCTTCTCCAAGGAGAAGCATTGAGCCAAATGGGGAACAGATTATACTGAAGGCAAATGCCAGTGTCAGATTCTGATTGTGACCAGAATATTGGGCCATAGATAGATGTATTGAATTTAGGATTCTTACATTGAGCCTGAGACCCTAGAAGTAGTCTAATGTGATCCTAGGTGAGCAGAATCTCTGATACAAAAATTTTCTTTTGGAAGAAGGCACTCTCAGTTTAAGACCTTGGGATTTTTAGATATTCTAGTCAATCAAATGTGAACTCATAGTTTTAGATCACGGATAATATAGGTGTTAAAATTATAAGATATAGAGTATCAGTATTTATGTATGCAATGTTTAAAAATAATAAAAGCCTAGTCATAAAAGCAAGCAAACAAGAGACTACCCACAAGTACTAGGAAGAACCTTCTAGCTCTAGCCACCATGAAGTTAACTGTTACTTCTACTGTAAACAACCATGCAATTGGGGAAAAAATATGAAGCAACAGTTTTAGACTTTGGGTGACAGGCAGCATAGGACTCTGATCTATGAGGGTGAAGAAATACAGAAAGTGAGGCCAATGATCAGGATTTCTCCCTGGAAGCACTTGTCCGATGTGGAGGAAGGGGCCCAAGCAGAACAGAGAGGTCTCAGCTAACAAGGCAGAGTCTGGAGCTAGAGCATAGAGAGGAAGGTGGGGCAGGAGAATTTATGGGATTTCTCTAGGTAAAGGAGGTAAATGGAGAGGTTTCAGATAGCCAAAGGTTTGTTTCATAAAAGGATTAATAAAATAGTAGAGTCTAATTGAGATTGATGGATTAAAAAACAGAGAAAATTAACATGAGGCATAATATAGAAGATGGCACTAGAGATTATACAAAGTTTAGAGGATAAAGAATATTATAAGTAAATATGTAACATTAATATAAAAATTGCAGAAAAAATAAATTCCTTAAAAATCATGACTTATTAAAACTGACAAAAGAAGAAACTAAAAGCCTGAATATTCCCTTGTCTGTTAATAGAAATGTAACTCTAAATCAAAAGCATTCAAGGGACTCAAAAAATTAAGGCATGGATGGAATCTTTATAAATTCCTTCAAACATTTAGGGAATAAATATTAAACTTTGGACACAAACTCAGATAATACAGGTAGATACAGAATTTTTTAATGTGTTTAAAAAGCTTTGTAACCCAGGACCAATGTTTGTCAAAAATATTACAGGAAAACTAGAGATCAATGTTCTTTATGAAAATACAACAAAAAAAAATCTTTAAAAACTAGCCAATTAAACCCCGTAATATAATAAAAGGATAATACATCTTAGCCTAATTTACCTGTTATAGGAATCAAGGCTAGTCAAATATCTATAAATCAATTAATGCATTTCTCCAAAAGGAGAAAAAAAATATAATTATATCAACAGCTGGAAAAAAAAAAAAACATTTGACAAAATTTGAAAAAGATGTAATTTACTCATGAAATTCACATTTAAGGAAGATAAAATATAAAACACTAACCTAAGAATTAAAATTCAATAGAGTTTTCACTTGAGTAATTATGAAATTACTATCTATCATGAAATTAAATGAGAGAAAATTTGAAACTACTTTTGGAGACAAAAATTATCTTTATGTTGGGATGCCTGGGTGGCTCAGTGGTTTAGTGTCTGCCTTTGGCACAGGATGTGATCCTGAAGTCCCGGGATCGAGTTCTGCATTGAGCTCCCTGCATGGAGCCTGCTTCTCCCTCTGCCTATGTCTCTGCCTCTCTCTCTGTGTATCTTTCATAAATACATAAATAAATAAAATCTTAAAAAAAATTCTTTTAGATCAATTAAAAGAGAGAGAGAGACTGACTCCAGGATCATGCTCTGAGCCAAAGGCATATGTTCGGCCGCTGAGCCACCCAGGCATCCCTAAATAAATAAAAGCTTAAAAAGAAAATAATCTTTATGTTTCTAGGTCAGTAGAAATATTATTAAATATCAATGGCAAAAATGCAATATTTATATTCTTTAGAGACAAAACCAACCCATTTTACTAATAAGATGCACATTTACAGAATGAACATTTACAAAAACTTCTCTAATATGTCTCCACTTGAGATATTGTGCCATTATTTAAATAGCACCAATAAAACTGAAACAGAAAAAAGTCAAAATTATTTTGTAAGAAATACAATGTTGAAATCTTGCTGTGTTCAGATTATTAGTGGACTTGTTGACCACAATAAAAATACTATGTATATTTACCTAAATGAAGAATAAATAAATGAAAACAACTTATAAGAGTCACATTTAAAAACTGTAGCTTAAAACATTATCTAATAACTATAATCTTATCATATTTCCATTTGATCCATTATAATCACTTAAAAGAAACAAAACTAAAAGAAAAAAAAATCTAATTGATTTTAATAGTGAGAGGAAAAAAACACTTTGCTATGGTTCTGGATTTTTAGAAGTAGATTCTTTTAGAGATGGGATCAACGTGAAGATGGCTCATTTCTTTTTTCAGGATGTGTGAACTGTGCTTGGTGTAGTCATCTCATGTGACCAGTGGAAGATGTGCAAGCTAAGCAAGCCCCTCAGTGGAGGGCATACCTGGAGACATTATGTCTCAATTTCTGGAATAGGGGGATGGAGAGAGGTCCTACTCTCAGGTGCTGATCCCTGGGAGCTCTCTGACATATCTGACAAGGGGATGAAGGGGAGGACCTGAGCCTGGGCTGGGAGCACCCTGTTCAAGTGGGAAGGTTGAAATGAAAGAAAGACCCAAGTCCCTGCCATTGGCAGGTGCACTGGAACAAATTCTTTTTTGCTCTTGTGGGAGAGTTGATCCATCAGGATGGGGTTGACCTGACAGAGGTTCTGGGAAGGTAGTGCCTGGTCCACGTGGGGAGAAGGACACTGGATTCAGAAACCATCACAGCTTGGGGCTCCTCTTTTCTGGGGATCTCATCAAACTAAGGGTTACCTTGCTGCCAAATACCTGATTTGTAATATCAACTTTATGGATACTATTTGAAAATTTTTCACTCTTTCTTAATATTACCTTGTTTGATGCATTTTAATAATATTTTTATTTTTTTTATTTTATTTTTTTTAAGATTTTATTTTTTAATTCTTATTTATTTATGATAGTCACAGAGAGAGAGAGAGAGAGGCAGAGACATAGGCAGAGGGAGAAGCAGGCTCCATGCACCGGGAGCCCGACGTGGGATTCGATCCCGGGTCTCCAGGATCGCGCCCTGGGCCAAAGGCAGGCGCCAAACCGCTGCGCCACCCAGGGATCCCTTAATAATATTTTTAAATTTTTAAAAGCTTTATTTATTTTAGAGAGAGAGCATGCTTGAGTGGGGGGAGGGGCAGATGAAGGGGGGCAGAAAAAGAGAGAGAGAGAGAAGTAGACTCCCCACTGAGAGCAAAGCCTGATGCAGGGTTGGATCTCACAATCACATGATCATGACCTGAGCTGAAATTAAGAGTTGGATGCTTATCAGATTGAGCTACTCAGGAGTCACTCTTTAATTAACTTAAGATAACTGAGATATCTCTCAGCTAACAGAACTCTCAACACATTATCATCATCTTTTCTCCCATGAGAAGTAAGCTGCCTTTGGTACAAGTCAGGGATGCTTTCAAGTATTTCTGAGTTAATTTTGGCTTGTAAAAAAAAAATGGCTTGTGTTTTATGGATATCCAGATTTTTGCATGCACTGCTATTTCACTGACTTTGGACATCTTTTCTTTCTTTCTTTTTTTTTTTTTTTTCTTTTCCTTTATCTTTACACAGCAAATTCTCTTAAATTGGATTTGTGGTGAAAATTCATGTTGTCTTCTTGATGCATTTCTGAGAAGATTTGAAGTTTCCAGTGGAGTGGTTGCTTCTACTTTCCTTTTCTTTTTTTTTTTTCTTTTTCTAACTACAGTGGTGCTTTCTCAGTTTGGAGACTTCTTGGGATCTTTAAGTGCATTGGTGATTTCCTCTTCTTTAGTTAACTTGGTATACATTTGGTTTCTTCTTCAAAAGTTTTAAAATAAATATTTAATTCAGCTGCATCAATCAGTTTCTTTGAAATTTCTTTGATTCATCTTCTCGGAGGGCTCTCTTTTCTGGAGCCTTGATTACATCTATTTTCAGGTTCCCACTCTCCATGTTGTCTTTTCCAAGAACAGCAGCCCAAACTCTAATTTTTTGCAAGTATCCATCCAAAGGCTCAATTTGACTTTCCTCAGAGTTTTAGAACTTTTTTTTCAGTATAATAACTTCATTCACTCTCCTTTTTCCATCCTTCAGCTTCTAGTGAAAGCAGCTTTAGACTCCCCCAGAACACTGGGATTTTCCTCCAAAGCCTCTTTCACTGCTGTGGGAAACTGTTCCTCATTGATCTGATGGATTTGGGAGGATATTTTCATCGCAGCTATTTGAAACGGATGTGTTCTGATACATCTTGTAAAGGCTAAAACTTCCCTGTAATGTCAGTCATCTACTCAATGTGTTCAAAGTGTTGAGATTTGTCTCCTTCTAGCCCTTTTCAAAGGGTGTCTATGCTAAACCCAAGTAAAGGGAGATTTCTAGCTCCTTATTGATGTTTTAGTTGTCTCTAATGAGTTGTTCTCTGGTTTAGTTTACACTGAAGTTGACTCGAAGTTTCCAAGTATGTTTTTTTTCCTTTAAAATTAGTAAACTTATGGGATCCCTGGGTGGCGCAGCAGTTTGGCGCCTGCCTTTGGCCCAGGGTGCGATCCTGGAGACCCGCATCGGGCTTCCGGTGCATGGAGCCTGCTTCTCCCTCTGCCTATGTCTCTGCCTCTCTCTTTCTCTCTCTGTGACTATCATAAATAAATAAAAATTAAAAAAAATTAAAAAAAAATAAAATTAGTAAACTTATTTCTTAGAATAGCTTTAGTTTTATAGGAGAATTAAGCAGAAAGTAGAGACATTTCCCATCCACTCCCTGTCCCTCCTCCCTTTCTACCACATGCACACACTCTCCCAGATTATTGTCTTACATCAGTATGGTGCATTTGTTACAACTGATGAACATCAAAATTGATAAATTATTATTAAGTAAGTTTATAAATTGGAGTTTGCTCTTTGCATTGTACATTCTTTAGGTTTTGCCAAATACATAATGTCATGCATCCACCATTATAGCATCATATAGAAGAGTGTCACTACCCTGAAAATCACCTGGGTTCCATTTCTTCATTCCTCCCTTTTCCTCCCCCATCTATAAACTCTAGCAACCACTGATCTTTTTACAGTCTCCATGTGTTTGCCTTTTCCAGAATGTCATGTCATTGGAATCACACAGTTTTTAGTCTTTTCTGATTGGCTTCTCTCACTTGCAATATGTATTTAAGTTTTCTCCATGTCTTTTCTTGCCTTAATAGCTCATTTCTTTTTACCATTGAATAATATTCCATTGTCTGGCTACCCAGTAGTTTAATTATTCATTCATTTATTTTTAAGATTTATTTATTTATCTTATATAGAGAGAGCGCACAGGTGGAGGAGCAGAGGGAGAGGGAGAAAGAGAATCTTAAGCAGACTCCACACTGAGTCCAGAGACTAATGCAGTGCTTGATCCCAAGATCCTGACCCTGAGATCATGTCCTGAACTGAAACCAAGGTTTGGATGCTTAACTGACTGCACTACCCAGGTGCCTCCACTCATCTATTAAAAGACATCTTGATTGTTTCCAAGTTTTGAGAATTACGAATAAAGCTGCTATAAATATTTGTGTGCAGGGTTTTGTGTGCACATCTGTTTTCAACTCCTTTGGATACCTAATATGTTTTCAGTAAATATTGAACTTCTAAAAAATATTGTTTTTTTTTTCCAGGAAGGTGGAATTTCTATAGCTAGTTTGCCTCTTCTTGAGTAAAATAGTGTCTTAATAATTAAAAACATGATTATGACTGTCACCACCCCCATATCCCATAAAGATCCATGGGGATATGGACCTGATATAATATTCCTTGGCCACACTGTCCCCTACTTAGTCCAGCAGCTCCTGAAAAGGTGCAACACAGAGCATCATGGAAGCCAGCAGATCCTCCAATACTGTGTCACCTCAAGTTACTAGGACTCTGTCAAGGACAGCAGATGCTAGACAACATAGGTGAGCATTCCACCTAACACCAAAGCAGTTCCTGGCAACTCGTGCTGACCCAAGGGAATGTTGGGGAAGGACAGGTGCAATAACCCTGATTGTGGATAAACTTCTCATGTGGGGCCTTGGAGGCCTCATCTTGCCTGCAAATGTGACAGAAAACTCCTGAAAACTCTAGCCTTCTCTCTTATGTGTGTCCGGTGACCTTGACTATATGAAGAGGAATGCTGGAGGGTTTGGAAGACCCTCCAAAGGATTCCAACTTACTCCACTAATTTCACCTTAAAAGACTATGGAAGAATAACAGGGAAAAGCTCCCAATGACCCAAGCTAGAACAACTTTGGGCACAAAATAATAACAGAAATGTAATATAGATGAAATGACAAAATAAATAATGAGTCCATAGTGACATAAATAAACAATTACTTACCTGAAAGGAGAAGAGACAAACCTTCCTAATTGAATAATTGTAGATATCATGTGGAGATCAGAACTGGTCCTTACACTTACAAGCACCCCACACTTGGTTTAATGCTCCTCTGCCACTGTCTCAGAATTCTTAATTTTGAACAAAGGGAAGCTCTTCATTTTCATTTCTATTGGGTTCCACAAATTATGTAGCCTGCTTGTGAAACTATAATAGCATAGATTTCCGGGTCCACTTGTGAGAATCTGTTTCACTAGATTTAGGGGCTGATAAATCATGTCCCCAGCAAGCTCCCTTATAGTGTTGATGCAGCAGGTCTAAGAATCAAACTGGAAGCTGCCTGGACCTGTCAAAAAGAAGAGGAAGCACTCAGAATAAGGTCTGAGGTAGAAGAGGTGGGTAACAAAGAAATGGGGGCAATGTATAAAACAAAACAAAAAAGTAGGTATAATATGACAATACTATTATGCACTTGCAGTTGCAAACCTAATAAAATACATGACAATAATAGATGTTAGTCAAGAAGAGGGAGATAGACTACTCTAAGTTTCTTTTTTAGGGTATACATAAATTTGGATACTCTTAACTGAAACATTAAGAGTAAAAATTTGAGTAGCCACTAGAAAAATAGATGTGGAGTACATAAATATCCAATCATCATGAGGGAATATGGAATAAGGAAATAAGAAAGATAAAATAACAAAAGAAAATAAAAACAATAATTTGGAAAATAAGCAAGAAGCAATAATTAAAAACAGAGGTAGAAAGCAAAAATGAAGAAGAAACATTTAAAATGTTATTACTTATAATTTTATTGATAAATATAAATTGCCTAAACTTACTGGTTAGAATATATTTTTAGACTTCAAGTTATGTAAGAAATCCATTTTTTTCTGTTTATGAGAAGGACTATATAGAAAGTTCGAAAGAAAAAGAATTTGAAAATGTTTATAACAGAAAATAAGAACAAAAGAAATTCAGGATAATTTTATTAAAGTCAAACCAAGTAAGTCTTAGTGTATGCATATATATATATTATAACTATAATTATGCAATTATATATACCCAATTAAGGGTATAACAAGTGAATATATAGTAATAGAAGATTTTTTAAATTAAGATATAATAATGCTAAACTTGAATGTACTTCAGAAAAGTCTCAAATATATTTTTTAAAGATTTTTGTTAATTTATTCATGAGAAACACAGAGAGAGGCAGAGACATAGGCAAGAAGCAGGCTCCCTGTGAGGTACCTGATGTGACTCAATCCCAGGACCCCAGGATTACAACCTAAGCCAAAGGTGGCTCAACCACTGAGCCACCCCAGCACCCTCAAATATATTCTTTCATTGATAAAGCTATAATAACTGTTTGACTGGACCATATTTAGAAATTTTCAGGCTAAGTTTGATTTATAAGTCAAGCAGATAAAATATTAGTAATATTATGGAAGATATGAATAATCCAGTTATCAAACTGGATTGAATGAGCATATACAAAACTCTACATCTCAAACTAAATGCATGAAACAAATATTCCTTTAAGGCATAAACATAAATACATCCATAAAGATATTTTAAAACTCCAAGAGAAACAGATACAAAAGTCATGACATAAGCCCCCCGTGGAAGAAGTCATGAACTGGAGGAATGTGCAAGTAAAGGCACATGTATTAAAATTTTCTTAGATTTAATTTGTGTGATGGGATTTAGAGGTCTCAATTTATTATAATGTATACATGTTAGATATCTCATTTTGTATGTGTCCCACATAAAAAGAAAAGAAAAAGAGAAGGAAAAATGTCCTGCTAAATAGACTTATTACCAAGAAATTGTGGACACAGTATCTTGTCCACATAATTCTTAAATAATAAGAATTTCAAAAAAAATCAGTACATATGTTTAGTGACCAAATTCCACATGTCATCCTTGCTTTCAGTTCATCGAGGAAGATGAACCAGAAAGCAATACCGTAAAGTCTCTAAATCTAATTTGAGCCATTTATTCTAATGACTACTATCCCTTCTGTGCCCACACCTCCCTTTGTTTGGACTGTAAGCTCACTGAATCTGTTGGTCACCACATGGTACATGAACTCAGAGCAGCTCTAACATAATGATGCTTTAGGTGGGAAGTGTTCACCATTGAATACGTGTGTACACATGAATGAAAATCTATAGGATCTGAGGGACCTGCAGCACTGGCTGCTGTCATTGTCTCTCATGGTTTCTCCAGTCTTCTCATAGAGGGGTAGTTAGCTTCCAAGATGGCACCAGAGGATTCTTGGTTCTTGGTATTCACGCCCTTACATATTCCTATCCCACACTGAACAGACCCAACCTGTTAAACTACAAGAACATTGTGGAAATGATGGAATAAGATTTGCAAGGTGAGATCACAAAGGAAATTGTGGCTTCCACCTTGTTCTCTCTCCATCACTCTTTCTGGGAGAAGTCAGTTGCCGTACCTTATCACATCATAAGGATGCTCAGCTAGCCCTACGGAGAGGTCCATGTGGTGAAGAACCAAGATTCCCGCCAATAGTTAGCCCCAGCTTGCCGTCATGTGAATAAGCACTCCAGCAAACAGCATCTCCAGTCCCTGTCAAGTGACTGTTGCTATGGCCAACATTGTGACTTCAATTTTATGAAAGATTGAGTCACAACTACCCAAAATGGCAACTCTCAAATTCTCGATCCACAGAAACTTGCAGTTTGTTGTAGGTTTAAGCCACTAAGGCTTGGAGTATTGAATTTAATTATGGGGCAATGGATAATTATTAGTTAAACATGAAGTCATGCTTTCTCTTCTTCCAACGAAGCTGAATTTTCACCTTTTCCCCAAATTAGACTTTTTTATTTGATCCCAACTTAAAGTATTTCAAATACTAATGAAAAATGTGAGATACTCTGTATCATATTTTGATACCGTGTAAAAAGTGTGGGCTAGGGTCTTTGTACTATTACCTGGATGGCAGTAGCCAACTTACATGACGTCTCAGCCTTAGCTGTCCCAGTTCTCAAACTAGAATGAGGAAGAGGTCTTGTGAAGCCACTGAGAGGTTAAGTGTGATGAAGTATTTGAAAGCAAAACAAAACAAGAAACCCAAAATAAGCAATGTCCTTCACATTAATGATGTTCAGCATGTTGCCTTATTCTTTCATACAAATATTTATGGAAAACCTCCCACAGGAACGGGCTGTTACAGGAATAAAGGGGAAACACTATGATCGTCACTCCCCTTAAGGAGTTCAGGTTCTAGTGAGATGTTCAGTAAATTAAAACAAAAAATACACTTAAATAGTATGTAAAACAAAAAGGAAAGCAGAGGGTACCAAAGGACTGTGTGAAACAGGTGGCAGGGTGTCAGTGAGGACCTGGAGGACCTGGGGAGGGGGCTGATTCCTGAGGTAGATCTTGAGTAGAAGTTTGCCAGCCAGCAGTTGGGGGTGGGTGGGTGGGATACCCAAAGCAGTAGGAAGATTATGCTGAGGGCACAGAGTGTGACAGAGGCCAAGGTAAGGACAGCCAAGATTAGGACTGAGATCAGAAAGGGCTTGTCTGGCCGCTCAGGATTTTTGGATTCTCTTGAAGATAAAAGGTAACCTTTGTAAGACTCTCAACAAGCAAGTGACAGGATTGAGTTTGAGTTTTAGAAACATGACTGTCAGCGAAAGAGAGAATGGATATCACAAGGTTGAGTAAAGAGGACGATAAATATATGTCTTGTGCAAACAACAGTTGGTAGTCCCTGAGAAAGTAAAGGGGAGGAAGCATGCAAAGTGAGAACAGGAGAGATTATGTCAAATATTCAGGGAGTGAAGTCCCAAAGACTTACCATCTGCCAGCAATGAAGGAAAGGCCAGGATGATGCCCACATATTTGATCCGGGCAACTGAGTGGATAGTGGAGCTGTAACCTGGGAGGTGGACCCTCAGGGGCTAAACTCTGGGACTCTGTCCAGGAGATTGACCTAATGCCATGCAAAGCCAAGGAGAGTCCCACAATAAGGGATGGGAGAAGCTGTCTAGATGGTGCATATAAGACAATGGTTTCTTCCTAAATCTGGGAGGGAGCTGCTGAAAAATATGAGAAAATAGAAACATGGTCATCCCCAAGCCCGAGTGGCCCGCACTTGTCTCTCCCTGACAACCCCCAGGCTTCTACCCAAAGCAGTTAGTGTTCTTTCAATAGTTGTATTTGGTAAACAGACAACATTTTTTATAAAACTAATGTGTTTTAAATGATTTTGTGCCTCAGTTTCATATTTCCCAAACAGCATCTTACTCCCTAGAGACATAAAAGTGGTGGTGGTGGGAGCTCCCATTACAGAACAGTCTCTCATTTGGAAATAGAAGGCACTCCCCATCTACTGAGTGACTTGTGTTTATAAAATTTGAAGTGGGTAAACAAAGGATGCAAGCCCCTGAAATATCAAAATACATCAAGTCAAAATGAACAACGGAGAAAACAAACGAATCATTAAACCAAAGGAGAATTAATGGGATAATGGAGCAAATTAGAGAGACTAGCAGTGATTTAAATCAGCACCTGAACATAAAAGCTCAACACACTTAAATACAAATACTCATTAATGTGATAGACTCCAAATTCTGTTTTAACTCTCTTGGAAACAGCCACCTTCTACTTTTCAATCACTTAAAACCCTTTCAGACCCCACTGCCCAGCAAGCAGACTGAGTCTGGAGTCAAATTCTGATTTAAAAGACTTTCCTCCTCGAGGAGAGAGAGGCGGGCCTAACTGGCAGCAGGACAGACTTCCTGGGTAACAGATGATGGAGCAAAAGGAGACCTCATGTTTGAAACATGTGCCTGCGGAGGCTTCTGAGTCCATCATCCCATCCCTGCCCCCAGGGCAGGTGGTCTCGGCCTGTTTTACAAAGAGTGAAATGGAGGTTCAGAGAAGTCAAACAAGGATCAAGGGCAGAAGGGCCAGGCCTGCAAGCAGGGGTCTCAGACTTCCCAGAGGAGCCGTTCGGAATAGGGCCTGCCTACAGAACAGTGACCCTGAGCAGAGCAGTGACCTTGAGCAGGGCTGGGCCAGGGATGCAGAGGGGATGTACCCGCCCCGCTGCAGAAGGCAGGTTCCCAGCTGTGCTTAGGAAATAAAATTTCAGGGTTTTTTTCCTTTGGTTTTTAATGCAGAGACGGAGGCACATGTGACTCTGTGGCTCCCTGCGCCCCGCCAAGGGTCAGAAGGCGGCCCTGGCCTCCGGGCCCCCTCCCCGGCCCCCTCGGAGACCAGGCGGGGACACCGGCTTCCCCACACCCGCCCTCCTACGACCAGCGACAGTGGCTGCCTATGAAAATTTCATGCCTCCAGGTGCTGGATGGATTATTCATGAAGGCTTCCGAGCTGTCACCATGGGAGCCGATTGGCTGCGGCGTTTTTAGCATATTAATGACCTACCCTGATTTAGTGTGGGGCGGAGATGCCACCTGGATTGTCAGTCACTGGGCCCAGATCAGCTTTTCCATTTGCAGAACGCCTTGTTTGTTATTTCTTTCCAGACGGGCCCAGGAGTAATATTTACCTAATTGACTAATCCAAGCAAGCAGGAGGCCCTCCTGGAGCCTCAAAGGCCTGCAGCACCCCCCTGGCTGGCCTCTGGGGGGTCGGCCTCGGGTCACAGCCTCCTCCCTTCCTCTCTCCCTGGCTGGGCTGCCAGGCCAGCAGGCGCCCCGAGCGCAGAGACATTACCTCAGAGCGACTGAGCCAGCGAGCCCAGATCCCGAGGACACGGCCCTGGACGCTGCAGGGACGCCAGGGCGAGCGGCCCAGGAGCCCTCCGAGGGGAACGAGGGCTGGCGCACAGCAGTGAGAGGCTCCCGGAGGGGCAGGGCCCACCGCAGCCCTCTCAGGCCAGGCGGGGGCAGGGGGCCTGGGCACACTCAGCTCATCCCTGCCAGCCCGTGGTCGCGGCCCACACAGGGGCCCATCAGGAGCCTGAGATGGCACCTCTGGAGGAAGGGGCTTCTCAAGCTTCCAGAATGACGAGAACGGGCATTGTCTGCCCAGGGAAGCCGGTCCAGAGCAGAGGGAAGCACCCTCCCGGGCAGAGAGGCCCAGCTGGCGGTGACCAGGGCAGGGGCGCCTAGTGCAGATGGCTGGCAGCGCAGGTCTGAGTCTCTCCGAGGGCCTTGAGGCCCGTGGTCCTTCCAAGGGCTCTAAGGAAGTATCTTCCTTTTAGGGTAAGAAGGTGGTGGAGGTAGATTTGGATTTCAGAAAGAGAGGGGGAGGTAGCTAGGTGGGGTGCAGCTACTACCTGGACCCTTCCACGGCCCACAGGGAGGCAGGTGGAGCCAGCTGGGCCTCTGCCCTTCTACACTGGGCAGAGATGCTCAGGACGTTGGGGGACAGGCCCAGAGATCCGCTCCCGAAGTGGCCGGGTCCCTATGTCTCCAAAGGCCTGAGAACAGAAACCGGGCAACAGGACACACTGAAGCCCATGCGGTCACTTGGAAGAGCCACAGGGAGCCCGCAGCCGACCTGCCGGTGAGGAGGGCCGCCAGGATGGTGAAGGGCTTCCCTCTCTCCTCACGCGGCTGTGGGAATCTCTGCCAACGTCGTGAATCCAGAGGGAGTGTTTCGTGGAGGAACAGGAGAGTGGAATGGCATTACCAATGCTTACACAGCGTCGTCTTTTACATATTTGACAGCAAAGAAATAGATTTACATAAATGAGCCAACATCGCCGCCATGCTTTTTTGATCCTGCTGAAAACTGGAGTCCTTTGGGTGCTGTGTCACCTGGGAAACTACGTAAAGAGGCCTAAATAATTTGGGGTCACCAAAATTGAAACCAAGCTCAGGCCAGTAGCCTTGGGTCTTCACTAAATCTCAATGTTTGGTTGGGTATCGGCAAGTAGGGGAAAAAGCAGAGCTAGACCATGTTTTCCACAGCTGAAGATTGTTCTTGAAATAAGACTTTTAAGCCAATGGGGCGGGGGGGGGGGGATCTTGAAATGTCTAAAATTGTCCACCATTTTTCATTGTAGCCATGGCACCAGGTCTCTTTCGAAAGCCATTCCAAGGCCTGCTCCCAACATCACCCACTCCTCCCTCCAAGCTTCACGGAAGTCATCTTCACTAGCCTCACTATGAAACATCCACTTCAGGTAGAGTGAGCTTTTGCCACTATTTTAATAAAGCAATTTGGAGCAGATATAGGCACAAAGGCAACATCTATATGGTAAATATATACATACGTAATTAGATGGCTGCAAATTATATAGGATGGTGTTTAAAGAAGCAAAGGGTTCAAAATTGAAATGGAAGCCTGGTAAATAACCCATTATACCCAAAGAAATCCTGATTGCCTATTCATAGTTGAAATTTACATGAACTCTTGTTCATTAAAGAATGAATAGCTGCTAATTTGCAGCATCACCAAAGCAAAGTTCAGATGATAGAATTAAAAAAAAAAAATTCCTCTCAAATCAGAACTCTACCAGCTGTCCCACATAAACACCACTGCAACTTTCTTAATATACTGGAGACCCTATTTTTAAATTCTACTATCTAATTAAAATACCCGGGGGGAAAAATGATGCAGATTGCAGAAATCAAAATTTAATAATAAAAAAGAAAATGGGAGGAAGAAAATCAATCCATTTGTTACAGCAATTTGTTAAATTGCTTTAGTATTTATTTATTTATTTATTTACATATTTTTCTTTATTTGCAGAAGAAGCTACCTGGTCATTCTTTTTTGGGGGGGGTGGGAAACAGGCTAAGGTTCCCACTCAGATGTATATGTTATGCGTTAAAGCAAAGAGCAGGAGGGTGACGGGAATATCAAGACATGGTTCTCCCCTTGAAGCCAGTAGGCCACATATGAGTGAGATCATGTGGTATTTGTCTTCCTTTGTGAGACCCACTTCACTTAGCATTAGCCTCTCGAGGTCCATCCATGTTGTTTAAAGACAAATACCACATGATTTTATTCATATGTGGAATTTAGGAACAAAACAAATGAACAACAAAGGAAAAATGAGACCAAAAAAAAAAAAAAAAAACTAGACTTGAATACAGAGAAGAAACTGGTGGTCTCCAGAAGGGAGGTGGGAGGATGGGTGACATAAATGGAGAGGACCAGTAGTACACTTACTGTGATGTGCACTGAGTAACATCTAGAAATTTTGAACCCTTGTACTCTATACTGGAAACTGATATAACACTGTATATTAATTATACTTCAATAAAAATTTTAGAGTTAAAAATTCAGTACTAACAAGAAAGCAGTAGTCCAGCAGAGGAATCAGACACTGCAGGGAGGCTGGTCGTGGTGAGAGCTCAGTGAGCGTGGGATGCCCGGCTCTGCACGGCTGCCAGTCCCCCTGCACTTTCACAGCCAACAGGAGGTCACGATGGTGGAAGTGCACTCCTTCTTTCTCTGGGTGAGAAACCGAGGGCAAGGACACGGTCAGTGTCTAAGTTGGGACCTGATCCACAGAGGATGGTACGTGAGGTGTTTGCATTTCACCTACAGATAATAAACTTCTCACAGTTTATCATTCAAGGCTAAAAGGTGAGGAACGTACCCTCAGCCCCTCCATCATCAGCCACACACAGCTGGCAAAGGGTCGATGGCTGTCACATAATGAGCTTCCACAAATCAATATGAGGGGTGTGAGCACCAGAAGAAAGTGTGTATGGCTTTTTTGAGTGTCAAATAACAAAAGATTGGAAATGGCCACCAAATGATTAAAAATGTTTATCGTTCTCAAGAAAATGTAAATCTGCATACAGGTTAAGGACCATTTGCCACTTGCGAATTTAAAAAAAGTAAAAGCGAATTATAATCACCCATGTGAGGGAAGCTGAGCAGAAAACAGACATTCTTCAACCTTGTTTGCGGGAAGGGAACTTTCATCTGCTTCTCTGAAGGTCAGTATGGAGACATATGAAAAACCTGAACCTGAAGGAATATTCATTTATTCAACCAATTCCATTGGTATAAATTTACTGAAATAAAGAGGTAACAAAACGGAGGTGTGTGCATAAAAATGTTTATGATGCTGAAAACTGGAAACAACCTACCTGGCCAAAAATAAGGATCATTACTAAACTATAGGAATACACACTTTATACACTCTCCATGGTTTTCTTAACTGGGCCTCACAGGGTGAACTCTGGAGTTTGATCAAACCCCAGTAGTCCTGGGTGAGTTTCCATTTCTCTCTCTTGGTGTCTTCATGTGTAAAACGAGGAATATACTATTACCGACTTCAGTATTAAATGTCTTAACACTTATTTGCAGTAAAATATTTGAGTTACACTCCACTATATCACGCGTGTAGGAGTCAAGAGTCTCCAGAGAAACAGAACTGATAGGATAGGTGATAGGTAGGTAGGTAGGTAGGTAGGTAGGTAGGTAGGTAGATAGATGGATGGATGAATGATAGATAGACATATAGAGAGAGATAGATGATAGATTGGATAGATAGATGGATGGTTGGATGGATACATGATAGGTAGATGATAGAAGAATGGATGGATGATAGATAGATAGATAGATAGATAGATAGATAGATAATATATTATAAGAAGAGGCACACCTGGTAATGGAGGTTGATAAGCCCCAGAATCTGCCATCTGCCAGCTGAGAAACAGGAAATCCAGTGGTGTAATTCACTCTGAGTTCATAGGCCCAAGAATCAGGAGCACCAATATCTAAGGGTAGGAAAAGTTAGACATTCCAACTCAAGCAAAGAGAGCAAATTTGCCCTTCTATTCCCTTATTATTCTATCCGTACCATCAGCAAAATAGTTAATGCCCATCGTCTTGGGGAGGATGATTTTTACTTAGTCTGCTGACTCAAATGCTGATCTCTGAGCATCCCTTTGCCCAGTCAACCTCACACATAAAACTAGCCATCACAATTGTTCGAAAATATTATTATTGTAACTATTTTTATTATTCTTTATCATGCAGTCTCTATGAATGACTTTGTCACGGTGTATTTTTATTTTCAAGATGTATTTAAGTTAAAAAAGCCTAAGGAAATAGTCCACCCTGTAAAAAATATTTATATGTCATTATACTTAACTATATTTCCATATCATTATTATGTATTATTTGTATATATTGTAGTTCATTATTTATACTCAATGACACAGTCTTTCCTTCGATGGGGGGTGGTAGTAGGAAGTTCAGCTTAAAAAAAAAAAAAAAAAAAAAAAAAAAGGAAGTTCAGCTTAGTCAACACCACTGCAGTGACCATTCCTAAAGCAGATTCTTTTTGTCAATCTGAAAGATAAACATAACGGAATCGGCATGGATGCTAAATTTTTAAAATGACATCATTGTTTTAGGAATTTTTTTTCTTCCCTGCCACCTACTAAATCTGTATTTATCTTTCAATTAACCTTTAAATAGAATTTTTTTTTCGCCTTTGAAGTTTTAATATTTCAAGGAAAAATAAAATATTCTGGTTCTGGCTCTTGCTACCAGGACATGGTACTACCCACCTGGGGGAGACAGACAATTTCTTAGTGGCCTGGCTCTATAGAATGCAGCTTTCTTGAGAGAGATTCTTGGGGATTATTACATGAGTAGGGTGGGACCTTTCTTGAGCAAGGGTTAGCCAACAGCTAACCATTTAAAAATCATACCTTTCTGGGACGCCTGGGTGGCTTAGCGGTTGAGCTTCTGCCTTCGGCCCAGGGCATGATCCTAGAGTCCTGGGATCAAGTCCCATATCGGGCTCCTTTCATGGAACCTGCTTCTCCCCCTGCCTGTGTCTCTGCCTCTCTATGTGTCTCTCATGAGTAAATAAATAAAATCTTTAAAAAAAAATCGTACCTTTCTCCATTTGTCCCTACACACACATACACATGCACTCATACATTGTCATCCAGCTCGCTCTTTGGCTGACCACCATAGTGAGTTTGTTAAGAAAAAATGGCAAAACTTGTCTTTCCTGTGTTATCTATGTTTTGATAGAGAGGCTGCCTTAATGGCCACTGTAGTATCTACTGTTCTAATGTAGAAATGCCCTGAATATGATCTTTTAATGAATAAAGTACTTACTTGTAGGAGAATGCATGCAAGATCAGAGGTTGTGTATTGCTCATGCTTTGCTACCCTCCTCTCATGTGGTATTCAAGCAGACTTCAAAGAGATCTCATGTGGTTGTTCTGTGGGTTTCTAGGCTGGAATGTGGACAGTGGTGCTGAGTGACTCATTGCTTTGATTGTGATTCGTGTCTTGTGTATGTAAAGAAAAATCAAGTATTCATATCAAAGGAAAACAGAAGAGCTTAGAATTAATGTAAGATGTCCTCCTCTCCACCCCAAAAATGTATGTTCTATCTTGAAAACATATAAACAACATTTCATTCAATGACTCAAAAGATGGTTGAAAATGTCACTATGATTAAAAAATATGGCTTTGGACTTTTTTTTCTTAATAAATGAGTTATGCTTAAGAAAGGTTATAGCAAGGAAATTATATTCTGTGTTGGGAAATGTAGTGATGATTCTTATAAATAAACACTTACTAGGTAAGTTGATACACTGGTCGTTTGTACCTACTATATAAATTTATAAGGATGCCAAATAATGCAGTAGGTGCCGCTTAGACCCAGAACCAGAGAAAATAAGCTTAACGGAATGGGGGTGGTAGCCCTTTAGCGAGAAGCTGTCATGGCCTTGCTCTGATGTCTCCCCCAACATCTCAGTGCACAGCAGCCAACCTTCAACAGCAATCGTCCCTTGGGAAGCCTAGGGAGGAGTCAGCACCAATTCAATTCAGAAAGTGGCAGATGATCAGACAGAGAGGAGCCGGAGGCCAAGGAACTGGCTCCGCTTCAGTCAGAGCCCACTTGCAATAGTGAAGGACAGAGGGCAATGAATGCAAATGCGAGCAGTGAGCAATATGGAAGAGAACCTGCTGGAAGCAGCTCTGGCTGTGAGTTTGGCGGTAAAAAGGGCAAGTGGAGGATGTCAGGAACTTGGAAGCAGGGGGTTCAGACTTTTGAGGAGTGGGCACTTCCCTGGAGTTTGTGCAATTGTATGAAAGTTCTGGAAACTGGAACCCAGTGCTATTGGAACACACGACTGCTTCAAGAGGGACAAGGTTTTGTGGGGACAGTAGTAGTGGGAAGAACAAGCAGACGTGATCCAGGAGCAGGCTCCTCTCTCATCTCTAATACCCCAGGGAGGCAGGGCCCAATGGGAAGCAGACAAGGATGAAACTGGTCGCAGAGTCCCTCCCTGATGGCACAGAATGGGACAGAGACACGCCACTTGAGAGCCGAGAGACCCTAACTCTTAAAACTGTTGATAAGAGGACATCACCAATCCATGGGTAATTTGCCAGCACAAATTAGAGGTAGAGGAAAAATACAAATTATGAAAAGCCAATCTATGTTCAACTTTTAAAGAATATTTCTATTCTGTGTAATAAGACATGTCCATCTGTCACATAATTCACCTGAGATTCCATATGAAAAGCATTTGATTCACTGGGAATTGATTTTATTTTAATTTAATATTTTAACTTGTTGCATTTACAATAATGGCATCTAAATATTATACTAATACATGATTATTCTTCCATGTGAGAGAGATGAACTTCTTGTGTCTTTACTTGTGTGAAATTTCATTTTTTCCATAGGCAAATTTTAAAGAGTAGCTTATTTTGCTTTTTCTTTCTGGGCTACCCCTGGAGACTGTGGACCGTATTTTCTTCTTAATTGGTTGGAGTGGAATTATGTAATGAGTAGAATATTGGTAAAATAAATAATAATTCTGGATTTCCATGTTTCTAACAATAATTTATGTCTTCTAATTATTTATTTGTACTTTTAATTATTCATTTTCCAAGAGCCATTGGGTTGTCGTTCTAAACCAAGTTATAAATTCTTTGATGGTAGGATGCAAATTGTCCATTGAATCCTAAAATATTAGCAATAGAGGAGATTGAACAACAACAACAAAAAAACACAAAGATGTCTTAAAAGGCCAGGTAGGCAATGTAAATAAATAAAATGAATCATTTTTAAATAATAAAGAGTGGATTGTGATAAATAGGAAACTTTTGTATTTTTTCTCTCTTTGTATGTATTTTCTGTCCAAAGGAAACACTTACCAGCTTAGGAAAAGTTATTTTCCTAATATTCTTTTCTACTTCATCCAAATTATTAGCTGTTAAAAAAAAACCCTATACATATATATAGGTCTGTATTATATACATCTATCTGTGTGTATGTATATACCTACATATGTGTGTATACATACACATATGTGTATATATAGATATTTACATATCTACTATCTATCTGTCATCTATCCATCCATCTATTTATCTACCTACCTATCACCTATCTATCAATCATCTGTCTTCAGCAAAAACTGGAATAAAAATTTGGGCTATTTTAAAATTCTTATTAAATAATGTTTCTAATAAGGTTGACTTTTACTATTATCCCTCTGTTCTTCTATAAATTATTTGTAAATTGACTCATGGTATTGTTTTTAAAGCTTGAAAATTAAAAAAGGTCCTATTGGACCACAGGACTATTTGCATTAGTATTTGAGCAACAAATATCTACTAGGTAAAGAGTGTAGATACCAAGAATAAAATTCAATTTTAAAAATATTTTGTTTATCAGCGATCATAGAATAGCAATGTGAGGTATAAGTAGTGCTGACCGCGAATGAGCCTGCCATCGTCAGTATATTTGAAGTACTGGTGGACATACCTTCATTCTGGGCACTAGTCTTTTAGTCCTGACCGCTGTTATCAATTTGTTTTTTGAATAGGAAGTCACTTAATTTTCCTGGCCCATTTCTTCAACTATAAAATGAGGATTTATACTAGAATCTGTGATTACCAACAGGTAGCCTGAAGGCTGAATTTTTAATAAGGATACTTTGCTCCTAAGATTAATGTATATAAGTAGATAGCATCCTTTGATTACCAAAATGAAAACAAACTTCCCCCAGAAGCAAACCAAAATTAAGAGTTATATATGTATTTTAATCAATAACAAAGCTTCTGAGTATTAGGTAGAAAAATTTGCCACTAATTTACTAGAAAATTCTTTGGTTTTCTTCCTTAGGATGGGACCTAATAGAAGGCAAATACAGATAGCACTTACACTGTACTATTCTCAAACTAGGAAAAAAAAAAATCTCTACAAATTGGTTTTACCCTAGAGGAAATCCACCTAAGATCCTGCAGAGTACTCCAGGGGAAAGATTTCACATAATTCCTCATTTGTGTAAGTTTCCATTGGAATACAACCAAAACTTAACAGTGCTTTAGAACATAATTATTTATACCATGTACATTTCTACCATAATGAGATTTCCATCCATACAGAGAAGATTATTTGGTCAAATGGTCTATAAAAAACCTAGACATTTCTTTAAAAGGCAAGTCCAAATACAAATCTTCAGGTATGTATTAACATATGTGTGCCTGGTTGTGTTTAGAGATTTATTATTGAAATAGATAGCTAGCAGTCTCTTCCACTAGTGATATGCATAGATACTGTTTTCATGTAAGAACTTTCTTTTAATGTAGATCTGTGGTGAATAATGAAAATAAATGCATGTTTATCCTAATAGGTAACCCATATTTTAGTAAATGTTTTGTTGTATTTGTGAGTAAAATATATTTTCAAGTCTTCTTGAGATAAAGTTTTTCAGATTGTAACTCATTTAGATCATTTTTTCCATTGATATTGGAATTGTTTTCTTAAGCAAATGTTCTAGATATTTCTCCTTGTTAAATATGCTATTTTTCTTATTAAAGACAATGCTGTCATCTATCTATCATCATCATCATCATCATCATCATCATCATCATCATCATCTTTGAAGTTTCCTACATCCAAAAAATAATTTGGGGCAATTCATGTTAAAAGACACATGTGCTATATAGTAAATTTAAAAATATAAATTTTACTTGGAAGAATTTCAGGTAAAAGATAATAGTTAAAAAATACATTAAGTAGTCCCACTACTTTTAAAACCCCATTAAAATGGGACTAAATACATTATTTTGGTTTTTTAATATAATTTTATTCCATTTATTTAAGCTAAAATAAAAGACATCATTTTAAAGACACAAGTCGATAAAGACTAAAAAGTTTAAGAAAGGAGACAAGTACCACATTTTGCAAGTTGAGGGGAGAGGGCTGTGGAATGATGGATTTAGCCTACTTGTACAAAATATAAAAGAGGTCCCTAGAAAATTTAAGGCTCAATAGAAAGGTTACAAGGTAAAGTTAAAAAACTGTCCAAGAATGAGAAGTACAAAGAGATGAAAAGCAAGAAAAGATGCAAGAATGACAGGAGACAGTCAGGAGATATAACATCCAGATAAGAGAGTTCTGAAAGAGAGAGTGGAGAAAATAGATGAGGAAATCATCACTAAATCCTCAGTGACAATAATAAATAATAAAAGGTGGCTAGAATGAAAGTGTTTCTAGATCCGGAAGGCCCCATTGTAGGCATGATGAAATAAATGAAGATATACTTAAATTACATCCTTGAGAAATTTGTCAACCCTGTACCCAAAAAGAAAATCATATACATTGCTAAAGGGGAAAAATGACACATTTACAGACCCAGACGGGATTTACCATCTCTTCAGAAATTAGGAAAGCTGAAGGTTAGAAGGCACTTAGAGCATGTTCTAAAAATTCTGAAGGAATTACGATGATTACTTTTAAAAGAGCAAAGATAATAGAGGATTGGGTATGGTTACTGGCAGTAGGTGTAAACTGTTGAGAGTTTGCCTTTGAATTTATAGTAAGTGCATACAAAATTAAGCAAACGAAGAAGCAAGACAAGCATTACCAGGGAAACTAAAGGCAAATGAAAGTGAACAGAAGGCACCACATGGCTCCATGTGAGGAGGACCACACTGCTCTGGGAATGGGAGCAATGAATGCTGATGGGATGGTGGCAGGTGGCGTGATAGGGGTGGGATGGGAACACCTCAGCACCTGCTGAGGGGGAGGTGAGCAGGTCAGTGTGAGGAATAAATCCTCATTTTAAAAAATTTCCTAAAAATACTTCGGGAGAGAGAGAGAGAGGGAGATTGTGTGTGAGCAGAGGGGGAGGGACAGAACGAGAGGGAGAAAGAATCTCAAGCAGACTCTGCGCTGAGCACATAGCTTGACACTGGGCTTGATCTTGTGACTCTGAGATCATGACCTGAGCCGAAATCAAGAGTCAGATGCTTAACCTATTGAACCACCCAGGCATCCTGCTAATACTTCATTTTAATTTGGGATACTAATTAATAGTGTCAAAAACTGAAAAATTAAGACATAACAATAAAAGCATATTATTTAGAAATATAGAAGTGAATACAAAAGAATCAGCAGAAAAATTTGAAAGCTTCAGGATTTGCTGTTCTACCCAAGAATGTGCTGGTTCAGTGCCTCAGAGCTGCGCTACCTCCTTTTAGGAAATTTTGTATATCAAATTATAATTTTCACCATACATGAGCCAACATTCTTTATAGTCTGTGGTTAGCATGTGTGGATAAAGGCTGGCTTCCCTTCTCATCAAAGATAGTGTTCTGTTTTATTTTCCTAATGTTTTTTAACCTTTTGGTCAATTTTAATGGATTGCAAACAGGAAAATGGAGTAGAAACATGGTGATCCCACTATCCCAAATTGGGATTTTTTTTTCCCCCCAGTGGCTTTCTCTATTGGTTCATGATATAGTGAAAGGAAGGCTGTCACCATCAATATATAGAAATACAATAGTTCTTTCCTCTTTCACCTTTTTTATGCTTCTCGTTTTTTTGTTATAGATTGGAAACCAATTAAGATAATCCAACACCAGTAAACAGGTCACAAGTAAGATCTCAGAGAATATCGTATGAATAAACTTTTTTTTTTTTTTTTTTTTTTTGCTGTGGAAATGGATTTTTTGACATCTATTTTCCCTGCTCTGGAATCATTATGGTTTGATTCTGTCCTTGCTCTTTTGATGTCACAGGAGACTTTTGGATAGGATACTGCAGACAAATATGCTGGGCCTCCATGTGTTTTCATAGGTTTCTGCGTGTGAGTGGAAAATGAATACACCTTGCTCAGTGTTAACCTTCCTTATATGAACACCCTGGGCTCCTGATCATCAAAGAGTCTTTAGTCATCGAGCTGTTGCTATGACAATAATCTTACAAATACAACCCAGTTGGATGAGAAGGGTATGAGACATTTGTTTTAGTCTTGTAACTGAAGTTAATGAGAGACGGTATGCTAGCTAAGATGAAATTCGGAACAGTTCATAACCTTAGAGTTTTATTTGAATAATTGCTTACAAATTATAAATAATTTTAGGGAGATAGTCCAAATATGATTGTGATTAAAAATGACAAACATGCTTCAAACTGGGTCTTGGTATTGCCTGACTCATTGCAGGCACACGAAACTTATTTTGAAACACTTGTTTAGAGGATACACGGCTCAGTAATCAATTATGATGTCTGCCACGGCCACAGGATTGTTTTCTTCTTTGACAGTATATTACCTTTACTTGCTTTTTTGTGTGTGCCCCATAAATTTTGTTGAAGAAATACCTTGTGTAGGCCAGTAGAGTTTGAGGCAAGTGGTTTCTGTGCCCAGACATTGGCATCCGATGTCTTTCCAGGTCTTTCAGGTGGAGTAGGGGACTCAGTCTCATCAAGACTTGAGGAGCTTTCACTTATAGTTTTTCTGTGGTTCTCTTGGGCTCCTAAAAACTTGTCCTCTAAGATTACCTACTGTTTAGGTAGAAGCCATCCTGCCAGAGGATTTTCTCGATGTCGGCTCCACCCTTGGCCTTCGGTCTTCTCTCCACACCTGCACTCAGAGGTTGCTTCTCAAGCTCCCAAGCTCTGCCAGCAGGAGCTGTAGCTGGCTGGGACATGCTGCTCCATCCTGGCTAGTGTAGTTGGCAGGGGATCTTGTTGGCTTCCCATTTCAGCTTGAGTCTTAGGCAGGAGCTGTGGACTCAGCTCAGGGGTCCTGCCTTATGCTTGCTCTAGAGGCTTCTTGTACCTTCCGTCCAAGACATCATCCTGCCTGGTTGCAGGGGGCAAGATGTTTTGTTTGTTCCCATTCTGTGCATCTCAAGATTTTTTCTAGACATGATTTTCAACGTCTTTTAAAAGCCTCAAAGTTGGCATAGAAGTAGAATAGGAAAGGTTTATAAATTAAATGTGTTCAAAATGGGCCTGTAAGTACTTTTTTCTGATGATTAATATTTAGGATTTTGAGACTAAAAAGTGAAACAACATGCTCTATAGTGTTTCCATTTGGGATTCTGTTCACAAACTTATTTAAAATTAACAACCTTTGGTGTAGATTACCACAAAACATTAATGAGCTACCAATGCAAAATACTTGTTCCTCCTAAGAGATGAACTTGCTAAGCACAGTAATAGAGTAAGAATCCTTTCCAAACCAAATGATCTTTATGAATTGTCTGCAGAATCCCCCAGTGTGTCTACTATACTTGAATACTTCATAAGTGGTGGCTTCTTTTTCAAGTGTATTTAACGCAGTGTTATACATTATTTGATTCTGTGATTGAACACAAAACCCTGACAAAACTATACTGTCCCCCACAAGTGAGCAGCTGTTGAACGATACCTCACTGAGGATGGGCATTTGATTATTTCTGTTATCAGCTTGTAGCAGCAATGCTATCTTGTCTTCTTTCATTCTGTGACTGTTGTGGAAATGACATTGAGAAAATGAGAATTATTATGTAGAATCCCACAGATTTAAATTTAAAATACCCCAAATAGCTCAATCCGTCTAAAATGTTCAGTCTTTAACTGTTGTTTTTGATAGAGCATTTTACTCTCAAGCCACAGTTTTCTCCCTGAAGACTCACAACCCAACAATTCTTCAATGTCTCAGGAGCTTCACACCCACTGAGCCTGCCAGGATCCCATTCTTTTCCTTCTTCCCATCTTATGTCCTGGTTACCCAGTTCACGCTACAGTCCATTGCAACCTCTTCTTTGTACCTCTTTTTTCTTGATTCAGCTTTTACAGGAAAAATCTAAATTTTGGTTTAACCACACCTGCTGAGCTCACCTCTGTGCAGCTGTGAGATTGAGAGGGCGATAGAAGGGGAGGGGGTGTCTCACTTTAATGTCCCTAATTTAAGTAAAGCTCCATGGTTCCATAAAGCCACCATGATCATTCCCTACACCTTCTGACTCACTCCCTTCTCTACTCTCCTAGATGTCTGGGACAAACCTTTCCCTTCTCAAATCTTTAGCATTTTGTCCTCATGCTCAGATGATAATGTGACTTCCTATCTCACTGAGAAAATACCAGTCAGCAAGACAGAACTCCCACGGACCCCTCCTGCAATGCACCACTGGCCCACTGTGCCCAGGTCCACACTTTCCCTCCCACCCATCACTGTAGATGTCCAAGCCAGTGCTTGGATCCTATGTTTTCTCCCCTACATGGTATTAAAAACACAACACCTCTCCTCTCTTTCCTGTATTATCAACCTCTCTTTCTGAACCATATAGGCATGCATTTATAGGTCAGGTCTAAATAAAATAAAATAGGAACAAAACAGCAAAGGTAGCCTCCTATTTACTCCTTTCTATGCTTTCCAGTAAATTCCATGATTGACTCACCTATAATCAGTCTTCTGTCCTCATCCGTCCTTTGCTTGAATGGATTCCAATAAAGGTTTTTATCTCAACTGATCCATTGAGCCCTCCAATAACATCATGATGCCAAATCAAAGAGTAATTCTCAATTCTCGCCTTAAATGACGTCTGATATGGTTGAGTACATCTTGCTTGAAATATATTCTCCTTCTGGCTTCCAGGATGATTCTTCATTTGTTTTTCTTTTCTTTATTTTTTTCCAGTATTATTGAGGTCTACTTAACAAAGAAAACATGTCTTCATGTTTCTTTTAACTTCCTAGTTTTTCCTTCTTCATTTTCTTTGATGGAATGCCTCATATCTCCAACCTCGGAGTGCTAGAACGTCCCACTGCTTAGGTTTTGACTTTGTTTTTATGTACACTGAGTCTCCAGGAGATCTTGGTCAGCCTCCTTGAATATCACTCATTAGCTGATGAAATGTGCAAACATCTTCAGCCCAGACATCTCCCTGAATTCTAGACTCCTCCATCTGACTGCTTTCTTAACATTCTACCTGGACGTCCAATATATATTGTAAATTACAGAATTTAGTTTGTGCTACATCAGTTCCCTTGCTACTAACAAGCAACAGCAACAACATCCTCTCTCTCCCAAAACAAATAACAAACAAAACCAAAACAACAAAACAAAACCCCTGTTTCTCCAATATTCTCCCACGTCTCAGTAAGTAGCAACACTATCTTGCAGTTGCTTGGGTTAATGATGGAGTCAGAGGGGGCTCATTTATGCTTGACGTGCCCACATGCATTATACCAGCAAATGCCTTCCTGCCATACACATGCCTTGCTTCCTTTAAGATCATTTTTAAATGTCACATGATTTGAGAGCCTTTCCCTGACCCTCCTCTTTAAAAATAAGTGCTCACTTCCACCCCAATATTCCCTTTCTGTGTTCTGCAGATTCACCTGTTCCTTGTCCATCTCCCATGCAGCAGTATTCAAGCCCTACAAAGTCAGGCCTTTGATCTGTTTCATTCCTGTGTTCACCTATCTTGAAGAGTGCCTGGTACTTAGCAGAGATGCCACTAAGGTAAACAAACACAGAAGTTGTTAGATTAGTGTACAGGTTTCATTTCAAATTTAAATATATGGCTTGTGTTGTAATCTTGATAAACCTATGATTGAATAACCTGCCGACATACATGTTGTAGAGATGTTGAGCATGTGTCCAGTTTTTGGAACTAGTAATTAAATTATCTTTCAAAGGCATAATAGTTTTCACATTTTAATGTTTAAAATTACCTGATTAATCTTCAAAGACATAATAAAATAGTGTTGACTATTTTGAGTAGACTCAGCTGAAATGCAAAAACACTACTTTCTTGGTTGTATATTGTGTTTATTAACCTAATAGGCCAGTCTTAGAACCCTCTTTAGCCATATTTCCAGAAATCACTTTTGAGGATGTTCTCACACTTGTTTTGTGGCACTATTCTGAATGTGGGAGAAATCATCTACAAAGATGTAAAGTATCACTTGCTTTAGGAGGTCATTGTCTAAGAAAATAGGCAAACATGTAAATATGAATATTTATAACTCTTTGTGATACATAGAATAAGGGTAGGCTGAAGAAAATGCTGTTGAAGCATAGACAGTCATCTGAAGAAATTAGAGAAGACTTCACAGCAGATGCTGCACAGAACTGGATTCAAAGAGACAGGGCCTTTGCTGGCAGGGGGTACACAGAAGGCCACCCATGAGGTTGGACCACCATGTGCCAAGTGAATGGAGTGAGTGGTTGGGTGTGAATGCAGTTCAAGTTGACAGGGTCCAGGTATAAGGCAGACTCAACTTGAAGACAACAGATGATATAACTTAAGGGATTTGGGTTTCCTTTTTATCCCTTAGCATGTGGTATATACATAACAAATAATTGCTAAGTGAAGAGTAAGACAGCAGAGGTTTCTACCTCTATCCAAATACTTATAGAGAGAAGGGCGTAGGCACCCAAAAAAGTGTGATTGTAAAGAAAGGATATATGCACTTCATGTATCCCCTGGGACCTGTGAACCCCTTTTCTGTTGTTGGTCCACGGCCATTTTGCCTCCCTGCCAAGCAGAAGCGTGGCTTCCTCCATCAGCCACCTGGGTGTGAGAGCTCTGTGTTATGACTTATTCCTCATTTCTGTTCCCTCCACCTACTCAGTTATAGTTTGGCTACACCTGCTGCAAATATCTTGCTAATCTGTCGTGCATTGCCCTTGATATTTCCCAACTGGCTCTTTTTGCTTCCCTCCTCCAACTCTTCTGCACCAACCATTCTCTTAGGTTCCCAGTGTGAATCTCCTAAAGCCCTACTCGGCTACACTTCTGCTCAACATCTTTCTAACATGAACTGAATTAAATCCAGATCTGGATCCAGTTCCTTCTAATAATCTTTGTAATAGGGCAAACCTGTATTGGATACTCACTGCAGTGTAGGCACCTAAGGACACTTAAGGCAAGTTCATGCCCTCTGAATGTGGGAGCAGGGACACTAACCTAGCTCCCTGGGCAACAAAACCTAAGTGATGGTGCCAAACACACAGTCATTGGAACTGGGATTTGATTTTATTCTTCTCCTCCCCAGGTTTCCATTTCTGTCAAATTATCCACATTTTTAAAAGCTTATGTCAGGTGCTACCTCTTCCATTTTCTTTTGTGTGAATCCTGGAACTGAAATTGAGTGTTCCCTCACTGAGATTCACATAGGATTTTGCACTTCTGTATTAAAGCTCAGCATCTCCTGCAAGGCATTGCAGTTATTTAAGTATATGCTTTATGCATCTAAAAAGCACCCAAAGCGGTATTCTACAGGCATTGAGAGAAATGTGTGCAATTAGAGCACAGGTCCTAAAGCAGACTACCTAACCTTGAATATTGTTTTGCCACTCACTATACAAATGACCTAAAATAAATTACTTAACCTCTCTGTTTCATTTTTCTCAGATGTAAAAATCGAGATGATAATAAGACCTATCTCCTAGGGTTGTTGTGTGGATTCAATAAGTGGTTACATACAAATTCAAAATTGTGCTTGAAATCCAGTTAACATTCAACAAATGGAACTATTATGTTCAAGTTCACAATGTCTAGAAAGTAGCACTTAGCCTCTTGTTGTGATCCCAGTGTATCACTCTCAGGTGACTGTTGGGAGGAAATTGGAAAACAAACTCTCATCGTCACTTCCACCATGTGGATTCAAACAGGATTTGTGATTAAATGATATACAGGAGTGATGCTTTTTTCTATATTTATTTATACATTTATTCAGAGTGCATTATTTGCATGTTAGATATTCAGGATTCTGAGTTGAAAGCCGCATCCTGCCCTCCAGGAGCTTATGGTCTAGTGGAAGAGGGTATAGACCAGTGCTTCCCACTGGGTATATTGAGGGCTAAGACAGCCGTGTGGCTTCAGGGCAGGGTCACACGCATCACCACTGCCCATCCTGTGCGCGTATCACATACTGCTGTTCCAGGTGCTCTCAGGGCTCAGGCATTGGCATCTATCATGCTGGGGGCAAAGGATGGTTTAACCTTTTCAATTCATGGGACTCCATTAGGTGAGGTAAGAGTGTAGACTATCTCACAAGAATTCTGCTTTAACAGAAAGTTTAGAATTAAGGACACAAGGAAAACTGACAGAAATCAGAAGTTTAACCTAAGAAAACGTTGTAAGCACCAAGACCTTTCTTGATAACAACTGTATTATTGCTTAGGCACAGAGTTTGCTGCACTTAAATAATATTAAATATTATTTATAATTTATATTTAGTAATAACTGCATTTTAAAAAACAATTTATTTGAGAGAGCACAGCAGGAAAGAGAGCAGAGAGAAAGAGAGAGAAAGAGAGAGAAAGCATGAGTGGTGGGGAGGGGCAGAGGGAGAAGGAGAAGCCTAGCAGGGAGCCCGATGTGGGACTCGATCTCAGGACCCTGGAATCATGACCTGAGCTGAAGGCAGACGCTTAAACCAACTGAGTCACCCAGGGACCCTAAGACTGTGCATATTTTTTTTTTTAACCAGTGTCAACTCAATATACCCATTACAGACAATACTGAATAAATAATAACAGACTATTATATTCAATATAATATAATAAAAGATATATTTAGTAAAATGTATTTAATATGCTAACGTATAGTACAATGTAATAAATAAAATGAACATTCACTTTATGAATCTGAATCAATGAATTATCTGAATTAATGCTTATAACCCCGGTATTACTGAGTGATTATACTACCATTTGCAGAGAGAGAAGGCAATTTGAGAATTTTTTGTTCTTTTTAAAGGCTAGCAAATAATCAAACTGATTTTCAATCGCCCAGTGATCCCACATCCTCTACTCTGGCCTGTCTCTGATGGGAGTTTATCCATGTGGAGAGCTCTCGTCACAGGGAAGGGTGCATATCCTCCAGACCTGGAGGCTACATGGGTGGGGACAGCCTTCCCACAGAGGTGAGGTGACATAGACCCAAGCCTGGAGGACATGGAGGAGTAGGTCTTGTTGAAAGGGAGACAGGGCCCAGGCTGAGTGTCTCTGGGGGGAGGCATGATGCATGTGCGTTCACAGCCTGCTCTGGAAGTGTGTGTTGCTCAGGACCACTGACTAGGCTTATTTTTGATGCCAACTGTATGAATCTCATCGTGAATTCAATAGAGAGTCAGTGAAGGGCCCTGACTTATGTTTTTGAAGATTAGTTCCCTTTTCTTTGTGAAAGATGGTCTAAATGCGTAAACTGGAGGCTTCTCCAGTATTATGGGTAAAATCCTAGTGAATCTTAGTTCCATAAACTGAGGTATTTTCCACTTGAAAACATTGATTCACTTGGCTTCTTGGATTCGAAAACAAAATACATGAAAATCAAACACATAATTGTTTTTCAATTCCCTATGCTAGGGAATGATCTTTTAAAAAATTAATAAATACATTATTTGTATGGAAGTTCCTTAGGCTGCCATGACAAATGATCACAAAGCAGGAGGCTTAGAACAACAGGAATTTATTCCTCCACAGGTCTGTGGGCTGGGGGTGTGGAGTCGGGGTGTCAAGAGGGCCACATTCTCACTGAAGACTGGAGGAAGAATGCTTCCTTGACTTTTTCTAGTTTCTGGTGGTTGTCAAAAATCTTGGCATTCCTTGGTTTGCAGATGCACCAATCCATTCTCGGCTTCTATCATCACGTGGGCTTCTTCCCTCCTTGTGTGTCTGGGTCTCTGTATAGTCTTCTGAGAGGAACACCAGTCAACTGGGCTTAAGGACCTTCTTAATCCCGTGTGAGTTCGCCATCACTGCTTACATGTGCAAAGAACTTCTGTCCAAATAAGGTCACATTCTGAGGTTCTGGGGGGTTGTGAATTTTGGAGTGAACGCAAGCCTGGTCCAAGCATTAAATCTCATTATTAAAAGCAAGGTGGAATAATTAGTTCAGGGACACCTGGATGGCTTAGTGGTTGAGCATTTGTCTTCGGCTCAGATCATGATCCCAGGGTCCTGGAATCGAGTCCTGCATTGGGCTCCCCACCCAGGGAACCTGTTTCTCCCTCTGCCTGTGTCTCCGCCTCTCTCTGTGTCTCTCGTGAATAAATAAATAAATAAATAAATAAATAAATAAATAAATAAAATCTTTTAAAAAATTAGTTCAAATAGCCAAATGTTTTAAGTGGACAGTGGGAAGCAAATAGAATTGAAATGACAATGTTTCTAAGGATTAGGGCTCTTCATCCTTAGGCTACTTCACACCAAGTTGTGTATGTGTGTGTGTGTTTTCTTTTCGACGTCCAAGGATGTTTCTGATTCCAGTGTTGTAGTTTATGTCATAATCTGTCGCTGTAATTCACAGAGTGGATATTCACAGCCAAATTTTCTCAGGTTTGTGAACACAATTTTTCACAGCTACATTTTCTTTTTCATCATAGCCTCGTAAAGTGCAGCTGCAATTACCAAGTGTATTTTTATGGAAGCCACATTTGAACATGCAATATGTGTTCTCTCCTATATCATCTTATCTGGAAAAATCAGGAGAAATAGCTGTACAAAGAGGATATGACCAACAGGAGAGTAGAAAGCCCTGCATTATGTGCACCAGTGTAGAGATGGTGTGAACATGTAGGAAGCCTTAAGTCTCAGTTAGGGAGTTGTTTCACCTTTAAGAGGCAACAGTGAAAAATTAGTTAAGCAAGTGCCTTACTGAATGAAGCAGGTTGATATGAAGAGTTATTCTCTAAATAGGCATCAAGTATGAGGAGGCTGGGGTGTGCTCTCAGGGCTGTGAGAAAGGAGATGTGCATGAGCTCCTGGTACCCATTGAGTCTTTTATGGCTTTCTCTGCACCCTTCTTTAAAGAGTGGGTTATTTTTTCTCTTTCATGCCACATTTCTTAGTGTCTGGAAGAGAAGGGAAAGTCCTGTTTCCTTCCCATTATGTCTCACAATCACTCTTCCTTCCTACTTCAGAAGTCCTATCTTCTGTAAAGGCAATGCTCCCATTGGGTGGCCGTTCACTCACTGGAGATCCTACTGATGAGCCAGCTGTGCGGCTTTCCACCCTGACTCTTGCCACATTTCTGGGTGGCTTTATAAACTGCCTGGATGATCCAGTCAATGCCCTAGTCCCCCCAAGCTCCTCTTCTCCAGTGATCCCACTTTACTCATGCACGCCCCTTAACACCCCCAAACTAGACCACCATTAACATTTGACCCCTGGCTCTCATCCTCTCAGATCATTTTCTTTATGTGCTTAATTGGGCACCACACAAAGAACTTTGTAACAGACTTATTTATCATAGTGAAAATTTTGAAGTGGTTCCATAAATCATGATCTGTCCATTTGGAAGATTAAAATCTATGACATGAAATTTTTACTGATATAGAGGTGCAAATAATAATGAAGTGTTAAATTTTAAGATGCTAAAACTCAGAACTGTTTGCTGCTGATGAGGGATGACCTTGCAGAAGGAAATGATTGAAAGCATAATATTAACAGTGTTTGTATACAGCTCTTGGAGTTAGGACCTCATTCTATGTGAATTTAAATAAGTAAATGCCCTTTTTGAACTCGGCCATAGTAACTTCTTGCAAGATACATCCACAAAGGCAAAAGAGACAAAAGCAAAAATGAACTATTGGGACTTCATCAAGATAAGAAGCTTTTGCACAGCAAAGGATACAGTCAACAAAACTCAAAGACAACCTACAGAATGGGAGAAGATATTTGCAAATGACACATCAGATAAAGGGCTAGTTTCCAAGATCTATAAAGAACTTATTAAACTCAACAGCAAAGAAACAAACAATCCAATCATGAAATGGGCAAAAGACATGAACAGAAATCTCACAGAGGAAGACATAGACATGGCCAACATGCATATGAGAAAATGCTCTGCATCACTTGCCATCAGGGAAATACAAATCAAAACTACAATGAGATACCACCTCACACCAGTGAGAATGGGGAAAATTAACAAAGCAGGAAACAACAAATGTTGGAGAGGATGCGGAGAAAAGGGAACCCTCTTACACTGTTGGTGGGAATGTGAACTGGTGCAGCCACTCTGGAAAACTGTGTGGAGGTTCCTCAAACAGTTAAAAATATACCTGCCCTACGACCCAGCAATTGCACTGTTGGGGATTTACCCCAAAGATACAAATGCAATGAAACGCCGGGACACCTGCACCCCGATGTTTCTAGCAGCAATGGCCACTATAGCCAAACTGTGGAAGGAGCCTCGGTGTCCAACGAAAGATGAATGGATAAAGAAGATGTGGTTTATGTATACAATGGAATATTACTCAGCTATTAGAAATGACAAATACCCACCATTTGCTTCAACGTGGATGGAACTGGAGGGTATTATGCTGAGTGAAGTAAGTCAGTCGGAGAAGGACAAACATTATATGTTCTCATTCATTTGGGGAATATAAATAATAGTGAAAGGGAAAATAAGGGAAGGGAGAAGAAATGTGTGGGAAATATCAGAAAGGGAGACAGAACGTAAAGACTGCTAACTCTGGGAAACGAACTAGGGGTGGTAGAAGGGGAGGAGGGCGGGGGGTGGGAGTGAATGGGTGACGGGCACTGGGTATTATTCTGTATGTTAGTAAATTGAACACCAATAAAAAAAATAAAAAAAAAATAAAAAATAAATAAATAAGTAAATGCAATATGTACTAAAATAAGTGAAAATATTTGAATTCAATAAGCGTTTATTTGGGAACTATTATCTTTAAGCTCTCTGCTGTTACTGGGGGCACAGAAATAAATGAGTCACTTCCCAAAGAAGTTTTCAGAAAGATAAAAATATAAGTAGGCATCATTTTATACCATAAGAGAAATCCAACTTATTATTATTTTTTTTTTTTGAAAGAGAGAGGAAGAGCAGGAAGGTAGGAGGGGCAGATGAAGAGGGAGAGAGAGAATCTCAAGCAGGCGCCACACCCATGTAGAGCCCAACCTCATGACCCTGAGATCATGACCTAAGTAGAAATCAAGAGTTGGACACTTAGCTGATTGAGCCACTCGGGTGACTCAAAGTTTATCAGTGTTTTTGAGTACTAGCCCTGTTCAAGAAAGAGTGAAGTTGGGAATCTGAAATACCCACATATCTAGGTGTGCATGCACAAATTATATACACGTACGTATGACTGTGTGTGGTATTCTCCACAACCAAAACTTGATTATTTCGTGAATAAAGTGTAATGGCTTTAACTCTTTCAAAATGCATGTAAGAGGATGGATTTGAGCATAGGCATTGAAGTCCATCCAGACTTGCCCCCTGATCTGGTCCCAATTTATTCGTGAAGACCATTAACTGTAAACGGTGCCATTAACAAAGAAAGTGGCCCGCAGGTGTTTCCTGCATGCGTGCTGCTCCCTGACCACCTCGTGTCCAGTGCCAGGAAGCATCAGAGGCAGCGCCCACGCACTGGGGAAGGAGGAGGCTGACAAACTAGAGTCAGATTCTTTCCATATCCAGTAGGATGAGTGTTCTCTCCTCTATAGGGAATTTGGGGACACCTCTCAGAATGCCTGAACTACTGCTCTTCTGTAGGAAAAAGGAAACAGAACGTTCTTATTTAGAAATATTTTACCATTTTCATTGCAAGTTTATATTAAAATGTGAGTGAAAATAAGTCTATTGAGGGAGGTTTACATTTATTTTTGAACACTCATGTCAATAAATAGAATGAATATCTCTATGAAGATAGCGATTTAGGATATAATGAGGAAAATAATAACCAATAAGAAAGTAAAACCATGATAAAAAGGGATGGAAATGAGAAACTATGGGAAAAAGGTGCAACAAAGATAAGCCTGAAGTTTGTCCTTACCTAACCAGAAACTCCCGTTGCTCAGTTCTTGCTAATCCAGTATTTATCGTAAATCCTAAGTATGTCCTGTTGTAGGTGTGCGTCATTCATTCATCTGTTTATTCCACAAATCACTGAGCAACCTCCCTGTAGTAGTCACAGTTTAGCTGCTAGAGAACCACAAGCTAAGGCAAAGCCCTGGCTCCTTGGAAAGTTAGAGTCTACTAGCAGATGGAGTGTGTAAATCTGCACTCCCCATGGCCTCTGAGTACAGTGAAGGACAGCAACAATGTACACACACAAAATAAGTAAGAAAAGAAAAGAAAGAAAAAAGAAAAAAGAGAAGTGGTGATGTTTCAGTGAAACTTATTAAAAATGGTGTCTCATGGGAAATAAACTAAATACAATATTCAGGTAACTGGGGATCCCCAAGGAGAAAAAGGTATTTCTGGGGGAGAGGCAGTCCTGCAAAGGGAAGGCGTCTGTCAGGGAAGTACATGGTTGGATGGCGTGGAGTGGGAAAGGGCCTGGATTGTAGATCCTGCGTGCGGACTCTGGGTCCGGGCTGCAGGGAGGTGGCTTAGCTCCTCTGCTGTGGGCCTCAGATTTCTCCAACTGTCCATGGACTAGAGTCCACCTAATAATAGTAACAGTTATAATCAGGGTTTCCTGCTCGCAGGGGTGCTGCAAGCATTAGCCGGGTTAGTGCATCTGAAATTCTTAGGTGGCACTTCCTCTGTCTTACTACCATGATTGGGGAGGGGGTTTGTTGAGGGATGTGGCTTCTGGGTGGTGGGGGGCGGGGAGATTGAGAGCAGATTCCTGAAGGGCCTTGAACGCCATCCCGAAGGCTTTGAACATTTTCCTTTAGGGAATAGGGACTGTTGAAATGTTAAGAAGTGAAATATGAACAGTTTAGCATTTTTTAAAAGATGAGTCCTACTGCATCATATTCCCTAGAACTGATATAACTTGGGTCAGCTATGTTGCCTCTGATTTTCAGCTAACAGTACATACTATAAAGTGCGGATGATGCATTTATTGCTACCGCTCGGTTTGTGATCAGGGAGGAGTCAGCTCTCCTGGCATCACGTTAGATGATCTCAGAGTTCTCTGAATTAAAAAAATAATAAATTCTACAAACAGAAATAATATAGTTGGGAGAACAGAATCACAATGGGAACTTTACTCATCGAACCTTTCCTCGGTATCATAAATTTTCCTGATGCTTTACATTTGGTCTTTTTTATTCTGCTAGGTGGTAGCAGGTATTGGTGGCCTCATTTTGTGATGATGGCCTCAGGGCAGTGTGATATTTAACCACCTGGACACTACCAGCCCGCAGCTGAGGGACGGCGGGCAAGTCCCCATCTTGGTTCTCACTGTCTCCAGCTGCAACACGAGGGTCATGATCCCGCCTATCTGGAGGTGGCTGTGAGGGTCCAGGGGTTAAGGTGCAGGTAGTGTGGCTGTTCTGCTCAGCACTGTGGAAGCATCAGCCCTCACCATGGGGGCTTGTAGTAAGCTCCAGGCGGGAGGTCAAGTGTGTGTTGAACTTCACTCAGCTCCAGGGTGTCAGGATTTGAACCCCCACCTCATCCAAAGCCTGTGCTGTCTCTGTCACTCTGGCTCAGATATGAGGGAAGATAGGAAGGAAAAGGTGGAAGCCACCTGCTTTCTGCTTCCTAAGGACTGGACGAAAGAAAGAAAGGAGAGGTGAACTGATAAGAAGAATGAGATCAAGTATGGAGATGAGCTTTCTGAGAAGCCATAGCTCTTTACACAATGGGATGCTACAAATTACTGGGCTTTCCTCTGGTGGTTTGAAGAGTGGGAGGTGACGGTTTGGGTCGGGAGCACCTGGTCTGCTGCAAGGGGATGGGGGCTGTGCTGCAGGATGCACACTCAGGCATGTTTCATAGTGGGGGGCTACAGCTCACAAGCACAATAGCACGATGCTGAAGAAAGCTCGACACACAATTTCAGAAAGATCTTGAATAAAGGGCTGGAAGGGAATAATACCTTCTATTGATGGTGGGAAGAAATATTTTGAAAAATTTCCCCTCGTTATGCAAAGAGGTCGTTCTTTTTTTTTTTTTCCTCACAATAAAGATCAAAATGGTCAAAGCAAAACCTTGAATATCAAAGTATAAAATAAGCCACTCTTACTCAGTTTTCGTTTTCCTTGGCGTACCCGTCTGCCCGACACACGCACACGCATGCACATGCGTGTGTGTCAGCAAACCTCAAAGGCACACGAATGATAAAGAACTTTTAGATTCAAGCAAATAATTATCACCAGTAGGCTAATTGTTCTTTTTTTCTTCTTCTTCTTTTTCCTAATTAAAGGCTCGAAGGTCAGGAGGGCCAAAATCAAATGGCACAAATGTCCCTGGAAGAGGAAATTCTCCTCAGTGCTTTTAATGTCAGAAGCCCAGGATCCGGCTAAATGAACGTGTGCCTTTGTGAGACGGAGGCAAATAAAGCCACGCATTTGCCACAAAGTGAGCGTCTTCATTTTGAAAGCTTCAAAGGGGAATATTAGGTGCTTTAAAAACTTCTTTGTTCTCTTCTAAGAAAATAATTATGGCACAATTTATCCTAATTCAGATTTTAAGCCTTGATTAGAGATGTGCAATCTTACCTTCGAATAAAATATATAATTTTCTGCAGTGCGTGCGTTCATTCACTCATTCTTCCTTCTAAATTACAGCAAATTGCTCCAATTTTAGTGCCTTGTAGTGTGCATTTAGGCCACTCAGAAGCCTGTCTGGGCCTCCACCTATGTGTGCCGTACAGTCACTAATCGAGAATGCCATTCTAATCAGGAGGACCGAATCCTGCCATTCAGGATGACCATTTAACACAAGAATGTGTTGTCCCGGGAGGAGGTAGGAGGGCACCTGTCTCATGGGGTCTTCTTGGTTGGAGGTTCTAGATCATTAGGATTTTTGCTGGTGGCTTTCTAGATATCGTCCTTGTTTTACTCTAGTCATAATAGCCTTTTATCCAATAATTCTTTATTTGATTTCAAATCCACGAGCCCTGGAGTGTCTCTGAAAAACAGAGTGATGTTTTGGGGACTCGAAGGGGAGGCAGGTGGCAGGAGAGACAGGTGTGATGCACGATGCATCCTGGATGCCTAAGAGGAAATATGTTCCTGGGCCCAGGTTGATAATGTGACGTCATTAGCTCATCGGTTTAAGGTAACGAGCTCTCGTGACAGGCACTGTTCTTACCACGTCCGCCGTCCTGATGACGAAGCAGGCTTGGCTAATAGCCAATAGCTGATAGCAGATGTGCATTTGAACTCAGAACTCTGAGCTGAGAAGCCATGGAAACAACCACCAAGCTACACTGAAGGAAGTCTAAAGAATTTATGAAAAATCATATACCGATTAGGAGTGGGGCTTTCTGATGCGAAACAGTACATGTTTCCTGTTGTGTGGGTTTTCTGCGACAGATTTGCTTTCATACTTGGAGGTTGTTGATCTTTTCCTATTGTTATCCATATAAATGGGAGAATTCACCACTCTCAGGGATGACAAACTTGATTAGTTTTATAAGCACCATTGTCCAATGCATCCTTTTCAACCTTACGATGCTTATTAATTTATGTATTTATTTATAGAATGAGTCACCGGTTTACATGGTTTAAAATTCCAAAAGTACAGAATTGCTGGTAATAAAAATCCTCCCTTTCTGCTCCCTTTCCTTTTGCAACCACCTAGAATCCTAGAATCCATCCCTACAAATCATCTACTTCATCCTGTCTGGTGTGCCCCCGGCACTCTGATGCTTGTTTGTGGACAAAACAAAACAAAACAAAACAAAAAACCACCACATATATTTGCCCAGTTTTATGCAAACAGTAAAATAATAGACACCTTGTTTGGGAATATTCTATTTCACTTAGCAATGCGTCTGGGAGCTCATTCGGTATTAGGACATATATATTTTCCTTGGTCCTTCTTTTATGGCTTCATAGCCTCTGTTTTCTAGATTTACCATAATTGACCCAACAAGTACATGGTGCTGCTGTTTACCTGGTTTACTATCTCTTGCTATCAGAAAAACGAGGTAACAAATAACCTCCCACATTTTTTTTATTTATGCCTTTTTTAATAAATTTATTTTTTATTGGTGTTCAATTTGCCAACATACAGAATAACACCCAGTGCTCATCCTGTCAAGTGCCCCCCTCAGTGCCCGTCACCCAGTCACCCCCACCCCCCGCCCACCTCCCCTTCCAACACCCCTGGTTCGTTTCCCAGAGTTAGGAGTCTCTCATGTTCTGTCTCCCTTTCTGATATTTCCCACTGATTTTTTCTCCTTTCCCTTTATTCCCTTTCACTAATTCTTATATTCTCCAAATGAATGAGACCATACAATGTTTGTCCTTCTCCGATTGACTTACTTCACTCAGCATAATACCCTCCAGTTCCATCCACGTCGAAGCAAATGGTGGGTATTTGTCGTTTCTAATGGCTGAGGAATATTCCATTGTGTACATAAACCACAGCTTCTTTATCCATTCATCTTTCGATGGACACCGAGGTTCCTTCCACAGTTTGGCTATTGTGGACATTGCTGCTGTGAACATGTATCATTTCATATACATACAGATATATCCTTAGAATATATTTTCAATAATGGAATTGCTGGGGTAGGTTGTATTTTAATGTGGATAAAAATCATTAAATTACACTCCAGAAAGGTTATGCCAACTATCTCCCCATTCACTGAGCGTGGGATCGCAGTGTCTTTCCCTTACCTTGGGAACGCATCGCGTTAAACCTTAAATTGTCAGTCTATGATATAAACTTAATGTTTAAATGGCATCAATTTGATTTCTTTCATTATGGTCATGGAAACATCTCTTTGTATGTTAAAAGCTACTTGTTTTTCTTTGCTTTGAATCACCTAATTGTGTTGTTTGACCAAATTTCTATCCATGTGTTGACATTTTTCTTACTCGTTTTTGTACAAGTTCTGGTGAATGTACATAATGGACATTCATCTTTATTTCACTATTCTTTACATTTCCCGCTTCTTTTGCTATTTATTTGTTTTGACTTTGTTTTTAATTTTTTTTCATTTAGAAACTTTGATTTTATGCTATTATCAGTCTTTCATGATTTCTGGGGTTTGTGACATATATGAAAGGGATCATTCCACTAAGCTTTCATAAAAGAATTCTGAAATGATTTCTTCTACATAGATTTATGGTTTGAATTTCTGTGTTTAAGTTTTGGATCCTTGTGGAATTTATTCTGTTGTAAGCTGTGGGTAGGAAGTTTTTTCTTAGATTGCCATCTTACTGACTTAAAAAGTTTTCTTTCTTAAATAATATATTAAAAATAGAATAAGGTATTATGCTGAGTGAAGTAAGTCAATCGGAGAAGGACAAACATTATATGTTCTCATTCATTTGAGGAATATAAACAATAGTGAAAGGGAATATAAGGGAAGGGAGAAGAAATGTGTGGGAAATATCAGAAAGGGAGACAGAACATAAAGACTCCTAACTCTGGGAAACGAACTAGGGGTGGTGGAAGGGGAGGAGGGTGGGGGGTGGGGGTGACTGGGTGACGGGCACTGAGGGGGGCACTTGACCGGATGAGCACTGGGTGTTATTCTGTATGTTGGTAAATTGAACACCAATAAAAAATAAATTTGTTAAAAAAATTATATCTTTCCCTAATAATTTGATATGACACTTTTTTAAAAGATTTTATTTATTCATGAGAGACACAAAGAGAGAGAGAGGCAGAGACACAGGCAGAGGGAGAAGCAGACTCCAAGCAGGGAGCCCGATGTGGGACTCCATCCCTGGACCCCAGGATCACGCCCTGGGCCGAAGTCGGCCCTAAACCACTGAGCCACCCGGGCTGCCCTGATATGACATTTTTGTCATATACTAAATACCTTTATTTGTTTGGATCTACTTCTGAAGTTTCTACTCTTCTTTTTGAAGATTTTATTTTTATTTACTCATGAGAGACACAGAGAGAAGGAGGCAGAGAGATAGGCAGAGGGAGAAGCAGGTTCCCTTTGGGGAACTCGATGCAGGACTCGATCTCAGGACCCTGGGATCATGACCTGAGCCAAAGGCAGACACTCAACCAGTGAGCCACTCTGGTGCCCTCTATTCTTTACATTGATTTTACCTACTCAAATGCCACTAAAATAATGTCTTATTTATCATCACTTGACATTTTTTTATATCTGATAAGACTATTATATCTTTTTTTATTTTTAAGTAAGCTCCATGTCCAACCTGAGGCTTGAACTCAGAACCCTGAGATCAAGAGTTCCATGCTCTACCAACTGAGCCACCCGAGCACTCCAGGACTGAGGCTGCTATAATGAAATGCCACAGATTGTGTGGCTCAAACAATAGACACTTATTTCTCACAGTTCTAGAGGCTGGAAGTCTAAGATCAAAGTCCTGGTGGGTTTTAATTCTGGTTAGGACTCTTCCTGGTTGTTTGCAGGTGGCGGTCTTCTGACTGTGTCTTCCTGTGGTGTGGGGAGATGGAGAGCTCCAGTCTCTTCCTCTTCCTACAAGGACACTGATTGCATCACTGATTGCATCAATCACAAGGGCTCCACCTTCAGGACCTCATCTACACTTAACCATCACAAAGGCCTTTTTCAAATACCACCATGTTGGGCATTAGGGCTTCAAAATTAGAATGTGGAGGAAATACATTCAGTCTATGACACATTAGTTTCAATATTTTTTTTAAGATTTTATTTATTTATTCATGAGGGACACAGAGAAAGAGAAGCAGAGACACAAGCAGAGGGAGAAGCAGGTTCCATGCAGGGAGCCTGATGTGGGACTCGATCCCAGGACTCCAGGATCACGCCTGGGGCTAAAGGCAGGCGCCAAACCGCTGAGCCACCCAAGGATCCCTCAATATGTTTTTTAATAGGTTTATTATTTTCTGTTTTTTATTTTTACTCATCATTACTTTAATCTTTATTACTCTCTCTTGCATTCCTTATTTTATGAGAAGAGATGAGTATTCTCTTTCCCCTTGAATTGGAAATGTAATCCATTAATTAACATTTCCTGTAATTTTTATGAATGTTTGCCTTAAGATTACATATTTTCTTTTGGACATTGCTTTATCTCTAGCTCAGAGATACTAAAATACATGGTGTTTAAGATTGTTATACTCCAGGGTGGCCCGGGTGGCTCAGTGGTTTAGCACCGCCTTCAGCCCACGTCGGGCTCCCTGCATGGGGCCTGCTTCTCCCTCTGTCTGTGTCTCTGCCTCTCTCTCTCTCTCTCTCTCTCTGTGTGTCTCTCATGAATAAATAAATAAAATCTTTAAAAAAAATTGTTATACTCCAGATGTTTTACAAATTCAATGAGATTTTTCTTTCTGATATAAGATTATTTTCCCACACCAAGAGTTAGGCACATTGTTGGCTTTTGGCTCTGTATTCAATTATTGGTTTTATTGCATTGTATTCAGAGTAATAGAGACTGAAATACATTTCTACTCTTTTGAATGTATGAGTTGAGTGAGTTAGATTATGTGTATGTGTGTGGCTATATTTGTGTCGATTTTTGTGAATGGTCTATGTTACTTGAAATAAACATTTTCTCTTGTTTTACACTGTAGGTTTTGATATATCTGTTAGATTCACCTTTTATTTAGATCTTTCATGTTTATTATATTTCTTATCCGACAAAAATATGAATAAAAGCCCCAGTCTTGCAGGGTCTTATTTCTCTTTTTAATCACTCGTATTTTTACAGAATGAATATTAGTGCACTTTTATTGATGCACAAATACCCATAATGCTATACCTTTATCTTGAACTGTAATCTTCACTTAATTTAGAAGTTGTATATTCTTATAGTAAGATTTATATAGTACATGACTTTGCTCTGTATTCAGCTATGTGATATTAACATGAAGATCCATTTTTATTTGAATTTTCTTTTATATACTTTCCTTATTTTTATATTTTTAAATATTCATAATTGCTTGCTTTAGTGTATTTAATAGAGACTAAAGTTGAGTTTTTCTTAACTCAGTTGATCCAATTTGAAGTCAGTTTTCTGTTTGTTATTAATGTGAGCTTAGCTTGTTAATACTTATTGTTACAGCTGACATAAATGGTTTTAATTCTGCTGTAATTTTGTATTATATATTTTCTATCTTTAAAGATTTGATTAATATTTTCTCATTTTTAACACTGTCAATGAATATAAAAATGTTCTTTCTAGTATGAAGCCATAATTTCTACAACTTGTTTTATTCTCATTTCCATAGTTACATGCTCAATACTCAGAGGCTAGTCTGTTTTTTTTTGTCCTAATTAACTTGTTATTAATTGAATTTGTTTTCTAGTGCTGGGAACAATATCTCTAAGTCCTTGCATGCTTAAAGTAGATTGCCGCCTTGTATTGCATGAAAATGTGAGTAAAATTGCTTGGACCACACATTATTTCCTTGTGTAATATTTTTCTGCTCCTACACTGTCTTCCAACATTGAAGGTCACAGTGGTGATTTGCTATTTTTCCAGAGCACCTGAAGCTGTTTGGATTTTGGTTTCTAGCAATTTTATTAGCTTACATCTTGGTGTAGACTTTTTTTTTTCTTTTTTTCTTTTTTCCCAATGTTCTTGAAGATACAGTGTGTCTTTGCAATACATAGCATTGACTGTTGCTTTCTTTTTCTTTGATTTCAGGGAAGTTGTTTAACTACTTCCTTTCTGCTTCAGGGATTTGAACTGTGCATATCTTGTCTTTTAAAATTTCCATTTTCTTTCAGGTCCTGTGGTGCCCGCATATAGTAGTAACTAGCCACATATAGGTACCTAAATCTTAAATTAACTGAAATTAAGAGTTTAGTTCTTCAATTCAACGATTCACTTCTTGAATAAAAGGCAGCTACAGACAGGATGCTCTGGTGGGCGGTGGAGCTGTAGTACATCCCTGTCATCCCAGCAAGTTCTGAGGCATAGCACTAATAACCCTTAAGAGGGTTGCTTCACATCTCTGCTTCTCCGTTATTGTGTTTCCAGAGTGAACTGGATACTTGAAATTTTGAAATCAAAAACAAAGTAGTGGGTTTTTTTTGTTGTTTTTGTTTTGTTTTTGTTTTGTTTTGTTTTGTTTTGTTTTGAGAATGAGAATGCAAAGTTCAAAGTGGTTGCAGAGAAATACCTTCCTTGAGGGTGTGTTGGAAGAAAAAGGATGTCAGGTCTGACATCTTGCTTTTACCGTTAGGATTCCTGTCTTCTCTGGACTGCTGTGACCAAGGTTGTCTCAGAGGAACCTGTGAAGTGATGTCTATTTGGGCAGTCCTCAGCTCTTTTCTGCCTATTTTTTTTTACATCACACACAGTTTTTGTGCCTCCCTGGACCTTTCGCCCCTTTCTTATTTCCCCTTGGTATCAGGTTGGAATTTTCCTGCAGTCATTAACATCTTAGTGTGAATAAGCACAGAGCATTTTAATTCTAAATCTCGTCTCTGCCTGCTGTGATAGTTAATTTTATATGTCAAACTGACTAGCTCACAGGATGCCCAGACACCTGATTAAGCATCGTTTTTTTACACGTGTCTGTGAAGGTATTTCCAGAGAAGATTAGCATTCGAATTGGCAGACTGAATAAAGCAGATGCCCTCCCCAATGTGTGTGTGTGTGTGTGTGTGTGTGTGTGTGTGTATGTGTGTGTGAGTGTGTGGGAGGGTGCTCATCCAATCTCTTGATGGTCTGAACAGAGCAAAAAAATCTGAGAAAGGCTGAATTATTTCCTCGGACTGACTCCTTGATCTGCGGCATATTGTCCTGCCTTTGGTGCTTCTGCTCCTAAGGCCTGTGGACAGGGATTGAAATCTGTATCCTCAGCCTCCTGCCCTTAGGCTTTCCAATGATAGCACTGCCTCCTCTGGGTCTCCAGCTTGCAGATATATGCTGGTCCCAGGTCTTCCCAGTCTCCATAATTGTGTGTGAGCCAATTCTCTCTCTATATATATATATTCTATTTCTCTGGGAGCCCTGGCTCACACACATGGGAAATGAAATTACTTCAATCATTGAACAAATGAGGGAGTGGGGAACAAGATAAATATTACTCATAGAGGCCGATATACCCCTTCACTATTTATGTAACCTCAAACATGTAAAAGCCTCAGTAATAAAACAGAATGCTTAGAGGAGGAATTCTAGTAATACCATATAATCTGAGTTTTCACTCAACAGTTGCAAAAAAAAAAAAAGAATTCATCAAAGCAAGCTTTATTCGGCATATACTTATTAGGTGAGTCAAGTGAGTCAAGTGCTGGGTAGAGGAAAAAAAAAAAGATGAATGAAGGCCTCTCTGTGCTTGAAGAATTCATGGTCCCTTAGAGGAAAATAACAACGACCCTGGGGATTCATTCCTTAAGGTTCTTCTTACATTTTTGATCAGGCTGCAGAAAAAGAGTGCTCACCACATCAGTGACCACAAAGTTTGATCTTTGGAAGTTTAGAAAGTATACGCAATCTTCTTTTTACTTGCCTTCGTTTTTGGCACAGCTGTTCTGGAAACCTTTCCTACCTTGTTAAAACCTACCTGCAATACTTAAAAAATATGTAGTATCTTCTCTCTTTTATGTGATAGAGTTTATGTATCAAACAAGTTATTCTTACGAACCTCTTAACTTCTTAAAGATTTGGGACTTAATTTCAAGGAGTTACCAAGATTTTCTGGAAACAGCATGTGCCTCGTGTTTCTGGGGGATAATCGGAGCATCTGAATCACCCTCACGGAGAAATAATAATCTCAGTGCAGGTTTTTATAACCCAGACTATCCTCCAGCGTAGCAGGGAGATGGATACTCTTTCGAATATGGAGCTGAATTATGTGTTTCTCCTTGAGCAGTTAAATGCCGTGCTCATTGTATTAATCGTGGCCACCATTTATAAAGAACCCCCTGTAGATGGGTGTAATGCATTCTAGGTATATTTCCAACTCTCCTATAATAGAGTGTAATATAGATTCTCTAGCTATATTTAATAGATGGAGAAGCTAATACTGAGGCAGTTAAGTGATTCACTCAAGGTCACACAGTCAATACTTATACACTATCCATCTCTGATCCAACTCACGTCCTTATATTCCTACTCTGGACCCCTCTGAGTTACAGTGAATGTTTTCAGGTCCCCAGCTTTTCCTTTCCATACTATCTCTTCAAAAAGAGCAGACATTGTAGCACCCGGGTGGTTCAGTGGTTGAGCCTCTGCCTTCAGCTCAGGTCATGATTCCAGGGTCCTGGGATTGAGTCCCACATTGGGCTCCCTGCAAGGAGCCTGCTTCTCCCTTTGCCTGTGTTTCTGCCTCTCTCTGTGTGTCTCTCATAATTAAATAAATAAAATCTTTTTCTTTTTTTTTTTTAAAGAGCAGACACTGGGAGAGCAAAACTGTCTGTTTTTTCCCCTCCAATCGCTTTCTCCATGGTCAAAAGAAGTCTTTATGGATATACGAGGGATTGGCTCTCCCAACACGAGTGAAGTTCCCACACCAGTGGAATAATCAGACACTTTTAAGGAAATTTGCATTTGGTACCAGGTGCTTCATCAGACTTTCTCTTACCTGAAAAAACAAACAAACAAACACACAAACAAACAGAGGTGCATTTACTTTTTCTCCTACTTCTCAGGATAGTTATCAATATTCATGAAAAATTTCTTTGTAAATGATAAAAGACAAAAATGATTTTTAAGATGACAAAAAAAGATTAAAAAGTTTAAAATAATACAAAATGTAAAAATGATTTAAAAAAAAACGGGGGTGTGAGGTATTTGTTCTATGATGACAGCAGTAATACGATTCAGTGGACCACAGTCCAGCGCTGTTTTTACTGTGCAATGGGGCCTGGTGGAGGGAGCCCTAGAACAGACACTGGAACTGCATTTTCAGGCCCAACTGTCCACTAGGCTGAGTGACCTTGGCGAAGAGACACTGGCCATGCTTTGATATGCAGCATTGGAACCTCCTCCTCATGTCTGGGGGATTCCCTTTGACATGGGTCTTAACAAGAGGAAGAGTCCCTTCCTGTTATTAACGGATTCACAGAGTCTCCCTTGTCCCACGTGCCCTGAGACCCCCATGCTGGGTTCCCAGGCTCCACTGGCTGTAACTGCATGAGGATTTCCAAGAGCAGATTGCGGGAGATCGTGCAGGTACCAGTGCATGAAGGTCACTGTCCTGACACAGGCACACCAGACACAAGAAATGCAGGTGAGTATTGTGCACCCCTCCCTCCACATATCTGTTCTGGGGATCGTTTGGAGTATGATCTTTACTCACATAGTTTTAAGATTGCTGCTTCAGGTCACCTGGCAATCCCGTGACCTACTGATATCCTTTGAATAAACATGTTTTTTGCTTCCATCATTCACAGTCAGCTTCTGTTGCAGGAAAACTAAAAACAAAATAGCAACAACAAACCCTTGACTGATACCTTGTGGGTAAATCCTCATCTTGGCTGAGCCACATCTTGTAAAGTGGGATCATACTACTAGCATCTTCGTTGTAGGGATCAAGAGAAGTCATTCCATGTAAGGGGCTATGTTGCTATGTTAATGGAAGGGAGGGTTTTTGGTTTCATTTCATTTAGCTTTTTTTTTTTTTTTTTTCTTTTGGAATTTTGTTATCATCTGATTTTGGAGAATTCTTGCTTTTCCTTCATTCAGCCACCACCCTCAGTCAGGCTCTGAATCATGGCTGACGTAGTGTCTTTGACTGAAATGGGGTCCTGGTAAGACAGGACTCTTCTCAGCAGCTGCATCAAGTCACTGAAGTTTCCCAAGAGAAAATTCTCCATTTGGCTGTTTTTCCAAATCTCATCTCAATACTCCAGGCTGGGAAAGAAATTATGAACCTTTGCTGTGAGATTCCCATGGAGGTCGCATGGAGGACAGGAGCCCTGGAGTGCGCGCAGAGCCATAAAAGAGAAGGAGGGCAGGAGTTGTTGACATTTCCTGAGGTCTCACTGTATTCCAGGCACCACGGTGGGTGCTTCACACACATGATTTTATTTAATGGGTCGTTGAACTCTAAAGTCCACATGACAAGGGCCCTGACTACTTTGCCCACTGTCTAAATCCTAGCAATGATCCAGATGCTTATCAGAGAATTGGCACTCATGTATTTGCATGAATAAATGATTGAATAATTAAGTAAGCAGCATTTCATGATAAGGATTCCAATCTCCAAGCTTCGGGGGATTGAGAGACAAAGTAATTCTTCCAAGATCACAAGCTAGGAAGTGCAAAGCAGGATTGGAGACTGAGTCTTGCCTAATGAGAAAATGCTGAAATCCCACGATATCAATCCAAAGACATGTAAGTGGAAGAGCTCATTGTGAAAGACAAGGAGGTAATGAAGAAATGTCAACTTCTTTATACTCAAAATAAATGCACAGATTGAAGGGCATGCTTGCAGACACAGCTCTCCTCCAGTCTTGATGTGTTAAGTCAGAGGCCGGTAAAGGAACGAGACACCCGACCTGCTCTCTCCTTGACACACGTCCCTCCCATCAGGGCCCGGCGCCAGCTCATTTGACTTTTATATCTCTCCCATGCCTTGTTGGGAGGTCATTTCATGCATTCATGCTTCTGTGCCTGAAAAATGTCTCCCAGGGTTTGCGATGTGAACGTATTTTTCTCCTTTCTCGACAATTCCTGCCTTATTCTTTTATCTTATCTGGGTGGAGACAAGATTAGTAAATAGATATTCACAGCACTTAGAAGTTTGTGTAACTGAATTAGAGCCCCTCTTGAACTGCTTTAATTGTGTTTACTTTTCCTGTAACAGAGTGCATGTATTCTGCAAGAATTTACTGTCAGCTTTTGTCTCAGATGGAGCCCCATGGTATCACCATCATCCAGCAGAACTAACCCCGGACCCCAAAAAACCTCCAGAATCAGGGTCTCCCAGATCTAAAGACTGTGAGAGCGACTTTGAAGACATTTCAGTGGTGGAAACAGAATTTGCAAAGCCAGAACATTGTGAAAATTCACTGCTGTTCAGAAGAGATGAGGAATCCAGTTTGGCTTCTGTATATGATGGAAGGGAAGGTGCAGAAGTTTGGGTTGATGAGCTCTAGAACCCAGAAATCCCATGATCTTGGAGAGGTGGCGTGAAGTCACATCATGATGTGTAAACACAAAATCAGATATGGTTTTTAGGCAAAATATTTTTTTTTAGACGTGTAAGGAATGATGGAGAAAATAGAACACGGGAAATACTAAATGGATATTTATTGCAAGTCTCTCTTAACCAGTCAGATGTTAGGAAGGCGAATCAATTGTGGTCTCTCACTAGAAATTAGCATACATCTTTGTTACTGTTGTTATTATTATTATCAATCACCTCCACACCTTCCTTCCATCCACAGCCCATTAGCTAGCTGTAGACACCTTGATGGGTGTGGGCTTGCAGGAAGCATGTGGGTGCCTGGTGAATAGGGAAGAACACAGCAGCAGGAATTGTGTTTGGCTTCTAATGGATGAAAAAACTGAGATTCACACAGGCTAATAATGCATTTGTTTAAGAAAGACATTTAGATAATTCTCAAAGATGTTAACTGCATTATGATTTTCTATATTGTTTCATAAGATGGTTTTATTTTTAAATGTGGGCTCATTGTGAGATACTGTTATGTGTACAGACCATTAAGCTAGTATTCAGTCGTTCGCTGGACAGGGGAGTTGCTCCAAATCAAAGGCATGCTTTATTTAGCTATTAATGTCTAATATTTTACAAGTTGAAGAAAAGCCCATGAATATCAGCCTTATCTGTCTAATTTATAGAGACATCTTTAGCCATGATAATTCTAGGCTAATATTTCATTGGGAAAATTATAGAAATAATATACTATACTTATGCATTTGCAGCACTGTCAAAAATAAATACAGGTTCAAAATATGTGATAAAAATAAATATAGGTTCAAAATATGTGATATTAAGTATGGAATTTTCAACGCTGGAAAAGTGAGTTCACATAGGAATGGCCATGCGGATAACTTTGCCTTGTCATTTTCACGAGGCATCACGGTGTCGTGGAATTAGCATGGGGTCTGGAGTTCAAGAACAGTGGGTTTGCATCTTCACTTTTCCCCTCTGACATTGGGAAATTTCACTGATCTCTTAGGAATTCAGTTTATTCACTTACATTGAAGTGATATTGTCTTTATCTTTTAGAATGGGGATTAAATATTAGGATCTCATAAAAGCTGATCGGGACAGTAACTGACCCTTCCTAGTCCCCACTTAGGTGAGTCTCATGACAGGCACTTCTCACACGCTCCCTTGGACGATGCTCACAACACCCCGGGGTGTATTACCTGCTGTTGCAGGAGTGTGAAGGTCACACCGCTTCCAGCTGCACTTCATCACTCTTCATCACTCCTGATCTGAGCCCACAGCACGAGGCTTTGTCTCTTCCACCATCATGCAGGGGCCATATTTGGGGAAGCTCATCAGCCTAGTGTTACTTAAATATTCCATCTTTCTTTTTTTCATCTTTTTTTAAAATCGATTACACTCTAGGGATAATAGAAAGACCCACTGCTTCTCTTTTTTGAAATTCTATTCAAACCTTGACACCAATATTAGCTGTCTGGAGTGAATCCAAAAGCCTTAAGATCATTTTTCCCCCTCTCTACGAAGCTTTTCCTTCTTCCCCATAATTAATCCACAGCGAGAGATGTTCCGCTTTCCTACCAGAGTTCCAGAACGAAGGCTCCGTGAGGCGGGCCGGACAATTAAAGCAGGTGCAGCCCTGGCTGCCGGCCTCGCTCCACTCTTCGAGCCCTTCGGGGAAATGCTATCAGTCAGCTGAAGGAGGGTAATGCCCCTTCGCCGAGGATCCCCCCAGACATATGGCATGGCGTGGAAACCCGGATCGGCCGGGCAGCTAGCAGTGGCTGCGTAGCTCTGGCTCGCGTCCACTCCTGGGCTGCACAGGCGGCTCCAGGACCATGCTGGGGACATATGCTGGCCGGCTCCGCGCTTACTGCCTGCAGCTCCGGGCTCCTGTATTCTAATGGTAATTCTGCAATCTGTTCTTTGACAGCTCAGGGCCAGATGATGTGCCTGCCACTGACAGGGACATCCTTTCATGAAACGTTGACTTCTGGGCACCGGGATATTGGAAAACCAGAGAGATCCCGCACTTGACGATGCAGCACCAGAGCCAGGCGTCGGCGGCCCCAGCAGAGCGCCACCCAGCCCCGCGTGCACCTGACGCCCGGCAGGGCGCTGGGAAAGGCGTTCTCCTGGAGGGGTGAAGCCTTCCAAATTCCACACCCAAGGCTTTGGGAGTGGTTTTCCTCTTCCTTGTTGGTCTCCTGGAGGAAATCACTCGGGGAAGCCTATGGCTGTGCACGAAGTCTTACTTGAACTTGCTCTGCTGTTTGGGGGTTGGCTCTGAACCCAATACTCGGGTGTGAAAATGGAAGTGGCCGGATGGGGTTGGGGGAGCAGAACCCCTGGTTTCCAGGCCTGCCATGGGAACTTTCAATACCCACCCCCCACACACACCCTGTGAGCATGCCCTTTGTTCCCGGTTCCCCGATTCTCTGCTCCGTTACTAGCTATTCAACGGCACTCTCAAAGAAGAATGACTTACCTGTAGTTGTATATGTGTGTGTGTGTGTGTGTGTGTGTGTGTGTAAAATATGTTTGAAATAAATATGTATTTAGATACACACGTATACACCTACATAATTTTTTCTCCAATAATGCTTATCCTGCACGTATGCTGACATATCTTGAGTCTCACTTTTAAAAACCTGCAAAGTAGACGTGATCAGCACCATTCTGCACAGGAGGAAATGGAGGTTCGGGGAAGAAAATGAAGCCGATAAGTCGAATCGGTGGAAAGTGAACAAACCCCTGCTATCCATTCCTCGAAACCCCATATAGGATGAGCGTTCTTTCAAATGCCTCGTTAGCTTGTAAGAAAGACACATTTCCACGTGTCAGAAATGAGCGAAGCTCAGAAGGCAGAGGTCGGGGAGCACAGGCGTGTGGAGGAGGGGGAGGGGAGGGCTGGGGTGAGAACCTCGGAGCTGTGCTGCCCGGCAGGTGGACGGGACACTTGGGCCCCTGGGAGGTTTAGAGGTGGAAGTGAGAGCCCAGGAAAAGCCAGAACTTCTGAAGGACTTTACTCCACGGGAAAGGATGCCGGAGAAAAAAAATCCGCTCCTAAGCAGGATCAGAGGATCACAGGAAAGTGAACCCATTGCTTTCTGGGCGCTGAGGGTAAACAAGAGAGGGGACCAGTATTCCCCGAGAAGTCAAAACTCCAACTTTCATAGCACTGAGCTTTGGGCTGGAATTCATAATGTCCATATTGTCCTGAGTCCTGAAGCTGACACGTTACCATAAATGTTCTCAAGCTGCTCTTGCCCCGGGGTTCCTGGCAGAAGCAAGTGTAAAACTGCCCTGAAGAGATGCTCCTGAGTGCTCCCCAGGGGGCGAGAGGCCTCCAGAGGAAGAAACTCGGGCCCGGGGTGAAGGACTCAGTGCCTGCCCCCTGCACCCGTGGCTGGGCCAGCTGGGCTCTGCTTCCCGGGGACCAAGGTGAGCTAGGGTTGAGGACCTGGCATCGCCCTGGCATGGGTGTCCCAGCCCGCTCCCCCAGCTCTTCCTCTCCGACCCTCCTCCGTGTCTCCTTTGTGTCGGCGGCACGAACTCTCATTCTCTTCTCTATCTTGGGTCTTCTTGATGGGCTCTATGTTAGGACCTAGGAGCGATTAAGCTAGGCCCCAGGTGTGCAGGAGATCCCCCTCTGGAGGGAGTGCCTGCCATCAGGGCCCTCACCCATTCTTATCGTGTTCCTCTTGAGGAGCCATCGTGTGGCCTCACGTGAGCTACGACTCCCTTCTCAGAAGGCCTCTCTTTCCCCGTCTGGCCTTGATAGAGGAGGAGCCGGCCAGCTAAGCCACAAGGGCAAGGGTGCCCTGCGTGTGCCAAGAAGCCCCGGGCACAGAGACTCTGCAGCCCAGGCTTGAAGTGTCTGTGCTGTGCTGGGAAAGCCAGAGGTCCCCACGAACCCACACTGCTCCAAGGACAATGGCTCAGAAGGACCCGAATGCTCCTGCGAACTAGCCTCTACTTGCAGAGATCAGCAAAATACTGTAATACAGGGGATTGGGATATGAATCAGCAGCTTAGAGAACACGTAGGAATGACTAGGAAGCCAAAATGTGGAGCTTTGAAGGGTCAGAAGAGACAAGCACTTCCAGACTCCACAAAGAGAAAGATGTACTTCAAATGGTCTTGAGTGACAAAAGCCAAAACCAAAACCAAAAACTTGAACATCTTAGTTCAACAGAGGGCTCCAGTCAACAAGCAAAGGTCTGGGTGAGAAACGTGGCTTCCTGCCCAAACCCGTGCTCTCGGTGGTCCTGGGTGGTGGTGTCGGTGCGGGAGGGAGAGGATGCGAGAGCAGGTGCCGGATCCTGCCTCATCGGGGACTGGGGACTTCGGATCCACAGGTGGAACTTGCTAGAATCTGAGAGATGGGAAACCTCCTTGTTTCTGAGGATGTGGAGGGCACTGAGGAGCTCTGTAAGGATGCGAACCTTGGGTTTTCATCGCGGGATCCCGAGTGACTTGCGCAGCTCATTATGTGATACTGTTCATCCTGTTATTAATACATATATTTTTATCTACTTGTCGGTGTATGTTCTTGCTTGAAAATATGCATTTTTAAAAAATGGGAACATCCTTGTCAACTGCAAAGCCTGATAATATTATTTTTCATATTTATAAGTCTTTATTTAGTCTGGTGGCCTGGGACTCTCAGAATTAGGCTGTAACTGAAGGATCACAAAAGATCATTTTAGGATCTAGTTCTTGCCTACGTGTTCAGCCTCCTCTTACTCCCCTCCACGTAAGGCCCTATATTTTATCCTAAAGCAACACTTGATTATGATGTCATACTTGGGAGGGGGGGTCTCCATGTCCGAGGATTGAGCTTGGGGCTCTAAGGGCTTCATCAGAGAGCATACCTAACACATCTAGAACGTTCCTCACCCTTTCCCACTTCCATGAGCTTCACTCACTGTTCTGTTGGCCAGAGTAGCGCAATTACTTCTCTCTGTACATGTCTCCTGCTCTTCTGTTAAAACTTATGGAGGGCAGAGACTCTCTTTTTCTTCCCTCACACAGTAGTGATTCCCGTGTCACATCTAATAAATATTCATTGAATGAACAGAGAGAAGAGGTCATGGTACATGGAAATGTGGACCAAGCAAGGATTAGAACGCCCAGTGTTTAAAAAGTAGCTCCGAGGGACACCTGGGTGGCTCAGTGGTTCAACGTCTGCCTTGGGCTCAGGGTGTGATCCTGGGGTCCTGGAATTGAGTCCCCCATCGGGCTCCCCACAGGGAGCCTGCTTATCCCTCTGCCTGTGTCTCTGCCTCTCCCTGTGTGTCTCTTATGAATAAATAAGTAAAATCTTAAAAAAAAAAATAGCTCCACCATTCAGGCTGTAGGGAGTGACGGAGCCCGATGCCTGTGGTCTTGGAGAGATCACTTACTTTTTCTAATGCCCTGATGATAGTAGACAACCTGTTTAGCTTCACCGAGCCTACGCTGCTGCTTCCTCAAAGTGGGTACGATAAATGAGTTCTAACATTGTGCCAAAACTGTTATACGTGCTAGAAATAGAGCAGTGAACAAAACACACACACACGTAGTGCGTGTCCTAATGGAGCTTGCCTCTTAGTGTTTGGGGGCGGGGAGGCAAGAGAGATTAAATAGATATGGGTAAGTGAATGCACTAGACAAGTGATGAAGGCCCTGAAGGAAATCACACAGAGTAAGTGGACAAGGAGTAGCCAGGAGTATGGGGGAGGGTGGAGATGTGGTGAGGAAGGCCTTCAGATGTGGACACTGGGGTGGCATTCGAGCAGAGACCAGAGTAGCATGACTGTATGGTCACACCATGGAAGAGTGTTTCGAGGAAGGCAGAACAGGTGCAAAGATGAGAGGACGTGCATAAATTCTTAGAATGCCTGGAAAAGAAGCCAATGTAAGAACACACTGGATGAATCTTTTTCTTTCTTCTTTCTTTCTTTCTTTCTTTCTTTCTTTCTTTCTTTCTTTCTTTCTTTCTTCTTCTTTCTTTTTCTTCTTCTTCTTCTTCTTCTTCTTCTTCTTCTTCTTCTTCTTCTTCTTCTTCTTTCTTCTTTATATGAAAAAAGTTGTTTTCCAAGAATTCTGTGAATTAAATGTACAAAGGATAAAATTAGACAATCAAACCTCGCTGCCTAACCTTTATTTATAATGGATATTCAAAGAATATGTGTGGCAGACCTTCCATCATACAGATACGTCTGGTGTGCTTTGGTCACGGAGAGTCGGTGCAAGCAGACAGGAATGTGTGGTGATGGTGCAGTTAAGATTCCAGGTGCATCATTTGTTTCTTCCCTCTTTAACTTTACATCCATAATACATTTCTAGGAGCTATCCTCAAAACAGCTCACATGACATTTTAAAGAATTTCAGCCGTTCAGTTCCATCACCACTGGAAACAAAGACACTTTCAATGTGCAGATAATTTGTATGGCTAAAGCCCATTGCTTAAGTATTTGAGTGTGTCCGGGAGATATAAATATCGCTAGGCAGCACTCAATGCGTGCTGGGAAATAAGAGCCTGATATATGGGGCAGCTGCTACTAATAAGCCGCATCCCCGCCTCCCCTTCTGCCTGTGGCCTCAGGAGAAAGGAGAGATGAAGCTGTGGCCTTCCTTCCCTCAGGGAGAGGGAGAGGGCCCCTCAGCTGTTGGCTTGCAGAACAACAGCAGAGGGAGGGTAGACCAGCTGGCTGGGGACAGACTTTCCCCCCCCCCCCGCCCCGCCCCACCAATGCAGTCCCTCCTGGGAGGTGGGCTCAAACAGGAGCACAGAGGAGGGAGTCCTGTCCCCCATAGACTCTGTGCATGGTGCACATGAGGACAGTGTCAGGACAGGTTCAGGCCCAAAGAGGGACATGAGCTGTGGCATTGGTTATGGGACCAGAGCAAGTCACTTTCCTCTCTTCCTCTGCTTTTCCTATCAAGAAACTAAAAATTACTGGCCAATCTCTTTATAATCCCCTCCAGCTTTGGAAAATTTGTCTCCCTGGCTTTTTGTTTTTTTTTTTTAATAAGAGAATAGGCATGATGGTGTGAAAGAGGAGCATCATGCTACCATACGGCGGTACTTACTGTCTCCCTCTGTGGCACCTGTCACGAGCAGTATCCTCACTGACAAACCATCCTTCATCCAGAGATCACTGAAGATCCGAATGAAATAACTACCATACTGTGATAGAAATAATAATAATAATAATAATAATAATAATAATTAATAATAATAATAATAGAAAAATAATACATAAGGGGTTTTCTGAAAAGGAAACTATCAACCACATGCATTCCAACATAATATAATATCTGCTCAAAAGTGAACAAGAGCTCTGAATGAACCCAGATGAACCCAGATCTGAAGACACCCAAGCCTGACAGTCATCTCCAGTCAACATCTAATTATGGGAACTTTGCTGGGTTTTTAAGCTTTTTTATTTCCCCCCCTTATCCATGAAATTATAATGCAATATATCTATGGAGGTAAATTATCAGTAGTAGCCATGCCCATAGGTGTTTCTCACTGATGGGATCCCCTCTTCCCTCTTCTCTTCTTACTATAACTGGTGTGCATATAATTTGTAATGACTGCCTCTTTTCCTACCAGAATGCGACTGGATAGGATATATTTAGTTGTTCTTTTGTGTTTGAATCTCAAAGTCATTTCCAGTAGAAAATTTATTGAGGATGCCTCCCAGAGCATCTTCCTGTGAGTGGGTTTTTGTTTTTGTTGCCATGCTACTTTCTTAATTGTGTCAAATGTCAAGGCCACCACAGGGGACAGGTGTGCCAGTTCCAGCACAACTTCTCAACACTGGGCACATCTGCTCTAAAATGATCCAACACGTCAACAGGCACAAAATATAACATGCCTCTCTTTGGCTTTTTAATTTCTATTTTACTTCATCAGGATGTAGGTTAAATCGGTGTTTGAAATGGGCTTGTTTCTTATTGTATGAAAGCAGAATTGAAGAATTCTGTGGGGCATGGGCAGGGAGAAAAGGAAAAGGATTGTGGAGTCTCTCCTGTTTTCTTGGCCAACAAATTAATCCCCGGAAAAGGGACAAGCTCAGTCTCTCTCCTGTTTGCAAGGAATCCACTCAGATGGCTTCTTTCCACGGTACTGTGGGAGCCGGCAACGATGGGCCCTTGATGGCAGGCTGCAGTAAGAAGGGATTTCCAAGGATTGAACATCAAATTCATGCTTCCTGGGGATTAATGACAGAGATAAGGTGTTTCAGCGGCTTTTTAGAAAGCACCTTTTGTATTGAGATTTTTTTTTTAAAGGAAAATAATGCTGCACTATTTTAAATAATCAATAGTTCCTTTGACAAAATAATAATCATATGTAGAGAGCTTCAGGATAAAAGAATCTCACAGTAAATGTATGACAACTCTCAGCCCTGGGATGCCCATTAACAGCTCCATCTAATTCTAAGGTAGCAAAGTATCAGTTAAAAGTAGTATTTTTTTTTTTTTTTTGGCCCTGAATATATTCAATGCTTGTAAGTATATCATGTCTTCTCGCACAAACCTCAGAAAAGGGCCCTGCTATTTTGCCTCAAAGAATCTGATGAGAACTTTGGCATCTAATTGCAGGGGTGCTGGGCCACGCTGTGTCTGGGCTTCGGAGGACGCAGATACCCTCTTCTGACTCCTGGGGATTTATATTTATTAGTCATTGCTGTTCTTTCTTTATTTTTTTAATTTTTTTTAAGTGATTGTGCCTGGGGCTCTGCTCTGGAGTAAGCCTGGCATGTAGGCGACAGCCAGCCTCCAGCCCTTCCGGAGGTGGGATGGCTGAGGATCCTAGGCCCCAACCCACTAGCCAGAGAAGGAACAGGAAACTGAGGTACACCGGGAAGTATACAGGTACACAGGGTGACAAGCATACACACAGCAGGACAGCCTGGGCAGCTCTAGGGTCAAAGCACAGTCGTGTGCCTTCTCTCTGACACAACTCAAGTCTTCCTTGCACCACGTTGGGGCTTCACGAGCCTGGTCACCCGCCAGACTTGGAAGGACCCCACATTTCACTTTGCGTTCATCTGCGCTCAGTGCTCCACAGCTTCCTTAATCTGCTACCATCGTCACAAAAATATAACTATGGTGGGGATCAGAATGTTGGCATCAGCACATCCGCTCAGGTGGGCCTCCCCAACCGGGGAAGCCAGATTATAATTAGAAGCAAGAAGAGTTAGTGGGATGGCCCAAATGCCTCGTAGCTCAATATGTATCTCTCCAAGGCAGAGTCACTCTCATCTCAGCAACCAGAGCTCCAGGGTCTCTGGACCATGGGAATGAGGCTCAGCCCCTATTCCACTCCGTTGTCCAGGCTTCTCACTGAGCCCGACCCTGTACAGCAACAACAGTATTTCTTTAGATATGCAAATACTTCAGTCTGGTTGAAACCAAGTTTTGACCTTTGTCTCCGGGTGACTGTGGCTCTGCTTGGTCCATTATAGGTTGATTTACAGTCGCTGTCCCAGGGGACAGGCTGAGTTCCTTGCCATGCCTGATGTCACTCCCTCTACTGCCTGCAGGAGCTTCAGAGCATCTACCAATATATCATCATCTGAAAAGGGGAGCTTGAATTTTCTTATCACAATGGCCTCTGGGGAGGGTGAGCACCCAGACCTGTTCTCCCCTCCGTTTCCCAGCTGCTCCACCAGGCAGTGCTTGGGCCAGGCTGGCACATTTTCTAGGAAGTTCTGCTCAGTGAACCTTCTGTGACCTTCCTTCTGTCACTGTGGGTGCTCTGGGGAGTCTCCCCCCGACTGGAATTTATACTTAAAGTCCATCCGGTTGCCTCACGCTGTCTTGGGAAAAGGAGAAGAAGTGAAAGAGGTGGATAAAGAGTCACACGTTATCCACACACAGTTCAGCCCCTCAGTGCACACACGACGTGGACAGAATGGCCAGGGGGTTGTGGTCTCTCCCAGGGTCACAGAAGTGTGCAGGAAAGTGACAGACGTCATGGTCAGCAGCTCCATGATGCAAGTCTCTGTGAGTCATTTTTCCTTGGAGACTTCGTGACTCAGCTAGCCGATGGATAAAAATATCCTTGTCCGGGGAGCACCTTTATATGAAGGGACTTTGGGAGATGGACAGGTTGCTTACCATGACCCCTGATTGGCACAGGACCTGTTATCCTAAGATAAAAAGTGATGGAAAGAGGAGATTTCTGGTGAACTACTTTGTGCCAAGAATTACATGGGACAGTTTATAAAATTCGTTAATTTCATCTTTTCCATGTCTGGGTGCAGGAGTTATTTTGTTGCATTTCACAGATGTTAAAAAGCAGATCAGGGGTTTGAACTGATGCGGTGTTCCAAAAACTCCTCTTATGTCCTCAGCTGGTTGCTTGGTGAACACCCCCTGGAGGGTGGGGAGGGAGGGAGGAAGGAGGGAGGGAGGGAGCAAATGAAGGAAGGACAACAACATGGCCTGGGGGCAGGTCAACAAGCAGACCTCTGGTCCCCAGAACTCTAACTATGCACCTTGCAGGTGCTCTCAGGTGTGCTGGTCTCCAGGAGCCCCGCGCTCCGCTCCTCACACCCACTGTGTGTCAGATGGCCTCAAACGCCGTCTGCTTTCACCATATGACCCGCCCCAAGGACAGTCTCTTAGCAACAGACCCTTCAGTCCCATCCCTCCTAAGTGAGAAGAACTCGTCCTCTCCTTCACGGTGCCTTGTTGAACCAGGCATTCCGAGAATACCCGTTTCCACCATGTCCTCATCTGCTGTGATCCTAAGCTGAGCCTTGCATCACACACCAAGGATGATGGGAAGATGTTTCAAGACACCGACTTTGGCTGTAACACAGAGCCCCACCCTCAGGGACTTAGGTCTTATTAGCTGCTGGACTTTGAAGAAATTCCCTCATCTCTCTGAGCTTCATGTGTAAAAATGGAAATGCTGATTCCTGTCTGGCAGTTCTGCTGTGAAGAAAAGAAGGTGATGCACGAAATGTGTCAGATATTGCATATAGTGGATCGTCAATAAGTGGTAGCAGCTCTTATTTTTATTAATATCAATTATTTATCCTGGCAAAAAGGCCCACATATGTGGAAGAGTAGTGTGAAACATTGCTCAGTGTTTAGGTTGGGAATTTCAACCAGAACGTTCACACCAGGAACCTCCATCTCCCGCTTCCTCTCTGCAGGTGAGCCTTGCCTGGCCCTGTCATTTCCACCCAGAGGGTGTTTGCATTGTCCCCTGTTTGTCTCCTCCCACCCCTGCGGAGGTGGGGGTTCCTCCACCAGCCCTGGCTCCGGGATCCCCTATGCCTTGATTTCTACCACTTGCCCACCCTCACACCGGGATTTTGCACTCCACTGCCCATCTCTTCCCCTCCACACTCTCTTCCTTCTCAGATGTGTGTGGGATTGTGCAGGAGAGAAAGAGAATCTCAAGAAGTTGTGTTTAACCTTTGCTGGTACGTGAAAGACACTTCAAGGAGCCCTGAGCCTGGGGATCAGAAACTCACTGAAATGGGGCACCTGAGCAGCACCGTGGTTGAGCATCTATCTGCCTCTGGCCCAGGGCGAGATCCCGGGGTCCTGGGATCGAGTCCCACATCGGGCTCCCTGCATGGAGCCTACTTCTCCCTCTGCCTGTGTCTCTGGGTCTGTCTCTGTGTCTCTCATGAATAAATAAATAAAATAATTTTTTAAAAAAGAAGAAACTCACGAAATACTTCCATTCCCGGGAATTACCAAACAATATGGTGAGTCCTTCCAGACAGAGCTGGGCCTCTCTTCACTCATCTCTGGTCTGTATCTTTGTGGGAAAGATTCCATATATTTCTGGAATCTGCTTATTGCATTTCATCTGTAGTTCCTAGTATGGTGACTTTTACCCCCCTTGAGCTTGATGACAACAAGACACAAAAACCCCTCTCTGGGAGTTGCCAGAACCATCTGTAGCCCGGAATTCATAAACTGGAAGACTACCTGTCCTTGCAAAATGGGAAAACTAAAGTCATGAAGGGTTGGCTGCTAGATGAGGATTGTTTGTGTTTGTTTGTTTGTTTGTTTGTTTGTTTCACAGTTGCTACTGGTGATCAGGCCTCTGCCCTGAGAGATGCACAGCATCTTGGCTCCAAGTCAGGGCTGTGGAGCCCGGATGCCTGGTTTATGAACTTGTTCTGTTGGGCGTTAATTGCAACGAGCTTGGGCAAGTTACTGGACTTCTCTGGGCTCCCATTTTCTCCTCTGTGAGTGGGGCACATGAGTTGTCTATTTGCCACAAGGATTAAATAAAGGAATACTTGTAAGTTGTGTGCCGGGCACTGGGACAGGCTCTGTGACTACCAGTCATGACCACTGATGATACAGCTAAACTATTGGAAGCACTTAGCTCTGTGATGTCTGGGAGGGAGAGCATGTGTCCAGGAGGGCCTGAAGCTCTCCTGGCTTGCACAGTTGAGTGACCCAGAGAAGGATCAGCAGAGCAGGACCAAACTCAGAGGGAGACCGAGTGGTCGCCTTTCTTGAGCTGCTCTGGAAACACTCAAGTGTAGTTGGGAGATAGCTCAGTGGAATACTCTGTGCACCCTGACTGTAGGCTCCGACAGGGAGGAGGATGCCTGGGGCGCAGGATGGGAAGAGAATGCACACCCCTACGCTTCCCTTTGGAACACTCAGGTTGGAGGAGAGACTCCCAGGGCCAGAGGAGGAAGCAAGGAGTCCTTGTCGCCAAGGGAGGTACGATTTCAAGGAGAAGAAACCCTCAAGATACATTTTCAGACTCTCCTTTCCGTTCCCACTCCAAATGAAACCCATCTAATCCAGAAAACATCCGTGATTATCCCTCAACCAAGTAGGACTTTGTTTCTAATCCAAGAACTCCATTTGGCGTCAGAGCCTCTCCGTTTCAAGTGAGTGGTTTCTAGCAACTGCCTAACCTTGTTAAATGTCATTTTCCTAAAACACAAAACAGAGATTCAAATAATCTCAATCTACCCTACAAGGTTCTTGTCAAACAAATGAGATTGTGTAGACCGAAGTGCTTTTGAGGTCTGCATGCACACACATGTCCGTAAATATTTGGCACCAGCCCTGGCTTCCCCAAGCTCAGGGGCATTCTCTCACAATGCTGGTACTTTGTAAAGTCTGCCTACTTAGTGACTGAACGAATGAAGTATGCTCATGAAGTCTTCTTTCAAAATGTATTATCCATGTACAGAAAGCATGATAATACTTTGCAGATATCCCAACACATTGCAAGGAAGAAAATAGCCTTTGTTAACAGACGGCACGTCTACAAAGTCCTCTTCCAATAGTTTAGCTGTTTTCCATTTCAAGTAGTTCAAACAACCCTGTTTCAGTAGAAAAGGAAATCCTCCAGTATCGCTTTATAACTGAAGTAAGTGAACGATTCACAGATACGTTTCTACTTAGTTAAGAAGTTAACTTCTCTGAAAGGAAATTGCACTAATTCCGATCGGCCAAACGTTCAAACTCTATGCTTCCTATTTTGTTTGCATTTTTTTTTCTGATTTGCTTTACATTCTGGTTGTAATTCAGCGACTTTGATCTTCATTGATTGATCATCTATTTATCTAGTTTGTAACCATTGAGCCAACTTTGTCTGATTGGACCATAAAGCCTGAAAGTGAGGTATCGCAAAAGTCTTTTTGCATAATCTGCCCCAGTTCTAGAGCTTCTCATCATTTGTTCATTGAATGAACACGTAGATAAATGTCAAAGGAAGAGAGAATTTGTGTTAATTTATGCTCTTCCTATTTTTCAGAGTCACTGTAGGCAATTAAACTAATATGATTTATGGCAGTGTTTATATTTCAACTTTTAAAATTATTATTCAAGATAGAATGGAGATCCATTGAAAGAAGTTATCTACGAAAGTTATTCACTATTACTCTTGCTTATTCATTTTCTTACGTACGGAACACAAAACACTCAAGAATTCCTGTTCATATATTGCCCCTGGGCTGTATCTGAAGCATGCTGGTTTTCTCTAAAATAGTTCCACTCTTTCTGACATGTGAGGGTCAAGATTTAAGGCCCCTTTATTTTTAAGATTCAGGATCGGGTCTAAGTAAACATAATGCCATCTGATGACATAGATTCTTTCAAAGGGTCCCTATTTTTGTCAGGGTGAGAAGCATCCACAGTTGAGCAATCTGCCTGTCGGAGCTCTACGTCTGCTCTCTGCCTGTTTGAACTGCTTTCGAGTAGCTCAAGAAAGACGTTGTATGCCTTTTCACTTTGCTCTGATTGGTGAAACAGGAAACCCTGGAAAGTCATTAATTTTAAAAAGAATGTGTTATTTCATTTACTTTACTTTTTAAAGGTTTTTTTTAAAAGACTTCTTGAAAGAAAGAGAGAGAGAGAGAGTATGAGTGGGGAGCAGGGAAAGGGAGAAAGGGAGAGAAACTCAAGCAGACTTCCCACCAAGTGTGGGGGCCCGATGCACAGCTTCATCTCATGACCCTGAGATCATGACCTGAGCCAAAATCAAGAGTTGGATGTTCAACTGACCAAGCCACCCAGGCGCTCCCTCCCCACCCACTTTTTTTTTTTTTTTTGAAGTTGTATATCCTTAACTAGGTTTTAAATAGGTTTGTTTCACCCTAGGTTATCTTGATGTAGATTGTGAAAATCCAGTGACATTTCTTTGGTTGATGGCAATTACTGTCCATCTGATGTGCCTTTTCCAGCCGGAAGAGAAGGCCATCCTCGATTATAATAAACTATTCTAGTCTTGTGTTGTATCTTATTTTAAACTTTTCAAAGTATTTTAGACAACTTGCTTATTTGGTGTGGTAGGAAGAACACATACCCGTGGTCCCACATTATAAAGGAGGGATAGTGTGCCCAGAGAGGTTAGGCGAATTTCCTGAGGCCACACAGCTATTGGCGGAACTGTAACTGAAACATGGCTCTTCCCTGCACCGTTCCTACAACAGCTCCACTGGAGTGCGTGAACAGGCTTCCACAGCCTGGGCCAGAGAGAGAAAGAACAAAGGCCCTTCTGTCCCAGGCCCGAGTCGTGTGACGCTGGGCCACACGGGACGTCTTTAAAGTTCAGATACGGCTCACCTCCTAGAATACGTTTTCTGTAATTAAAGTAATTCTAGGGGATTTCTGCCATTCGGAAGTTCATGATTTCTATCATAAACATTGGGTGGAAAGAGAATACAGTGAAAAACATCCCAGTTCTCCCGTCAGTAAGACTCGTTCCCAGGAAGCCCTGCAGCCCAGTAAGCTAGATCATTGACCTCCCTCCTGTAAGAGCTACTGCACGGGGAGGGAAAGCCACATGCCGGCCTCTCTCCTAGGAGCTGGGGACATAAGGACCAGCAAGGCAGGAAGGCTTCCTGCTGACATGTTTCAGTGGGAAGGAGAGGAATGTAGGGGATAGCATGATAGCATGTTTGCACTGTGGCCTCCTGTAAGGGATTCACTATTTGTGACTGGCTCAGGTGTAGAGGAAACTTAGCCCGAGGCCGTGAATGCCCTGGGGTATCTTGGTTCTAATTTCTGTCTTCAATAAACTCTCTGTTCACATGACATTCTACGCCCCCTGGACCCCAGTCTCCACGAGTCTAAAATGAGAGTTGTGAGATGGGTCGATGGTCTGTCCTGGGCAGACACACCTGGGCGCTCCGCGGGTGCAGGTGCAGGTGCAGGGGTTCGGAGAGCAGGGTGCCTCTGATGTGCTGACGCATCAGGGCAGCTGCAGGAGGCAGCGTTGGGGCTGGAGATGGAGATTTCCAGCAAGAAATGGCCCTGTGACCATCCTTCACTTTGTGCTCACGGCTTCCTTTGCCTTTCAGCACGGGGTCAGGGGTGAGATTTTCCCCCAGAAGCTCATTCTCGTTTCACTCAAACAGGAGTCACAGAAATGATAAAGGGGTGGGGAAATAGGACCCCAGGGGGACTTCTGGAAAATGGATTATTTAGCCTGGAGAGAGAGAAAAGCTGAGGGGTGTCTTCATGGAAGTCCTTGAGTTACAGCAGGTGAAAGGAAGGCTCCTGAGCTGGAAAAGCTGAATTCCGTGGGCTTTGGCACCTTCCGTGGGCTCGCCCCCAGGCGGGCTGTGAGCCTCCCCAGAGGCAGGGCACCCTGTGTTTGCATCTGAGCATGAAGCCTGCGGCCCAAAGCCCAACCCAAAGACTTCCAGCATGGCCGGGGCCTCCACTCTGCGCCCTGCCAGGAGGGCTCAGCCCTGGTGCCGGAAAAGCCAGCCAGGACTCTTGATTTCCTTCGATCTTCTTTGACTTTTCTCGACTTTTCCCTCCTAATCTGTAAGATAAAGATGAAAAAAATATCCTGTCTCGCTGCCTTGCAGAATGATTGTCTAAAAGGAAGAGATAATTTGCATGATTTTACAGCATATGACACAAGTTTGTTATTATACAGTGTTGGGGGGGTGGGTATGTGGTGTGCTCCGTACGGCTGGTTTGCAAGGGCTCCTAAAAGCCAAAGTCAAATCTTTAGGGATTTTTGCTAGCCAGGGATTGAAACATCGGTGGCTTTAAATTGGCCATGGTGGGAGTATTTACAATGCAGAAATTGCCAAATGCTACCAATCAGGGTTTCCTCTGTTCCCCTGGAGAGCCAGTTTACTAACACTTCCCTGGATATAAGTACATTAAATGAGGTTTATATTTATTTATGTATGTTTGAGGAAAAGGGAAAAAAATTCCAATGACAATATTTTAGAATATTTTAGGATCTAGAATATTTTATCATATATATATTATATGAATATATACGGCATATGTATTTAAGATTAAAATAAAATGTGCAATGTTTTTAAACAACACACGAAAAGTGGGAAAAAAATGCTTCCACCAGGTAAAAGTGAGTATGTGTGTATACCGGCGACACAGACATGATGGTTTCTGATTGTATGGACAGGGCTACGACCTTGTACTCACCACTATCTGCTTACAGGACTCCCTATCACCAGTGCCTGCAGGACCCCTGTGCCTCACCTGCAGATGGGACCTTGCATCACAGCTCATCTGTGTGGTTGTTTGTTGAGATCCCCTTCCTTGATTCTCTTTGGTGCCAAATAAGACCCTGGAAGAGCTCTGGCCTCCAGCCTGAGTGCCACATTCCCTTTGTTGTCTGCTGTGCCTGGTATCAGGAGCCTGCCTTTGGCTTGTTACTGTTTTTAGAGAGATGCATTGCCATATTCACCATTTTGAAAATGAAGTTTGGGCTTTAAGACAATTTAATTGAAAAATATAGAATTGGTTCTTATGTTATCTCTCTGTATATGGTGATGTTATTTGCAAAGGCTTGACGGTTGCTGATGAAGACAATTTAGAGTAATCATGGGGTGCCTGGGTGGCTCAGTTGGTTAAACATCTGCCTCTTGATTTTAGCTCAGGCCGTGATCTCCGGGTCATGGGATTGAGCCTCACATTGCATGCCCTCTGTGCTTGGCAGGGAGTCTGCTTCAGATTCTCTCTCCCTCTCCCTCTGTCCCTTCCCCCCTCCCCTTCATACGCAAGCTCTCACACACACACACACTCTCTCTCTCAAATAAATAAACAAATCTTTTTTTTAAAAGGAAATTTCTTGTAGTCATTACTGTAAGTCTTTGTGAAAGGAACATGATCTATAAACTACTCCAGAATTGGCTGATGTGATGTATTTTCAAGGGGCAGGGTTGAATTTTTTTGATGGAATATTCCCAAAGCATCTAAGGATGGGTGTAACAATGCATATACCACATGTGATTATTATGCACACTGCACGTGAGGGAGGACAATTAATCCCACTGCTCCACTATCTGACATCTGGATGCAGAAACCTTGTCTGCTGTTTGTAACATGGAGCTCTTGGTACCTAGAGCAGTGGCTGGCATGCGGTAGGTGTTTGGCCCATATTCAGTGGAAGAAAGAGACCAAAAATGAGCAAGTCAACATGTCTCTCTAGGAACAAAACCCTCCTGATTATATAATTTGGAAGGCAGTTGGTGTGGTGGGAAGAACATGCATTTTGAAGTCGCTTAGACTTTTGTTAACGTCTTGCCAACATATTCGCATGCATGAGCTGTTTATTGTTTTTGACACTGTTTCATGTAAAGTGGAGATCCTAACTATATTGTCAAACTCTACATGAATGTAGATCAGAAACTATATTTAAAGTAGATACATGTAAATTATTTTAAATATAAACTATGGTTAACGTATGAAGGCATTACCTATCCATCTCATGGGATGCTTAAGTAAATACGGATCTCCTGGAAATCCAGGACCCTATCTCAAGGATGACTGTATGTTTCCCAAGGGGAAAGGTGTCACCAGATTCAGGGCCCAGGGAGGGTGGAGCTGCAATTGTTATTTCATGACAAGTATCTGAGAGGAGGCTGATATAAGAAGAAGCATACTCATGAAACTTGCTGGTATGTTTTATTTCAATAATTCATTTACCCAAGGAGGAATGGATGTGCTGAGCAAAGTTCTGTGCATCAGGACCATGGGTTCAATGTCGGTGACTTATGATAGTTGATGGAGTATGTGGGATAGAAGGCAAATGCACGAGTCAGGAATGTGAAGCTTTGTGTGCAAACAAAAGAAGTGGCCCTAGTAAGCGTCCTGCTCTGCCTTGATAACCTTGACCGAACCAGTCAGCATAATTAGCTAATTAGACCTTCTAATTTTGGGAGACCTGTGTGGCTCAGTGGTTGAGTGTCTGCCTTTGGCTCAGGTTGTGACCCCAGGGTCTTGGGATCGAGCCCCACATCAGGCTCCTTGCATGGAGCCTGCTTCTCCCTCTGCCCATGTCTCTACCCCTCTCTCTCTGCTCTCACAAATAAATAAATAAAATCTTAAAAAAAAAAAAACCTTCTAACTTGTAAATTTGCACTGTGAATTTGTAAGACAATCTTACCCATAACAGTTCCTGTGTCTCAGTGTAATGGTTGGTGGGTCTGACTATATGTCTATGGTTATCTATTACCATTGCCATTGATTTATTTCTCATTGGGAGATGATGACTTTTTCAAGGACCATTCACTCATTTTGCTCCTTGTTCCAGGCACTGTATTAAACTCTTAGAATGCAAACGTAAATACAACACAGCCCTGCCTTTCTGTCTGGTGAAGGCCTGAGACGCACAACCACTGAAATGTGCTGAGTGACCCAGTGACTGTGTGCAGGGAGCTCTAGAACTGGCGGGGTGGCCGGAACTTGCCTGTAAGGGAACTGGGAACAGAAATTACATTCTGCTGAGAGATTGAAGCCCCTTAGTGGGAACAGGTCCCTTGAGGGCTGATGCTGCATCTGCAGACTCACCTTCCCCTTGGCCAACCCTCAAACTTTCGGTGTCCTCCCTGGAAAGCTCTTCCTATAAAGCTGCCTGTTTACTTATGTTGTGAATGTGATCAGGGCTTCACATCTCAGTAATTCAAACCTCCACCTCCTGAGTTCTCTTCTGAGTGCCTGTGGTTTAAGTCTTACCCTTCTCTGGAGGACAGGGAGCATGGCTTAGGAAGTCCATCAGAAATCTCGCCTTCAATGCTGGATGCGTTTCCGGTAAGTCAGCATGCCCCCATCTGACTTCTGACGGTAATAAAATTACAGCTTTATTTATGGTGACAGCAGCACTGAGCTGTCGCCCAGCTGATGACACATGAGAGCAGTACATCTCTGGAGGAGGACTTTCCTGACGTATGTCTCCAAAGATGTAAGAAATGCTTCGGGAGCAGGTTAAATCAATTAAGGAGGAAATGTCAGAGAAGAGAGCGCCTTCCGGATGAAGATAGAGATAAAGAAGGCTTTTTGGTTGTTTTGCTTTTTTTCTTTTTACCTGTGGACTGTTCCAAAACCCTTCAAAACTTCAACTTAGTGCCTCTGACCTCTTAGGGAATCAACTTACCTGCCATTTTCATTAAACAGTTAAGATGACCACTGGTGATTATTTTCTGGTACTCAGCCTGCAAAGACCCTTTCAAATTATTAAATTAAAATCATGTCACTCATCCTAAGAATGCTAATGAGGCAGATAGTATATTAGGAACATGAACTTGCAAGAGAGGCAAATCTTACTTTAGATTTTGGCTCTGCCACTGTGTGACTCTGAAATACGGTATTTACCTTCTCTGACCTTCAGTTTTCTCCTATGCGCCCGGGATAACAGTCTCGAGGGCACCAAGTTGTTATCGAGTTTAAGTGAGATGGAATCCTGTGAAGTGGCAGCACAGAGTATGCATACAGTGATAGTCAATAGCTGGCAGCTGTTATTTGATTGTATTATGTTAAAATGAATATTCTCCCAAAAAAAAAAAAAGTGAGACTACTTGTGTAGGCATTTCTTTCAAGGTCTTTAAGTATCTGTTGTGATCAGTTGATTCTCTCCATTTACTAAAAAACAGAATAAATACCAGATGTCTATGGGTTAATTTCCAGGTTTAAAAGAAAAAAAATCACTAAGAATTTATAACATCTAAGAACAGGGGGCTTATTCCACCTTCAGAAGTGATTATTGGTCGAAATGTGGAGTTTTGTAGAACTGGGGAGGGGCTTGACATCAAGAGGTCTTGTAGCTTCTTAACCTTATGACTTTGGGCAAGTCCTCCACTGCCTGACTTCCCCAAACCTTGTTTTCTGTAGCTGTAAAAATAAGACTGGTAGCATTTCCTTCATTGTACTATTTTTAGTGATTCATTAAGGTACCATTCACATTTCTGATCAACAAAGTTATAAAATTAACATTTTTCATGTTTGAGCCACATGAGATTAGAGGTCCCTGAAGAAAGACCATGAATCAGACCAGGAAAAGCATCATGATTCTGGTGAATCATAGTAGAAAAGAAAAAATGAAAGAAAAAAAAAAAAAGAAAGACAGAGACTATGAAAAGGAACTTGGTAACTCTCTGAGAGTTGCCAGGATGACGTAAGAGGACAGAGCTTCTGGAGAAACCAGAGTCGGAGCACAAGGTAGATTCCAAACAGACGATCCCAACATGAGAACTGACCAGACTTCAGGGTGGAAGTCTGAGCCATAGGGCAGGTTTCAGGATGCCTTCTGCAAAGATGGCCCAGCGCTGGCTGCACTCACTGCCTTACCCATTCAGTTTTGATGGAATCCCATTCTGCGGACTGGATGCTCAATGTCCCAAAAGTGTCATCAGAGGGGTGACTGGGTGATGGGCACTGAGGGGGGCACTTGGCTGGATGAGCACTGGGTGTTATGCTATATGTTGGCAAATTGAACTCTAATAAAAAAAAATAAAAAAAAAAAAGAGCCCCAGTCCCACTTGACACACAACATATATCCCGTTTGACCAAAGAATCTGATTTCATCTATAAAGAGACAATACCAGGCACCATTGGAACGTTGGCTTCCACATTTCAAGGAAATCGGGGTTGGGTCTTCTCACTGTTTGGGTGTCCAGACAAGAACTGGGCCTGTGTACCCAAAGTTATTAAGTGAACAATCCCCTGACATGGTCAGGAATGCCAGTGCAGCCACAACAATCTTTTTTTTTTTTTTTTTTTTTCCCCATGCTAGTCCCTCCACACTAGGGGCTAGGATTACCCAACTCCACTCCAGGTGCAGGACCGACATTCATCTTTCTACCCACTGTCCTGTGATATTGTGAAAGGGATCATTTCTACTCAACACTTAAAGCCCGTGTCCCCTGTCACATCTGATGATAGGATTTCCCTCGCCTGTATTAAGTTTACGTTATTCAGATACTGCATAAAAGAACCGTTGTTTTACTGAGTCAGAAAAATAAATTAAGTCTTTGAGTGGTGGATGACTTCGATAAGCAACTCTATTTGCGGACACGTAGGGCGTTGGTATTCTCGATGTCTCTAACTGAACTTATCTATCTCAGGACTGCTCCAGCTTGCCTGGAATTCAGGCAGCCACTGGCTCTGTAGCACAGAGCAGCTTTTCTGCTCTGTTTATTAAATGGGGTGTTGGTTTGCAGGGCACCGATTGAAAGCATGAGCTCTCCATAGGCAATATCCCTCATGTGTGCAGTGAGGATTTCAGCTTGGATTCCTGTGACAGTCGAAAATCAAACCTTTCTTTTGTGGAAAATAGATTGCTAGTACTTAGGGAGGATGCTAATGAAAGAACCCAATCCAAGATTACTCAAGAGTAAGATGTCACCGCAGACTGAAATTTGTCGGTTGAGCTGTTTGTCGTGGCAATGAGTTGACCTCCATTAAGGAACTAGAGACAACAAAGAAAGAATTAAAAATAGAAAGGGAAAAAAAAAACTTGAAATTAGCATTTATTGAGAGTCTACTTCAAATTAGTTTCCCTGCTAAGGATCACAGATGTATATTTATGTAATCCTCTCAATAAGCCCTCTTTCATAGATGAGGAAATTGAGCTCCGATGGATCAGGTTACACACCCAGGGTCATATTCCCAGAAAATAAGAGAGCTGACTCCAAAGTCATGCTCCCCTATCATTTTATACAATAGCACGTGAGAATATTTAACCCTTCGTGATGGTGTTTCTCTGCTATTTAGGCTGGTAAGTGGATCAGTCACAAAGTAAAGGTTCCTTTGAAAAAATTAATGCACATTAAAAAACAAGACAAAGATATTTATGTCTGTTTACATTTGGTACGCATATAAAGAAAATGTTTTATGGCATTGTTTTTCTTTTTTTAAGATTTTATGTATTTGAAAGAGAGGGGGGGTGTGCATGAGTGTGGGGTGAGGAGGGGGCAGAGGGAGAGGGAAAAGCAGACTCCCTGCTGAGCAGGGAGCTCGTCGTGGGGCTTTACCCCAGGACCTAGAGATCATGACCTGAGCCTAAGGCAGATGCTTAACCTATTGAGTCATCCATGCGCCCCCACATTATTATTCTTCTTAAAAATTAATATGGGACACCTGGGTGGCTCAGTGGTTGAGCATCTGCCTTTAGCTCAGGGTGTGATCCTGGAGTCCTAGGATCAAGTCCCACATCAAGTTCCCCACAGGGAGCCTGCTTCTCCCTCTGCTTGTGTCTCTGCTTCTCTCTCATGAATAACTAAATACAATCTTTTAAAAAAATTAATAAACACAACCATTTGGAAATGAGTGGAATCTATAAGATTAAGGCAAAAGAAATTGTCTGTAAGCACTCTATTTGATGAAGTAGCTTCTCATGAGGCTACAGTAACAACTCTGCTACCACCATGTACATTTGCTAAAGTTGAACAATGAAATACATGGATGGCACTGAATTGTCAGGGCCCAGCTAATAAGGAGAGAGGGCGAGAGTCATTCAGGTGGTAATGGGTTAGCCTCAAAGACAGCAAATACTCGACTAGCGTCATATGGACTCATAAGATCATGCGTAGAAATATTCATACGCACAAGTTAGCATAGACACAGGAACACATACATTTTCTTCTTTCCTGTGTTAGCTGAGAAGGCACAGAAACAATCACTCCCCAGTAACACTTACTGCCCAGAACGTGGATTCCAGTATCATTCTCCAATAAGAGGTCCCAGGGCTCCTTGGGGCGATGGCTTATTTTAAGCCTAGGGCAGAAACCTTACAAGATGATCTAGGAGTATCTTGCAGGTCCCCCTCTCCCCACCATATAAAATAGTGTTAAATACAAAAACACACCACAATGATGGGACATAGGAGTCAACTGGGAGAGTCTGACAGTCAAAACTAGAAAAATGAAGTAGCAAAATAAATACAGTAGTACTGGATTATGACTTAAATTAGGAACTAGAAACACAGAAACCTAAACTGGTATGGGTGTCCCCCTTACTGGTCAGCGATCCACTCCAAGACCCCCAATGGATGCCCCAAACCATGGATGGTGCCTGACCCTGTGTACACAGTGTGCTTTTCCCTACCTCAACACTTATGACAGAATTTAAAAATGATAAATTGGGCACTGTGGCAGATGAAGAACAGTGATAATACCACTAGGCTGTCCCGCAGATATGCACTCATGGTCTCACTCTCTCTCTCAAAATCTAACACGGTCCTACGCTCACCCTTCTTCCTGGGACAGTGAGAGACCATAAAATGCCCACGTGATGAAATACAGTGAGGCCAATGATGTGCGCATGTGGCGTAGTGCAGCTGCCCTTGACCTTGTTACGGTGTCAGGAGGAAGACCCGCTGCTTCCAGACCAAGGTTGGTTGTGGGTCCCTGAGACCACAGAAAACAAAGCTGTGGATGTGCGTGTGTGTGTGTGTGTGGGGGGGGGGGGGTGACTGCGTAAATAGATGCTTTAATAAATAAGCAGGGGAAGATAGATCATACTCTATGCAGAAAGATTCCAAATAACACATGTAGATAATGTTCCCTCGGGTAGATGGAGCACAATTCAACACCCCCTATGTGTAGGCTGCTGTGGTTTGCTCTCAAGGGGTAAAGTAATGGGGAGGAGGAAAGAGTCCCGTCACCGAAGAGGAGCCTGACCTCCCCACCTCAGCCAGGTGAGCACGGTCAGCATCACGGTGCTCATGTCACCTGTGGGCAAGCCTCCCTCTCCCCGTGGGATGGGAACAGTGCCTTGCCCTGGTCTTCTCCCCCGAGACTGAGGGGTGCCCTGTCAAGTATCTGACCTATGGTCCCTACAATCGTCCAGGTAATCAAAACCCAGGGGAGATCGAGAACCTGTCCCGGATAGGAGGGCCCCTGAAGGGACCAGCAGCTGATCTAATGGGTGTCCTGTAACAGAACAGGGACATCTGGTAAAAACTGAGGAAATCGGAACACCCTGAAGCCTTCCTCACAGCGACACACTGGTGCTGGTCCAGTGCTGGGTGCTGGGGGTGCTGTTACAGTGCGGAAACCCGGCATCAGGGGGCCAGGAGCTCCATCCGACCTTCGTACCTTTTCCCCAAATCTAAAACTGTTGTAACGTACATAGTTTATTACAAAAATCAATGAGCACTTTGAAACTCCTGATAGATTGCATGATTAAATACATTTTTAACTGAATATCACCTCACTTCTCTTTTTCTTTTTTTTAAAGATTTTATTTATTCATGAGAGATACACAGAGACAGAGGCAGAGACAGAGGCAGAGGGAGATGCAGGCTCCCTTTGGGAAGCTCGATGTGGGACTCGATCCCAGGACCCCAGGGTCACGACCTAAGCTGAAGGCAGATGCTCAACCACTGAACCACCCACGTGAGCCCCCTTTTTACAGATTTTTATCTCACTGCACTTTTTAAATGACGTACACAGGGGACCAGGTGGAGGGCACATTGGAGGGGTTACTTTGGAGAGACGCAGGGACCTCACACTCTGGTCACTCCTGGTCAGTAAACACCCTCCTGTCCAGACTCACCGCTGGCCACAATGTGAGGCTTCCTCTCCCACCTCTCTGCCTGGGCTCTGACAAAAGCCAAAGTGGTGCCACGGAGCCCCCGTTATAAGTGAGCCATCTGAGCTGGAGCAGAGAGGGCGAGATGGTGTTTGGTGCGACATCCCCTGTGTGGAGTGACCAAGAGCCCACGGCACCTGCCCCGGGTCATCCAGGTGGGATTTTAGGCAGGTGTTCTATGCTCTGGGTTTTCTTCACCCCTAATCATTCTACAGCCACTTTTACTGTCTTATTTCACTCGTAACCAAATTCTGGTTTGTGGAGGAGAATCCAGACTGACACAGTATTTACATAATTGATCTCCATGTGTTCACACCTCACATCATCCTCCCAAGTTTTCTTTGTTTTACAGAATTAGATCTAATGACATTAAGACAAGTAAGAGGAATTGGAGTCCAAAAATTCAATGAAGGACAAAGGTTATGAGGAAAGAGAGATGAAACCACTGTAGTTGGAAATTATGACGTAAAAAATCTACTCCGAGGCTCTGGCATCTGCATAAACAGTCAGCCCAAAATACGATTCTGGATTTTTCTAGTAACCAGCAAATGAAAGGAAATATGACTCGATGCATAAATCTAATTCTATAGTTCTCTCTTCACAGTGAGATAAACACGGGCCAGTTGGAATGAGTACAAAGAGCGCTTTCAGGGTTTGGAAATATTCTGTTTCTTGGTCTGGGTACTGGTCACACAGGTGTGCAGTTTGTGAAAATTTCACCAAACTACCGAACTCTGTTATGGGACATCTTGTCTTTGTATATTCTCCCTCAGTAGGTTTCCGAGTCAGTGGAAAGGATTCACATTGAGTACGAGTTGGCAAATAAGCCAAGGTGGTATTTGATGAAGTGCATGTTTTCAAATATTAGGAGGAAACAAAACGTCGGTCACTTCAATAACTTCCCAAGGAATTATTTTAAGGGAGACACTATAAGATATGATGAATAAGGCCCATCAAATCCACCTCCTGTCCCTACTTGTTTAAAATAATTGGACAATGTATTTCATAAGAATGTTTCTTCATGTTACTCAGTGATAACTGGGGGGTCATGACAGTCTTTTTTTTTTATTGGAGTTCAATTTGCCAACATATAGCATAACACCCAGTGCTCATCCCATCAGGTTGCCCTCCTCAGTGCCCATCAGCCTGTCACCCCCATCCCCCGCCCACCTCCCTTTCCACCACCCCTTGTTTGTCTCCCAGAGTTAGGAGTCTCTCATGTTCCATCACCCTCTCTGATATTTCCCACTCATTTTCTCTCCTTTCCCCTTTATTCCCTTTCACTATTTTTTATATTCACCAAATGAGTGAGACCATATAATGTTTGTCCTTCTCCGATTGACTTACTTCACTCAGCGTAATACCCTCCAGTTCCATCCATGTCGAAGCAAATGGTGGGTATTTGTCGTTTCTAATGGCTGAGGAATATCTCATTGTATACATAGACCACAGCTTCCTTATCCATTCATCTTTCGATGAACACCGAGGTTCCTTCCACAGTTTGGCTATTGTGGACATTGCTGCTAGAAACATCGGGGTGCAGGTGTCCCGGCATCTGTATCACTGCATCTGTATCTTTGGGGTAAATCCCCAGCAGTGCAATTGCTGGGTCGTAGGGCAGCTCTATTTTTAACTCTTTGAGGAACCTCCACACAGTTTTCCAGAGTGGCTGCACCAGTTCACATTCCCACCAACAGTGTAAGAGGGTTCCCCTTTCTCCACATCCTCTCCAACATTTGTGGTTTCCTGTCTTGTTAATTTTCCCCATTCCAACTGGTGTGAGGTGGGATCTCATTGTGGTTTTGATTTGTATTTCCCTGATGGCCAGTGATGCGGAGCATTTTCTCATGTGCTTGTTGGCCACATCTATGTCTTCCTCTGTGAGATTTCTGTTCATGTCTTTTGCCCATTTTATGATTGGATTGTTTGTTTCTTGGGTGTTGAGTTTAATAAGTTCTTTATAGATCTTGGTTACTAGCCCTTTATCTGATAGGTCATTTGCAAATATCTTCTCCCATTCTGTAGGTTGTCTTTCTTAATTGTTAAAAATCGAAGAAAAAAGGACTTCCAAAATGCTGTTCTTTGCTCCTCCAGATATGCAAGGCGTCTTGTTCCTGGCATGTTGTGGCCCACTGTGTGTCTCACTGCTCATGTCTTCTACCAACACAGCTATTTTCCCCACAAGCAGACCAAATGGGAATTCTAACCCTGCTCCCCGAAGACTGCCAGACCCTTTACTATCCATCCCTGCCAACTTGCTAACATATTTTCCTGATACTGGCCCCTCTGTCACCGTGCTTTGGTCACACTGATCCCACGATAGGCTCCCTGACATTCCTTGGCCACATTGACTATGTCCTCTGCTGGCCATCATCTGTCTTAAGATCTTCACTTGTCTACTTCCTTTCCCACATTTAAGTCTCAGCATAAAGATCATCTCTCTCAAACCCTTCCCAGGTAATGAATGCCTCCGTTGCTGCCAATTTCCCCACCATATCTTCATGCCGGTCTAATTTTCTTCATTGTATGTATTGATATTTGAAGTCATTATATCCTTTTACCTATGCAATGTTTATCTTTCCCAATAGGTGTTTACATTTTCTAAAGATGGAAATGTTGCCTATCTTTTACTCCTGGGTCCTGACATTTTAGAATGGTGCTTTGCATATGGTGCGGAATAAATAAATGTTGAGTAAAGGAGAGTTGAATGAATGAACGATGAACAGAGTATGTAGATTAACGGATCAGATGTGTGTCTTTTTTTTTAATTCTCCCTAGTTTTGCTCTCAAATATGCTTTTGACGAATATGAAATGGAACCTTGATTCCAAGATTATTCCCTTTGATAAGTGTCTGGGGGGTTGTCATTCTCAGTTACTGATACATATAATGCCCTAAATTTCTTCAGCGTGCTAGCTGCTAATTCCTTGATATCATCTTAAACCACTCTTACGTAAATAAAAGCTTGCTACAAGTAACCCTGGAGCATGTCTAGAGCCTCCCTGTGAAAACCAGCTTGACTGAAAATCCTCTGTATACCTGAGAATCTGTCCTCCTGCTGTCCATTTAGAGCTTATGTTGTTGAACACCTACTTGCATTTTCTGCCCAGAACACCTGATTTTGCAGTCCAAAAGACATCTCGATGGATTCCATTCTTAGCCATGCTGGAGAATGGCTGCTTTTCTCCATTATATGTCTTTCCACCTCCATCTAGGGCTTCCCCCAAATTAAGTTCTTCCTAAGACGTAGTAACAGGACACAGCCATAAACAGAATTGCTTATAAAACTACTGAAATCATACTGATGGTTAACCAGTTCACACCTAGAGTCTAGAACTCTTAAAATTCCAGATCTTCTTCCATAAACTGGTGACTATTTTACTGCAACTCTGCAAGTGCTGGTGGCTGGCTCCTGGAGCTTGGTGGTGGGACTGTACTGGCAGGTGGCTTTGGGGACCCTCTTAAGGAGAAGCAAAGCAGGCTGTGATGTGCGCTGTCCTGTGATGTGTTATGATCATCCAGCGTGTGAGGGGGAAGCAGTGCCCAATGTTAGGTCTTAGGGTAGGAAAAAAGCCAAAACTAAAAAAATAAAAACATAACAGGGCAAACCCCAAGGTGATAGGAGCAGATCAGAATGTGGCTGGGTCTGGGTCCTGGGATTCACAGCGGAAGAGAAATTGGGAGATAAGCACCCATTTTGCATGGGGGCTTAAATCAGCTTGCAGATTTAAGAAGCCAAATAGGGCCTGATGAATCATTTTTATGGACTGAATGTTGGTGTCACCCAAGATTCAGACATCAGAACTTCAACCCCTAATGGGATAGTGTTATGAGACAGAACATTTGGGAAGTGATTAGGTTTAGATGAGGCCATGAAGGTGGAGCTCTCATGATGCGATTAGTGCCCTTATCAGATTGGAAAGAGGCAGCAAAGTGCATTTTCTTTCTCATTATGGACACAACAAGACCAGGTGAGAATGCAATCACCTGTCTGCAAGCCAGGAGCAGGGCCCTCATGACGAATGCTATCTGCTGGACTTCCAGCCTCCAGATCTGTGAGAAATAAAGGTGTTGTGTAAGTCCCCAGACTGTGGTGTCTAATTATGGTGGCCCAAGCTGACCTAGGAGCCTGGGGAATGGGGCAACAGTAGGCGATGTGGGAACCTGGTAAGAGGTCATGGCTGAGAGCAAATGAAGTATCCAGAAACATTAACAAGAGTGATCTAAGGGGTGAAATGTGGCCATGATGTTTGTGAACATACATGACATACTTCCAATACACTTTTGAATAAGAACAAAGGAACTTGGGATGTCTCAGAGGTGTTTTTGTTTTTTTTAGGGGCTGAGTCATAGATTCAATTTTACAACTGCAGTTATTACAGAAGACATTTTTCCCCCTAAGTGGTGTAATCCTGAAATATGGGGGTTAAAAAAAAGACACATGTAACTCTTTCTTCTCGGTGGGCAGTCCCAAGCACCTTGAGGAGAACATCTTTTCCATCTGTTTGTCTCCAGTGTTCAGGTGTGCTTAGTCATTCATGGTGATGAGGTTGAAGGTTCAGGAATGGTCATCACCGCCGCGGTGATGGTCACAGGGGCAGGGGAGCCTAGTGGCAGGTGCTGAGTGGCATCTGTCCTGAGAGGTTGAACACCCAACCTGAAGGTAAGGCAATCAGTTATTTGGAATCCTATTCAGAAGTTTGTAAATGGAAGCAAGGAGACTTAGAGTGCATTTGCTGTAAGTAGCTGCAACTTTGATTCTTCTGATATTAAAGAAAGGGAAGACTGTTACTATCTCAATTAATAGGTCACCCTGAAGCAGGATGACTTAGGGTAAAATAAGTATCAGTGTCTTGAAGCTTCTGTCTTTCTGCTCAGCTCTCCCCAGGTCAGCTCCATTCACAGTTTCAGGATGGCTGCCGCAATGCTGGAACCTATATTCAGGCACAGCCATGTCCAGCAACAGAAGGGACAGCCTCTTCCTGTCTGTTTGCTTTACTTTAAGTAAGGGGAAACGATTCCTCAGAAGCCCCCGATTGACCCATCTTTCTCTCTTACCCATCAGAACTGCATCAGAGAACACTGTATAAATTGAACACTGGTAGGAAGAACGGAGTTATCAGGATTGTTTTAGACAAGTAGGGGATTTATCTAGGGACTTTTTTTTTTTTCCTAAACAGTGGTTATACTCAGGAGTCTGTCAATCCAAAACAAATGAGTAATGTATGTTGTGTAGGATACCAACAGGGGCAAATATGGAGGGTGGGTCAGGCAGAGGGGCATAGAGGACCAGCCCTTCCTAATGCCCAAGGCCAAATTAACCATATAGGTGGGGGTCTGGGGCAGGAATTTCAGGAGAGGAAACATAAGCTGAAGTAGAGTGGGCAGGTTAAACATTGAGTTGCTTGCAAAGAAAAGGACTCAGTCATGGTAGATGGATATAGTAGCCTAATTTTCAGAGGATCAGAGGTGTGGGGTGGGAGGGACATAAATGCAATCCCTCTGGTGTTCCAGACTCTTTACAATCCTGTCTTACTTGTAATTCAGCAGACATACCATGCTTACCTCTTACCTTCAATTTTCATAGTCTCATACTTTTTCTATGTGCAGTGAAGATTCCCCTCCTCACTCTGGTCTCATGGGTCATGTGAAGTGCCCAGTGCTTCACTCCACATTAGCTCACCCTCTTCCATGACTGTACTTGTCACCTCTGTCGGAGTCTTAGATTTCTTAGTCAGAGCCCTCATGAGCTCTGAATCCTTGAAAACATGACAAGTATTATATCATCTTTGGAAACTTTCCCATGGCCTGGATCATAATGGGCACTCATTAAATCCTTGCTGAAGGAAGACCCAGATTATCTCCCAAAAACCTTGAGCCCAATTAGTTCAAGAACTGGAATGTTGCCAAATTTTCAACCTAGGGACACAGTTATTCTACTCGAGAAAGAAGTCAATAATAAAAAACCTGGGAAGGTAAACAGGACCAAATTGTTCTATTTTTAAGATAGATGTATGTGTGTATTAGAGAGAGAGAGAGAGGAGAGGCAGAGGGAGAGAGAGAATCTTAAGCAGACTCTGGGCTGAGCGTGAAGCCCTACTCGGTACTTGATCTCTTGACCCTGAGATCATGACCTGAGCCGAAATCAAGAATCAGATGCATAACTGACTGAGTCACCCAGCTGCCTCTAAACAGGACCAAATTCTTACGGATATATGGGACTCATAGCACTACAAAGCTATAATCACTTACTGTACCCAGCTCTGGAAAACCCAATTTGGTTGAGACTGTAAAGTTTGGAGTTATTCGATCTTAAATCAGTACATAAAAGACTTAGTTGTTAACATCCAACTTTGCTTTGTGAATCCATGAAATTGCCTTTGTGTTACTTTATTGCTTGAATACATTTGAAAATAATTCAATATCCATTTAAGGAAGATTGAGCAGAGGGGTTACTTTAGTCTGAATACATGAGTGACTAGCTCTTTAAAATAAATATCCATTAAATAATAGTAATCTGTATATGAATCTTATCAAAATGCTTTAAGGCAACCACAGTTAATGAGTCGATCATTATTACTCTTGGAAAAAAAAAAAAAAGCCTAACTATCTGGTAAAAGGACTATTCCTCTGAATGAAGCTATTACAATCTGACTATGTACTCAAGAACAGAAAACTGTTTTAGGATTTTAAGTTTAGGATTTTCCTTTTAAGTTTTGAATTTAAAAATTAGGGGCTCAAGATCACTAAGGTAAAAATCAATAGCAATGTTTTTGAACATTTGTGGTTACATGACCTCTCTGAGCTTCTGAGTCCACTTCTAAGCTGATGCTAATGACTCCTCTGCATCTTCTCTTAGAATGAACGTGGCGATGCTCATGAGTGTTACACAAGTTATGAAGGGCTGAAAGCTTTGGTGTTGCCATATGAGTGTTGTCATACTGGAGAACTCAGAAAAAAATGCCCTCATCCTACAGCCCAACCGAGGACCTACAAGCTACATCAGAAATAATTGTAGGTATGAGGAATACCATTCCTGGCAATTCTGTCCCGGAGGACTCAGGAGTCAACAGAGGATGTAAGGAGGTGATTATTGTTCCCACTAGTGCACATCAGTTTGGTTTTGCCTATAGAAGAAATAGCCACACCCCCTTCTTTTGTGATACATAAAAGATCCCTGAGCATTTCCCCCATTAGCCAAGTGAATTCACTAGCTGTAAGCTTAGTTTCAGTTGATTATCACTTCACACACACACACACACACACACACACACACACACACACACACACAGTGAGTTTTAAGGACTACAGAATGAACTAGAAACCAGCTAACTGGACACAGAACTTTCTCATGGCCAGAGGTAAGCCTGTCATAGCCTCTGCTCCTAACCTAACCTTCTCACCTGCATCCATCCTAACCCTGGCTGCACCGCACACGTGGGCACACTGGGCTCTAGTCACATCAAACTTCTGCCATCCCAAATCATCTCTGCATTTGTATATGTTGTGCTCTGTGCCTGGAATGTTTTTCCTTATGCTTTTCACCCAGGAAATGTATATTTCCCTTTAAGACACAGATGATGCTTGAATTCTTCTAAAGGATCCCAATGACTCTTCTTTGCATACTCTTGCAATGCAGCCAAGGACCTCAGGTATGGCAGTTAGCACACCTGTATATGTTCTTAAATGTACAATGGACTGAAATCTTATTTTATTCTCTTCAGTAGACACTGAATCAAATAATAGTTGAAGACATGAGTACATGGTTGTGTATAATGTTCCCTGTTCTTGCAAGAAGACTATAACAATGAAAGATCTGAGAAGCTTTGGCTTTTGGAGATGGCCCTAGCATTTGAGCCCATCTAGAGAATTGTTCAACGTTTAGTAAAATCCTAGTATCCTTTATCAACCTCTCTTTATGACACAAAAGGAAGTGGGACTGGACAATGCTTTCTTTCTTTCTTTCTTTCTTTCTTTCTTTCTTTCTTTCTTTCTTTCTTTCTTTCTTCTTTCTTTCTTCTTTCTTTCTTTCTTTCTTTCTTTCTTTCTTTCTTTCTTTCTTTCTTTCTTTCTTTCTTCTTTCTTTCTTCCTTTCACATACTAGCAAATATCGATGGACACTGCATTAAGAAAATCTAATGTTTTAATAAAATATTCCTCTTTATTCCCTTTAAAATCCAATTTCCTTTGAACACAAATCATCCATCTTTCCCTTGTCTTCCCGTCATCTACCAAACTGCACCCCTCCTGTCCTGATCATCCATTAGCTCTTGCTTGCCATTCCCCTCCCCATCACATCTCCTGGAATCTTTCCAAGTGACTTGAATATTAACATAGAGGATTTATTTCATCCTTTAGAGTCTCAGCTTTTTACCAGCTTGTCTCTAAGAACCACTCTTCCATACCTAGCTCAGCCACCTGTTGTCACGGTCATACCTGGACTTTGCCAAAGCAATTTCCAGGATGGTGGCCTTCACCTATATACTCTCTACTGCCCCTATACATCATCTTATCACACATCACACATGGTTTAGCCTCCACTGTCCTGCACTATGTGTCCTCTCATACATACACGCTTGCCCTGAGGTCCCAACTCCTCTGTTCTTCTCACTTAGAAAACACTAAGCCTACCGAGTCAGCTCTCAACCAAGCCCACGGCACCCTGCTGCTACATGTTGCAGGATACATTCATGCAACTGTGATGTTGCATGAATAAACTGGAATATCACATCCAGGTTATATCCAAAAGCATTGACAGACACTCATGTTATATTCCCCCAGGAAGTCTAACATGCCATTCTTAGACTTGACGAGTTCACCCCTTCTGGCTCTCTAAGCTTCTAGCCCTTTCATGCATCAGTTCCCAACTAATGGTCTTCCTTTATACCCAACAAAAAAATGCATCAGTCTCTGAATTTTTGTCCATGTACTATGATTTTCTGCCCATTTCAAAGGCAGAAATTTACTGGCTTCTACCAGCAGTCCATCTTTTCCTGTGTCCTGCATGTTATCCTCCCATTCAGACTCCATTTACTCTGGGCATCACTCATCTCTACTTTGCTAGTAGTACCTCACTTTTTGTGAGGTAATTTCCACTAGCTTTACTGGTCTCAGGCATGTTTGATATTATCTTTCTAATGAGATGTCTTTTGGCCCCACATCTCTCTCAAACAGATCCTCCATTTCTAAACAGGACCCTTCACAACAAACACAGAGTCTATTAGGAATTCCTCACATGTGTTTTTCTCGACCGAGTTCATGTGCATCTTTGTTACCACCAATTGAATGAAATATTCCTTATCCAGATCTGCAATGACCTTTATCTTGTCAAATTTTACCAGTAAGTCACCTGTTCCTTGTCTCACTTCACCATTCAATAGTACTCGACACAGTGACCAGTCACTCTCGGGCACTGACTTTTCTAGAGACCACAGCCTCGACTCCATGTCAGTTCTTTCTTCTCATGGTTTCTCATGTCTGCCAGAACTCTGAATATGCAAGTGGCCTACATTTCCTTCCCTCTTCTTCTTTCTTTTTTCTATCATGAATATCTTCCTTAGGCAATCTTATCTATTCTCATTTTATATTTTATTGTCTCCCAAACTTATCTTTTCAGCCACGGACACTCCTATCAGCTCAGATATCTGCCATCTAATAATTAATTCAAAGTTTTTGTTCCATAGACATCCTATGGACCTGACCCTATCTCTACACAACATTCATAGTATTCATTTAAAAGTAAAAAGTGGGGGATCCCTGGGTGGCGCAGCGGTTTAGCTCCTGCCTTTAGCCCAGGGCGCGATCCTGGAGACCCGGGATCGAATCCCACATCCGGCTCCCGGTGCATGGAGCCTGCTTCTCCCTCTGCCTGTGTCTCTGCCTCTCTCTCTCTCTCTCTGTGTGAGTATCATAAATAAATAAAAAATTTAAAAAAAAAAGTAAAAAGTGCCATATGATTCTCCTGCTTAAAACCTACCAATATTTCACCATTAGAATTATAATAAAATTTACTCTCACCATGTTTCCAAGCTTTTATGAATTGGCCACTATCAATGTTCCTTGCTCTTATTCACCACAGTCTAGCCATATCGGACTTCTTCATTTCAGGTTCAAAGCATCTAACCGTCTTCTTATCTCTCCCTTTTGTTCATTTGTTTCACTTTTTGTAAACTCTGCCCTGAATACACTTAGATGTTTACAGGACTGATTCCTCCTCAATATTTAGGAGTCATGTCAGTCATTTCTTTCTCAAAGACACCAACTCTGATGTCAGCCACCATCCACTGTTCAGTTGACTCTCAGACCCATTGTCTATTGTATTTTCTCCATGGCATTTGGCACTATCTTACATTATTTCTTTATTCAGGTAAGTGCATATTGTCATTTTTTCTTCAACTGGAAGTCCCATGAGAGCAAGCATGTTTTCATATTCACCAGTAAAACCCCACCCAGCATGTAGGATAGCCAGGCCCATAGAAGACATTCAATAAATGTTTACTGAATACATAGATGAGAACACAGCTTGGCATAAGAAATCAAATTCCATATATAATTATTTCTTGCATATGGTAGGGGTCTAGGGCTGTATTTGGAGTTGGGGATCCACATGAAAATACAAGAAGTCATGACATCTAGACAAGAGCACTGTGTGGCCCCTGCTACGAGCACCTCTTCCTTGGATGGTCAGAGATAAGATTCAACCAGGAAGTGAAGGAGGAGTGGAAGTCCCCCTGCCTGAGGAGAAGGATGCATATGTCCGGGGTGTAGACAGGGAAGTGAGCTGTGTGCATGAGTCCTTAATGTGCTCCTGGGGCCTGAAGTTTTAGAAACAGATGCCAGTGTTAGACTGGTAGGTGACTTCTCTTTTTTTTTTTTTTTTTTAAGATTTTATTTATTTATTCATGAGAGACACAGAGAGAGAAAAGCAGAGACACAGGCAGAGGGAGAAGCAGGCTCCTTGAAGGGAGCCTGACGTGGAACTTGATCCTGGAACCCCGGGATAATGACCTGAGCCAAAGGGAGATGCTCAACCACTGAGCCACCCAGGCATCCCAGTGAGTAACTTCTCACTTTAAAAAACCTTTTTTTTTTCCAATTTACATCATCATTTGTTTCGATTTAAATACATATTTACTATATATATTATACATTTATATATAAATTCATATATATTTACATATAAGCTCATATATAAATACATACATCTTTGTAAAATTTTATATAATATATATACAATTTTAAGATAGAGTGCTTCTATAATCTTTTACATATTGGAATTTTTTATATTAGACTTTTTTTGAGATCGATTTAAACTTGGCTTCCTGAGAATCCACTGCATATAGAAATTAGGCACAAAATCATTTCTGAAGCCTTTTCTGCTAAAAACACCGGCACTGTCGGGAGTACCTGAAAATGGGATAATGTTCCCAACCCTCTAGCCCCCAGCCGCCCCCCCCTCCACCCCCCTCCCCGCTGCTGCTCCTAACCCTGCCCTGCGGCCAGAGGTTGCCCCAGACCCAAAAGTAAGTTGACCAGAGTTCATCAAAGTTATTCTCAAGAGAAAGTTTAAAAGTTCAGTGAGAAGGACAAGATGAATGGAAAGGCACTCACCTTTGAACAGAAAATCCATCCTGAGAAACGTGTGCGTGCTGGGCACTGAAGCCGAGCGTGATCTGCAGCCACAAACCTGGGAACGGATCCTGGCCCCTACCTCGCCTGCACAAAGAGGCCCTGTTCTGAGGCCGATGCTGCGGCAAGGTCACCTTCTGTCTGACCATTTGGCAGTCCCAGGCCTCTGTCCCTGTAACCAGAGCTGGCTCAATTATGCCCCATCACAAAGAACAGATAGCAGGAAGGTCAAGTTCAGGGAGGGGGCTATAATTTTAGAAGCACTTCCTGCTCTGAGTCTGACTTTTGATCTCCTGTGATCACTCAGGCCGGCACATTTGAGCACATGGTATGCATGACTCACCCTGGCGGGATCGCGCCTGGAGCGTGGTCACACATCTGAGGGACCGTCCCCTTGCGATGCCAGGCATACGTCCCCAGGGCATGCCGCTCTCTCCCTCTCTGGCGGGTCCTGTGGGCAGATTCGCCAGCAGTGGGTAGGCCAGTGAAGCGGGGGTCCTGAGCAAAGACAATCACGGCCTGGCACAGCTTGTCACTTCATCAGAGCAGAATGGACTTAGGTGCTACCGACGTGAGATGCCATTTCCTTCACACTTTTTATTTGGAACATGAGGGGAATGCCGGGAAGGAGTGAGACACTCCTAACTCATATAGCAGCAGAATAATACTGGAGCCCGGGCTGTGCGGTCCTCACGAGTGCTCCGCGTGGGCACCCACCGGTCAGACTTCCCCGCACCAGCTCGATGGGCATCGCTCAGGCTGCATGGGCCGTGTCTTGTAAGACAAAGAGGTGGGGAGACTCAGGGAGCATGAGATCCGGGGTGGGGGCAATGACTCAGCTTTGTAGTTAGAATGCATTTTCCTTGTATATGAAATAAAAGGTAGAGGCTTACGTGGTGCTTCCCAAACAGTGCCATTGCTGTCTGGATCGCCAGAGGAGGTTTTCAAAGTCCAGATTTCTGTGTTTCATCCTAGAACTTTCGAATAACAACCCGGGCAATGACGCCAGGGATTTCTCTCCTCGGGTCCTGTGTAGTTCTGATGGGTGGCGGGCTAGGAAACCACCCTGTGAGGTCCCCCAAGAGCCTCACTGGCCTTCTGTGTTCTCCGAGGGCACATCAGCGTTTCCCAAAGTTTGCTCCCACGAGGGATGAGTTTATAATCCAGGCTGAGAAGCTGAATGAGAGATCGGGAACAGTTCTTCTCTTGAAGCCTGACATCACATGCTTGTACCTTTGAGATTTTAAGAAGTCTTTGATTAATTGCAATTTGTCTCATTCACATTTCCCAAATGTAACAGCTGCTACCACTGCAGATGCTAGTGATCTACAGAAACTTCCTTGAGAAGCTCTGGATTAATAAGACAATTATTTGTACATGTGCAAATACAGCAAGCTTGTAGTTGTAAAGAAGAATACTCTTCGTGTCCTAAAAGCCAGAGATTAAACAAAACGGGCTCATCGATTTATCTGTTTAATGGTCCAAAGGCAGATTTCCTCCTAAGATGCTATTGGGTTTGATATTAACACCGGAGTGCTCCCAACAAACAATGGCCATCCCAAGTGCTGGGCCCAGTAGGGTCGATTAGCCCCCAGCCCCTATGTCCACCCCGAGGGGTGCTTCTCTCAGCCGTGTTTTCTGCAGAATTCTTTACTTTTCTTCAGATAACTTTGCACATGAGCAGTCTCTCCAGGCACACCTTCCTTCGGAGCTTTGCTTCCTTTCTGCAGTTTACTTCACTGGGTTTTAAATGTTTCCTCTGACTCAGAAGAAAAATTAGCCTGAAATAAATACCCCAAGATGGCCACAAAGCCCTTCTGTGCAGAGCTGCAGGGCTGCCGGCCGATTTTGAATCAGACTCAGACATGAGTGAGAGGCATTTGGGGTCAGGCACAGAATGACCCACCTCCTCTGGTTTCACTTAAGCTCAAATTTTCTCCATGGAGATAACACACACTTCTCAGATTTGGTTACTGGCTCCATGAAGGGATCGCATTTGTCCTAATGTAATTTTTAACCTTTGAAAATGTTTTAAACTTAACTGTCCCTCCCTTTATTTTTAATAGCATACATTTCTTAAAAGAGGTTTTTTACAAGGGAAGTTGGTCTACTGGAGTCTGGTACAAAGCACCAGAGCTAAATAATCAGATTCCTAAAGATTTGATCAAAAGAGCTGCTCTTTTTCAAAACCATGCTGAGGGCCAGCATTCTGTTTTTGCCATCACATTCACATCAGCCTGTGAGGCCTAGAGACATCTTGCAACTTCTCTTTTGTTGCCCTGGACCCACTACTCTGACACCAACCTCTTGACTCCTCATCCATGTGACTTTGGCTAATGCTGCTGAAGTTCCTAATGGCAAAGACCCCCAAATTTGAGCCTCTTCCTCTCTCTCTCTCTCTCTTTTCTTTTTTCCTTTGCTTTTTTTTTTTTCATTGATCCAACCACAGGTTCTTACTGCACACCCCGAACGTGTCCCATGCAGCCCTGGGAGTCGGAGCTGTAGAAGGAAAGCTGGATACTCGGTGTTACTGAGTCAGAAAAACCACAGTCAAGTACACAATTCCGAATGTAGAGAGGCCATTCCAGGACACCAGCTCAGAAGCTGGGGTGTACTTGAGAGACCCTGGGGGACCTCAGAAAACCTGGCTGACCCCCTGAGTCCTGAAGTATAAGGGGAACCAGGAAAGAGGAAATGGGGAAACCATTCTAAGCAGAAGAACTCATGTGTGGGACAGCACAGACGTGCAACAGGTGGAAGGGAGCTGAGGTCAGTCCGTGTTGCGGGTGGGCTGCAGGTGGGAAGGAGCCGGCCACCACGGCCTGGGGGTGTGGCTCGGGGTTGAACTTCACCTGACAGGTGTTCCGATTAATGCCTCCTTAACACAGTTACATGGTGTGCACGGCCGTTATATCCTAAAGGTGAACCCAAATATATAAAGATGTGTGCTATGAATGCCTCCTAATTCACTGTAAAATTCACAGGCTCTGCATTATAATGACCAGAAAATGCACACAGTTCCACGTAGCATCCACTAACATACACTCCCGGATAAAGGATGTGTTTGTACTCAAAGCAAGTTTAACACACTTCGTGCACACTGATTAACACCGAGATCAGAGAAATCTAGACAACGTTCCTTGTACCGTTCGTTCTCTTGCCCTTCCTTTTTTACATGTTTGTTGTAGGTTCAACCTGATAAAGACTGTTTTGAAGCTTGATGACTTCTGCACAGCCCTGTCATATTTTCTTTAGAATAATTTTTTTAGAAACTTTCCTTTTTCATGCTCTTAGCTTCTCTCTCTCTCTCTCTCTCTCTCTCCTTTGTAGCATTTAGACTCATTTTTTGAGGAATTGTTTGTTTGTTTTTGTTTCTAATTAAGTGAATTTTCTGGTTCAGGGCTTCTGACAATGCCAAAAAAAATGTAATTAAAATCACACCGGTCACAAGAGGAGGCTTTTGGCAAAAGCATATTTTTATTCCCTTCCTGAAAAAACATATTCAGGACCTTGGCCAACCTGATTTTTATCTAACTGCCTAAAGGCCCAGGAGCTGTAAACTGTCCACCCAACTTGTCTGCCTGCCAACCCTCCGGAATTCAGAGGCCTCTTCTCAAAAGTTCAAAGACCAACTTCACATGGTCTGTAAAGCTTATTTTGAATCTGCCCGAGGGAAGCACTTTGAGGTTAATCCCATGGCCTAAGTCCAAATGAGAGGCAAATGGAAGGCTTTTCCAAAGTCTCACCACAAATCAGGTCTCAGGGAGCTCCCGTGAGCCGCCCTGGCCATGGGGGTGGTGGCTGCCCCCGCAGCTGGAGGGAAGGGGGCAGCGATGGGTGTTGCGGGGGCGGTGGCCGAGGTGGCCCAGTGAGGAGGGACAGAGGAAATGGAAGGAGACGCCTGGCTGGGTCTGGTTTCCTTGCAGAGATCCCGCGGTGGAGGATGCTGCCGTCATATTCTGTTTGTTTTACTTAATGATGTGATGATGAAAGCATCACCCTTGGCAAATTCCTATCTTAATGCCTCACAGAGCAGCTGGAAACTTCGCTGCGAAAACCAGAATAAGCTGATTAGGAAGTATGTTTGGTTTCCCTTTCTAAGAATTGCTATGACCATGAGTAAAGATAGATGGATCCTCATGACAATACATGCGGGGATGGGAGGAGAGCTTTCTGCAATGTCCCCATAAAGTCGGTCTAAAGGAGGGTCGTGATACATAAGGAAGGAAGGAGGGAAGGAGAAGGGAGGGAAGAAGGAGAGGGAGAGGACGGAGGGAATGTGAAAGTTTGTGAAGGTGCAAGGGTGCTATCCCAGGACACAGAGGCTCTTCCCTGTCCAGTTGGATCTTGCTCTTACTTTCTGGTAACTTAAAATTATCAGGTTCAGCCTCTGGATCTAAATTTCTTTGTCATCACACAGACAAGAACTGGAGTAGGCTAATTTCCCCCAGTTTTATTGAGATATAAGTGGCATGTAGGGTGAGTTTAGCTTACAACACAGTGGTTTGAGGTATATGTATATAGGACAAAATGACTACTGCAGTAAGGTTAGTTGATACATCGATCACCTCACATGGTTATTATTATTTTTTTTAGAGAGGGAGAGAATCTCAAGCAGAGATTGAGCACAGAGCCCCACTCAGGGCTTCATCTTATGACCCTGACATCAGAACCTGAGCCGAAACCAAGAGTTGGAAACTCAACTAACTGAGCCACCCCGATGCCCCATCATTTTTGTGTGTATAAACAGGATTCAGGGTCTACTCCCTAAGCAACACCCGAGTATCATGTGCAATATGTTTAACTATAGTCACCATACTGCCTGTTACATCTCCAGGTCATATTCATTTAGCAGATAGATTTTAATGTCTCTTTTCTCTAAAAATTTGGTCAGTATATATCTGTATGCTTGAATCACCCTTAAAACCCAGTAGAATTTCTTTTTTTCTGAAAGAAAAAAGACAGCCAGGTCTTTGTTCCACAAAACAAAGAAAACAAATAGCTAAATATTAACATCTTATTCTATTTTTAGCTTTGCATTTGCAATTTTGCATTTAAAACTCTGTATGTAAATCTTCACTATTTCCTAAGGTGTCTTTATTCCTTTGAAATAATAAAATCTTAATCAAGGAGATATAGGTCCTTTATTCAAAGACACATTTCTTGGGATGCCTGGGTGGCTCAGCGGTATGATCCTGCCTTCGGCTCAGGGCATGATCCTGGGGTCCAGTATCGAGTCCCCCATCAGGCTCCCCACAGGAAGCCTACTTCTCCTTCTGCCTATGTCTCTGCCTCTCTCTGTATCTCTCATGAATAAATAAATAAATATTTTTTAAAAGCCACATTTTTTGAAACTCCTTTCTGTTTCTTGGAATCACTTGGAATTTCCACAGAGATGCCATTAGGAAGCTGACTTAAACACCTGCTAAATAAAGATCTTACTACTTTGAGAAGTTCCAGTGTGTGCTTTTAAATGGTGATGTTATAGCCTATTTTCTCCCTTCTGCACCTAAGTGGAGTTAATGTAGACAGATGGTCACAGAGAAGAGAGAAATGAGCAGATTCATTGATTTGGGGGCTGATGTATTTATGGGCTTAAGTCTCTATGCCTGTTTTCTAGGCAATTTTGTATAAATGCAGACCACTGTGATTCTTGGATGAAAATTTTTAGATAAGGAGGGAACACAGAGCATATCGTTCTTCTGATTAGGGTCCCTCTGCTCCTCTTCAGCCTGGTTCTTCATGTAGCTCCAGCCTACCTCTCCACCTTCCTCCCCACCACTCTCTTTCATGCCCTCCCCCTTCACACACACTCACACACATTCACATACACACACTGACACAGTCTCACACACATGCACACATACACACACACTCTCCCACTGCACATGATGTTCACCTTGACTACGAGCTCTATCCCACCTTCTGTAACTGGCTCAACTTGGTTTCCCACGGTGTTTCCATCAGGTATCCCTGATCCTGCACCCTGAGTGGTAAGTACCTCATAAGTATTTGCACTTTTGGTCTCTATGAAGCCCTTTTAGATGAAAAAAACAGCAGAGAGCACGAAGAATTTGTTCTCCCAGAGAACCAATAAGCCGCACCCTCATTATAGTCATGTTGTGTGCAGGGGGGTGGATCTGTTCTGAATCTGAGCATAGGGGTGGCTCTGGGAGTGACACCAGCAGACAGGGTGTTGGAGAGCTGTGTGCACACAACCTTTCCCTTCCTGAGGTCCCCTCTGAGCCAACTCCTGAAGTCGTCCGAAGCTGGAAGTGTTCACAGAGCCTCCCTTCCTAGCATATGTGCTTACTCCTGGGGAGTAACTTACACACAGGCAGTAAAGATGGGCTGCAGGCTCGGGTCACAGCGTAAGGCTGTGTTAAGTAAGGAGGAATTAGGATTGAACATAAATTAACGAGGTCACGACCCAGTAAAAGCTTTCCCACGGTTAAAGCTCTTTGTGATTGCATTTTGCCTTACTATGTATTTTTGAAAATCAATAAAAATTAATACTAATGCTTCTGGAATGAATAAGGGGGAGAGAAGGCTACATTTTAATTTCTAGACATTGTGCTGAGTGAGCAGCTTGGCAGTGAGGGGAATGAGCCAGAGGGGGTGAACACAGCAGGAATCACCGTCATGTGAGACCTTTCTCCACCTACATCAGAGACAGCAGCACGGTCTCCGAACAGGACTGTCTGTTCACGCCAGGTTGATCTTAAAAGAGGAAGATTCTTTTCTAGTAGAGATTTAGGTTTCATTGCTTTGGGAAATGTTGTTGAAATTAAATTTAAAAAAAAAAAAAAAAGGAAGAAGACTGTTTGGAGTGGCATTTAATGTGCAAACATAAGGCCAGATCCACTCGTTGCTACTGGACCCCAGAAGGATAGGTTTCTCTCCGCTCTGCAGCTCGTTCTGCAGGGAAGGAGGCAACAGGATGTTAACTGGCACCTCTCGCTGCAGGGCCTGCCACACGCTCCTGAACAAAATCCCCAGACGGCAGAAATGTCCCACCACTGTCCATTTGCACTGATGTCATTTCCTGTGTCTCACATCTCCTGGCCTTTCCTGCTAGATCTCAGGTGTCCAACCCCGATGTCCCTACCACAATCCTTCCACTCAGAGCCAAGTATGACTGCACAGATTCCCATGGGGCTTTAAGTATGCCTGAGTGTTAAGACTCTCCACAACCACACAACACCTGACATGTCAAACCACGGCGTTCAGACACGCACCTCTGCTTCATCCCTGATGACTGCCCTCCTCTTCTATGGGATAGCAGAGGCTGACTGGGATCCAAACATTAAAAGAGATGTGTGTCTGTATGTATTTCTGATTCGTTTGTTTGCATTGCAGACACATAATGGAGAATTAAATCCCCAAAGTAGAGTACTGGCTTGGGTGCACTTGAATCTAATCACCTGTGCAGGTAAATATAAGAAAAGATCATATAAATTAAGAACTTCTTGAGAAGAGGTTTGCACTTGATGTGCAGTTTCTTTTTTTTTTTCTTTTTTTTTAATTTATTTTTTATTGGTGTTCAATTTACTAACATACAGAATAACCCCCAGTGCCCGTCACCCATTCACTCCCACCGCCCGCCCTCCTCCCCTTCCACCACCCCTAGTTCGTTTCCCAGAGTTAGCAGTCTTTACGTTCTGTCTCCCTTTCTGATATTTCCCACACATTTCTTCCCCCTTCCCTTATATTCCCTTTCACTATTATTTATATTCCCCAAATGAATGAGAACATATAATGTTTGTCCTTCTCCGACTGGCTTACTTCACTCAGCATAATACCCTCCAGTTCCATCCACGTTGAAGCAAATGGTGGGTATTTGTCATTTCTAATAGCTGAGTAATATTCCATTGTATACATAAACCGATAAAGAAGATGTGATGTGCAGTTTCTATAGAGGACTCAACTCTTTGGTTCCCAGATCAATTCTAGTCTCTCTGGGGACATTGACAAGCGATACCTGCACACTTTCATCCTGAGTTTACGAATTTGAAGGTACAAAGAGCTTTGAGTGCTGGCTACACTTTGTTGCTGTTGACCATAAGTCTTGGTCTTCTGGGTAAAGTCAACACAGATCTATGAATAGAAGTCATCGGCATCTTTGTAATTATTAATTTTAATTTTACCATAAATACATCATGCATAAAAGAGTAAATATATAAAAATATCTACATATACTATTTCATTATATGTGTATACATATATGAATGGCTTCAAAAATAACAACAAAACCAAGTATCTGCATCCAAAACTTAAATTTATAGTATTTAGAACACTATATTTTCCTCTGAAGCCTCCAGTGTGCTCTTTTCCAGTTATATCTTACTTTTTTCCCAACAGAAGCAACTAAAAACCTGTTATTTCATTGTTTATTTTGTATTTCCATATTGTATGTACATGTATGTCTCACTGTTTTGAATGTATCTACATGGGACAATCCCTGCTTTGATTTCCTGTAAATAAAATCAGACTGTATGTGATCTCCCATGACCTTCATTTTTCTCTCAATGTCATTGTGTTGAGAATCACTAATGTTTATGTGTATAGCTGTCATTGATTCTTTCCTTACTCATTTTTATAGTGAAATTGTATACATATACCCCAGCATGTTAATCTAATTAATATTTGATGACCTGGGATGGCCCCTAGTTCTTTAACAGGATGTGAGAGTCCCTATGCACACGTGCCCAGAAGCATACAGACAAACGTACCCCCAGGTCTCTGTTAAGGACTGTGAGCTCTTCCACATACTTGAGAACACTTTGATTTCAATGAACTTAAAAATGTTTACCAGTAGGATGGTATAACATAGCATATGGTGGTGTTTTTTTTTTTTCAAAGAATATTTATTTATTTATTTATTTGTGAGAGAAGAGAGAGAGAGAGAGAGAGAGAGAGAGAGCATGAGCAGGCCCCTGGAGGGGCAGAGAAAGAAGCAGGCTCCCCCACTGAGCAGGGAGCCTGACAAGGGGCCCAATCCCAGGACCCTGGGATCATGACCTGAACAGGAGGGAGATGCTCAACCGACTGAGCTACCCGGGTGCCCCTTTCAGATAATTTTTAATGTCTATATATAAGGTATAGATTAGAAAATAGGGAAAAGCATTTTCCATAACATTAAGATGAATCATAGTCACACCATCCAAAGAGTCACACTACTAATATTTTGGTGCCTGTACTTCCAGAACTTTTTAAACTAAATGTGATTGTAACCTTTGTGCTGTTTTGTAAGCTGTTTTTCTAAAATAAGCATCTTGAAATTTTGATTTCAGTGTATTTACCCCCTTTTCCAAGCCCTAAAACTTTTGCAGATTCTCAAATAGGCTTATACATACTCTACAGTTGGCCTGTTGGAACTGTTTCCAATCTGAGACTATGCAATATACCCAGTGTTTACATTCATAACTTTTATTCTTGTGCAGTCTCTGTTTTAGAACACTAACTTACATAAGACATCTGCAAGATATCGTTCTTTGTAGATTTATACAGTTGCTTCCTCACAGTGCTATGTTGTCTGTTCATCTAGTCTCTGTAAATTAAAGTCCCTTGAAAGCTTAATGGGTCAAGTGTAGCAGTCTCTTGGCTGGCATACCCTACAGGTGTATTTCCTATTACAGGATGTCAGAGAGCAAGATTTGTGCTTGAGCCACAATTAGCGTTGTTGCAACTGATCATTGTGTTGAGATGAAAATAGATTTTTTGAATGTATAGATATGGATTTTTTTCTTTGCACCAGAAAATAATTGGGGTGGTATTATTTTAGCATCGATGACTCAACTAACAATGTGAATCTCTATTTATCCTCTTTGTCTGAATTCATCTCACTGTGCCTTTAATTGCCAGATGCATATCCCTGCCTACAAAAGAGGCTGAACAACTCTTCATGTAGTCATTGGCTACTTGGTCTTCTTTTCCTTTGAAATATCTATTCACTGGCATCTTAGTCATTCTACTGGGCTATTTGTGTTTATTAATTGATCTGTAAGTGTTTTTTATATATTTTAGACACTAATCACTTGTTATTTATATGTGCCACAAATACTTTTTTAAGTTTTACTTTCTAAACTTTAGGTCATTTGGGGATTAAAATTTATATTTTTAGTGTAATCAGTTTAGGACAGTTTTATTTATACATTGTTCTTTTATATGTTTTACAGGAATCTGTCTCTCCAAGGTTACAAAGATATTTTTCTAACTTTTATTCCAATTTTGTTCTTTAAGTTTGCCCTTCACATTTAAGACTTTAAGCCATGTGGACTTTAGTTCCGTATGTTGGAGGAGAGGCGTTCCATTTAATTTTTATTTTGGCCATCAATTTTCTCAGTAGCATTTCCTGAATAACCTACTCATTCTTAGCACCTCTCAATATTAGTTTTATTTTGCAGCAAATGTCCTTAATTTCCCAAATTTGATTCTGGGCTCTTTGTTCTTCTCCTATTCCATACTATCTATACTTTTCCTTTGTTATCTGTACTGTTTTCATTATTAGAGTTATTTAGTAAGTTACCCTTCAGTGTGACAATTTTCTCCATCTAGATTTTCTTCCTCAGAGCCTTTGTGATTCTTACCGTTTTTTCTTTATACATTTTAGAATATAGGGTTTAAAAAAATATTTTATTTGTTTATTCATGAGAGGCAGAGACATAGGCAGAGAGAGAAGTAGGCTCCCTGTGGGGTTGATGCAGGACTCCATCCCAGGACCCCGGGACCATGACCTGAGCCAAAGGCTGATGTTCAACCACTGAGCCACTCAGACGTCCCATAGAATATCATTTTTAAGTTCTAGGAAAAATCTTGTTTAATTTCTGTTCTCCATAGTCTTAAATTCTTCTGTTCAGCTACCAATTCAACAGACAACGCAACATTTGACTCAAAAAAACCTGGAACCATATTTTTCTGATTGACACTAGAATTGAAAGTCAGACCTCTACAGGGGAAAAAAAAAACTCATTTTTAAGGAGATTCAAAACAGTAGTGAAGATCCAGACATTTTTTAATGATTGATGGATTCTTCTGTAGCTTTGCTGGGGATGGCTAAAAAGGTGGCATAATGAATTAAAAAGAAAAAAAAAATCCTTAGCTTCCTAGAACTATTCTATAATTGTGGTAAATGAATAACTACCAGACCTGCTTTTAAACTGGTCTTAATAACTGATAAGCATTCCATAACACCATAACGAGCAATATCAGAATAGCTTTTAAGTCTATGTAACTATTCGATGGCAACATGCTTTACTGAAGATATCTCTGAAAGCCAACCAGCTTGTGGCACCCCGATAGTCAGCTAACAGATGGCTGACTCAGCCCAGTAATGTCAACCTACTCTTGCATCTGTAACCAACACAAAATATCATGCTAAGGCTGGAGTCAAACTATTCTTGATTCTTTTACTAAAATCACCTTTTTTAAAACTGATATCAACATGCTGTTGCCTCTGTAACTAACATAACTCGAACAAAACCTTTCCCAAAACCCTATATAAGAAAAACTATGCCTGTCCAGTATATTTCCACTTTCCTTAAGAAGCAATACATTCACCTTTGTTTTTGTTTCAAATTTTGAAAAAGGAGTCTCATTGTTTGACAATGGTAACTTTAAAAAAAAAAAGTTATATCTTTAACTCTTTGTTGATAAGAGTGAAATTGATTTTCTACACCAAATATATAACATTTATATGTGTGCATATGTGTATATACACAAAGATTACACTATGAAGCATAATGCTTTAAGGTATTGGATGTTCAAAGATGATCTATCTATTCTTTCAAAAATATTTTGAGCATCTACAATCTGCCCAGACAGAACTCTCAGTAGAGTGAGTATGATATGAATAAAACAAATAAGGCTCCTGGTGATACAGAGCTTAAATATAGATGCAGAAGACAAACAGTAAGCACAATTATTTCACAACGTGAAGATGGAGAAACAGGGCAATATGAGGGAATGCCCGGGACATTAGTGGTGAAGGTTATCCACTTTAGATGATGGGGTCAGAGACCGCATTAGTAGCTCAGTGAGTGACTTAGATTAAGACCTGAATCAGAAGAAGCAGCCAGCTAGACACAATATGGGGAAGAACTAGCCAGATGGAGGGCTATATACTATACTATATTGATGACCTCATGCTAACTTGACTACAACTATTCTACATGAGATGGATATTATTGGATCTGCTAGACAGATAGAACATGAGTCCATCATAGGATAGAAGTGGAACAACCAGGAGTGGGCCTGAGCAATTCCAGTAGCCATGAGTAGGTTGTATAGACAGGATGCCTAACTGTGTCCCTTGTACTTCTCATGTGACCTTCTCTGAACAGACGTCTCTCCCTCAACTAACTGCAGAGGAAGAAAAATTGGGTTCAGCTTGCAGATGAATCATCTGAAAATGAGAGACTGCCACAAAATAGTTCCATGCATACTGGACTTGAAAGTCGTAATAAAAGGACATCTTCCCTGTGAGCAGAACTTCCAATAGCATATTGCTTAATTACTTTATGTACAGGAAGAAAGGCATCAGGTCCAGATGCATATGGATTCCTTGCCAATGAAGAGTGGTTTGAGTGATTGATCAAAAGACAGAAAGACCAGAGGCGACTGACTGGCTCAGTTGGTGGAGTGTGTGACTCTTGATTTCAGGGTTATGAGTTCCAGCTCCATGTTAGATATAAAGATAACTTAAAAATAAAATCTTAAAAATAAAAAAAAAAAGATCAAAAAAGACCAGAGAATTGAATGAAATGGATGCATCTATGGGCAAACCACTTGTTGGGAGACTTCATTCATCCTATAAAGGAAGTGGTTCATCCTTACCAAAGAGGACACATGTCAACTACAATAATGAGAACAGAGTCTGTGGCATTCTATATTAGTCCCCTCATATTGTATTTTGTAGATCTACCTGGCACCACTCTTAGCCTTTCTATCAGACTGGATTTAATGCAGGGGAGGAACAAGGGAGGAGAGCATATAATATATTGTTGGTGAACCTCCCCGCCTCGTGTCTCCCCACTTCGGCTCCATTTTGTCTCCATTTTTCATGTAGTCTCTGCTGCCATGACCAGCTCTGCACAGGTGTCACAGGATGGCACTTGGTCTCAACTCCACCACTATCTTCTGCTGTCTGAGCTTTCAGAGGGAAGATGCCTATAGCTAGGAGTGCACAGCCTGGAAGTGGAGGGAGTTAATAGCACATGGAGCAACAATGACCAATGGGAGAAGGGACCATCAAGAAATGCTTTCCCTCTCCCCACGTCTTCATTCCTTTTCCCTGAAATCACTCCTCACAAGTAACCATCTGGATCCAAGCCGTCTCTCAGTTCTGCTTTCCAAGAAAGCCCAAGCAAGACAACATCTATTATTACCCCACATGCAGATGAGGAATGTGAGAGTTTAACAGGTTAACAACTTTCCCAAGGCCTCAAAAGCAACATAGTACAGCCAGGATATGAACCCATATCAATGTGACACAAAAAAACCTCAAGTGTTTGGTACCATGTTTATGATTATTGCCAAAAAGTTGCTTTGGAAAAAATTTCTGCGTTATTTTTAAATATATACCTAAATTTCTACTACTCCTTCTATAAGAAATAATTTAAGGAAATGAAATCCTGAAATTGGAATCTAATTACACTAACAAAAAACTCTCAATGTGATAAAGACCTGTTAAAAACATAAGAAGTGACAAAACAAGAGAATGTATATTAATCAAGAAAATTGAGTTTGTATCTCAGTGTTTCAACTGGATTTTGAATAACCTTTCTGAAACATTTCTTTAGTAGAAAAGTGAGCATAATAATTTTACCAGAAGACTTTACAAAGATAAATTAATCTTAAAATACATACAGCATTTATCTCATTACCTCAAATACAAAAAGTGGCCAACAGATACTCATTTTCTTTCTCCTTTTATATAATCTACAACAGTTTATATGTTATGAGAAATTAAGGATATACTATACTTCTAGCATTATATGGTGCTAGAAGGAGGTAACTGGAATCAGAAAGAAGAGAGAAGTCAGTGGTGTACCTAAGAAATTTGTCAGTTGTGTGTATAATGTGATAACACTTTTGTGGAGGCTTGGTCCTGAGAACTAAGGTGAGGTTTGTCTAGACTAAAACTTTCTCTGGCCTAAAGACCCTGAAGATGGTGTTTCATTCTAGTTTGTATTGAACTTATTGGGGGGGAAGAGCCTTCGAGTATAATGAAACCCCAACTTCTTAGGTAGGAACCAGATCTGATAAAAGAGCCAAAGAAGATGTTTGAAGAGAAAGAAAAAGAAAGAAAGAAAGAAAGAAAGAAAGAAAGAAAGAAAGAAAGAAAGAAAGAAAGAAAAGAAAGAAGAAAGAAAGAAAGAAAGAAAGAAAGAAAGAAAGAGAAAGAAAGAAAGAAAGAAAGAAAGAAAGAAAGAAAGAAAGAAAGAAAGAAAGAAAGAAAGGCTGGAAAAAAGGAAGGAAAATCAATCCAAAGAGAAAGGGGTGCCTGAGAAGTGAAGACTCATAAAAGACCATCTCACACAGATTGAAGACCTAACACTCTGGGTCCTCACACTCAGGACTGAGGCTTGTCTTTGGCTCTGCTGCTGAACCATAATGGGATCTCCTACTGGTATCAACTGGGAATTTGAACCCTTGTTCAAATGGAGGCTGGATTTTATGACCATCCAGGTGGCCTGGGCCAGATAGCTGCCATGTTGATGACCATGGCATCTCTAAACCACACAGGCTTTAGAGTCTACTAGGAGAGAGTAGGTACAGAGATTTTTATGGAAAGGAGGTATATTCCTTCAGGGAAGAAATTGTTTTTTTTTTTTTAAGATTTTATTTATTTACTCATGAGGGACAGAGAGAGAGAGAGAGAGAGAGAGAGAGAGAGGCAGAGACACAGGCAGAGGGAGAAGCAGGCTCCACGCAGGGAGCCTGACGTGGGACTCAATCCCGGGTCTCCAGGATCAGACCCTGGGCTGAAGGCAGCACTAAACCACTGAGCCACCCGGGCTGCCCAAGAAATTGTTTTAAATAAATTAGATGCCTAGAAAGATAGATAGATAGATAGATGATAGATAGATAGAAAGATAGATAGATAGATAGATAGATTAGATAGATAGATAAATAGATAAATTATAATGCACCTTAGCCTCTACATATGTCCCATCCTCTCAAGACAGACACTTACAAAGAATAATGAAATAGACAATGGATTATTAGTTTCCAGCTGGGGGTGTGTTAGCTGCCAGGGTGATGGCTAAGATCCAGGAGTCACCTGCATCAGGCATTTACTTTGTGCTGGAAATTTTATCCACATTGTTTCATTCAAAACCCTATAATAAGATAAACTATTCATAGATGAATAAACTCCAGTTACGAAAAATAGAAAAGAGTTTCACCGAGCTTGTAGTTTGGAACGCAGGAGAACCACAACTTCCACACAACGTGGGCTCTATTTTTCCTACACCACTCTCATTCTTATGGATAGTTTTATGAGGACAGGGAGTCCAAGGTTCAACAGGAGGGGAGATCTCAGACCAAGAAACAATACTGAGTGGGCCCAGGAAAGAGGTAGAGAGCAGAGCAGATTTTGGAATGAGACTAAAACTAAGATGATGGTGGGAAATCTAGAATCCAAGGAGGGCGAAGAGCAGGTGCTCAGAATCCAGCCTGAAATGCAGGTGTGGAAGGAAGGGCACCTCTCTGCCTACACAGGAAACCTGTCCGTGCCTAGGACCCTGCCACTCCAGCCAGTGCCACTCACAACTCCAGGAATCGTTGTTCACTTCCTGTGTTCTCAGCTGATTTGAACATCTGCTTGCAAGGCACAGTTCCAATTAGTGTAAATATGCTGTGCTGGAATTAAATAAATATCAAACCACACTTCTGCTCCTGCCATCTCATTCTCCTCCCATTACTTTAGTTTGAATCATAATGGTTCAAGTGCAGTGAGGCTCTGTAGCTCTCTTAATTTTCTCTGTTAGAGCAACCAATATCCAAGCACCATAATCCAGTTTCTCTGCATGTCATCGGATGCAAAAGACACAAACGGCTATGACTAAAGTGAAAAATGTTACAGAAACCACTCCTGCAGAACAAGAATACAACAGAAGCATCTTTATGTGATTGATTTCTACCTTGCTTTTGTTAATGTATCACTGATATTTAACATGCTTTAATTGAGCACCTATTTCCTGAAAACCCTTGCGTTAATACAGTTTCTGGAATGCCAAATAAAACAAAATAGAACAAAATAATGACAAGAAAAGGAATATTGTCTCATGAAGTAGACAGAAGGAACTCAAAGTCATGTAGTTATAAGGAAAAGGAAGAAGCATGTGATGTTTTAAAATATTACAAAGGCCCACAGTCTAAGGCCTCACACTGGTGAGGTATGGAAAAAGCACTACCTGGATGTAGAGAAAAGATGATTCTCACTTGGAGAGTAATAGAAAGAGGGTTTTGGATTAAATTCTAAGATAAGAATTCTTCTAGAAGATTTGGATCAGAAGAGTGTCTGTGAGTTACCACTGTGCTTCACCAAGCCCGTAATAGCGCAACTTGAATTGTTTACCTGCGCCCCCCTAACCCACCACCCCTCCACCCCGTCACCAGATGTAGGCTGTGGTTACTTCCTCTTCTTGGCACTCATTCACCAAAGACCTTAATAGTTTATATATTTACTCACTTGTCTGCCTTCTATAATTAAAAGGTCATTTTTATGAGAACAAAGACTTTGCTTTGCATTATCCCCCATGCATAGGATAATGCTTAGCATATCGTAGCCACTTGATAAATATTTACCATTTATCAAGAGTCAGCTACGAAATGGAAACTTTCTCTATTTAAGCCCTGTATCAATCCTCAGGGGTCTGATTCTTGTCCCTAGCTTCTCAGTGAAGAAACGAAGCTTCAGTGGGGTTATGTAACTGGACCGGAGAACTTGGCCACAGCTGGGTGTGTGAATGCGTGCATTTAGAAATGAAAATTTGGCAGAAGGCAGCTTGGCTTTCTGACAATGAGAAGGGGAGTGAGTGTTAGCTGAACCCAGAAAGCCTGTAGATCGGAAGGTACCTGTGTCCTTGAGGGAGGCTGTGGGGTGTTGGCACCCAGAGAGGCAATGGAAGTCTAAGGCAGTGGTCTTAAACCTGTCTGCCACTGAGTTCACCAGGGCACCCACGGTGGGGAGGGGGGCTTATAAAGTACTCATCCCAGAGACCCTCCCGGGACAGCTGGCCTGGGCAGAGACATTAAGAGATCCTTGTAAAGATCTACATGTCTTTGTATAGCTTGAAAGCAGCCAAATGAAGTCTATGCGTCCGACATGCCATGCAGCAATGGGGATCCTCGTACCTGCCTGCCAGGTTGGAATCAGGGACTTCTCAGTGCAGTGTCCTGTGGGGTGTGAAGATCTCCGGATGCTGGGCATCTGAGCAGCATCCCACATGGAGAAAAGACCTGAGGACCCCAAGAGTGCCTGCACACATGATGTAAGCCTTACTGCGTCTGCCTCCGTGGTGCAATGGGACTCAAACCATAACTTACCTAGAGTTAAGAAATACCAAGGAAACTGGTTTTGTATCTACGATAAATCCTCTTGGGCATCCATCATTATAACGCATGTAAATACACAAAACATACACAGTGAAAGGAGGGACTTCTGGAGGCTAGTGGGCAACTGCTGCTGTGTGGGGGCTCTATTTTAAGGATGGCGTAAGGATGGAGTTTGAGGTCTTCGGAGATCCATGTCCATAAAGGGAGTGGGCTTCAGGTTGAGGAAGACTGACGGTCATGGCCTATGCTCCCTGTTAACATATCGCTGGCCACTCCACAAGTTATAAATGCTGAGAAAATCATTGTTGGGTCTTGATGGTGAGTGGAACAGCAGAGACACTGTCCTGAAGAAAGCATGATCATACCTGTAGAAATCCATGTGTGACCAAAACAATTAGAGAAAAATTATGAAATCATACCCATGGTTATTGCTGGGTGTTGGTGAAGTGCTGGTCCCTTCCTATTGGACTACAGTGTGGGGATTTCTAAGTTTTATGCAATAGAGTCCTTTAAAAACATATACTGCTTTCATATTTCTCTCTAATTTAAAAACAGTGTGGGACTCTGAATGTGCATGTCTTTCTAAGTACCCTCCGTATCTGTGAGAAAGCCTGTTCTCTTCCTGTACACCAAAGTATGTAACACACTATCAGATTCCTTTGTTTCTTCCCTTTCACCCATCTTTAGAGTATGATGGGCTTTTTTTCTCTAAAAAATAAATAAATAAATAAAAACAGTGTGGGGGTGCCTGGGTGGTTCAGTCAGTTAAGTATCTGACTCTTGATTTCGGCCTAGAGTCATGATCTCAGGGTTGTGAGATTGAACCCCTCGTTGGGATCCTTCATCAGCAGGGAGTCTGCTTGGGATTCTCTCTTTCCCTCTCCCTCTCCTGCTTGTTCTCTCTCTCTCTCTCTCTAATAAACAAATCCTTAAAAAAAACTAAATGGCATGACTATGTTGTAGAAAATATCACAAAGAATATCTTGGATAAAAACCTTAAAACCCCAAAATTTTATCACTCAGAAATTGCCATTATTAACCATCACATTTGTTGCCAGTCTTTTAACTTACGTAAATATGCACATTCACACATGTATGGACAGATGTATATGTATTTTATATCACAAAGAAGGGATCATTCTCTATAAATCTTGCTGAATCTTACGGTTTTTATGCTGCTAATACATTATCATTAAATATGTCTAAGATATACTTCATAAAGTTTTCTCATGACGTTCTATTTTTAATTATTTCATGATGTAATGTTATAAGCATGTGTGAGAATAAGGGATTGTATCCAATTATTTCTATCAGGCAGTTAATTTATTTCTCTATTGCCCTTTCAAATGCATCACTATGATGTATTTCCAGTTACACATGTTGTTTTATACTTGTCAGATTAATTTCTTTTAAGACACATTCTCAGAAGGGAAATTGATGAATGAGAGATAACATGCATTTTTAAGGCTTTCTAATATTTTTTCAGATTGTCCTGAAGAAGGCTTGTACCAATAAAATCTTTACTGGCATTTTAGAGTTTCTGTTAAGCACACACCCATGCCGACCTCAGGCACTATCCTTTTTCATCTTCAACATATCACACCCCTGCTGGGCTCTCAGAATTTTGTACATATATTCTAGTTATGAGTCCTTTTCAGATTCAAGTTTTGCAAATATATTCTGGTTTGCAGCTTGCCTTTCCGTTCTTTTTTTTTGTTTTGCACAGCAAAATTTTCGATCTCATACAGTACAGTTAAATATTGTGCACATTCATGATCTATAAGCCTGAGAAGAGAGCTTTTGTAACTATGAATTTAGCATTAATCACACTGAGCACGATTGTCCAAAAAAATATATTGAATTAAGTAGTAGTGGTGGGATAACCGCCAAAGCTGGGGGGAAGCCAGAAAATTCTGGAAGGATCTAGACTGAAATAGTTTGAAAAGGATATTCAGAATCTTGCTTTTTTGCTAAAGGAAGCTCAACTGAACACTGTAAAAGTTATATCAGGGTGTTTTCATGTGAATACTTACAATTCCTGTTATTTTTTATTTTTCCACCTCCAGTGTTTAATTAGTATTATTAATAGTAAAAGCTGTAAAGCTTTGTTTTATATTATGTATTATAATTCTGATCTCAGCCATCTTCCTCATCTCAGTAGCAATAATAAAGGGAGGGTTTTCCTGTTGCAGTCTCCGGACCTGTGGGTTCAGTGTTACGTCATCTCTTGAATGGGGAACATGCCTTTAAGAGTGGATTACGTCCCACTCTCAGTCTCTCTGATGGGACACAGGAGAATTATGCATTCCGTTTCTCATTCCACAGAGAGAAGGGTCCACTGTTAAAGAAAGAATGACATGTGGATGGAACTGGGGGGTTTTACACCGAGTGAAATAAGTCAATCAGAGAAAGACAATTATCCTATGATCTCACCCATATGTGAAATATAAGAAAGAGTACAAGAGACTGTAAGGGGAGGAGGGAAACTGAGTTGAGAAAAATTAGTGAGGGAGACAAACCACGAGAGACTCCTCACTGTGGGAAACACACAAAGGGCTGCAGAAGGGGAGGTGGGTGGGGGGATAGGGTAACTGGGGGATGGGCACCCAAGAGGGCATGGGACGGATGAGCACTGGGTATTATACTGTATGTTAGCAAATTGAATTTTAAAAAATTAATTTAATTTAAAAAGAAAGAATGACAAGCAGTGCCTGCTGCTGCCTCCAGAAGATTCTCCTCTACCTCTCAGATTTCTCTCAGATGTGCCCCCTCCATCCAAAAGTAGCCCTCTACAAACAAGCGAACAAACATGAGCTCCTTTTCCTTCCCCTTGTTCACAGATCTTGCTATGCATAGAAGCAGGCTCTCTGTATCTCATGGAGGTGACAAGCAAAGACAAGCCCAGACCCCTGAGATTTCAGTGTATACTCTGGCCACTTGCTAAAGCAAATGCTCCCTGCCTAAATAGTGTAAGGTGACAGAGGAAAATAAAACACATTTCCTCATAATGTCAGGATTTTCTCCTAGTGTGACCTGTGAGGTGAAAAGCCTTCAAATTCAAGATGAGATTAAAGTCATTGGAAATGGAGATCTACAGGCCAGAGGGAGAGAGAGGGGAAGGGAGAGGCTTAGATGGGGGTGAGGGGTAGATGCTGGGTGAGGAAGGAAACAGAGCAGGAGAAAGGAGGAAGGAGACAAATGCCGGGCTCTGAGTTCGCTCTTCCACTGGGATCAGTGATGCGGCTACTGGGCCATCCTGTTGACGCAGCTGCCTTTAGAGGTGAGGTGGATCCCTCACCTGTGACAGTACCTACTGCAGCCCCCTTCAGTGCTGGACTCCGGGGCAGCGCTGGGGCGACAGGTCACAGCAGAGGCAGCTGCACTCCCAACAGTCAGCAGAGTGTGACTGGACACACTCTTCGACTGAGGCTTCCGTGCAGGGTAGGGTTCCAGGCCAAGCTTAACACCCACACCCGCCTTCCCTTGAAGACATCACAACAGGTGTTTAATGAACTATGATATGTCAGGGCCTATTTTACGCAAAGCCCCATTTGCAGAGGATGCAAACAAGATGTGAAAACTCTCGTTCTTGACCTTGGGAGAACTTGGTAAATGAGAACCGAAATGAGTGAGCAAATGAATGAAGGAGTGAATGAATGAGTGAATGGTTGGATGGAGCATTGACACTTAGTGCCTTTTGTAAGAATTGATTTATTTATTTGAGAGAGAGAGAGAGAGAGAATGAGCACACATGTGCAGGAGGAGGGAGCAAAGGGAGAGGGAGAATATCAAGTGGACTCGACTGAGCACGGAGCCCACTCAGGATTCGAGCTCATGACCCTGAGATCACGACCCCAGCAGAAACCAAAAGTCTGACGCTTAACTGACTGAGCCACTCAGGCATCCGACGCTTAGTGCTTTTTAACCCACAAATGAATATTGGATTATGAGTTCCAGGGCAGGGTGGGGGGATCCTTGTCTCTCTTGCTTTATTTCCAGTATTGGCATGTAATTAGACGGATATTTTAGTAACAAAAGGGGGAATAATTGTGTGTTTGCACCTCTCTAATGTATGAGTCTTTAGCTCAGAGAGCATACCCTCACTAGGTATGAAGAGGACAAAGGCACCATTTTTAATGCACCTTTTTGGGTCCTCATCAGACTCACTAGAAGAAGAAAGTAGATCTCTGGCTCAATGTGGGGAAATGCTGCAAATTCTTAGCCCTTCTGATAAGGTTTAGTGCAGATTTCAGCAGTGGGGAGAGAAGCACTATTTCTGACATCTGCGCATCTGGGGTTGCCATGTCCAGAGAAGGAGTGACTCTGCCACCAGAGCCTAGCAGCACAGACGAGAGACCTTCCTGTAACCTCAAGACCCCCCGGAGACAGAGGGACAGGACTCTTTCTTTGGAACCTGACTGGCTAGAATCATGGCTGTTAGTGAATGGCCCTAAGTGTGCAGAGGCTGGGCGTCCCCTCATGCGTAAGTAACCAAGATGCTCTTCAAGGCTATACGGCTAAAGCCATTTCTGTTCTTACTCCCCAGCACTTCACTCTTCGCTTTTCACTTCAGTTGATGGTCAAATGGCTGCATTAAAAGCAGGGTGCATTTAGTCCACTTTTAACGTAGACTTTAGTAGCTTCAGATAATTTAAGGGATGATCCTGAGTAGTGATTTTCAAACTGAGGCCCAGTGTGAATCAGCTGGAATACTTAAAAAAAAAAAAAAAAAAAACAAAAAAAAAAAAAAAACAAATGACTGGTTTCTTCTCTGACCAACTGAATCAGAATGTGTTGAGGTATAGATGGAGGAATTAGCATTTTATAAAGCTCCCCAACTCATTGACATGTGGCCCAAGTATGAGAAGCACTGGTTATCAGCTTTCCTACTTAAAGCCACAGGGCACCTGGGTGGCTTGGTGGTTGAGCATCTGCCTTGGGCTCAGGGTGTGATCCCGGGTCCTGGGATCGAGTCCTGCATCGGGCTCCCTGCAGGGAGTCTGCTGCTTCCTCTGTCTGTCTGTCTGTCTGTCTCTCTCTCTCTCTCTCTCTCGGGGTCTCTCATGAATAAATAAATAAAACTTTTAAAAATATAAAATAAAAATAAAGTGGGGTACACAGATGAACATCTGGGAGATAAGCATCTCTCAGAAGCTTATTAGAAATGCACAATATCAGGACTCACAAAAGACCTGTAGACCTAGAATCTGCATTTTTACAGCTTTCTCAGATAACAGTAACATTCACTAATGTCTCATGCTAAGGGAGAAACTCTCACAAAATGGCACACACAAAGGAGTTTGGCACGTGAAGAGGAAATCCAGAACCCCCACCAATACATTAATAAGAGTTGTCTATCAAGTATCTGTTGAATGAATAGATGATGTGAGGTATAAGGAATGTGAAAGAATGCCAATAAAAAAAATATCTTCTCTCCCCTGATCGATGGCTCTCTGGCCCAGGCCTGGCGTTGCTGCAGAGGAAAATGCACAACTGGAAAAATGCATTCACAGGAGAGGTGCGGAGGTCACTTACTTTCACACCTTGGGGTCAGGGCTGATGAAATTCCGTGCCGTCAGATTTTCACAGATGGGAAGCCAGAGCATAATAAGGAGTGGGGCGTCCTGTAGAAGAACAGGCCTTGCGGGCGGCCCAGAGGGAGGGCACAGACACTGCCTCCTTGGGCAGGGCCGATGCCCGATCTGGGTGTGGCTCACCCATGGCACTGCATGGGGTCTGCCCCTCGATTTGCAAAGATGAAATCACTGGTGGGCTCCTGATGGAGCCAGCATCATAGCCAACAAAGAATTTTGAATAAATAAACACGAGGGACTCCTGGGTGGTTCAGCGGTTGAGCCTTTGGCTCAGGATGTGATCCTGGTCCAGGGATTGAGTCCCACACTGGGCTTCCTGCGAGGAGCCTGTCTCTCCTATGTCTCTTCCTCTCTCTCTCTGAATTTCATGATTAAATAAATAAAATATTTTTTAAAAATTAAAAAAAATTAAACATACTTTCAAACATTTCACTTGGGGCATAGATTTATTTTTAATTTTAACCATGTTTTCCAAATGGTTTTGATCACCACAGGCCACTCTAAATGTCTACCGTGGACCATGCAATGGGCAAGATAGCCAGGGCCTCAGTTCCTGGCATGGGTGCCCTGAGAGACCTCCTCCTAATTCCTACCTGTCTGGGTGTTAACCCCAGGGAGGATCTCTTCCATAAATGAAAGCTTTTACTTTTTGCAGTACAGAGAAGCTCAACGTAAGTCTAAAAATGAGTTTTCTGCATGTGCTTAGAGTTGCCTGAAAAACTTCAAGCAAACAAACACCCCTAAAACCGAACCTTCTGGCTTTTGAAATCAATGATCTACTAGCAGGGCACCCCAAGCACGTGAAACAATGAGTTCAAAGACCGCCCCAACACTGGCCAGGGGGGAGGAAGCGTCTCCAAATGGCATGTAATAGTAAAAAACACATGGGTGGTTTAGATAATTACGCCGCCCTTAAAGCCTGGGTCACGACTTTTGGTGCTACGTGATATGAGGTGAGAAATAAAACATCATTGAAGGATACACAGACATAACTCCTGCTCTCTCCTGTTCTCTGCAGAAGGAATGAAGTCACAGACAGACACATGTCCCTGACAGCACTGATCTAAACATCTACAGACGTGGCTGGTTCCTCCGATAGCATGCACAGAACCAGGCTCCCACGGAGTCCTTCTTCAGGAGCTTTCTTTCCACCACCCTGGAGCTGTCTTGTCAATCCTCTTTCATACATACATACATAATTCATACACACATAAAGTGTGTACACACACACACACACATACACTCTCCTCAGTTTTAGAAACCTATACACACACACACACACAAGTAAATCATGCATCCCAACAATAAGACGAGAGCCATGTGCTTTATTTATGGGTGGAATTTTCAAAGTGAATAGTAAATTTTCGCGCCTTATAGCCTGTTTGACAGTATAACTGATTGGATTCATCTCCAATATGCAGCATGACCTTTATGATTCTGGTGTTCGGAAGAGGTTTTAGACTTAGTCTATCGCCTCATGGATTCGCTCTGTGTGGTTACCTTCCATGGAATGTAATTTGCCCTTTTGAGCATACACTAACCTGCATTTCATTATCCTGTGTTCTCATGGCGTCCGCCGTGTTTACTTGTTGAGCACTCTAAATCACTGCAACTGTTTTTACCTTAAATGCTTTAAATGCCTTCTTGTTGCAGCGTGATCATTTATTCATCTTTTCAACGAATCCTTGTCCAATACTCAGCAGAAAGGAGAGAAAATGCTTTCTGCAGTTTATACAAATCACACTCACAGCAAATTGGCTCTGTCTTCAAGAAATTGGGCAGTCTTGGGAAAAATTTGTCCATATAAATAGAGTGAGGCCAGGCAAAGGGAGTAGGAGTAGTGCCGGAAGTGTGGGCACAGAGAAAAGGAAACCTCCCACTAATAGATAGGACCACAGAAGGCTTCCCAAAAGAGGCATATTGGACCCACTGTGGCTAGGACTGGAGCACACACAAAGGGAAGAAGAGTCCAGGTAGAAGATGCAGGATAATGTCAGGAGCTGTTGATGTCTTGTTTCTCCCTTAGGCCTCTTTCATCAGGCATGCCTTATTTCTTGAATCAGACCCCTAACCTTCAAGAGTCTCTATGACTTAATGGTGAAACTCACAAGTGCTAGATCCAGAGGCTTTGGTTTACATCCTGGCCCTCCCACTTTTCAGATGGGTGATCTTGAGCAAACACTCTGGGCCTCCGTTTCTCCATCTGTAAATCGAAGATGCTAGACATGCTACCTACCTCAGATGGTGTTTGTGAGCATAAGGTGTTCATATTCATAAAGGGATTGGGGCAGTACCTGACCCCTAGTCAGCCAAGAAAAGTGTCAGTTCTCTTTGCAAGAGTCTAGCAGATTTTCCAACATTCTGGTTAACAGAAATTCGACTCTCTTTCCTTTACTCTGAAGGTAATTTTTAGCATCTACCAAAAGGGCCAGATATTGTTTTCGAAACTTGAGATTCAGAAATGACCTCATGGCCCCAAGCCTCAAGTTGCTTACCATCTGCCAAAGGACACTGCTCCACACTCGGTCCATATTCAGTGTGGAAAATGAACATGTTGTAAGAGTATCATGCTGTGCAAGAATGAATCAGGGAGAACAGATAAAAGAAGAAAAGCTTCACAGGGAATGTAGTCAGAGATGCTGGCTTTGAAGGACAAGTACTAGTTTCCCAGGCAGACGAGACAGAGGGACTGAGTCCAGACCTAAGGAAAAAATCTACCAGAGGACAGAGGCATTAACTCATGTGCGGTCTTCATTCAGCCCAGGTTGACCAGAAGGCAGGAGAGAACATATCTGGTTTGAGGCTGTAGGAAAGGAGCTGGGGAGGATGAGGGTGAGCTGGCTTCTGATGGATTGTGAACAAGACAGAGAACAGAGAAATATCTGTCCATCGTTTATAACTCCTCTCCTCAATTTCCTAGGACAGCCTGGAACAAAACTCATTGTAAAATATCCGGTAACATCATGGAGCCAAAATCATTCCAATAATCAAGGTGAACTTCTGTTTAGCATACGCCAGCTCCTATCATTCCTTCTTACTTCTGTCCTCCACGGCACAGAGCGCTCAATGGAAGGATGTTTGTGATCAAAGTGATTGAAGAAAAGATAATTAAAGTGAGTAATTGTGACATCCATACCAAAACAGGAGATGATTTAGAAATTCAGAAGAGCTTCACAAGTATGTATGACTTCATTATTATACTTTTTCTAAAAAAAAAATGAAATTCCACACTATATGAAATCTCTTCATAAATATAAATTGAAATCATGCAAAATTTTCAGAAGTGCACATTCTATCTTACAGATAGTCCTGTGTTCTCTGACCTCTGAAGGGATTGGATTTCCCTAATACTTTGTTTGATATATAAAACCTTCAATTTAGTGGCTAATAAACTCTCACATGACTCTGTGTGCTATCCTTTCATATCAACCCTCGAGGAAAGTGCTAAATATCAACTTTTGCTGCTGAAAAATGGATGCTCAGAAAGAATAACTAATTCCCTGAAGAGTAAGTAGCCCTTAATTGGATGATCTATATTTCACACTGCAGCACTCTGCTTGCATTTGCTTGCTGGATTCCATGATTCTTCACCTGAGTCATAGGTGAATGTCTTATCTCCTGGACTGGCTTGCTACGGCTGCTGTAACAAAGCACCACAGACTGTCTTAGAACAACTGAAATGTATTGTCCCACTGTCTGGGGGCTCAAAGTCCAAGATCTCGATGTCGACAGAATTGATTCCTTCTGAGGCCTGGGAGAGACAATTTGTCCCAGGCCCCTGGCCCAGCTTCTGGAGATCCACTGGCAATCTTTGGTGTTCCTTGGCTTTTGAAAACATCTCCTTGTATACTTGGTATTCTCCCTGTGAGTCTCTGTTTCCAAATTCTCCCTTTTTTTTTCCTTGGGAATACCCAAGCTATAGTGAGAGAGGCAAGTTGTGGGCATCAGGAAAGGCTGCCAGGAGGTAGAGGCCTCTGCAGCCCATCGAAGAAACCACAGGCTTGAAGAGTCTGAGGAAGATCGGACACTTAGCAGGATCTGGGCCAAGATTCTTCCTCTAGACATGGCACTTGGCCCAGAGTAGACTCAGCAATATGGCCAAATGTTGGGTTTACAGTTCTGGCAAAGGTTAAACTCCTTCTCACTAAGAGAGATTGGATCCGGCATCCTAAGAGGATGATGTAACAAGAGTCGGGAGGGGCAGCTGCTCTGTGGAGGTTTATGAATTCACACCCTTGGGGCACAGGGAATGGATGGATCATAGATACAGAGGAGACATCAGAAATACTGAAATGGAAACACAAGCTGAGAGGAGGAAAGAGTAGGGGAAGAAAGAAATGAGATGCCAGCCCCTTGGAAAATCTCTAGCTGAAACATTGGGGGAAAATACATCTTCAGATCAACTGGAATTTGGATGAAATTAAAAAAAAAATCTGAGGTGTTGAAAATACCTCAGAATATAGAACAGAAGCTAATTAGGAGAATGAGTGTTTGAAAGACACAAGTTGAACTTGAATCCCACCTTGGTCATTTATAGTTGGGGGATGTTAGGTGAGCCTTTCCCTATCTGTGTCTTCATCCCCTCATGAGTGAAGTTCAGACAGTAGTACCCCCTTCACGGTGCAATGCAAGGGCTAAGTGAGCTCAGGAATGTCCAAAGCGTATTTGTATAAAGAATGGAATGCCAGGTGAACAGTACAGACTCAAAAATACTGGTTTTCGTCCTTCTTTCTCATACTTTTGATTAGAACCTAACGTACAGTCTTCTGGACTTATTTACAAAACAGTTGTGTTTATGAAATGTAAGCTGATTCATGAAAAGCAGAACAGTTGCATTCATTCTAGATCTCAATATTTTGGACTGTCTAGTAAAGTCACACTAAGTGGAAAGATAAGGATTTGCAAGAGCAGCCCTCAGAAGGGGGACGATGATTACTTCTTCCTTGGGAGTAAGATTGAAATGTGTAGACCTCAGACCAGTGAACGCACAAATGGACTGAGGGTAGAAAGCTGAGCCCAAGAAGATAGGGGTCCCCTGATTGTGGCTCCTCACCTGAGTCAAGTCTGAGGAGGGTACAACTCTCTGATGGGGGAGGAGTGGAGATGAAACATCAGGAATAAGAAACCTACTTACAGAACTTCAATTGAATTAGAATATTCCTTAATCTGCTCTTTCTTGAGATGTGTGCCTGTTCCATAAGGAAATCAATTTCTGTCTACCTTGAAATTTCCGGGTAAATCTAATCACCCATTAATTTGATGTTTCCAAATGTCCATGAACATTCTCATTGTTTTTCATTCTGTTGGGTAATCGGTTAAGATTCCATCCGTCATGAGTGTTCTTTACTTCTGGGCAGTGGTGTTGCTGTTTAAAAACCCAGCACATCAGCTCGGCACCCGTGGTCAGCTCCCTGGGGATGCTTGGGTTTGTAGCATTTGAAGGAGATCTGCATACTCAGTGAAAATTAATCTTTTCAAAAATAGTTCAGCGCACAAGCTCTGTACAAGTAAACATCAGAAATGTTAACCCTGTCTAATAAAAGGCATATGCAATCTCTTAGAGGAACATTTCCTCGGGTTGAAAATTGTATCAGGGAAGCAAATTCTAAAAGGAAACCCATAGAATTGCCTGTTCTTTCTCAGATGCATTCACCTGCCTCTTGAAGACATAAGGGCCTCCCTGTGAACTGCTACATCGGAAATAAGACCAATTATTTTCCCCCAAGCCCTTATACGTGGACATCAGGAAAAAATATGTATAAACTGACTATATTGATTTTCAACTCTTTAAGCCAGAGAAGGTAATACTTTACATAAAGGTACTGAAAGTAAGTAATTTTGACTTCTTAAGACAAGAGGTGTCTGTCCCAATTACACAATTATGCCTTTGGGAGCAGCCACGGACCATAATTAAATGGTCAGGGTAAATCTGAAGTTTTTCTGACACCTAATAAACCATTTCCTAGGTAAGAGTCTCAGACATTTGTCTTCAATATTCTTTTCTATGAAATATTTTTTGGCATTGATAAGTAGTATATGCATTTTCATTAATTTTCAGCAGTAATTTATTGATCACTTCACATATACTATAAATATACTAAATAAGAATTAAAAAGCTAAGGTACAGATTAAATAATAATCCAACATAAGCACTTAATGTACGGTACTTGCATGTGGGAAATATGATTAAATGCCGTCTATTAAATTTTAAAATCTGGCTCAACACTTTGTGTTCCAACACTTGGAGTGTGTCAGTCTAAGATCAGCTTATTTTATTGTTTTTGTAATGATTACCATGGCTGAAAGAGACTCCTCGCAGCGATATGCAGGGAGAACCCATGTCTGTGCTTTCTAAATTATAATATTCAGTATTAAATCCCATCTGCCAATTAAGTAAAAATTTGTGCTAGAATTTGTCCCACAATTTTTCATCTTTTATAATGTCAATTAGTTGTTCTCCTAATTGGAAGGTATTCCATTTTTGTATTATTAACAGATGGGTTATAATCCCACTGAAACTCTTTATTTGAATTTTTATTAAAAATGAGAAATTATGTTTCCAAGATTTTAAAAAATATATGAATGAAGGTTTCATTTTTTCTTGTTTAAACAGATGAATTACTTATACTATTTTTGACAATGAAATCACATAAAGATGGAGATATTTCTCAGCACCTGTTTATAAAATGTTCTTACCAACTAAAAATGATTTCTTTAAAGAAAATGTTACTCCTGTACTCACCATTACACTGTCATGTTAACTTGAAGGAAGGAAGCATATTTGCTTTCATGACAGTATCTACTGGGCAGCATACATCTGGGAGTCACTGGCTCCCTCTGTGATCTGGCTCATGAAGGGCTCGGGTTAGGAGCAAAGGTTTTAACTCCACCATTTTCTTGAAGTGTATGTGTGCTTACACTACTGGGGTAATCCTAAATCTACTAGCTCTCTGCAATAATCTTCCAAAATAATTGTCCTGTTGATAAGGATGCTGAAATGACATTAGACAATATGGTCTGTCAATCCATAAACAAATAAATAGAGGTCAATAAATCTGAATTTGCTATATTGAGCAAATGAGTGAAAGTCCAGCTCTAACCCCTTGCACATAAAAGGAGTCCCTCTAAATCCTTCCTGGAGTATATGACATAAGTCTCAGGTAGTACATGGTATGTGATCCTCTGACAGGTGGAAGAATGAGGATAGGAATAGATATATAAAATGGATATATGATAGATGATGATAGATAGATGATAGATAGATAGATAGATAGATAGATAGATAGATAGATAGATAGATGATAGATAGATAGATGATATAATTAGCCATTTCACTACTTTCCTCTGGAACACCAGTGTACCACTTTGTGGATCCTCTGAATGCAGCATCTCACATTGCCACATTGCCATCACTGTTCTCTGACAATCGGGTTTCCCCAACCACATTGCCATCACTGTTCTCTGACAATCGGGTTTCCCCAAGTATCTACAAAAGCTCCCTTTAGAAAAGGGCATGAGAATCAAAGTGGCCCATCAGAACTCCTCAGCTTTGAATAGAAAGAGGCTACTTTCTAAGGATATTTCTCTCTGGATTCCTGGACTCACATGCTTTCTGTGATACATTTCTTTACTTCACACACAACCTTCCAACAATTTGACTTTTTCTATAAATTGCCCAGACTCGGTTTCTCTCGCTTATGACCCCAGACCCTTCATGGAGACGATGGAATGAACCAGTCCTCACAGTACTGACGTGCATGCACAGCCCCTTCCCTTGTCATGTCCCCATACACGTTCTTTTCAGCAGCACCAACAAACACAGAACCTACGTATACGTTCTTACTCGCTGATGCTTTACAAATGCCTACTCCATTTCTGGACCCCTTCCAGGAGCCTCTAGCCCACCTAACCCTCTACATTGCCAGTTCTCAACCCAAAGATCTGTCTCTCCCTGATAGGATCTCCACCATCCCACCAGGCTGATTTTCCATTATGCAGGCTGATTTCAGTAATTTCCATACCACGTATAAACTAGAGCTTTCACTCGGTCACCTTCACTGAACAGTGAGTTTGTGGAGGAAGGGACCCCACAGTAAACACATGTCTGAAAAGAGAGACCTAGAAGGTTGGATCATGTAGTAAGTAATCCTCCCTTTCTATTCAGGCATCATGAGGAAGAAGCTGATGCTGGTTAAATTTAATCGACACCGCTTCTGCTTCTACAGTTTTGGTATAAAACCAATTCCCTCCTTCAGGGGAAGATACCCACTGACATTACCAATGCCCAGACCTAGAAGCAGGCCATTCTCTGCAGATCATGCCTTCCACATTTCCTCCTTATGAGCTTCCCTCAACCATAGGTCATGGTGGCTTCAGGGTAATCTTCATTTTTGTTTATGAGGCTTTCTGTTGCAAGTTTATAAATTAAAAATTATATGCATTCTGTCCTCCTACTCCCTTTACTGGTTCCTTGATGGAATTTATGTCAGCTAATTGTTCCAACAATGCTTCAACACAGTAAAATATGTATTTACCCAACTGTACATGGGGATTTGCAACAGTTTTGACAATTAAAGCATTCCAGGCTTACTTAGAAACAGACACCTTAATTGAAGGGTGATGAAGATCAAACTTCTACTACATTTTTATATACTTACCTCATCCATTTTTTTTTTCAGAAAAAAAAGGAATTACATTTAAAAAAATCATCATGTGTTTTTTGCTGTGAGGATGGTATCCGTCTTAGGGAGAATAGAAATCCATGATTCAAAGATAAAGTTGACAATAATGCCACTGAGAACCACTGCTTCTTGAACACGGACTGAAAAATTCCTGAAGCTCTCAAGCAAAGAAGTCATTTATTTTTCCATATATCCCTTCCAGGAGAGAACCTGGATGGTGTTTTCTAGGAGCCACTATGGATGCTTAACCAAAAGGAGAGTGGAGATAAGGAAGGAAACCAGTATTTAAAGCAAACAGAGTACTTTCTCTTTGTTGTGTGTCTGTGGCAGATGTGGGCAGAGGCAGGGACCTGGAAGCAGGATGAGCATGGGAGGACATTGTTGTCCTCTGGGCAAGACCAAACTGCCATACTTCTATCTTCTACTCACACAGAGATGGAGGGGGAAGCATGCAGACATCTACCACTTGCTCACTCACATCTACCAAACTACTTCCAGAGTCCATTTGGGGTATGAAACTCAGGTCATAGGGATGGTCTAGAAGGTGAAGAGCTAAGACAATGCTAAATAAATTACTTAATTCTCACTACTCATGGGTTAGGCATGCAGGCCACTATTATTTCATTATTAAAAATTAGAGGAACTCTGAAACCCTGAGAAATCTGGGAGCTCTGAGAAGCTAATCCTTAGACACCACATGGTATCTCAGCCAATCTTCTCAGCTATTCCAGGTGATAGACATTATTAGCTTAGTATCCCTGATTTTTAAATAAAATAAGATACTAAGGAAATATCTTGTCCAAGGTCTTTCTGCTAGTTACTGGGAGGAGCAGAATTTAAACATAGGCCTGTTGTATGTATGTGTTAACCAGCCATGATTCCTCAGCTGTGCAAAGCCTGGGGAGCATCTGGACCTAAGAGAACAAGAGACTCTTGGTAAAAGAGTAAGTGTGTGAGACAGAGATATAGTCTGTGAAATATACTCAAAATTATAATAAAATCACATATTTGCATGACAAAACAAAATGAATACCTTTTGTTTTTCAATGCCAAGCAAAGAAGTAAATTTTGCCAAAATATCATGTGGTAGTAGGATGTAGAGTTTCAAATTATGTGAAGTATTTCATTTATCATGTTGCTTTATAAATTCTGTTTGTATGTGTATTATTGCTACTTAACTGTGAGCTCCTTGAGGACAAAATTTTGATTATACTCATTTTTATGTCCCTAGTACCTTCCTCTCTGGAGTGAAACCATAAACATAATATATATATTTACCTCACTCTACAAGATATTAAGAACTCTCTTCAGTGTGAAGTAGTCTATCACAATAAAATTAATGTTAGATTTGTCTTTAAAGTGTAATCTTGACTTTGGACAATGAATCCCAGACCTTTTGAAAAATCTCATTATATCTTGGTTCGATGTTTTCCATCTGCTTGAAAAAGGAGTTATTAACAATACATAAATCACAGTTGTATTAGTGCAGATGTTTAGGTGGTTTACAAGATTCAGACACCAAAACTGAGCTTCAGGAAAATAGTAGAAATGTATTGGACTGCATCAACCACACTGAGGGAAGAACAATGTGCTGCACAGGACCAGAGATAAATGAAATGAGGACTCTAATATCAACAGATCCTTTTCTCCATTCCTCATTCATAGTTCTTTTTCCCAGGTGAGCCTCATTCCTCGGAATAGCACCATTACCTTATTGGAAAGGTCAGTGTGAGCAGGTCTCACACCTCATATCTCAAAGCTCTGTCACCAGCCAAGTGTGTTTCTCCCACCTCACCTTCCTCAATTCCAGAAAGGTCAGGGAAAGGGTCTGATGTGATTGGTTTGGGTTGAGACTGTTCTTAGATGAATCAACTTTTATGGAACCACCTTACATATGCAATTAACGTAAGATCTTTCTGTCATGCTAGGCGAGGGTGAAGAAGACAGGAGAGAGAGAATAGAAGAGAGAGACACTAACGCCAGTGTCTCTGGAATCTCATTGACCACAGAACACACCGGAGGGAGCATGCAAGAGCCCTGACTCTTCTCTCTGCCGTTCCTCTCAGTATATGTGTATCTTTCCAAGTTGAGTTTCTATCATATAACATCACTTATTTTTAAGATCACGATCCCTAAACACAAGCCAAGTAGTTCATTTCAAAGTCATGTGAATAAGAAGCCCTCTTTTCTGATCTTGGAGCCAAATTTGGCTATGTTGAATTTATTGAGAAATGCTATGCTGTTGTCCAGCTTGACTTACCGATGTGTCTATTTGAATTATATTTTAAGTACAATTCAAGGGAGTTTCAAGGATATCTTATACTATGCTTTTCCCTGTAAGTGGTCTTTAAAGCTTATTCCCTTTGAAATATACATGGTGAGAAAATAGATTAGTGGTTTTCCATAAGGTTTAGCTGGGTGGGAGGATAGAAAGGGGAAAACTAGAGGATGTGAAGGTTCTTTCTGAGGTGATGACAATGTTTTTAAATTGCCTGGTGATGGTTGCACATATCTATAGATATGCTAGAAACAAATGAATTATATAATTTAAGTATTTGAATTGTATGGTGTATTAACTATATCTCAGTAAAGCTCTTTAAAAAAAACTTACTCCCATAATTAAATTAAGTGGCACTTTAATACAGAAAGATGGAGCCAAGTGTTCAACCATGGTCTGTAAGCCATGGACAAGACAGTAGGGTAGTTAAAAATATGACAATACAATTATGACAACTAAGAAAGAAAGACATAGTAAATCATTTTTTCATAGTAAATCATTTCTTCAACAGCACAGGAATAAGAATGGATCTTAATTCTTTGTTGATTGCAAATTTATGAACCATCTCTCATCTAAAGATAAACAAAGTCTCTAGGAACAAAAAGGCTCTGAGTCCAGTATCTGCCATTCCAGGTTCCCCCAAGACTCCTTGTTTCTACTTTTGTACAAGGCACATATGCTATAGGGGAAGTAAGAAGAAGGTAAGTAGGAAAGAAGAAATAAAGAGGCCTCAAATAAATATTTAAACCCCATGGGCACACAGAAGTGGGTGTAGTATAAACAAAGGAAGTTGAGGAATACTGTGGCACATACGGTACAAGCCCTCATGTTTAGTAAGTGCTGGTGGAAGATGATCTATGTGCAGAGTGGGATGGGGGGGTAGTGAGGACAAAATGAAGAGATCATACTAAAGGATGGAATATGGGAATGGAATTGGGATATGACTTGCAAACATGGATCTGGGAAGAATTCACAAGCTAAAAAAGTCAAGACAACACTGTCATGTATTAATGAAGAGAGTTCCTATGAGGGGAGGCTAGTGCAGACTCTACTTCAGTCCAGGGAGGGGTAGCTGCTATTAGGCCAGGGAAGGTGCTAGAAAGGAGTGAGGAGAGAGAAAAAGACAGCCAAAATTCATTTGGCTGATGGGAACTTCTGGCTGCCATCATTACAGTATGCTTAGGAGTCAGGGCACATCTTGCTTATAAAGGAATGTCAAAGAGGTCACAAGACCATCAAAGACTGAAGGAACATCTGGATATTCCAAAATAAATAAATAACAATAAATAAGCATATACAATCTAGAGGCTTTGTAAATTCTGGCCCTTGCATTATCTTCCCTGCTTTCTTACCATACCAAGATTATTGGAAAACTCTAATTCTTAAAAGGTTATTTTAAGATAAATTACTTTCCCTAGAGGGCATGCCCACTTGCAGATAGCTGGTATAACAGACAAACCAAATAGTTGCTACAGTTGGATGATTCAGAGACACAGCATTTTCAAGCCTAAGTCACAAGAAAGCTGGGAGTGAAGGTAGAGGTAAAGCCATTGCATTAATGGCCCTAATACATCTCCGTTCCCTTTCTCCATTCTCTGGGTTGTTTATCTTTGTGGTTCTTCTCACTGAAGAGTTGGGTCCTTTTCCAAATTCTGTGACTCTTAGTGGTCATGTGACTAGCTTTACCAATCTAATGCAATGGAAGTGACCATGCATCACCTCTGCCTTTGCTCATGTTTGCTCTTGTGGCAGAAGCTTGGGCTCACCAGGGAGGGAGGGAGACACATGGGACAGAGTCAGATTTCACAGTCATCCCAACTGGGGCTATCCTAGACTAATCAACACTCAGCTGACTACCAGACATGTAGCTGAGCCTAGTCAAGGCCAGAGGATCCCTCAAGAAGAGCCTAGTCAACATTTCTGATCCAAGGACTCTTGAGCTAAACAAATATGTATTGTGTCAACTCAGTAGGTGTTGTGATTGTTTGTGATGAAGAATTATGGCAGCAGGGGTAATTAATGAAGGAACTAATTGTGTGTATATCACAGTTGTGTCTGGTGCCGTGCTTGGCATTTACACTAACATTAACTTAAAATATCAATATCATTATCCCCATTATATATTGCATAACCTCATAAAAATAAGTAATGTTTTTCAAAATCACTTAGCCAGTGATTAAAATAGGGTTCCAATCCCAGGTAAGTCTGACTACAAATGCATGGCTTATTTTTTTCTTACCTGTTTGTATTCTACTGTATTTACTTTTTCTACTCCATAAAATGAGACAATAATCATCTGAAAGCAAACACAGCTAAAACGTTGATGATGTGTGTATATCTTAGGACTGAACATAGGCTCCTCAGTGACCTGAAAAACCATATCATCAGTAACTTAGTATAAGTGAAATAAAATGTGTCAGAGAGTTGGACAGCTAGTAGTCACAGTCTTTGTGGCCTACTTGTGTGCTGTCAATCTTAAACTCCAGTTGATCTCTACCTACCCAGCAGTGTGGACCCATAATTAAAAGTAAACCAGATATTCCACATGTACACTGCACTGAGTCTTAACAGACCTTGGCCAGAATCTGAGTCTCCCTGCCAGAGAACTGGGCCAGCCTGAACAGTGAATTCACCTGGATCTTGTATCAACCTATTGTGAACGCTGTATTAAGACAGAGATGTGACTTAGAATTATCCAAAGTTGTCAGATTCTTTCATATTACAGGAGATCATGAACTCTCCTTTAGAACAATGTGTCAACACCCTGTGCCATCTGCTTTCTGAGCATGTCTACAAGAGACCAGAGCACTTCATCCCCTATGTTCATTGCTAGATTTGCACACATCTGCAGCAAGTGTCTCATCTCCATCTATGACAATGGACAGAAGACCACAAGGTGTTTTGTTCTTCTTATCGGTAACAAGCTGTTTGATGCTTTTATAGGCTTTCTGCTGCCTCACATTTGCCTGGTGTGGCCCTTTCTGCTTCAATCTTGGGCTGAGCAGGACAGAATTTGGGCAGGGGTAGGTTGCCTTCTCTCTGAGTGTGATTTTTTTCTGCAGTCATAGGCCAGTCTTTTAACCTGAATCCTATCTTTCTGATATGATATCAACTACTTTTCTGGAAAAGAGTGTTCAAGGTTCCCATAATACATAATGAATCAAAATAGTGTCAAATACAAGTCTAATATAAAGGATATTTTTTCCTTGGTATCAAAAAATATCCAAGAGGGAAGGGACCTGGGAGACAAGCCTGTTCAACAACTTCTGGGGTGGAGAATCTGGGAGCCAGAAAGGGAAAGGACACCTCCAGTTAACAGGGCCAGGGGGACACTGGGAAGTGCAAGCCACACCTCATCTGGCTCTGATGTCAGTTTCTTTCTCTACACTATGGCACCTTCTTACCCTCCACTAAGATTTCTTTTTTTTAATGGTGAAAAAATTTATGTTTAGATTCATAACCAGCTGGACTCACTTTAGATGATCCCAATTTTGTTGGCAACATCCAAGGCATCATAGTCAGAAGCCAGTTGACCATATGCCTTCATCTTTCCATCGGGCCTGATCAAGGTGTTGATCTTAGCCACATCAATGTTGTAGAACTTCTTCACAGTCTGTTTGATCTGGTACTTATGGCCTTGACATCCACAATGAACACAAGTATGTTGTTGTCTTCTATATTCTTCAAGGTTGACTCGGTAGTCAGGGGGAACTTGATGATGGCATAGTGATCAAGCTTGTCTCTCCTGGGGGTGCTCTTTCAAGGATATTCGGGTTGCCTTGAGAGACACAGGGGCTTGGGTCATTGGAATGTAGGTGACATGTGAATCTTTTTTTGTGTGACTGTGCATGCCTTTTTACACTGTTTTTGGTTTTTAACCCAAAGCCTTTTCTTTGGCTTCATCTTTGGTGGGACAGGAGCTTCCTTCTTCATCTTTGGAGCTATCTTCATGAAAGGCTCCATTAAGATTTCTTGGTTCGGTACCTGTGATCTTTCACTCATGAATGAATCTGCTTCAGCTTCTATAATAAATACCACAAACCAGAGAGCTTAAACAGAAGAAATTTATTTTCTCATATGCTGGAGGCTGGAAGTCAGAGATCAAGAGCTGTCACAGTTGGGTGGGTTCTGGTCTAGGGATGCTCTTCTTACCTTGCAGATAACGTCTTTCTCTCTGTGTCCTCACATGGCAGAGAAGGAGAGCTCTGGTGTCTCCTCTTCTTCCTATGAAGACACTCATCCTACCATGACGGTCTCTCCTTTAGCAGTCTGTCTAATGCTAGCTTCTTCTCAAGGCTCTGCCTCTAGTACCATCATAATGAGGTCAGAGCTTCAGTGTATGAATTTCAGGGGGCACAAACATTCCATCCATAACAACTTGTTTGCACTATGACTACCTATAATCTCTTCATACTGTGTGTCTTAAATGGCTCTACTGGAGAGAAATAATCAAAGATAAGCGACAGTATATGTGAATAGGTGTATACTCCCCTACTTTATTTTCCACTGGTCAAGTGATCTCTATTGCCATAGTGAAAAGGTATTATCGAGAGGCCCAAAGCACAAGAAAGCTTATTGTAGTCTGGGGCCTAGACCAATAAATTTCTAATTTAATATTTTATTAACTTAATAAATAAGGATTTTCTTCTTCTGCAGTATGGTCAGAGAAACACTGCTGGAAAATTATTTATAATTATTTTTACACATGAGCTTGCTGGCTGGAAAGGGAAGTAATTGGAATGGAGACACAGAAATGCCAAAGAGTTTTCCTCTGGGCAGGTAGCCAGTCCTGGATCTGACATTGGTCTCATAGGTTTCTGCCCATCCTAGATGACATGTTGCTGTCGTTTTGATGGACAGTAAGAGGAAATGAGGGGAAAAGTGAGATGCAGAGGTCCTAGTCGCCTTACAGAGCACACCAAACATACTCTCCAGGAAAAAACACTTACTACAGCACTTACTTGCTCCTTACAGATCACATTTCAGAAAACATGGGCTTATAATCAAGAATCTCTAAATATATGCAGAAAGGGAACATCATCAGAAAGGAGAAGTAACACACTTAGTGCTACAAATAGTGCTAGCTATCAGAATCATCATAGGTAGAATGTAAAATAAGTATATGTAATTTTGAAGAAAATAATGTTTTAAAAATTGATAAAAGCATAAGAAACTATCAAGGATTACTCAAAAGATTTCAAAAAAGGATGAAATAGAACCTGAAAATATAATATGTAATAACTGGCATTAGATATACAATGAGAAGTTTAAATGTGAGATTAGACTCAACTGAAAAGAGAATTTATAAACAGAAGGATAGATTTGAAGAAATTATAGATCAAAAGAAATCATAGAAAATGCTAAATCGAGATTTAAAGCAAGAAAAAAATAAAGAAAACAAAACAGCAAAAAGGCAAAACAGAGCAAATGAGATTGAGATTAAAGTGGAAAAAAAAAACACCCAAAAACCCCCAATACATCTTCTAAGAGCACCAGAAGGAGATAATGTCTAGAATAAGAGAAAGGAAATATTGAGATGATGACTTGTTATTTTAAGGACAGATGAAAGACACTAATCTTCAGAGTTAAGATACCTATCATATTCCCCCAAAAAACTAAACAGAGTTCACATTTCCAAAAATTATACTGGGCATCTGGGCCAAAGAGTATTCATTACAGTAAGCTGGAACTTGAAATATAGGTTATCTGCAAAGGAATTATATTATATTGAATTCATACATAATATTTCAGTTATACTGAGGACTGACCTCTCAGTCGCAAAAATTATAGCCTGAAAGCTTCTAGAGCCAGCTAGGAGAAGAGTTTATTATTTCCTTAAAAAGCTGAACACAACGCCTAGTAAATTCTAGCCATTCCCTCAACAGGATTAGAAACATATGTCTTCACAAGGACTATACACAAATGTGCAAAGCAGCTTTGTTTGAAATAGTCACATTGGAATAACCCCAATGTCTATAAACAGGCAAAAGGATAAACAAAAGTGGTATATATATTACATAGAATGCTATTCAGGAAAAAAAATGATGCATCTATGGACAAGGATAAATCTTAAAATCATTATGGTAAGTGAAAAAAAGATTAAAAGAAATGATTACACTTTTTTGATATTCTAGAAATACGCAAACTAATCTATAGTTACAGCAAATAGAGGCAGTGGTTCCCTGACTGTGGGTCAGAGGATGTGTGCTGGAAAGAGGCAAAAGGAGTATTTGGGGTTGACGGAAATATTCAATATCTGAATTGTGGTGATGGTTTTACTGTACGCAGATGACAAAACTCATCGAGTTGCAGGCTTTAAATATCAGACTTAAATAAATTTGTATAAAAGACATGCGTACTTAAAAACTTACATTCACTGTGATGTAGATTTAGTACATCTGTGTATACAAGATAAGATGATTCATGTTCAAATAATGAAGGAGATGAATCTATATCATTGCAAGATTTCTAGAACTTATTCTCTACACTAGCAGCAAACAATGGGAAATAAAATTAATAAAAATTATGAAATACTTGGGGATAAATATAATGAAAATTGTTGACAGATTCAACAAAACATCATTGTGAGTTACTGGAAAGCACATAAACAGAACGAATAAATGTCATGGGCCTCACGGATTTTAATGTGTGTTTCTCTCAGGATACAGACACTGAGTGTCATTTCATGAGCTTCTTTGCCATTAGTGCATCTTCTCTGGTGAAGTTTCTGTACAAATGCTTTTGACTATTTTTAAATTAGGTTTTTGATCTTATTTATGACTTTTGAGAGACCTCACATAGTGCAGATGCAAATCTTTTGAGATACATGTTTTGCAATGTTTCCTCCCAGACTGTCTTATCTTTTTACTCTCTTAACAGTGTCTTTCTAAAGCAGATCTTTTTAACTAATGTATTTTGTATGTGTTCTGGTTTTCATGGCATATCTATGAAACTTCTGTCCAACCCAAAGTCTGTGTGTTTTTGGAGAAGTTTCGTGGTTTTATGTTTTACTTTTAAGTCTATGATCTATTTTGAGTCCATTTTAATTCATGGAGTGATACAGATATAGAGATGGTTTGCTTTTTTTTTTTTTTTTTTTTTTTGTATTTTGGCACGTGAAGTCCAATTGTTCTGCACTATTTGTTGAAAAGACCATCCTCCATTGAATTAGCATTGTGCCTTTGTCAAAAATAAATTGTCCATGTATGTTTGGATCAATCTCTGGATTCTATTATTTTCCATTGATCTACATGTCATCTTTTTCATGTTTTTTTTTTCAATACCAAGCTGCCTTCATTACTCCAATAAGTTTTGAATCTGCTAATATGAGTTTACCAAATTTGACCTTTTCTTCCAAAATTTTGGTTTCTCTTATTTTGAATGTAAATTTTTGGGTGAGTTGCTTCTATGACTGCATTGTGAGAAAAGTCTAATGCCCTGACTAGAAAAAGCATTCCCTGTTTGAGGCAAGATGCTCTGTGTGCATTATCCAACGCACCTCAAATCTTGAGGGCTTCCTGTCTGGCTTGGGGGACAGGCACTATTTATTCTGGCCCTGTGTGAACACAGGAAATTGTTACCTTCAATGTTTTGGGGCTTCGTTTTTCTGCCTCAAGAAGTTAGCTCAGGTACATGTGCTGCTTTGCACTCGTCATAAATGAAGGACCTTCTGGGGCAGATTCTGGGGCTCCTTCGGTGTTGCATGTCACCATCCAGCACTCATCCCTGAGACTCTGAGTAGCTTAGTGTCCTGGACCCTCAGATCTGTCCCCTCACTTTGGGGGAGGCTGTGGTGCTCTGTGTGGCATCCCCTCCCTGAACTCAGCCCTGAAAATCTCTCCAGGCTGTGAGCTAGGTGATCTGAGGGCTCACAGAGTCTGTTTCTCACCCCTCAGGGATCACTGCCCATTGCCCATTGCCTGATGTCCTGGAAAACCTTGTTTCTGAAAGAGTCTCCATTTCTGGTTATTCTGTATATCAGAAAGTAAGTCGGATTCCTGCTATTGCATCTTGGCCATGAGTGCAAGTCAAAAGTCACAAATTTTCAGATACTTCTTAAGTTTTTCATGTTGTTTCAGCAGTCAATAGATGATAGACCATACTTTTCGATCTATCCAAATGAACAACTGACAATGTTTTTGGTTCTATGTAAATGTTCTTTCTCTATGCCAGGAGCTTATAATAAAGCAAAACTATACTACAACCCACTGCAGACGGCTCCCAGGCTGTTAGAGGACACGAGTGTGTAAAGAGGTGATGCTAATATGGTCACTTTTCGCGTAGAGCTACCCCGGGAAATCTGTCCTAGCTTGGACCAGTCCTGGCACCAGTGAAGGGGAAGAGACATGGGGCTACTCTTGCTTCCTTACCCTGACAGATGAAGTTCTCTTACAGAAATTCGTGGATTCTAATGTTTTCTATTTGTTTGCATTCCAGGAGTCCTGACCTTGGATTGTGTGGTAAAATTGACAGTGTGTTAGAATTTAACTGAAAAGATTTCTTTTTCTTACTGGCCTCCCATAACCGTGGTGCTTATGATGGTAGGATTTCTTTTAAATTGTAATATATTATAGTATTATAAGCCCAGGTCAGATGTGACCTCCTCTGTGAAGACTTCTCTCTTTTCCCTGGTTACCCCAAAGTATGTAACAACTCATTTATATTTTAGAAAGAGTGGAGGGAGGAAAGGAGAGAAGGAAAAAAAAAGAAGCCAAAGGAGAGACAGAAGGAGGGAGGGACGGAACAAGCCTGGAAATCAAATATCCAAACTCTAGGTTCTCTTTCTAAGCAATTAGCATTGGCTCAGCCCAATCTGCAGTCTCTCGAGAGGCTCTCCTTGTCCTGCTGTCAACTCTTACCTCCAGCTTATAACCCTTCGCTAGAATTTCACTTCCTTGAACCAGCAGCTAATGTGGAAAAAAGGGTGAATTTGTGAAGTCTCCAGTCATTTGGAACCTGAGACCGTGTTTTCATTAGCTGTTTAAACTATTCCCAAAGCCTACTCGGGTGAATTTATCGTCAAAGTGAAAACTATTAAGAGATAATCAATTATTTGAAAAATCATTTTGAAGAATTTTTAGAACATCCATCTGCATCTATATTTTTTCATTGCTCCCTAAAACATTAAGGAGGTCACGTGATGTGATGAGCACTGGGTGTTGAATAAAACTGATGAATCACTGGGATGCCTGGGTGGCTAAGCGGTTGAACATCTGCCTTCGGCTCAGGTCGTGATCCCAGGGTCCTGGGATCAAGTCCCTCATCGGGCTCCCCGCAGGGAGCCTCCTTTTCCCTCTGCTTATGTCTCTGCCTCTCTCTGTGTGTCTCTCATAAATAAATAAATAAAATATTTTTTAAAAGACTGATGGATCCCTGACCTCTACCTCTGAAAGTAATAATATGCTATATGTTAACTCATTGAATTTAAATTTAAAAATAAATAAATAGGGCACCTGGGTGGCTCAGCAGTTGAGCACCTGCCTTTGGCTCAGGGCATGATCCTGGGGTCCATCGAGCTCCCTGCGGGGAGCCTGCTTCTCCCTCTGCCTGTGTCTCTGCCTCTTTCTCTGTGTCTTTCATGAATAAATGAATAAAATCTTTAAAAAAATAAAAATAAACAAATAAAAATAAACAAAAAAATAATGCTCCCCGGATTAGCTTCATGCGGTAATATTGTCAATCTAGGTCATTAAGTACATGTGGATATTTAAGTCCACATATTAATAATATACAAGTAAATCCAATTATATAAATATATGTATGTAAATATGCATTATGAACGTGAATTAATATAAAGGAATCATATAAATATGATTATAGATAATATCCCAACAAGTGTATAATATATACGTAGACATATAACGCTATGCAACCACAACCCTTTATAGATCAGCATTCTCACTTTCCCAGGCTTCTTCCCTCCATATTCCAGTGATTCAGGGAGGTTTTGCTGAATGTCTGACTATTTCTTGATAATTAAACAGTGATAATAAGAGCTAACATTCACCAAGCATAGACATCGAGTCAGGGAGCCTTCCTTGTGCAAACTCATCGCATCTGAGCGAGGAGCCTTCTGTCTGCTGAGAGGCCGGGGGCCCCGTCGCCACTGCAGGCCTGTGCCCGGCTGGAAGTGCCAAGCCAGGCTCTGGGCTTGGGCACCGTTTCCATGGCCACTCGTCGATTATAGGCCCTCTCAGGCTCCGTTTCAAGTTTCAAATGTAATTCAGAGGTTCCCGAAAGCTTTAAATACAAACAGAAAGTTATTCCCAAACAATGATGCTATTTTGAATGTCCACCTGTAATTCTCTTTAAGTCTAGTTGCACGAGCCCACAATTTGTGTATTTGTGGCTAAGATGAGTGAGAGACTGTGAAATACTAGTTGAAACATTTCACTGCACCCACTTCTCAATCTGCTCTTCCCTTCTTTCCTCCTTCTCTATCTTTTCTCTTTACCTCCCTTGCTTTCAACCTGTCCTGCCAATCTCATTCTCCAGCTAAGTGTCCAATTAGATGATTGTATGCAAAAAAAAAAAGTAATCATAAAAAAATCAATACCGAGGTTGTGGCGTTGCTACTGATGTGATCAGAAGGAGGCTCTCATCTTCCCCCCAGACCCTCCCTCCCCACCTGTCACAGGGCGTAATGCTCATGAATGCACATTCATATTCTTGGCTGGAGAAACATTGCCATGGCTCAGGTACCTACTGGGCTTTTCTTTGCTTTTGACAGAAGTTATATAGAGTTTATATTTAAAGAAAGAAAAATGAAAGGGTTTTCTGAATTTCTAACAGAAAATGGTGGGCTTTTTTTATGTTCCACTCATGCTGGAGCTTCATATAGGGGAACCTAGTGATATATCCTTTGCAAACAAAGGAAGCGTGTGGTCGGGCTCTTAATATGAAGGTCAGGGTTTTATTTATATTCACATTCAATTCAGAAAGAATAAAAAATCAATACAGATACGAAGCTGACATGCATTGTCCGCAAGCCCTAGTATTTCTAAATGCAACATAGAAATGCACACAAAAGGAACCTTCTGCAGAAGAATCTGGATCACCGACGTTCACACAAAATCTTACCCTTTGCCCCCAGATCCTGAATACAGAAATTTGTTCTCCTTATGCTCTGCTATTTTTGATAACGTTCAAATTTATTGATTGGTCTGCCTGCTGGGTACGTCTTATTAACAGTGTTAGGAATGAGAGGGATTTGTGATACCACCTCTTGGTCTTCAGGAATGCCCTTGTTGCAGAGGGCAGAGGGTTTATGCTGCGTGTATTTAGTGGGACCGGGAGCTGCAAGGGATCAGGGCAGCCCGGTGGGTGGGAAGCCGGAAATAATGCCGAGCGGTGGTGGATTTCGCCTCTCATCACAATGGCACAAAAAGACCAAGGCCCTGTCCCTGAACACATGCTCAGTGGCAGTGACATCTTTCCGCCTGTTACCTGAATGGTCCATTAACCATATTGAAAGTCAGATAGAACTCCTCTGCCATGCAGAGGTCTCCATCCTCTGTTTATCCTTGGATTTTTACAACTGTAAAGAAATCGTAAGGGTAAGAATTTTCCCTGGATCTATCTTTTCTCCCTTTTTCCTGCCACTAGCACCGAAGCAATGTGATTGACTTAAATCGGCCATGTTCTGTACCCAGGGCCACATACCCGTGTGGACATCTGAAGATATTTTGGCTTCATGTCCTGTATTCAAGCTGTTGGGATGGACATAGGCGTGTGTCCTTACACACATACGAAAGGTGGGAAGTGGGACTGCTCGACATCACCCCAGCCATTCAGAGCAAGAAGGGCAGTTCTTGTGGTTGTTGGGGTCAACACAGACAGACCTTGAAAGAGGTGCCTCACCAGGGCCAATGGCCATCGACAGCTACAGGGCCGGGGAGGGCTCCCTCCTTCCCTGGGGATGGCCCATGGGCCAGGGAGCAAGGCTCTCTCCCCTGACTCACCTCCCTGGGCTGTCCTCCCCTCTGCCCTGGACTCCCCACACCCACCCCTGATCAAAACAGGGCCCCACGGAGGACTTCCCGCTGCCTGGGTGCCTGTGGCTCTTGGGGCAGCTGGACAGTCAAGTTCACGGAACATTCACACGAATGCTTGGAAAATGCGAATCAGGGTCGTTTATCCACAGTGATCCCCGGTGGTAAATAAGCCAGAATCAGAGCAGCGGGTGACAGAATCAAGGAGCCATGTAATCGTCCACGTTTATGGGTACAGGTATTTCTTTTTTTTTTTTTTAAGATCTTATTTATTTATTCCTGAGAGACAGAGAGAGAGAGAGAGAGAGAGAGAGGCAGAGACACAGGCAGAGGGGGAAGCAGGTCCATGCAGGGAGCCCGACGCGGGACTCGATCCCTGGACTCCAGGATCACGCCCTGGGCCGATGGCAGGTGCTCAACCTCAGAGCCATCCCAGTGCCCTGGGCAGAGGTATTAGTCGTGGGGTTCAAGAGAACCTCTGGCGCTGCTGGGTGTTCCCCCCACCCTTGGATGTTGCCAGACCTGGACCTTCAGCCGCAGTCCATCCGAGGTGCAGATTCAAAACTGAGGAATTCAGTTAAGGCCTATGAGCACATTCTAATCTAATACATGTTAAAATGATTATATTCTTACTAGACACATTTTATTCTTATTTTAAAATAGCGACTTTTTCTTATTATAAAAGTACATGACAGAAATTTTGGAGACTAAAAAAAAAAAAAGAAATTTTGGAGACTAAAAACATAAACTGGGAAAGAAAAATTTTAAATTGCATAATTCCACTTCTCAGGAAAAAAAAAATACTATTAACACTCTGGTAGAGTTCCACAGTCTTTTGTTCCTCTGCTCATATTAATATGTATCTTATTATAATTTATATCATACTAAGCATACAACTTTGTGGTTTTCTCTTTATACACAGCATTGCATTATAAATAATTCCTAGTTTACAAATTTGTAATGAGCATCATTTTCAGAGGCTATATATCATTCCACCATTAGGCTAATTTTTTTAATCAACCCTTTGGGCCTTTAAATCGTTTTCTCTTTTATTATTATTATTTTTCTAATGACTATAATGATATCTATGTCTCAAGATTTGAAAAATGTGAACATTTTAAGGCTTTAAGCATTTAATACTGAATTCTTTCTAGAACACGTTTTCCAATTTCCAGCAGCAGGATGCTATCTTCACCATACTCACGAATACACTCAAACATGAATACTTAGGAAAAGTCATTTGAACCTACATATTATAGGTAAATGATATAATTTATGTTTTCGTCGATCTTCTAGAAATCCTTGGAGGTAAATGTTATTTATATAGATACGTACAGATATGTATTGTAAACTTATACAGTAAACTTTTTTTTTTCATTTTAAATGTTTAATTTTCTTTTGGGGAAAAATAAAAGTGTGTAGTTTTAGAGCAATAGGGACTTTTAATGTGACACCTGCCATTATCACCACACTGTAATTTGTGGTTGCAAGAAAATTATTGCAAATTTCTGCGCCTCCCCTGTCTTTTATTTGTAACATGAATTACGTGTGGGGTTGCTGGGAGGGGATTCAATAGGCTATAGGGAGAAAGTGCTAAGAACAGCTCGGCCACATGGTAAGCCCCCTAGACCGCCTACAGATTTTTGTTTGTTTGTTTTCACACCTTAGAAGAGTGAGGCCCAGAGAGGTTAACCAACTTTCTTAGAAAAATAATTTTTTTTTTATTTACTTATGATAGTCACAGAGAGAGAGAGAGGGGCAGAGACACAGGCAGAGGGAGAAGCAGGCTCCATGCACCGGGAGCCTGATATGGGATTCGATCCCGGGTCTCCAGGATCGCGCCCTGGGCCAAAGGCAGGCACCAAACCACTGCGCCACCCAGGGATCCCCGTCTTAGAAAAATAGAATCCATAAATAGAACCCTTTCTGAAGAGTATCCTGGAGCTTTATCTGCCCAGTGGCATAAAATACCCAGCAGAATGGGGGTTGTTGATCTCAGGAGCATTGTGTCGATGCTAATTCCGTTAATGAAACATTGACTTAGGTCTTATCATTGCAGCCGTTCACTTGTGTTTTCAGACCACACAGTGCATGGGTCACAGGGCCATGGAAGCAGCTTGAGTTGGATCTAGACAGGCCTGGTTATGAATCTCAGCTGCTTCATTTACTGTGTTATAATAAGATACTTGACCTTTTTTGGCTTTTCTATTTTTAGCCTTAAATATGAATTGATGATGATGATGATGATAGAACAATTCAAACATTTGTTGTGAGAGTTGAATGACTCAGCAAGCATTCAGCCAACAGGAGACCCCAGCACACGTCCCTTCCCACCAGGCCTGGTCTCCTCCTGTGGATGCAGTTGGTGCTGTGACATGGGCCAAGGACACAGCCTCACGCCAAGAAGAAGGCTGTCAGGTGGGTGGTGATCATGGAGCCAGGGAGAGAACCTGCATCTTATTGAAATCCTGACCCGGGAGCTTGTCCACGATCCTCTGGAAATCCCCCTCTGCCTTGTACTGCGGAGCATTACATTTTGTGAATCACTCATTTGTTTCCTGTATATCTATCCTCTCAACGGTTCTGGAGGGCATTGCTGCTTTAATTTTCACAGATGAACTCTGCAGGGAGCAGGGCATGCTCTGTGCTGGGCCTGACATCTCTGATGCGTGTAGGGGGAGCCAACTTCTGCTCTCTGGTCCCCCAGGATCCACCATGCACCACACTGCTCCCCACCTGCTGCGGCCCCCATGCTAATGCCTCGTTTACACCCATGGTGCTAAGAAGAGAAGCTACACAGCAGTCATGGAGGGCGATCGTCTTCAAGGTCATGCTCTTAAGTCACCGTGGGCCTCCAAAGGACAGTTATTTGTAGTTACAGGTCTCAACATCCCTCATCCAAGAAGTTATAACATTGCTAAACCCTCCACCATGGAAGTCCTGTTTTGTTGCACAACTGGTAGCAGGAAGACTTTCCTTTGGATCAATTAATGGTGATGAGGGGTCCACTGCTATTGATTGAGCCTCCGGTATGGATTAGGGGCGTGAGTAAAAATCCCCATGCCTTCCTTGCGGGTCGGAAACACAGGCACACTCTTCCCACCCCACACCGCTTGCTCCCTGAACTCATTAAAATTCATGCCGAGGTGAGCAGGATGGTAGGGCACTCGCATCTTTGTGAGGTTTATGGACAATTTTTCCTGCTGTGCCTCTGATGGTAATTCCTCAGTTAAATAATTCATAGTGATATTAAGAAGCTTTTTCCTTTAACTATTATGAAGGAAGAAGGAACATTTTTTTTAAGTAAAAGGTCAAGGGAAAGGCCCCCAATTCTTTTTTGTTTATTTGTTTTTTGAGGAAAGTCGTAGGTTTCATTGGAAATTATGAAATTTTTAAAAAGTTTAATTATTGGCTGCTAGACTGATACTTTTTTGTGTCAAATAAATGCATGAATCCATTGCAATCGTGTGAAGACACTATTGCCCGAAAGCCAAGATGCATAACAGTGCACATGAAATTTTAGTAGTTTGAAACAAAAACAAACAAACAAAAAAAAAAAACAAGAAAGGGGAAATATTTTATTTTGGGGGTGACATAAATCCGGCAAATCAGGGGAAAATGGGATCTGTGTGAGGTGTAGAAAAAAGAGAGATGGATTTTGTCTAAGATTCATGCTGTAGAATCTGAGTTGGGTCAATACATTTACTGAGTGTCTGCTATGGGCTAATCATTTTGAAAGGCACTTGCTAAAAAAAAAAAAAAAAGAAAAGAAAAGAAAGAAAGGCACTTGCTACACAGACTCATCCTTAGCTCGTACAGTGGTGCTGTGAGGTAGATAATGTTCCTATTAGCATCTCATTTTATAAACATGGAAACTGGGGCTCATCAAGGTTGCATAACTTTCCCAAATCATGAAGCTTTTGGCAAAACCCCGACTAGGTTGCCGGTAGTTCTGCTTCTGACTCCTGTGGCCTTGTCTGTCTATTATCCCTGGAAGACCATTGAGGAAGCTGAACCCTCGGAGGAAAGGTTTCTGGTCTAAGGGCACTCAGCTACTAAGGTGCCGGAGTGTCCCGGATGCCTGCAGCGGGGAGAGTCCTGGAAGCCTGCAACTGACTCTCACCCCTGTAATCAGCTAGTCCCAATTCCAGAAGCCCGCAGCTCCCACTCTAGGATGCCAGATCTGACTTTGTTTCCTGTTTCAGAAACTGTAGCCTTCTGGGACACCTGCTTGATCATTAGCCGAGTCCAAGACCTCAACGTCTACTTGGGACTTACCTTTTGATTTTATCATAATTGAAAGTCAGGTCTTCCCTGAGACTGTGGCCCTTCCCTGAGAGTGCAAATGGGGGCTGCATGTCCACTGTCTTGCCGTGTGTCTTGCTACCATCCAGAGCCTTCATGGGATGCCCTGTGGCCCTTTCCAGGCACTCCACTCCCCCAACTGCTTCCCAGACTCTGGGACTACACAATGACCACACAGCGTATCTCTGGAACCATCGAAGTGGACCTGGCACCCCTCCAGGGCCTCATGGAGACTCGGGGCCAACAGAGCAAGAAGTTCCAGGATCTCTGGCACCCACAACTCAACCTAGGGAAGGATCATGCTGAGGCCAGGCATGTACGCTTGGCCTGCTGGTGAGGATCACATGCATCCATACTTGAAAATTCTGTAAATGTGACTCTGAAGAGAAGAAGCCTATGCCTGGGCAGTATTCAGATTCATTTAGTATCAGAAACTTCATTTTCAAAAAGCACCTTAAAAGACTTCTATCTTTAACTTGTTGGGGCTTTTCAAGATGTTAGTACTGACGTCGTTATCAAATGAGGGGATTTTCTTAGAAGTGGAGAGCTGTAATTGGAAAGTATTAGTCATGACCAGGAGCTTTGTGTTTGCCACATGGATCTGGGCACAGCCCTGCCCCTGGAGAGCGAGAGGGAAGTAGCTAAGGATTCCTGAGTCCAGACTTCCTCTGTAATCTGATTGTGTGGCTGCTTCTCCGCATTCCCAGTCTAAGTGGATGACAATCATCTGGCCCAGGTTACCTTGATCCTGCGTGGTGCAGATCTCAGTGGTTTTAATGACAGAGAGAAGGAGACAAGGCAGGCAGACAGTCTCCACAGTCTAGGACACGGCAAGGTAAAAGGATGGAAAGAAGACCCCTTTTAGCAGCAGGTCCCATTGCTTTTGTTTATTGCCCGATGCCGTCCTATAACTTTTGGAAGGAGGCACCGTGCGCAAAGCTTGCACAGTACAGCAGGTTGTCAGTTAGAATGTCTTCCAGAAGTCGGAGTCTGATCAAATCCACCCTGACACGTCTGTTACTTTATACTCTGTTCATTTTAATTCCCTTTGCCGTCAATACACACGAGAATTTCTGCAAGCTCCAGAAGGCCTCAGACGCTTCCCAGTAAGACACATCTGTTGAATTTCTCAGGAAAGATGCTGATTGCTATTATGAATATTCCATAGAAAACGTTTTTTATTAAAATGTCATTTAGGCAAGGAGGGTACTTTAATCAGCCACCAGAGTAGCATGTGTACAAATTTCTTATCTTCATCAGTTATACTCAGCTGTCCTTTTTTCTCTTAATTATTTTTATAATACATTTTATTGTTTAGAAGAATTTTTTATTCACAGAAACATTTCAAAGATAACACAGGGGGTTCCCATAGACTTCATACCCAGTATCCCTATTACCAGCATCTTATGTTAGCAAACAATACAGGGTGTTGCAATGAATGAACTGATATCGATGCAGTATCATTAACTAAGGCCCATACTTATTCAGATTTCCTTAATTTTCACTTAATACCCTTTTTCTGCCCCCCTGGGGTCATGGACAACATATCATATTATATTTATCATTTAAGTCCCCCCAGGCTCAGCTGATCTGTATGTATGAATGCACAGCATAGGTCTTTCTCCATCTCACTTAGTTTACTTAGCAAAATGTCTTCAAGGTCCAACAATGTTTTCACAAATAGCAAAATTTCTTTTTTTCTCTCTCACTTTTTTTTTTTTTAAATGACTGAATAGTATTTCCTTGGGTGTATATGTACCATAATTTCTTTATATATCCATCCACCCATGGACACGTAGGTTGTTTCTATGTCTCGGCCATTGCCAATAATGCTACAATGGACACAGGGGTGCAGATATCTTTTCCAGTTAGCGTTTTCATTTTCTTTGGATAAATAAACACCCAGAAGGAGAGTTGCTGGATCACATGGCAGCTCTATTCTTATTTTTTAAGGACCCTCCATACTGTTTTCCACAGTGCCCACGCTAGCCTACATTCCCACCAACCATGCATGAGGGCTTCTTTTCACCACATCCTCGCCAACACTTAGTTATTGTCTGTTTGATGATAGACATTCTGACAGGTGTGACGTGGTATCTCACTGTGCTTTTGATTTGCATTTTTCTGATGCTGAGTGATGTCGAGCACCATTTCATATACTTGTTGGCCATCTTCATGCCTTCTTTGGAAAACTATCTATTCAGATCCTCTGCCCACTTTTTTCTTTAAAGATTTATTTATTCATGAGACACACACACACAGAGAGAGAGACAGAGACAGAGACAGAGACAGGCAGAGGGAGAAACAGAGAGCCTGACGTGGGACTTGATCCCAGGTCTCCAGGATCAGGCCATGGGCCGAAGGCAGGTGCTAAACTGCTGAGCCATGTGGGCTGCCTCTCTGCACACTTCTTAGGTCAAATTTTTTGCTATTGAGTTACATGAACTCTTTATATATTTGGATCTGAATCCCTTATCAGCTATAATTTCCTAATATTTTCTTCCACCCCGGAGGCTGCCTTTTCACTTTGTTGATGGTTTCCTTTGCTGTGCAGAGCGTCTTAATTTGAGGTGGTTCCACTTCCTTTTCACTTTGTTGTTTGTGCTTTAGGTGTCATACCCAAAACAATCACGGCAAAGACCAGTGTCAGAGAGCTTCCCACGATCTTTTCTTCTAGGGGTTTTCATGGTTTCAGGTCTTGCATTCAAGTCTTTAACCCGTTTGAATTACTTTTTGAGTAGAATGTAAGCTAGTGCTGCAGTTTTGTCTTTTGCATGAGGCTGTCAGTTTGCACAATTTTCACGACATTGGCCAGCATGCAAGTGTATCATACTGGCTTTAATTAGCATGGCATTGATTAGTACTGACGCAGAACATTTTTATGACTTTATGCGTCATTTGTACTTTCTTATGTATGAGATACTTGTCTGTTCTTTTGGTTAACTTTTTTTCTATCGAGCTGCCCTGTCATCAGAACCAAACAAAAGAAAACCAAAACCAAAAAAACACAACAACTTCAGGATGTTGTTCATGTATAACTACACACTGATACTTCATTAGTTATATCCTTTGTAAATATCTGCTTGCAGCCAGAGTTTATACTTTCATAATTTTTGATATGAAAATTCTTAAATTTTAATGTGCTAATTTTTCAACTTTCTTCTTTTATGATTTTGCCTTCATAGTTCTTGCTCAAGAAAATTTTCTCTGCCCCAAGGTTATACATAGAGTGTTCTTGCAATTTTTTTTTCCTAAAATTTGTTTTTGGGTCCATGTGGAACTTATTTTTGATTATGGTGTGAAACAAATGTTCAATGTTATGATTATTTTTTGATAACCATCTGTCTTACCAGAAATTTATTGAATAAATTATGCTTTCCCCACTAATCTGTAATATCACATCCATCATATATCATATTTTCATATTCTTGGGTCTAGTTCAGGTTAATTCTCACCGGCAAATGAACTGATTTTTTTTTCACTTCCTGGGACTTACTATATAGGGAAATCTGTTTTAAAGTTTATTTTCACACATAATCAGCAATATATATTATATCAGGATAGTATAGTATCTTCCTCAAGTTGATGTTTGATGAAGGAATACACTTATATCATCTAAAAAAGCAACTTTTAAGTTTCCAAATGGGGCAAATACCATAGGAAAAAAAAAAAGTGATTGGAAACCCATTGAAGGGCCCTTTTACATTTGGGATCCATGAAGAAGATGGAGAAGATGGCTAAATGCAACTTCGCTTCTTATCTTACACTGAAACTTTTTTGAAAAGACTGTATGTAAGTGGGATTCTCCACTAATTAGCTTGATAACTGGTAATAAAATGATCATAAAACAATAACTTAAAATCTCGTTATGGCAGAAAGAAGGGGAACTAACTGTTGCAGAGCGAAGAAGAAAGAAGGGAAGGCGGGAGTAGAAGACATAAAGAAGTTTTTGCTCAAATAAAATTATATTTTTGTGAAAACTTAACAAAGTGTAGAAGATTCTTGAGTAACCTCTATGGCCAAATTTATAAGTGGTAGCAAGCAGTTCCAGGTAATCAAGAAAACAAAGTGAAAAATCGAAATAATGTAGCCACCCTCTGACCACCATGCTCCTGCACACTCCATGCCACTAAGCCCTTTTACCACAATGTGAAAAGAAATGTTGAAACATAGCTGACTTGGGCTGGAAGCAAAGTACTCACTCTGCACTTAGAACTATTTTCTGCATTTTACCATTTACTCTTTGCTGGGAAGTGGCATCGTTTTTTTTTGCTGTTTTTGTGGTTGTGGTCATATACAACCTAACCAGGGAGTCGATCTCCCTGGTGGGTGCCTGTCAGTCCTTGTCAGATTCACTTAATAGGCACTGTCTACTGGGTCAAGGCAACTTCAAACCGTCAGCCCTGCTCACACAGGGTGAGTCCCAAGCCTGAGTGTGGTCACGGAGAGAATTAATTCCATGGCATATATAACTAGTTCTAGCTCTGTACTCTTTAATCTACTAAGTGTGGGTGCCATGAAATGCAATCACACGGAAAAAAGAAGGTAAATAGGAAGCCAGTGGGAAAACCAGATACAGCAGTAGTAAACAGTAGTAGTAAACCACATGTGACAGGAGCATTTACTCACTAATAAGAAGGAGGGAACAGAGCATGGTAACACTATGTGCACTCATACACAGTGGTGAACACATCGAATATTAGAAGTCCTGAGCTATCATTCTGAGGGTTCTGACGTAGCGAACACATAGGCATCTGTGCACATACCGGAAAGAAATGAATGCGGGAGACATGGGAAGCTAGGGAACCTGTATAGGAGGACAAAGGAAGCTCTCAGTGCATCGTTGGGCTACTTGACTCTACCTAGAAAACACACAGGAAACCAGTCTACAAACCCTGGGAAGATGATCTCAAAGAGGAAGAGCACAGTTTAACTTAACGTAGTCACTAAATTTCACCACATATCACAGTGATTACGATAGGCATTGATGATTCATACTTATGCTCATCTCCAATGACAGTCCGTAGAGCTGGAGACAAACTAAAGAAAGAAAAAATTAACTCATAATAAAAGTAATTTTCAAAATAGCCTTGCAAGCTAGGCTCACAAGGGACTGGCATTATTATTAAATGTTAATGCCTGCTTCCCTTACTCAGCACTCACTATATTTGATAAGGTTTTGATCTTCTCGACATCTCCCCGGTGATGGGTGGATTGTAGGAAGTTGAGGTTGCAGAAAATCTTGAGTGATCTGTCTAAGACCCTTCATGTTCCTGGCACAAATTCAACTCCGGAATTTCTAGTTGGGCCTTCACATTCATGTCTGACACCTACTAATGCTGGTGTTCTTAAAGCATGATTTCGTGAAATCCCCAAAATACATGTAAAGTAATCACTCATGATCTATAAATAAAATCCAGAAAGAGTATTTGTACAGGTTCAAAAATATGAACGATGCTATGCTTCACAAAGAAAAAAGTAGATGGTTTTCTTCCTCTTCCTCATACTGAGTAGAAAGAAACATGAAATTTACCACATTCAACTGAAAATTAGCAGTAGGGTGTAGCAGAAAAGCACAAGCTTTACTCATGGATCTCTGGACTCGACCCTTGCTCTACAGCTTACAGAGTCTGGTTCTTCTATGAATAGATAGGTCTATGGTGAGTATAAAGTGAGTTGCTCTATGTGAAGTCTACTGGGATGCATGAGTGACATTGCTCCATTGTCCTCTTTTGTCCCAAATTCTATATGACATCATGAAGGTTTACCAGTCTCAGGTCACAGCCTAGTTTAGAACCAAATGAAGGATAGATGCAGGAATCAGATAGCCAGGAGATGTTTGTTTGTTTGTTTGTTTACAGGTGAAATCAAGGTGGAGGGATCTGGCTAACATATGGCCAGATGGGTTTGCCAACATTCCCTGACTGATGCCTCTCCGCTGAGTCAAATCTAAATCTTAAAACAAGCAGCTGGATGAACTCAATAGGAAGATCGGTCTACAGAGCAGACCCCATATGGAGGAAGACTGTCCATCTCAGAAAGAAAAGGAAGAGTCCAAACTCTTCGGTGCTAAATGTTTTAGTAGAGTGACCCTATCCATTTAAGAAAAGAGGATCCAATCTGTTAGAGCCAATCAGTCAAGACTGACTCACTTCTGCTTGATAGGGAAGAAAAGGTGTGGCGTGGGGAAGAGGCCAGGATGGTCACATGGCATCATTCTTCCCGGCAGAGTGCTCAGGAAGGGATGTGGAATTCGTCACAGCAAACCTCGCCATCCTTCCTGACACTCAAGCCAGACTGAAATTAGCTATAATGTGACCTTTCTGTACACCCTGCATCTAGACTCAACTCAACTCGACTCGTTTGTCCTTTTACCATCGTCATGCTCCATGTGGGCTAATGAGATTCCATGAGCACCCTCACACATGCGCACCCTCACACTTGCCATTTTTATAGTCATTCTTCACTCTGTATCCAATCCCAACCCTTCCCCGTGCCTTTCCATAGTAGTCCAGGTTCAGAAAGTATATTTCCACCTCCTGTTTTCCTTTGATTCTCCATGAAAAGTACTTACAACTTAAAATACATCACAAGGACTCATGCATAATAACAGAAACGGTAGTAGCTTACATTTATTAAGAATCACTGCATCAGAGCAACTGATGGCACAGTCAGTTAAGCATCAGACTCTAGATTTCAGCTCAGGTTATGATCTCAGTGTTGTGATATTGAGCCCTGTGTCTACTCTGAGCTCAGTGGGGAGTCTGCTTAAGACTCTCACTCTCTCACCCTCTGCCCATCCTATTCCTCCCCCCCCCCCAAAAAAAAATATATATATATATAAATTTTTTATTGGTGTTCAACTTGCCAACATATAGAATAACACCCAGTGCTCATCCCATCAAGTGCCCCCTCAGTGCCCATCACCCAGTCACCCCCACCCCCCACCCACCACCTCTGCCTTCCACCACCCCTTGTTTGTTTCCCAGGGTTAGAAGTCTCTCTAAATAAATATATCTTAAAAAAAAAAAAAAAAAAAAGAATCACCATGTACTAAGCTCTGGACCAAGTTTTTTTTTTTTTTTTTTTTTTTAAGATTTTATTTATTTATTCATGAGAGATACAAAGAGAGAGGCAGAGACACAGGCAGAGGGAGAAGCAGGCTCCATGCAGGGAGCCTGACATGGGACTCAATCCTGGGTCTCCAGGATCACACCCTGGGCTGAAGGCGGTGCTAAACCGCTGGGCCACCTGGGCTGCCCAGGACCAAGTATTTTTACACAAATTTTGGTTCATTTACTCTCCGCAACCTCCTAGGATTTCAAGCTACACTTTTCGGCATGTGTGGAGTTAGCTGAGGCTGAGAAGTATTAACAGACCCAAGTCTTTGAGGAAGGACCTTGAGGACGATGACAAGCATGCCTTCAGGATCTTGGTGGGCTTCTGCTCCATGCCCCGCTGGAACCCGTGAGGGTCGGTATTCCAGTGGACCTCAGGGATACTACATGTCAAGGCTGGGGTGACAAGAGCTTGTGCTGTTGCCACATCAGAACCGGACCTCCCAGTTCTTTTATCTTTGGGGCATGCTTTGACATCAGAGATCCACGGGACAGAGGCTACAACCAGAACAAGAAATGACACAGACACATACATCACAGTCACCAAGCTCACGTGTGTGTGTGTGTACTTATCGTCTGTCCAGGGCTCTAACACGTTTTGAGAGTCAAGGAGGAGAGAGGACCGCAGGCAGGTGGTAATCATGCTTCTGTGCGTCTCCACACAGTGTGATGCCTATAAGGGAAGACTACATGAGGCATCTTTAAAGACAGGTTCTGGGAAGCAGCAAGATATCTTTCCTGTACCCTAATTTAGGTAGCTGAGAGATAAGTAAATTAATCTTCATTATCAATCCGCCAGATAGCAGGAGTTACCCTGAAGCACCCACTCTGTCAGTGCAGCCAGGTATGGTCCACATGGCCGATCACTTGCCTTCTCGTGGATCCAGGTGCGTCCCTGACAAACTTGGCCGATCACTTGCCTTCTCGTGGATCCAGGTGCGTCCCTGACAAACTTGGCAACGAGAACGATCTTCAGTCCCGAACAAGCTTGCCCATTGCTTCTGCTTGCTCTGGCTCCTGCCTCTTGATGAGGCCGTTGCAATTAGGCAAATCACAGCGTCTGCAGTGGGGCCCCCTTTCCTTAGCCATGCATGACTCATTGTGACGAGGGAAGTGTAAAAGCAGCAGGTAAAAAATGATGAACAACATCCATCATTACACAGGGGTCTGGCTAAAATCTTTCTGTCACTATCAAGAGTGTGTAGTTTCCAGCCTTGACAGTGGTGGAAGCAACATGCTGTGAGCAGCGCAGTTTCCGCACACACCACCTGCCTTGATCCAGGCTTGGGCTGAAGCTACCCCACCTGCAGCCCCTAGAGCGGCCATGAGGTTAGATGGGCTGTGGGGCTGTGAGCCGGTGCGGGCACCCAGGGCCCCACTCCTGTCTCCTCACTCAGCTCTGCCTTGCCTTACCACTGGGCTCCTCACTCTTGTTTCTGAAAAGCTGACCCAAGTCTTCCTCGGGCCCCCCTGTGTGGGGGAGGGGGTTTCCCCAGAGCTCTGACATTGGCCTCTATCTTCAGATGTTGTCTCTTCCTTCTCCTCAGATTCTTAGGGTCCCAGACACTTGGAGATGGATCTTTCCACCTGGCCCCGCAAAGGTTCACCTCTGCCTCCAGAAACGTGACCCACATGGCTACATCAGTTAATCACTCCTTGAAAAAAAGAATCATACAGCACACAAGGTTTGCATGACCAGCATGGACCTTAGGAGCTCTTTTTTGGAGGCTTTCACAAAACTTCTACTTACCCAGAATTATTACCATGAAGTGTCTGGCACTTGCCTGTCCATTTTTCACTCCTTCAGGGAGCAGAATTTCACATCTCAACCCCAACTGGTATTTCTATTCTTTTTGGTTCAGTTCAGTCGCACACAGGTTCCTCTTCTTGCAAAGTGATTGCCCTGTATTTTACCTGGTTCTCAGGGCCAAAGAGTGAGGCATCACATCCCGGGAATGGTGCCCCAGAGTCAGTACTTGAGTCCACGGTGAAGGACATACTGAGGGTCTCGGTCCTGTCTCAGAGCGATTCTTCATAGGTGATAAAACAGAATGATAAAGGGATCCTTGGGTGACTAAGCAGTTTAGCGTCTGCCTTCAGCCCGGGGCATGATACTGGAGTCCTAGGATCGAGTCCTGCATCAGGCTCCTTGGATGGAGCCTGCTTCTCCCTCTGCCTGTGTCTCTGCCTCTCTCTCTCTCTCTCTCTCTCTCTCTCTGTGTCTCTCATGAATAAAGAAATAAAATCTTTAAAAAAAAAACCCAGAATGATAAGAAGATGGTATTAGAAGACAGTATTTTCTAATATATTTCCTTATTTTGCTGATGAGGTGGTGAAGGTTTAAGGATGCTGAAAGACTCATTAGTGTGCCAACCTCAGACAACCGTAGGCAAATTTGGTGCTGAATCACTTACAATCTGATTCCAATCTGCAGGTCTTTCAAGATGTCATAGAAATATGTTGAGCTTTCAAAACATTGGTTACTCTGTGAAGACTTCACTTATTTATAAAACAGACAATACCTGTCCTGCCTACAGATTTGCTGTGATGATATCAAATGAGCTAATATACATGATAATGCTTTGTAAATTGTATGTCCTTATTCATGTATGTGAAACTGTTATTGATTGATGTAGTAGGAATAGAAATAGTTGCTGTCTTAGGAATATTATAACCACCCTACACTTTTCAATACTGCTTCCATATGGAAACTTCCATTGTTTATAAAAAATTATATATTTTACCAATACAAATATTTCATTGGAAAAAAATGGAAATATGATCACTTTTATTAAAATTTGCTTGGAACTAATTTTTTCATGCCAATGTATATAAATAAGATTTTTTTTTCCTGATAGACTCGGTTAATAGGAACCTTAACTTGCAACTGTCTCCTGCATTTCATGGTAAGAGTTACTTGATTTCTGTACCAATGGGTTTGTGCTGACTAGCAAACCACCCCAACTCTCAACAGCTAAAACAACAAACCATCATGTCTCATACTTCTGTGGTCTGCTGGGTGATTCCTCGCATCTTGGCCACTTGAGTGATCTCTGTGGGCAGCTGGAAGCTGGGCTGGGCTACCTGGTGCAGCCTGAGACTGCTCACATACTTGGTGTTTTTAGGCTTTTTGGTCCAGAGATTTCTGAGTAACAGCTGTGGTCAATGGGTCACTCATCCCCTGGAATCTAGGCTGACCTGCTTCACAAAGTGCTCTCAGCAATCCAAATGCAGCAAGAGAAGGAGAGACTTATTGGCAAGTATCCTCAAGTATGCCATTTACTAATGTTCTACTGGCCATCGTGAGTCTCAGGCCAAGCCCAGATTCAAGAGGTAGACAGTGACGTGGCCATGTTTGCAAATACTCCACCACACTTGCTCATATCCCTGATGCCTCAGGACTAGTTGAAAGCAGCTGTTGAGCATTTTTCTTGTGGTCAACCAAAGGCAGGGCAATGCGGGATGTACAAAGAAACATCACATGTGGAACCTGACCTTGTAAAGACAAGGAATGCAGAAAATAATGAGAGATTGAAGAAAAAAAACAAATAGAGTCAAATAGAGGATATTCTGGAGCAGATTAATATGCAGTGAAGGAATTGCAAGAAGCCAGACTCACTGGGAGAACAAAGGAATTTGTTTCCTTCAGTATTCATATTAGACTTTTTTCATATTTTTGCATGCCTCTAGCTTGACTGGCTAGTTTGTTAAAGGAAACTGTGTACGTGTGTTTCTGTGCCTACACAGTATTTATTTCAGGAGAGGCACCATCACTCTCTGCTCCATGATACCTGTATCACCCATAAATGTTTCTTTAGAAAAAAAAAAAAGATTTTATTTTATTTATTTATTTTTTATTTGAGAGAGACAGAGCATGAGCAAGAGGGGCAGAGAGTCTCAAGCCAACTCTCCATTGAGCACGGAGCCCGATCAGGGCTCGATGTCAAAACCCTGAGATCATGACCTGAGCTGAAACCAAAAGTCTGACACCCAACCAACTAAGCCACCCAGGCACCCCTCACCTGTAAGTGTTTCCAGCCACTTCTGTGTTCATTATCTCTAGCCCCTCCAGAGGCATATGAGGAAAGACATGCTGTCATTATGTAGAAGAGGAGTGAGAAGAGGGAGGATGGAAGGAGCCAGCTGGGGGGCCTGCAAAGAGCCAGAAAGGGCAGGGACTTCACTCCCTTGGGGGTAAGGGCTACAGCCATAATGTCACATTAGGAAGTCCCCCTAAAGTAAAGATCATGGTGATTAAGTCATGCACTTACTCAGCAACTAGTTATAGAATGTCTACTGTATGCCACCATCTTTCATAACAGAACATTCTAGGTAAGAGTGAGACAAAAGATTTTTTTAAAAACTTCCTGGAAAATAATAAGAACTATCAAAAAATTAATCATAATGATGTGATTAGATGAAGAAGTACAAGGCAAAGTCCGTGTCCCAAAGGAGAAGCAGAAACAATGACTTGCTAATGCCACATAATCAAAAAACCTGGCTTAGCAGTTACTAATTTTGTGGTTTTAAACAACTTACTTAAGTTTGATTAAGTCTCTCCATCTATAAAACGAAGATGCATGTAATTGGCCTAGTTTCTTCTCAAGACTTTTTATGAAACAAATGAGATAAGGTACATGAATGCAATCCGTGTGAGGTAGGTCATGATCTGTTGCCATTGTTAATGTGCCATCCTTGCCGTGATGACAGTTATTGAAATAGATGTGGAAGGCACATTCTAGATATATCTCAGAGGCTGAGCTAAGAGCAGGTGAGGGCAGTTAAACTTCAGAGGGAGGCAACATGGCAGGCCGTGGGCTCTTAGCAACAATCCGCTAAGTTACACTGATTTCAGTGCTGAGAATATGGAGCAAAGCAATCCACAGGTGATGCAGGCTAGAAAAGCAGGTAGGCCCGTCCCCAACCCTTCCCTGGCCTGCCATCTACTCAAAACCCAGAAGTTTGTGTTCTCTGGAAGAATATATGTTGCTTTTGGGAGGTGGGGTCAGTTTGAATACTGCCAGCCAAGAAAGGTTGGGACTTCAGCTCATTCGGGGTTTCTCAGCATGTCCTGCATTAGATGCTGTTGCACAAGTAACATCTCAAAATGTCTTTGAAGTGATAACGTACAAAAAATGTCTAAAATAAGATCTTTGTATTATGGTTGGTACCCTATTTATGCAGAAGCCCAGGGATTTCTCATAACATGATAGTAAAGCAGAATAACCACTGACTCTTTCCTATAAATCTTGGGCCTTGTCCACTTTCTTCAGCCCCTCTGAGCTTTACCATCTATGGCCATAAAGCATCGTCAGTGACACCAACCCTCTAGGATAGGAAGGATGTATGAAATAGCACACGGATGGCGTGTGGCACCAGGTAGGGACTAAAGAAGAGGCGGTTGTTTTCATCATTTTTATTTCCTGTTACTGTTTCAAAGGCAGTCTCGTGTGCTTCTGCCTCTCTGGGAGATCTTGAGGGAGTTCTCCTGAGGCCGTCACCCCCTTCCAACCAAACCAACACCTGCTGCCACAGGGGCTCTTTGCTGTATTGAGGAGGTGTGCTATACCTGCCTCTTACCGGCTCCTGGATATCCTACCAAGAGGTCTCATTCCACATCAGCATGCAGGCAGCATGGCTCAAGCCACATGTTTCTGATACCAATAATATTATCAGCTCCAAAAGTGTATCAATGAAGTCAATATTGGGGCTGGCTTTTACCTCACTTTGGTCCTTTGCAATCATCAAAGGCAATTTCTGTTGTGCAAAGTTTATGTTCTAGAGGCTTGGGGGTTATTATAGTGCAATTTGAATGTAAAGCAAATATAAAGCAAAAGATAGAACTAGGGGATCTTATAAAATATATTCCCTCGGTTAAATCATTTCTTCTTTACACAGGGATAGCCCAATAAAGCAAAAGACCCTTACAAATAGAATCGGGGCTTGAAGTCATTCCTCAGCCCACTCTTCAGAAGATGTGCCTGCCTGGGTCCCCATATCTTGCTAGGAGCGTAATTGGGAACTATAGTTCTCAGACCACCTACCTAAAGTGCATTAGATTAAATACTAAACCTGGTTATTATCACACTGTAACTCAGTTCTTTTCACACACACACATACACACACACACACACACACACAAATACACACACCAGATTTGTGTTCACTGTCAACAGCAGCAAGACTTAATAGATTTGACAGGAAGCCGAGAGAATACCTAAGCCCAGCCCACAGTCATGTAGATGCATGGAGGTCTCAGTAATCTGTTGCTGAAAACCAGAAGAGGGTTTGTTCTGTGATCTCCAAATGAGTCAGATTTTCTAGTCGGAGATGACACTGCATCAGGTGTTGAAGGATGAGCATAAAACTGTGGGCATAGGAAAGACAAGGAGGAGGGCAATTAATTCCAGCAGAGAAAATAGTGTGCATAGGATCAGGGTGTGCAAATTAATAGCTCCTTCAGGAGAGAGTAGGTCTCTGTGCCCTTGACCAAGGTTCCTGGGGCCCCAAATAGGAAAGGAAGCAGGGAGAAGCAGAAAAGCAAGAAGAAACCTATGCTGCAGATCAGAATAACCACTGGAAAGGGCCAATTCTGGCATGTAGGTGATGGTTGAAGGACAAGTAGAGGATTTCTAACAAGACTAATTTTATTTTGAGGTCAATTCTCATGAGAAGGGTTTGCTTTGATTTGTAGAATCTGATCATGTATGCTGATCTAGATTGATCTACACATTTCTGGGAATTTATTGAACAGCTTCCAGACAGCAGATTTAAGTGGGGCTGAGATCCATCGGTGAAAAAAAAAATCCCATAGTAAATTATCTTCCTTTCAAATACCATCTTGAGTTTATATATCATTTTTTTTCTTACAAGTTACTCAAATCACTTCACATATATCATTGCATTTTCTCTAATGTTTTTGAGACATAATTAGGTACATGCATTGCCGTGCTTATTTTATAAATATTGACATCTGACATATTGGTTACAGAATCTGCTTAAGAGAACATGGCATCAAAACTGTCATCAAACTACACATTATTATCAGCTATTTTGCATATAAGTCACATGTAAATAAAAATGTTATAAGCATTTTTCTATAATTAATTGCATACATTTAATATTTTTACATTGACTTCACAGTTTCAAAATAAATTGTACCAGCTTATTATACAAATCTCCAGCACTACAGGAAAAAAAATGTCTAACAAGGAAAAATAGGGGGGAAAAGTAGAAATATCATACATCTCATTACTGAGATTACAATAACTGTCCCCACAGCGGTCGTAGGATCATATTACTTGGGGGCCCAATATGGTGAAATGAATACTGAGTTAACGAAGGGAAAGGCATGCAGGGATGGGTGCCTGAACAGCAGCAGAAATATCAGACCCTTGTAAAGTACTCTGAGATTTAAGTTAAAACAACAGAAGCTTGTATGAGTCAAACAATTTTCATCTGTAGGTAAATTTGGTCAAGGATGGTGAGCTTACAACTCCTGCTCAAGTCTGTGTATTTATATGGCTATGGGATTAGATAAACAGTCAAACAGATAAACAAATACATGGACACAATAATTCCATAAAAATAAGATTGTGCTGCCATTCTATGACAATTATTAGTTTCACTTTAAACTGAAGAATAAACAATTTTAAATTTCACAAAACTTAACTCAAAATGGATCATGGACCTAATGTAAAATATAAAGGTACAAAATGATGGGCACCTGGGTAGCTCAGTGGTTGAGGGCCCCTGCCTTCGGCTCAGGGCATGATCACGGGGTCCCGGGATGGAGTCCCACATTGGGCTTCCCGCAGGGAGCCTGCTTCTCCCTCTGCCTGTGTCTCTGCCTCTCTCTCTGTCTCTCATGAATAAATAAATAAAATTAAAAAAAATAAAGCTATAAAATGAGAAGACAGCACAGGAGAAAACCTAGATGACCTTGGGCATGGCAATGACTTCTTTGAAAAAACACCAGAGACAAGATCCACAAAAGAAAGAATTGATATGCTGGCCTTCAGGAGAACTACAAACACTGCTCTGCGAAAGACAATATCAAGAAAATTACAAGATAAGCCACAGACTGGAGGAAATATTTGTGAAAGGCATATCTGATAAAGGGCTGTTATCCAAAACATACAAAGAACACTTAAAATCAAACAATAGGAGAACAAACAATTGGGTTACAAGGCTAGCCAAAGACCCTAATAGATATCTCACCAAAGAAGGTATAGAGACAGCAAATATGCATGTGAAAATATGTTCCATGTTGTGTGTCATTAGGGAAATACAAATTAAAACAACCCTGAGATGCCACTACACACCTATCAGAATGGACAAAATCCAGAACACTGACAACACCCAATGCTGGCGAGGCTGTGGAGCAGCAGGGACTCCCATGCTGGTGGGAATGCAAAATGGTACAGCCATTTTGGAGGACTGTTTGGTGGTTTCTTACAAAACTAAACATATTCTTACCATAGGATCAGCAATCATACTTTTTGGTATTTACCCAAAGGCAATGAAAACTTATGTCTATGCCAACCTGTGGGCATAAACCAATTGATTCATAATTGCCAAGACTTGGAAGCAGCCTAGATGTTCTTCAGTAGGTGCATAAACAAACTTGAAACCTTCAGACAGTGGAATATTATTCAGGTCTAAAAAGAAATGAATCGTGAAGCTGTGAAAAGACAGGGGAGAAACTTCAATGCGTATCACGAAGTGAAGGAAGCCAATCTAAAAAGAATACATCCTGTGTGATTCAACTATATGGCATTCTGGAGAAGGCACAACTGCAAAGGCAGCAAAAAAGATCAATAGTTGTCAGAGGTGGGAATGGAGAAAATGAATAAGCAAAGCACAGAGCATTCTTAGGAAGACGAAAATACTCTGTGTGATATTACGATGATGGATTATGTCCTTACATGTTTGTCCAAGCCCACGGAGTACACAATTTCAGGAATGGACTCTAATGTAAACCTTGGGCCTCATGGGATTATGAAGTGTCAGTGGTGGTTCACCTTTGGTAAAAAGTATGCTATTCTGGTGAATATGTTGGGGGAGGCCACGCACATTTGTGAGCAGAACGTATATAGGAAATCTCTGCACCTTTCTCTCAATTTTGTAGTAAACCTTAAACTGCTCTAGAAAATAAAGTCTTTAAAACTGTTTAGCTGAAGGAATTACTGACTCCCATCTTTTCTAAACATTTGATCCTCCCCCCCCAAAAAAAGACTCTAAATGTAGAAAACCGATTACGTAAAACATTCCAAATTTCCACAGTTAAACTTCAATTGAATCTTTGTTTCAATTTTATACAGTATTGGGTTTCATTTTCTTAAATGAAAAAAAAAAAATCATTCTTCCTTTTCTCCTTCCTCATCTCCTGGTTTTTAAGATTGCATTTTGTTTGCATTGTATCAGAGTTACATTCAGTCCCATAAACGTAACTCTCATGACCTCAAGTCCTGTGTTTAAATAGATTCTCAATCATGATGGATTTTCCCCAAAAAATATCTTCATTCCACTGATTTCTCTGTTGATTTCTTGTTTGATTGAGTTTCATCTTCGCTTAGAGCAAACAGTTCTCTTCATATTCTGTTTGAATGACATCTTAGTAGATGTAGAAACATTGGATCATGCACCCGGCTCTCCGAATTTCATAAAACGTGCTCTATTTTCTGGCATTGAGTACAGCATACATTCTTTAATATATTGAAAGATTAGTTATTTCATTAGGTAGACGTTTTCAGAAGAACATATGGGAGTTAGATTTCTTGGGATTTTTTTTTCAGGTTTGAGGATGTCTTCCTATTTCCTTTTTTACAGTTAAAAAAAAAAAAAGAAGTTAACTGGGCATGTAATATTCTTGGCTCACATTTTCTTTCCCTAAGAAATTAGTAGATATTACTCCACTGCCAGATTTCTGTTATTGACTATTGGTGCTGAAAAGTCTGAGACAAGACTAATTTTACCACTTTAGGGAGATTAATTTTTCTACTGGTTTATAAAACTTTTACTTCTTCTTCCCTTCCCTCCCTACCTCCCGTCCTCTCTTCCTTCTCAGTTTCTGGATGTCAAGTGCATATAATTAGACTATGGATTTAATCATTTAGTTTCATGAAAAACACATTAGTCCACATATGGATCACAATGATTTATTTAGCAAATTATTTATTTGGTATTTTTTAGTAAGTATTCATGAGTCTGATGTGAAAAAGAAAAGCCAGGACCTTGAATATAAACTACATTTTGCCATGTACTTGTCTCCGTCCCATCACCGGATAATCTATGGGATGCAGTCCTCTGTGCACCGTACATCTCTCCTCATCTTGTGTGCCTTCTTATAGGGCTTTATTGCATACATATTTTTGTATATTTTTTATCCCAGTTGCTTCAATGTTAAAAAAAATGTTTTATGGTGTATGTAATCTTTTAAAAAATGGCTCATTTAAAATTATATTGCTAAAATTCATTATATCATCATGTGTCACTGTTATTAATTTGTTTTCAGTGCTGTAGTGTATCTTGTATTCAGCTCCTTTCTTCTGATATATTTTCAGATTGTTTCCAGATTTTTGTATTTGTGGAATCTTGATATGAACATTCTTATTCAGATTTATTTTTCTCCAACAAAATAAGTGTAAAGTTCTTTCATGCTGGTCTCAAATTGTATTGCCTTGTCCACTATGAGTTGTGACAGTATCTTTTTGAATGATTGACAAATAGGTGATAGATACATAGACAGACAGATAGAAAGATGATAGATGATAGACAGATAAAAGGTAGATTATCTTTTGCTATTTGCATTTCCTCCTCTGGAGAAGATCTGTTCATATTTTCTCACTGTTCTGGTGAATTTGATGCTTTTCTTATTGATTTGCTGAAGTATTTATGTGACTTTTGTAGTAGTTTTTGTCACTTATATGAGTTGAAAATATCTTCCTCCATTCTATAACTTGTCTTTGCACTTTTTTAAACCCTATGGCTCCAGTAAAAAGTTTTTGGAAGGAATTAGTATATTGATTGCATCCTTTGCTGTTAGCTGAATTTAGCAAGGTGTAGTAAGAGGCAGATAAACTCAAGAAAAAAAATATATAACTAGTTCATAAGCAGAAATAACAGAAAATAAAGGAAGTAACTGAAATAAAAGCCTTGCAGTTTGGAAAATCCAATTACTTACATAAAGCCCTGACATAGTAAAAGACACTTAAAATTACTTTCTGATATTAATACCCAGTCCTGTGAAGACAAGTGAGTTAGAGCAATCTATCTCTGTTAAAAATAAGTCTCACATTGATCCTTCACCAGAAGAGACACGGAACAACCAGGTCAATAGAATGCCAGGTGGTATTAGCCAGCCTGCATCATCTTCTGTGCCAGAGGGAGAAATGGGCACATGAGCAAAGTGACCATGGTGGCTGCCTGTGGCCCTGTAAGCCCTGTGTCTGCAGTGCAGGTCAGAAGGGGCCAGCAGAGTGCCCGGATCCCCACCCAGCTGGGATGACTATGCCGAACTCTGGTGTTGTGTGGTGAGCAGTATCAGATAATGCAGGTCGTGAAACCACTGAGATCTTTGTCATAGCAGCTGACATGACTTACCCTGACTCATCGGAACTATTTCCAAACTCTTTGGCATATGCTATTATGCAGCACAAATATCCATGATTCCTAGTCAGCAAAAAGATGTCACAACTCTGGAGCTTTGCTCTAGACAGAGAACTCGTTGTATTCCAAAGGAACACACGGTTGCTGCTTTGTTCTTTTTCTCTCAAGATATTAATTAGCCCCTCAGGAATACAACCATAAAGTGGCTTATCGCTTAGCTCTGCAGGGCTTTGCTCTCATGTTGGGCAGAGCACTGATTAATTTTTTAATTAGTCTTATGACTTCTTTCTTAGAATATACATTACCAAATAGTAACTACTGATCATGGACAAGCGTCTATTTACTTGGATGGAGGTTAAGAGGGCTTGAGAGTTAAGACAAAGCTGCTGTGCATGGCATGCGAGGCCCACCTGCTTGGCTTGCCCCAGCCACCAGAGCCTCATCTTGGGCTACTCTGCTTTCCAATTCCACTCTGGCAGTAGAGATGTGGTAACCATTTCTACATGGCACATGCCTTATTTTCACATGGCCGTGCCTCCCCCCTAGACTGGATCTTCTTCTGGAACAACCTTCTTCCCACCAGTAGCAGCCTTTACATGACTCTTACATAAAGAAGTGATATATGTAAACCACTGGCTTGTAATCTTTGACAGTACAGATTAGTTATTATTTTGTCATCATTTTCTGTGATTAAAACTTATTACAAATCTTATAGCCAGCCTGCCTACTTTTATGTTATAACTCTCCTGGAAGCACATTAAGAATCATATTTACTGTTAATATTTTAGTATTATCAGATCACTCTGTACTGTTCATGGCATAGTGTAAATACACACACACACACACACACACACACACACAGAGGAAAAAAGAGAGCACTAGTTTCAGAAAGAACTAATTCAGCTTACCGATTATAGGTTACAGGCCTTGAAAATGTAACTTATACCATTTCCAAGGCTGGTTCTTCACTGCAAAATTATCTTTAGTAAGACTAGGTACCTGTACGAGTGACAAACGGCAGGCACCTAATCAGCATGCATGTCTTGTCCCCTCACTTTTTCTTCTTATGAAAAAACCTCTGTGAATGTCACTTCTCTACTTAAAAACCTCCCTTGCTTTTATGTCACCCATTGAATATGCATGAAATCATCGGTTCTTGGGGCATGCCAGTTGTTTTCACCATGGCCCTATCCATCCCCTTTACTCCAGGCACAGAACGCCGCTACACTGCAATCCCAACAGGTGTGGTCCACCCCTTTGCAGCTGAAGCCACTGTGTCTACTAATTCCCAAACCTTCAAAGTTCACAACTGACCTTTTCTTCATGGCCTAACTTAACAGCGGTCTTCCCATGCTGCCTCTCCAGATTCCCTGCCACCAACCCCCTAAAAAAACTACTCAAGTGTAATCTCTCTCATGAATAGGGAAATGAATTTAGTGGGACTTGCTGTTCACATCTTATATGAATTTAAACATCTGTCTTGACATTGGGATACCAAGACATGGGAAGCCGAGATCTCAATCCTGCTCATTTCCACATCAAGCCCGTATGCAAGATCAAGCCCATATGCAGCAGCCACTCAAAGAATGCTGCTGGATGACAAATGAACAAAATAGATAGAAGCTGAGAGTGTAGTTTTATTTATTTTGTTGCAGTTTTTGTTTACTTGCCCAGTTGCCAGAAAACAGTTTAAAAGTGAACTTCACCTGGGAGTAAAGGGCATTTGGGGCAGAGCAATTCTTACCCACCTGAACTTCTTTCAAAGCTTCCCCTCAGCTCAGATCCCTCTGCAGGTGGTTGCCTGTCAACACATGCAGGAGGTGGAGGCTAATCCTAGGAGAGTGAGGTTTCCTTCCCTGGGGGGAGCAGAGTAGGATGCTGAACTGTGTAAGCATCCAAACCCCTTTTATGATGATGATGGTGATGATGATGATGATGATGATTACACAAAGTTTCACCAAGGTATTTCATATCATTTGGATTATTTCTTTGAAAAATTTTGTGTTTTGGCTCTGCTGTTTTCTACTCCTTTATGTCATTTACTTTTATTATTTTATCCACACTTTATACATTGGAGATTAGACTGTAGCAATAATAAGGAAAACCATTTATTTGGACCTGGAGGCAATATTCTGAATATATATTCTTCTCTAGTAGACCCTAACCATATAGGCTTTTCCTAGAACTGGTTTTATTAGATTTCTTGGAAGAAAGCAGAAAAGATTTGCTGAATTACATCTCTAACTCATAATCAGACAGAGGGCAGTCACGGGTGCTTTCAAATGATGCATGCATGCAGAGAGCTTGCTTAATGCCTTTCCTGAGACTGATATATATACATATTCTGGGTGTTGTCCAACTGATCTCTGCAATGACAATTCTTTTTATTCAAACAGGAAACCTTTGATTATTTTAGCCACTTGTTTCTATCTCTAAAATAATAATAACAAATATTAGTAGTGTCTGTTTATACATAGATTTCACTCGTGTGCATGAAAACATCCATCTCCTGCCACAATCCAGTGAAAGAGGTGCCATCCTATTATTTCTCCAGATTGACAAGGGCTCAGAAGTGTTGCATGACTTCTCCCAAATTATGGCTGCTTAAGGATGTACTACAAGTAGACCATGACTTTGCGAACCTTAACTCATAGTTCTTTTAATGACAGGCTAAAAAAAAAAAAAAAGCCATTTTTAGAATCCAGAAAACTGGATACTGTCTTACACCGTATTGTCCCAAGAGCCTCTCAAAGAATTTGATCCAATAATAAGAGATAGACTTCTGTTTCTGAGGTGTTAATTATGTAGGAGTGGCCTTTGTGTTTTTAAGCACAGTCTATTTATAATGTGGTATTACACAATTACCAGTATTCCTTAGATTGCAAGATGTGTTGGTCACTCTCTAATACCAATGCATTGAAGATTCAAACTTCTTGATCTCTTTAGTAAGGGACTCCAAACTTCCCGGGGTTGGCTGAGCCTTCAGGTTTACTCTCCCTCACTGCCCTCTCCAGCACACACTACTCAGACTGCAGCCACACCTAACCTCTTGTGGTACCCAGTCTGGGATCTTAGCATCCTTGTGACTCATCAAGGAATGAAGCCTAGAATAGGAGCACTGAAGCTGGCATATGTTGGAGTATTGCAATCCCTAATTCTAATTCCTGGGCCCCCTTTACTGTCTTGGGGTAAAGAGGAAGATATAAGAAAGAAAAAGACCAGTGGCATTAGGATGTTTCTGAAGCTGCTATCAACTTTTCTTTTTTGGTTCAGTTGCTAAAATATACTCGATAGACCGTGTTCAGACACAAGAGAGTCTGAGGAATGTCTTTATCCCCATTGTCTGTGTGCCTTCCTCTTATTTCTAGAGAAAACTTGAAAACGCACACTGGGAACTCGCCAGCAGTGTCCTCACTCAACTCTGGAGAGGCTGAAGCAGTGCAGAGACACATTTACACACTGGCTTGTGTGTATTCGAGTTTAAGATTGAGGGTTTCTGCCAACAACATGGAAAGAAGATCGGAGGATACGCAGCCATGGGAAGATGACAGTGGGCCAGCTGAGAGTGATGTGAAGGAGATGGAAGACACAGGGCTTGGTGACAATGAGGGCAGAGAACCATGTAGGAGGACACTTAGGCTCCAGCTTTGGTGATTCTCTTTCTCAATTTTATCTCTTAATAAATAATCTTTTGGAAAATGGCAGCAGGTAGTGACTGTCCTTAAGAGGATCAAAGGGAGTCACCCTCTGGCTCCTTGGTGAAGACTGCACCATTGCCACCATGGTTATGCAGTATCTGCCGTGCGTGCCCAATCAGCCTAGAATCCTTTCATTCTAACCATAACTCACTAGCTCACTCACAAAATACTTATTGATTACCCACTTTGCATCATACGCTGTAAGGTTTTCTATTGAGAAGTCTACACAAAACATTCAGTCCCTAACTTTCTCTAGTATTAATCTTGATCCTCAGACCATGAGTTGGACTATCTCAGGTACCAACTTCCTTCACCCTGTCACCTCCCAAAGCTGCCTCCACCTCGCTCCTGGACCAGGGCTGACTCTGACTCTCCAGATGCTATGATGGGCTGATGGGTTGGCAACTTATGCCTGCAGTGCCTCACCCCACCCCATGCACCATTCCAATGGGTTGCATCTGTTTACCCCAATTGCTCCACATTATCATGAACGCCTAGCACGGGAAATCCAGCAGGACCAATCTCAAAACCTAGATGAGAACAACCCTGATAGATGATCCCTGATAGCAGTAGAACTTAAAATGGGAACATTTTGGAGTGAGTAACACTCAGGATGCTGGAGTCAGAGACTGGTTATGGAACTCGTTTTCCTCCCTGCTTCCTGTGCTCCTTTTCTTTCCATGTATCTAACATATATTTTTCTTCTGGAAGTCTCTTCACACAAAACGGCAGCATTTTGTGTTTATTCAGGATGCCTCACCTATATAAGGGTTTTTAGGTTGGAAATCCTGCCAAGGAACAGATAAACTAATTTATATTTAAATGTTAGTGTCTGCAAACATAGTAGCTTGGTACCCATCTGAAGATAGCTGTGTTTTAGCCTAAGGAATGAACCTCTAATGATGGATTTCCTGGGTGTCCTAGGGAGAGCAGTGTGGAAGATGTCTTATAACAATACAGATTAGTTGTTTTAACTGCTACCCCTTATTCTTATCTTTGCATGCTTCTGACCCCTTATTTCAACTCCAAACAGTTCATGGATCTAAATGTAAAATTTTCAATTATTAAATTTTTAGAAGAACGCATAAGAGAAAGTCTTCACAGTCTTAAGGTAAACAGAGATTTCATAAAAATCCTAGAAGACAGTATAGGCAGTAATATCTATGACATCAGCCATAGCAACATTTTTCTAGATATGTCTCCTGAGGGAAGAGAGAAAAAAGCATAAATAAACTACTGGGACTACATCAAAATAAAAAGCTTCTTCACAGCAAAGGAAACAATAAACAAAACCAAAAGGCAACCAGCTGAATAGGAGAAGATATTTGCAAATGACATATCCAATAAAGGGTTAGTATCCAAAATATATAAAGAACTGATACAACTCAATACCCCCAAAATAAGTAATCCAATTAAAAATGGGCAGAAGGCATGAGCAAACATTTCTCCAAAGACCTGCAGATGGCCCACAGACACAGAAAATGATGCTCAACCTCACTGATCATCAGGAAAATGCAAATCAAAACTACAATGAGATATCACCTCACACCTGTCAGAATGGCTAACATCAACAACACAAGGAACAACAGGTGTTGGCGAGGATGTAGACAAAGGGAAACCCTTGTGCACTATTGGTGGGAATGTAAATTGATATAGTCATTGTGGAAAAGTGTAGAGGTTCCCTAAAAAATTAAAAATAGAACTATCCTTTGATCCCCGAATCACATTACTGGGCATTTACCCAAAAAATACAAAAGCACTAATTCAAAGAAACACATGCCCTCCAATATTTATAGCAGCATTAGCTACACTAGCCAGACTATGGAAATAGCCTGTGTCCATTGATTGATGAATGGAAAAAGAAGATGTGATATTTTATATATATAACAGAATATTACCCAGCCACAAAAAATAATGAAATCTTGCCATTTGCAGTGATGTGGATGGAGCTAGAGTATATTATGCTAAGTGAAATAAATCAGAGAAAAGCAAATACCATATGATTTTATTCAGATGTTGATATTAAAAAACAAAACAAATGAGCAAAGGGGGGAAAAAAAGACAGAGAGACAAACCAAGAAACAGACTCTTCACGAAGAATAAACTGGTGGTTACCAGAAGGGAAGTGGATGGGAGGAGAGGGGAAGTTGGTGATGAGGATTAAAGAGGACACTGCTCATGATGAAAAAAAATAATATAAAATGATTTAAAAAAAAGGTATGCAAAGATTTTATAGACAGAAAACAAGCACATTAACTATAAAAGACGAGGTGTTTACCTTTGCCAAAACTCATCAAATTATACATATGGGAAAACCGTGTATTTTCTTTGTAGGTAAATAATACCACAAAAATAATTGCTGAAAAAGAGGAAAACAGTACAGCTACTGTTGCATAGGGATTTACAAAGTATTTCCATATGCACTGAAATATGCATTTATATTTCTTAGAAATCTCTTAAGGAGAAATTCAAGAACTTCGCTCATTAGGTCACTGCACACTGGGGCCCCCGCTGAGCCCCATTCAAGCCCCTGGACCTGCCCTTTGTTGCATTATTGCTTCCAATCTGTCTTTCCCAACAACTATCATCTTACTTATGGTTCATTTCTGTATCCAAAGCATCTTGTACAAGGACTGTTCACAGTAAGTGCTCAATACATGCTGAAGGGATGAATTATTAAGTATTCAAATAGCAGAATTCCATTCCAGAAGAACTTTAAAGATACAGACAAGTCTAATATTTGTGTAGGCTCAACTGGGTGAGTGATTATGGCTTAGATAAGATACCATTTACACAAAAAGAACAAAAAGAGAGAATAGAGGAGAAAATATGGGCTTTAATTGAGAAGAATTAATCACCGAGACTTTGGTTTCCGTATATTCAGGACTAGCGTATATGCTCAGCAGTATAGGACGTTGAGGATTGGAGTTGGGTGTAAGAAACAGTGGCATTTCCTCCTATTGAAATCTACGCATTGTTGGTTGTATATCGTAATCACAAAACCGATGGTTAGCAGAATGTGGGGATTATTTCTATTTGTCACGTGGATTGGAATCTAAGAATTTTGTGATCTCTGCCCATCAGTATGTGAGGAACACTTACTGAAGGCCGGCTGTGTGAGGAGCACACTATTAGCTGCGGGAAATTGATTCATTTACATATTTATCACAAATTGAGAGTACCATGCCCTTTTCTGTTAGTCAGATGAATTATTTAATTCACAGCCTCACAGAGCCACTACTTCAAACCCTGAATATGGGAAGTCAATTTGTATTTACTCAATAAATATTCTGTGTGGGAACAGAATGTGAAAGAACAAGAAAATGTTCTGCCTCAATAGGCCTAGGAGGCAAATTTCCTCGAAACAACTGGAGAAAATATGACAATATGACATACCTAGTGGACGTTCTGAGTTGTTTGGCACAGATACATGCTGTCACTCTTTGAAGAATGACAAAGGCTTCCACCGGCAGTGAGTCATCCAACTGATTCATGGAGGAGGGGAGAAATTGTCTTCACTTACTTTTCAAAGATTTATTTATATATTTGGCAGAGAGAGAGAGTGAGAGCAAGGAGATGGGGGAAGGACAGAGAGAGAGAGAGAATCTTAAGCAGACCCCCAGGTGAACACAGAACCTGACGAGCATCTGGATCCCAGGACCTGAGCTGAAGTCAAGAGTCTGACACTCAACCAACTGAGCCACCCAGGCACCCCTGTGCTAACTTGTGTTGTGCTCCTACTGTGTGCCAAGTATTATGGTGGACAGCTCATCTACGATTGGTTAATTGCATATTTAAACTAAAAATTGAGATTATCTCTTGAGATGAATATTCTATTTTTTTTACAGGAAATAAAAATGAGGGGCAGAGAGTTTTAAATACCTTTTCTATCATGATTTAGCTAGTAAGGAACAGAACTAAGATTTAAATGTAGACCTATTTTCCATTTGATGATTATTTTCAATTCACTGACTAAACAGTCATTGGATTGAAAAATAGGACCTCATATGTGGGGAGGCTGGAGGAGCTTGATTTTTCTTTAATCAACAAGGGAAGAAGCTGTAATAATGACTGGGTTTGAATCGTGTTGAAAATGGGACTAGAAAGAGTTTCCGTGGGAAGGAGAGGAGGTCTAGGGCTCCAGAGTGAAAAAAAGAAAAATCAGTTGGGATGTTATAAACATTAGAAGACTGGAAGTTCTTAATCCAGGAAAATGATAAACTGACCCAACCAAAGTGATCAGACTTAGTTGAGTCAGCAGGACGGATTGCTTCTGTATATAATTGAGAGGAAATAAAACTATTTAAGCCATCAGCTAAGTGTTTCCCACTATAAGTTACAGGAGCCTAATTGGAAAAGATCACTGGTGTCATTGGTTTATGGTTCCTCCTATAGTTTCCTGATAATAGGAGTTTCACGTTCTCTTTTCCTGGAACGGGGGATTTAATCTTTGATGGGAAAGATCCAGAGGACCTTTGACTTCCAATTTAAATAGCCCCCAATTGGCGCCCATTCATTGTTGGTGGAAGCGTAGCTGCCTTCACAATGGGGCATTTCAGCCCCTCTCAATGGGGAATTGAGCTTTCTCAGGTCGGGAGAGGATGAGTCAGATTGCACAGTGCTCAGCAGGCTGCGCACAGCATCATGGCCCAGCTGTCATCCCTCAAGAAGACTGGGGTGAGGCCCCAATATGTACCCGGAGAGCGAGTTCTCCATTAGCCAGATGGAACTTCAAGCTGTTGCCAGAACTTGCTGTCTTAAACCTCCGCTGTGAGATGATGCACGGCTAGACAGAGAAATATGGATCATCAGCCCAGCCCCGGAGAGTTGAACAGGCCTCGTTGATATTGACGTGCCTCCATTCTCCGGGGAATGATGAACTTCTGCTGACTGCTTGGGAGGCCACGACTAGCCATCGTCATCACGTGTGTGTCCCCCTCAGTGTCCTCAGAGCAGCTCCTGAGCGGCGAGGCACGTTCCCAGCTCCGAGACCCTGGATGGCAGCCAGGAAATGGAAACGCACTTCTTGGATCTGGCATTAGAGGCACGTTGACAACAGTAGGGGACAGAAGCAGCTTCTATAGACATGAAACGAGGGATGTGCGCTGGCGAAGTGGGCAAGAGGGCAGAGGGACAGAGTCAGGGAGCAGAGGAGGAGCAGCACACTTCTGGGGAGCATCGCAGCAGAAGGCCAGTCAAGCCCTGCCCCTTGGAGCGACACATGCGTCGTATGAGGACGGGGGCTGAGCCGTAGGGCAGTTCTGATTGTACCAAGCCTCCCTCTTCTTCACGGTCTGTCTCTCCTTCACACACACACCCCCACTTACATATTTTTATGAATCATTTAAAAATAAGTTACAGAGAAGATGTCCTTTACCCCTACTACAGTAGCGTGAGTTTTCAAAAATAATTCTCATCGACGCTGCACCATGATCAGCATCAAGAGATTCACGATACAATTCTCTTAAGTGATCATAACCTTATTCGGATTTCAGCAATCGAAGAGCGCAGGGCAGTTATTCAGTAGAACGTGTCTTAATGTGGGTCTGCTGAATGCTTTCTTACAACCACTCCGAATATTCGGGTTTTGGCAGGAGTCCACCCCAAATGATGTGGAGTTCTTCTGGGCCCAGGCTGTCAGGGGCACATCCTGGCAACAGAGCCATCATTGTCAATGGTGATGAGAACTCCAGTCTGGATTCCTTTTGCCTGTGAACATCAGACCTAGAGCCCAGCTGACAGCCGGGAAGCTGTACCGCAAACCCAAGTCCTCAGAGAACATTCCTTGAAAGCCCACTGGAGCTGGGACTTTCATTCGCATTGCACAGATGTTATCCACGGTGGTAGAATACTTCATCTATTTGGAGTGCTCATCACTATCTGGAATTCTCCATTTGTTCATCAAGTGCTGGGGTCACGGCGTCCGGCTAACTCTTGTACCCAGAGTACCCAACACAAGGCATCATTTTCACCAGGCACTTCATACGTCAGTCTGGAGTGAACAGCGTGGCCACCCAGCCCAGAAGATCACACATCCAGGCTGTGTTCCCCTTCCTCTCTGTACCCCAAACCCTACCAGCGTAGGTTTATACTCATTCTGAGAACATGACATGAAATTCCATGCCACCCCTGAGTTTGAGGTTATTCAGCTGCTTAGAGTGATATTTCTCATTGAACTGCTTGGCAAAGCCCCACTCACTTTTCAAGTTACACTGCAAATGTCACGTCCTCTGTGAAGTCATCCCTAACTCCACAAGGGAGAATTAATTTTCCTTCATCTGTAATCCCGGAACAGTTTATCTGTAATTACAGACACGTGTGGCACACAACACACCGTTGAACAGCTAGATGCCTTCTGAGTTCCTGAAGGTCAACTCTGGGCAAAATAGAGTAAATGGGTCATTTTTTTCTTTCTCTCTCTCTCTCTCTCTCTCTCTCTCTCTCTCTCTCTCTCTCTTTTTTTCCAAAAGAAAGCTTCCACCTAGATAATCAGCAAGAAGCCGTTCCAGATTTTGTGTGTTTTTCACAGCAGCCACACCAACTGTCTACTTTCAGCATTTGATAGGATGAAAGCCACCCCCCACCCCCACCACCTTGCTCTGCTCTCACCATATCTTTTCTACTAAACAGGAAATTCTGAATTCCTCATTTGAGGGCTCAAAATTTCAAGAATGGCCCCTGAGAATCAGTTCATATTTATTTTAAGCTAATGTTCTAATAGATCAAATAGCATATGTATTTGGCTTTTGGCAGGGGACTGACTTCCATGACCTCAAAACAAAACCCCAATAAGAGGACATTCTGGAGGAAAGGTGAGCTGCCTTAAAAATAATAAAGAAAAAGAAACCTCAAGGAATACCATGAATTCAGCCTCTGCAAACTCAGGAATATACATATGCTCATGGTCGATCACCCCAACGCTTCCAAAGATGAAAACACTGAAAAGAAATCAGAGAGGATACAAAGTAGATTACAAATAATGATATGTATTTATTGAGCACTTGTGTTCCTTTGCGTGTTGTCCTGAGATCCTCTGTGTCAATGATGGAGAGGTAGTTCTAGGGTCAACTCCATTCATGCTGGTGGCTTGGATGGATGTTCAGAAATGCTGGTTTACATGGACCACCACGTGGACTAAGGGAGGAGTCATAAGCATGATTGAGAAGACAGCATGCTTGTTGAATGACTACATTTAGAGATAAGATATAATTGACTCCAGTGTGTTCAGAAAACCTCCAGATGTGCTATTAACTTAAAGCAACTCTCCTATCCAAGAACACAGATTTGTTCTGTGGGCCCTTTCTGTAGCATGGTCTTTGTTTGGAGCTCCTCCCATATAGATGTGCCTTGAAACATATTTCCTTCTCTTACCCAGTCATCTGAGTCTAATTTTACTAGTCTCCTTTTACTGCAAAATAGGTGAAGGGGATTAAGAGATGACAAATTTCCAATCTAAAATAAAGAAGACACGAGGTGCAATATATTACAGAGGAAATATAGTCAATAATACAGTTATAATTTTGTAAGATGACAGACGGTAACTAGGCTTATCCTGGGGACCATTTTATAATGTATACAAATATCAAATCACTAGAATGTATACCTGAAATTAATAGGATATTGTACATCACATATACTATAAGCTCTTACTTACACGCAGCTGCCCAGGGACAATTCCAGATCTACCTTCCTCTCATTCTGCAGAACTTCTTTTCTAGAAGAGTCCGCCTTCTGAATTGACACCTGCTGCATACATGCACCACATCTAATAGGCCAAGACCTAGAGTCAGTTGCTTGCTTTGAAACAAAAACACAAAGTTTAAGATATTATTTTTATTTTATCTCTTCATGAGAGACACAGAGAGAGGCAGAGACACAGGCAGAGAGAGAGACAGGCTCCATGCAGGGAGCCAGATGTGGGACTCGATCCTGAGACCCCAGGATCACATCCTGGGCTGAAGGCAGGTGCTTAACTGCTGAGCCACCCAGGCGTCCCAAAAAAGAAAAATAATAATTTAAAACTGCTTGTAAAAAATCATTGCTTGTGAAAAAAATAATAGGTGTCATTTTTAATTGCATAGAAAATTGTGCGAGCTGGCAAATATACACAGAGAGTGACAGGTACTGTTGTTGGGAACTACAGAAAGGCTAGTTTTATAGCTATGCAGAGGTAGTAGGTATGTGTGCACACACATCAAGATCTGCATTGTCAAGAAACACTGAATGCTCCAATCAAGGTCAGTGAGAAACACAGGAGAGGTTTGTTCCAGGGATTTCATACCCATCTGTGATGGCCCTTTGAGTTGAACTCAGTCCTATAGAATTAGGAAGAGGACAGAAACTAAATTAGGACCACCATCTATATGGGACTGTGTGTACCCTCGGAAGTCACACAGCACATCAACACAGTGTATCACCATTTGAACCCCAAGACCTGACCCTTACTGTCACCTGCTTGTACCCACCAGCCTTTGTCCTACATTTTCCCTTACGCTCTTCTTTCTAGCTTCTCTCTTAACTCAAGCAAGGGGCCCTAACACCCCATGATGGAAAGCTGAAACCACCCCTCAGACAATAAGACCACTCAGGCCCATCTGAAGTAAACTCTCAGCTTATGTCCATGCAGATGGACTATGAAGTGACCGAGGGTTACCTTCACTTCATTAAAATACCAAAATCTCTGCCCAAGGAGGACCATAAGCTTCCTTTACATAACATACAATGTAGGTAAAGGCATATTTCTTTGAAGCTTGTGCAGGACCTGATGCCCAGTTCTACATGTGATGACAAGGCTTCCCCCTCTAAATATTCATCCTAATCCTAAATTAAAAAAACCAATTGGCCCTTGCTCGGGGAGTCATGGCTTTGGAAGTTGTTCACTGGGATCTTCCTATTTGCTACACTTAAATTTTTCTTCTGTACAACAGCTCACCTGGTGTGGTTTCTCTCTGTGACTTCATTTTTAACATCAAACGCTCCCTTGCTTCTCTATACATTGCTTTATTTCTTTGCATCCTGAGCTAATTATTTATTCTGTTTATAACTTCCTTGCTGTTGTTCTCACCCACTATCTCTCTTCCTACCTTATTCTCACTTCCTCAATCCAGGATGGAGGAGTCTCTACACTAGTAAAAGCCCATGTATAATATCTTTCAGAAATATGCATGCTGATTTCTACGACTTATAGAAGTATGGCACTTCCGGTTTTGTATAAGATCAAGATTTATTTACAAAACATATACTTTAAGTTGGCATTATTGGGTTTTGTTTTAGGTGGTACATGGAAATAGGGGCCCCATTTCTCTTTAGAGAAGTTAGGATTTATCTCATGCATAATGGAACACCCCTTCACCAGCACCCTGACTCGTCTTGAGGTGTCTTCTTCCCCAAGTGTTTAATATTAGAAACAAATGAAAATTGAAAATGTCCTGAAACTTTAAACTGTAAACTTCCTAGGCCTTTCTTGGTGAAATTATAACAAATCTCCTGTGGACAACTAAATATAATGTGAGATTCGGAATTGATCCGGGACTGGGAGGACATGGCCATAAAGGACATTATTGAGACCACCGATCAACTTTGATCATAGATTTTAAATTAGAGGGTAGTTTTGCAGTGTTGTTAAATATCCAGATTTGGATAATTATACAGCGATTATGTAAGAGAACATTCTTGTTCTTAGGAAAAACACAATGTATTATTTAGAGGTAAAGAGACATGTTGTCTTCAACTTATTACCAAAAGTTTCAAGAAAAATAAATAATAATAATAATAATAATAATAATAACTATAAAGACATACACCACAGAGAAAAAAGTTAAGAATACAGTCGGCAGGGATCCCTGGGTGGCGCATCGGTTTGGCGCCTGCCTTTGGCCCAGGGCGCGATCCTGGAGACCCGGGATCGAATCCCACGTCGGGCTCCCGGTGCATGGAGCCTGCTTCTCCCTCTGCCTGTGTCTCTGCGCCTATCTCTCTCTCTCTCTGTGACTATCATAAATAAATAAAAATAAAAAAAAATAAAAAAAAAGAATACAGTGGGCAAAATGTAAACAAATGGTGGATCTGAGGAAAGCGTATGAAATTTTTGGACTATTCTTGCAACTCTTCTGTAGATTATATTATATTTAAATAAACCTTGGAATTTACCTAAACAAATATTTAAGAAGAAAGTCACTATTTATTGTCTATGTTGATCATTAACATTTTTCATTATTTGCCTGGAGATGAGCTTTATTTTTTATTTTTTTTTTAATTTTTTTTATTTATTTATGATAGTCACACAGTCACACAGAGAGAGAGAGAGAGGCAGAGACACAGGCGGAGGGAGAAGCAGGCTCCATGCACCGGGAGCCTGACGTGGGATTCGATCCCGGGTCTCCAGGATCGCGCCCTGGGCCAAAGGCAGGCGCCAAACCGTTGCGCCACCCAGGGATCCCTGGAGATGAGCTTTAAAAAAAAAAAAAAGTAAAAATGTTGCTAAAACTCCATAAAGATGGTGCTTTTGTATTTTTGTATTTTGTAATTTTTTTAAATTTTTCTCTCTCAGAGGTTGTACTTAAAAATAATATCCCCTTTAGAAACAGCCCTGCTTTGCAGGAATTTCAATAAAAATATTTAGAAAATCAAGGGGAAATAGCATAATATTTTGCTCAGAAATATTCTTTGGTGTTGGTGTTTTGGCTTCCACCCCACTTTCCCTCTATTGGGTTGAAAACTCCTGACTTTGGTGTCAGCGGGATTAAGAATCACAAAGGACAAGCAGGGTGTCTTGCCTCTATCTCTGGTGTATTGCCTCTTGCAGGTATTTTCCTATTTCAGCCCCACTCCCAATAAATGAACTTTCAGCAACCCCCTTGTGAAAAGGAAATATTACCTTGTTCCCATTATTACAACCCCTAATAAAATGGTGTGTTCCCTGTCTGAAATATGTTCATGAAGCAGGAAAACGCGCCGGTGTCCCCATCTTCAGCTTGCTGGAAACACGGCAATCAGGGTGTTCTGTCCCTGAAATCACAGCATTGGGATTCAGGGTGCAGAAGTGGCCGCGCGTTTCCCTGGCAGGCTGTGCAGGGCGGGGGCTGAGCCCCCTGGGGGGCTGAGGTCCTGGGGGAGGAGGAGCCCAATCCTCCACCCCTCAGGCTGCAGTGCTTTCTGCTGCAATCAAACACGCTCTCCTCCCTGCCCTGGCAGCCGCCTCCCTCCCAGGAATCCACTCTCCCCTCCCACTGTGTCCCTGAATAGATGCCCCACAAATGCAGAGGATCCATCAGCCCGTGGGGTGTCCTAGCTTCAGTGCAATCGCACTGATCTGTGCTGCTTTGGTTCAGCAAAAACCAGTGGGCACACAAGCGGGATAGGCCACATGGAAATGCCTCCTTCTCCAGGCCGCCTAATCTCGTCCCTTTGCGGCGTCTTGCTTTATGGTGGGTCCCCAAGTCCTAAATAATATCCTAGAAGCAGCAGGGGCGGGGGGGGGGGGGGGGGGGGGGAGGGGAGAGCTATTCAGGACCCTGGGGGGAGGAACCCGCCTTGGAACCTGGAGATCGCCTGTTGCCTTCGCTCTGCTCACCCTCCCTCCCTGCCTTTTTAAAGAAATCCACCTTCCCTGCTCACATTCCAGATCATTTCAAAGTTCAGCCAAGGCTTCGCCTCCCTGCGCGCCCTTCGTTCTGGGGGAGACCATCTTAACGCAAAGAGGGAGAGTTTATTCAGGTGGCATGAATCAACCAGCCGCCAGGGATGCAAAGCCTCCCTTGCAGTGCAGCCCCGGCATCCCTGCTCCAGCCTGGGTCCTAAAGAAGCCTAACAAAACCCCAGAAAAACAGGCCGCCAGTAATCTCCTTGCCTTCGCCAGAAACGGGGGTGATGGCAAGCTGCCCTCTCATTATAGTCCTGGTCTCAAGGTTAGAATTAGACCCTTAGGGTAAGGAGCTGTCAATTAGAGATAACTCCAAGCAATGCCGTCTGAAAGCTAGACTTATCTCCTAGCAACCCCTGCATTCAGGGTGTCCTCCTCGGGGCTGCTGTCGGCTCAAGAGTCATCTTGAAGACAGTGAAATACCCTTTTCAATTGGAGCAGATGCATAAAGAATTCTCCTTCCCTCCGTCCTCCTCCGTGGAGCCTGGGTGACATTTGACTGGGAAGGGGTTTGGATCTGGAAGGAATTAAGATCTGTTTTCCAGTTGCAGATGGTTTCGAAGGGAAGATTTAATAGAAGTATCTGGCCCCACGATCAGAAAATCTAAATTCAATCTGGAGGCTGGCTACCCTTGGCTTCCAGATAGGAGGCTGTCATGTTTATGTATAAGCGGACATACTCTTCCCTCGCATTGCCTGTTTTATGCTTAGGAAGAATTTGCCAACAGTTGGGAGTGGAGTGGCTATGGTTACCACGGGAACCCTGCCTCCCCTTTATCTAGCATGGCAGGGCATATAGAGAGCCGACAAGCATAAATCCTATTAAGAAAAGCACATGGTTATGCACCATTGATGTAGGAAACATCACAGAATTTACTACTAGAATATACACTTGGTGCAAAAAAAAAATCACATACATTCCTTGGAGTTGTCTATTCATTAGATTTGGGAATCGTGTTGTTGATTTTTCTAATCTCAAGCAGAGTGAGGATGACAAAATACTGGGTGATGACCAGGGGGTGGGGAAAAGCCATCCTTTGATTCTCTCCTGGTATCCACCGTAACAAAGGGATACCTCAGAAATGTTGTAAAAATAGCTTGGGCAAAATACCCAGCCTGCTGCGGGGTATAAATTAGGCATTGCTCTTGGAATTAAAGATTTGGCTTAACAAAGCTCTTTTGTAGGATAACAGCCTCCTGGGTTAGTAGTGCAGACGCCGGGCACCGGCTGTGTGTTCAGAAGGCTCCTCAAGCCTCACCTCGCGGTCACTTCTTGGGGGGAGAGGGGTCACCCCTGCTTCTGCTGGTGGGACGTGGGTATCGCTTCTGAAGCCATCCTCACCGAAATTCCATATCCACACCCACACATGCCCTGCAATTTATCATTGAAATAATTACCTTTTTTTTCCTTTTCCTTTTTATTTTGTATTTAAATCCTTCGCAGATATTTGGGGGACAATGATCGGATGGCCAAGAAACAAACAAAATCCACCCCAAGCTGGCTGACTGATGAGTCTTCGGTGGGAAAACAAAACACATTCTGTGCAAGTGGGTCTTAGACCACAAGGGTGCAAATAGCTGTCACGGTGGCTGCTGTAGGTTTATGGACGGGGAGATTGGTTCTTTAGTATGCAGCATGATAAATAAGAATGCTCCCCCTCCAACCTGAACTGCTTCGCGGTGGATTTATCTTGACCCTCCCAGCGTGCAGATGAATTGCTCATTAAGTTCAGATGCACTTGTTTTTGTGTTGCCGCTTGTCCAGGGTACACAGGAAAAGCTTTTTAGAAAGAGGGGAGAGGCTTGGGGAACTCTGAGTGAATCTTTTTTTGTGCTTCTATCTGTGAATGGGATGCATATACAAGTCTGCCTTGGTGTATTTTAAAAATTAAGATTTCAGCTTTAAGAAAATCTAGCAGATATATCACAGAAGACCCAAAATCAAGTTATGGGTGACTAGAAGAAATGAACCCCTTCTCATTAGAGAAGAAGGTGGATGCGGTTTTATAAATGGTTTCTCGAGGCGGGCATACCTTAGGTTATTTTCCTTGTGGTAATTCCGTGTCAAAGATATTCAAATCTAAGCCACAGTAAGTATATGTGCTGTTAGAGCATTTTTACAAATGCTGCCGTTGTAAAAACAATGCTTTAAAATCTCAAGTTCTCTCTAGCATGGAGAATATCTCTCCATTTGTAACATGCTAGTTGGCACTAACTTGAATGCAGTAAAAAAAAAAAAAAAAAGAAAAAGAAAAAAAAGAAAAAAAAATTACTCAAATCAAAAACAAAAACAAAAACCCAACAACAGCAATCAAAATTTACTTTATAAAACAGCAGACCAGTAATTTCCCTAGGATTGTGTGGTGGACTGTCACCGTTGGTTCCCTAGGAGATGGCTGAAGTTAACCTCATCACTGCTGTATGAGTTGAATAAATTCTCTGAGCATCATCATGAGGCCCTCAGGCCCGCCTACGGCTCATTAATCTGTGGCCAAGAGCCTCAATATCAAAGAGCTTTTGGTCTGTAAAAAGGGTCAAAGATCAGGCTATATCTAGATGCAAATTTGACTCCTCCCGGGCTTTGAGGGAGCACCTTGCCTTACTAAGTTTTTTAGTATTTGATGTTGCAGATACAAGAATACATCGTTAATTAATGATGGTCAGGATTTGCTGGCTCTTTAGTGTACAGACTTATTGAAGGACCGGATGTCTCCTGACTTCCATGACATGGAAGACAAGACTGAATTTCTAGAACTAGGTTTAAGGGCTACAGTATATCATTTATATGAATATTTTATTTAAAAAAATGCCACTTTGAAAAAATAAATTGCTTTTAATTCATTACACATACAATGTCTGGTATATGTATACCAGTATATATATATTATATATGTACATATAAATAATTATATATAATATATAATTATTTAAAAAAATATTTCTTTATATGCTCGGTCAATAGTTCTCAATAGATGTCCATCCAGAGCTGGCTGTTGGGAAAGGTAATAGCACAGTAGAGCATCAATGCACAAGTGAGACCAAATTCTTCCCTGGCTCTGTGTTTGCTAAATGACCTTGAGTAAGTCACAGTTCCTAGAGCGTCCATTTCTTCATATAAAGAAAGGGAGGCTCAAGTGATGTGAAGTATTTGAAAGAAAAGATGCAATTTAGACTCTTGGGCAAATATAGGTCAATATTTCTATACTTTCATGTCAGTTTTGCAAGGCCTTAAAAATATCAATATCATCCAACAGAATTGCTAATCTTAAAAACGACGAAACGCAATACTTACAGGTTCCTGCTAACCCCTACATTGCCCTCCTGCAATCAGAGAAGCATCCCTTACTGACTATACTTAATTGAAATAAATTTCTAGAGGTACAAATGTTAGTGTCTTGTATGTTGCTTGAGTTTCCTCATCCAAGGGAGGTAGCTAAGGTAATTCGTGAAACAATACCTTTAAGTCCAGCTACACTTTTTGTATTTCACCTGCTAACTCATAAGCACTAGCCTTTCTCCCTCTCACGGTCATCCTTGCCTTGTTATAGTTATTCATGGTTTTGTTGACAAATTTTCCTTAACACGATAGGATGTTCCCAATCAGAAAAGCTATTGCTATAGCCAAAATCAGCAGCTGGAAATTCAAAAGCTATGGTGAATCAGGGAAATATAACAAACGGAGATGTTTATCCTAAGAAAGCATCTATGACAAGATGCTCGCCTCTCACCTATGGGCTTCATCCTAAATGCATTTGAACTAAATCTTGTTCTCCATTTCTATTCCTAATTTTCAAGAGAGAATTATGCTTCAGAAATATTTCTACTAGTCAAAACCATGCAGCCATGGAAAAATACAGTTTAAAGATTGAGGCCAGGTAAAATGACTGTTCTCTGTTGAGAAACACACAAAAACTCAATTATAAAGGTCCTGGCTGATGCAATTCAGTCTTTAGTTCTTTTGCAGGTTTCTATTGGAAAAAGCCTGAGGTTGAAATGTGTGTCTGTGTGTGGGTGTGTGTACATAAATATGCACACATGCATGTGCACATGCACACACGCATAGTAAGAGCCACCAGATTAACAGAATCCTAGAGGAACAAAGCTTTCCTGAAAGTTGGAATCAGTTATCCAAATCTGATTTTTCCATATCTGCATATTCCACAGAGCACCATGTTTTAATTTATCCCTCCACCGTGTGATCAAACAAGAAGCTCTTCCTAGACAGGAGGAAAGCAGGTACCATATTTATGTGCTAAGGCGTTGCCCATCGTGTGATAGTGAGGACCCAGAAATGCAACTAGATGAATCTTTTACTTATACAATACCTAAGCTGATGAACCGAAGTCATTAAAGAAAAGCCTTGCTGGTCATATATCACCCATGCTTTGAACTTAGCAATGCATTAGCTATTTCAGAGATTTATTCATGAAAGCAATCCTGGATTTGAATTCAGAATGGGTGAGGGGCTGCTGACCGACCCGAGGAGCCTGGGGGACCCTGTGGCCCACTGCTAGGCAACAGCCCATCCCCAGCGCCCTCCAGCAGACAGACCACAAAATGAATGACCTCATCTACAAATCAGCTATTTGATATGCAGATCGGACCACAGGCCTCTTCAATAACCCAGCACTCCGCAGGCAGCAGGTGCAGCGAAGAAGTGAGTGGCCTGTCGTCATTTCAAAAGCTGGGCTGCCTTCCTCTCTGCCTCTGGCCCTTAACAATTCCTGAAGCTCTATTATCTCCATTTTTTATTTAGACGGTCCATTTACAGAATCAGGGTTCATCCTCTGCTCTTGGTTCAGAGGCCTAACCTTAAGCCTAGACGTGAGGCCGGATTTAGAAGCCACACGAGCAATTGAGGAAGGATAACAATCATCTCGACTCTTCTTAATAGACAGTGGAACAAAACAAAAACACTGGCAAGTCCGGCCACGGCGCCATTCTGTACACTGCCCCATACCTCACATCTCCAGGGACATATGTCTCCTTCAAAATAATTATTGATGCCTGCATCAGACCCAGAGTTTGCTTTTCCATTTGTACTGGAAGCAACAATGTAAGTTAAGGATGAAATGAAAATATTCACTGCCATTCTTTATTAATAGCTCTCTTTTGTCACAATCGCATTCAGCACAGTGGTGTGGATGCCACCAATCAGAATTATGGCTTGCTGGGTCATAGGATGAAGGCGTTTTTTTATCCAATGCATTAAAATAAATAAATAAATAAATAAATAAATAAATAAACCCTTCATTACACCCGCCCCCACTCCCCAGACTTCACACCAGCAGTGAGATCCTGCGTGTGCTTCATACGGCTGTAAAGTGCAATGTAATATAATTTATATTGTCTGTGGTTGCAGGTTATATCCTGAAAGTCATAAACTATTACAGTTTTATGGCTCTGCTGCAGCTATTAACTAAATGAAAGAGTTATTCATTTGAAATCTGGAATCTGTACAATGCCCACGCTTAAATTCATCAAGATCCACTAGCGTAAAACATGTAAAAATATTAGAGATAAAGGATTATACACAGTGGGGCCAGGGATGAGGCGGGGGAGGGGACTGGTGGTGGTGTGGAAAGCAGCCCTATGGAGCAGGGGTGTTATTACAGGGAGTGTTTGCAGATTTTCTGCTCTCCATTTACCTTCACATATCTGGAGGATCTCACACTCTAGCCCTGGAGTTGAATCCCAATAGCTGGTTTGGACTGGTTTGTGTGTATGTTGTACGTGTGTCAAATACAAAGACTGCATGTGTATTCCCACGTACACTGGAGATTGATTGTGTGTGTGTGTGTGTGTGTGTATGTGTGTGTTAGGTATAGATATAGAGAGACACGGATACAGAGGCAAAATGAGTACCTGGCTTTGGCATAAAAACACGCACTGCATTGTCACAAATCAACTTTTTCCTTTTCAATTGCTTATAAATGTATCTATTTTAAGTGCCTATGAGTTCACTCTTTAAAATTAAATGTGAATAAGTCACAAGCACATGCTTATTCTGCTGACTAGGGATATGGGGCACACAGGCAGCCTCGGCTCCACACACTAGTGTCCGAGATAATTTAATCTCCTTCTTACCTTCGGAGAGACCCTTGCCTCAAGAATCAAAGATGCTGCTGGTGAAAACCACAGTGTGGGGTCTTACCTCATAGCAAACAACCAAACAAAAAGGTGGAAGCTTGGTAAGAATGGTGAACGAAGATTAAAATCCTGTGGATATTCCTTTTGTCCATCAACCCCAGAAGTAGAGAAAGAGTTGCTCGGACCCTCACGCAAATTGAGAGCATGTGAGTCTGATTTCAGACGCTGATCATCCCCCTTTGTTACTGACTGAATGAATGCTCCTGCCCATGCTCCAACTCGTGTGTTGAAGCTCAAAGTCCTAGTGTGGCTAAATTTGGAGAGGAGGCCTCTAAAAAAGTAATTAAGGTTTAATTCTTACCATAGCAGAGATGATTTTATTTTTTATTTATTTATTGTTTTCTAGCAAAGATGATTTTAAATGCCCCAAAGCCACCTAAAAACAGTATTAATAATAAATATCTATGGCATAGGTGCTATGTTTACACTGCTTTTACAGCATCATTTTAGGATCATGGTATGACAGAAAGGTCTTGGATCTCAAAGAGCTGCCCTTTGACATGATTTAAACAAATAAACACAACTAAGGAGAGCTGGGTAGGGAAAGAGCTAGGCCATAATGACTGTGTGGCAGGCACCTTACTAGTGTCTTATTTAGCCTCACAGTAACTCCCAGAAAGGAAGCATACCTTTTCCCACTCTACAGGTGAAGAAAGTCAGCAAGATGAAGTCATTTACCCAAAGTCATCAATGAAACTGAAGGAGGCATAATTCACACCTACAACCTACCTCCCTACTTCCACATTCCACTCTGTTTGGTCTAGGCACCAGGTGTGCAGATGGAGAGAAGAGGTTGCCCAATTTGATTATTCAGCTGCTCAAGGACTGCTGCCCAGGTAGATGAAGAGAAGGGAGCAGAGCATTCTGTGTGAGAAGAAAATGAGTGAACGAAGATTGAGGTTGGAAAAAGCCGAGTATGTGGAGAGTATTGACTGAATCAATTTGGAATCATATATATATGAGATATATATTGATAAATATTGAGATATACATGTATATTGAAAGAGAGAGCAAGATAGCGAGAGTGAGCAGTGGGGGGAGAGGCAGAGAAAGACTGAGAATCCCAAGCAAACTCCCAACTCAGCACGGACCCGACGTGGGGCTCCCTCCCAGGACTCTGAGATCATGACCCGAGCTGAAATCAAGAGTTGGATGCTTAACCCACTGAGACATCCATGTGCCCCTGGAGTTATAAAATTTTGAATCATAAAAAGAATGCAGAGAGCAGTTAGCCATAGATTGTGGAGGACCCAACTACCAGGGCACAGTTTATTCTTTAAATGCTGGTGAGTTCAAATGCTGGACATACAGCTAGCTGCATGGAGAGAGTGCATTGGAACATGCACCATTAACAAAACTGTGCATTTCTCAAGGAGTCAGGCCCTGTGCTTTATATATAGATTTGTACCTGAGAAAAGCAGGGATGGGAAGGTGTGTCAAATATTGTTTCATTTGTTGTTACATTCGTTGTACTTTTGATTGGATTGGATCTCAAGTGCGGTGCCAGGAGCTCTGTTCTAAACTGAGTCACTTCTGGTGTGTCCTTTACCTCTGCCATGTTGGGGTTTCTCTGAAAGCCCCCTGAGAATGTAAGGTGCATCTTCAGGGGCAGTGGTAGCCTCTCAAAGCAGAGGCGATGACTCTTCTCTGTGAACTCCAGACCTATAACAGGGCACACCATGTTATACAGCTGGTGCTCAATACAGATCTGTTCATCAAGACTTTAAGGAAATTGGAGCAGAAGCAGAGTGCTACACAACAGGGACACGTTTCCTCTGGTTTCAGAAATCTCAGGTCACAGTGCTCTAAGGAAAGAGTGCAGAGGTGAAGAAATGTAGGGTCAGCACTCCTCAGAGAGTGAGAATGTAGTTTACCCCTTTTAAACCCCAAATCATTGACCACAGACTCCCAAAGAATGGTTTCAAATCGGTTCTAATCTGGATGTCTGTGCCTATTTAACATACAAAATATAGATTTGTGCTTTCTTTGAAATAGATCTTTGAGCCCAGGACCAAAGTATTTTGGAGAACTGCATTTATTCGAACAGTGTCATTGTTCTGGTTAAAACAAGTGAAAGGAATGCGCGTTCCTGTGTTCAGGCGCAAGAGCAAAGAAGGTGACAATAAAACCCAGGACGGTGGACTGCGTAAGAAGTGGATGTGATTCCTCATCCTAGGAGCCTCTCCACAGTCTTCTGGTAGAACAGAACAACGCAGGCTTCTTTCACACTGGGACAGCACGTTCTGGTTTCTATGTTCACTCCTCCCTGCTGGCCCCCTGGTGACATTCAAGCTGAAATTAAAACACAAGGTGCACGCTATGCACAGGCAGGCAGGGAGTGTGCGTCCTACACAGCACTGGTGTCGGCACGGGTCTTACTTGAATGGTAAGCCAACCAGCTGCATAGGGAAGTGTCTTTTGATTGGGTCTTGCCAAAATGTCTACATGTTCCCTGCAAGAATTACTGACCCACAGGCTACATTTCTCTCCTCTCATTTATCCAGGAGAATGAGAGAAATCTTTCTATACTTTTTCTAAGCTTAAATTATTTATTCAAATGTTTTCAAATTTGGCACAATTCCAAAGCACTTTTTTTTCCCCAGCAATTTTCTCTCATTTTTTTTTTCTCTCCCTAAGCCCATGTGTATTTTAAGCAAATTCTCATCCATATGGTCCTCATTTCTGGTCTCTTGATTCATCTATATGTTGTTCTGTTTGTTATTCAAGATTTTTCTTTAGGTTCATATTAAGATTTGTTTGCTTATATTTTTCTTTGTTTCCTGCAAGGAAAAAAAAAAGGCTTACTTAGGCATTACAGAAAATAGTTATATATTAATGGATTTGAACATTTCTTCCTCCACATCCTAAGTAGGGATGACATTTATGGTGGACTCGTGATGCTAAGCCAGGAACTGGGTGGTTGATGTACTGTATCTCATTTACTCCTCCCACAGACCCTGTAAAGAGATAGCACTTGCAATTTGCAAGTGGACTCGCAGAAAAGAGAGCATACCTGAGACGTTAGATTCTTTACATGATGTCTCACAATTTAGAGCACTCTGCTTCCCAAAGCCCATACTCTACCGGTTATATTCCACTGCCTGGTACTCTAGTTAATTTGGAAGTAAGGCAAGCATTATATGAATGTATGTTTACGCAGAGTCCAAATAAAATGTGTCACATTCTCCCTTTGGGAAGATTTCATGGAAGATGGTTGTTCCTCTCTGGAGAGTTACATATTTTGATACCCTTGATGGAAAGTCAGCTCCAATATCTCCATTCTTTGTTTCTGGTGTTCCTCAGTTTCTCAAATGCCCATCATTTGATACCTGGATCAATGGATCGCTGGAATCCTGGAGGTCCCATGGAACTGCAGGAAACCAGACATACAAATTAGGTCCCTTTCTTTGCTGTAAATTTTGATATCCATTAAAAAAACAACTAAATTGAAGCCATGGGTGCTCTTAAAGAGATGCTAAAGTAAGTGGTCACTACAGTAATTGCTACAGAAATAATGAGAGGGCACAGTTTGCACTTTACCCCATGCTCTGGACATAACAGGCTTTGTGTCTCCATGTCCCACTATCATTATCTGCTAAACAGGCCTAATAATAGGTGTGAATGGTTCTGGTCACCAATTTCAGTGTGTGTGTGTGTGTGTGTGTGTGTGTGTGTGTGATGGGAGGGTCCATACTGTCAATCAATTCTTAAACATGAGCTGGGCATCAAGTGTCCTATAATTCAACCGATCCTGACACTATTTACCTCAGAATAGCCTCAGATCCTGTGGGTTAAGGACTCAGTCTTATAATAGTGTCCCCTCCCTGACTATCTTAGATGCAAGTCCAGGTTGTCGATTGTGCTTCTGACCTACCAACTACAGATTGGAGTTTCCAACAATCCCCTCCTTAGGTTCAATTAATTTGCTACAGCAGCTCACAGAATTCAGGGAAAGATTTTACTTGCTAAATCACTAGTTTATCATAAAACAGATATAACTCAGGAACAACCATATGGAAGAGATGCTTAGGACAGAGTATGGGGAAAGGGTGAGGAGCTTATATATCTCATCCAGGTGCACTGGTCTCTTAAACATCCATGTGTTTCCCAACCTAAAAGTTCTTCAAATCTCATCTCATCCCCTTGGGTTCTTTCACTGAGGCCTCATTTCATAAACACAGATGATTAAATCTTTGGCCATTGGCCATGGATTCATCCTCCCCCACCCAAATCTCCCCAAAGTCTGGACCCTCTAATCACAAGCTTGATTCTCCTGGCAACCAGTGGTTCAAAACTCGCCTCATTAACATAACAAAAGACATTTAAATCACTCTCATCATTTAGAAATTTCCAAGGGTTTTAGGAGGTCTGTGCCAGAACAACAGCAAACATATATTTCTTATTATGAATTACAATTTCTCATGTACCTTGTTTTCCTTGCAAAAGTGCTGTGAGATCAACTCAGGTAACACAAATGTTCTCAGGAGCTGAGAGCATGATGTGCATGTGAAATTAGCTGCCTCAGGATTCTTACCATCCCCTGGGCTTATGTTTATATAAAGATGCACCCCTGGAAAGTCATCCTGGGATTCTAAACAGTTTGATTTTTTCTTAAAGATTTATTTATTTTTACATACAGAGAGAGAGAGAGGAAGTATGAAGTGGAGGAGCAAAGGAGAGAAGGAGAGAGAAACTCAAGCGGACTCTGCACTCAGTACAGAGCCAAACTCGGGGCTCAATCTCAGGACCCTGAGATCACAACCTGAGTTGAAGCCAAGAGTCAGATGCTTAACCAACTCTGCTACCCAGGTGCCCTCTAAGCAGTTTGAATTTTTCAAGGGAGAAATATGCCAGAAGAAATGAGGCTTCGGTGGTGAGAGAAGTCTTCATGCTCTTAGAGCCAGTGAAGTGCTGAGTCCAGATTCAAATATGGGTCTATCTTGATTCCAAATCCTTGCATGTGGCTGCTGTTATCATCAGGAATCCAGGCAAAGCACAAATTGCCTAAGTTGCTGCTGCTGCTGCTGAGTATTCCAATTACACACTTGCTATATTTCAAACATGAAAATGATTTGTGTAGGTTGGTTTACATAGGAGTGACATTCAATAAAAGAAATACATTCCTTGATCTTTGATTTGCTTAACAAGCAGCTTTCAACTTTCAGTTTTATTAATTGCTCTGAAAACCTACAATTTAGGTAAAACTAATTACGTTTGATTTTACTCATTTGGTTAGCTCTCTTTTAATATAGGTGGGATTGAAAACAATCGCTCTCATCTATATGTGTCATATATGATATGACAATAGGAAATACCAGGAGACATCTATCCACTCCTTCAAAATTAGATCTAACTTGATTTCTAATGAAGGGTTTGCTCTTGCAAGAAATTGCCTTGACAAGTCTTTTCTTCCAGGAATCAATTTTTTTTCTTGTTTCTTTCTAAAACCAATTTCCTTCTGGCATCTTTTATACCTTCTACAATAAGGAATGACCAATGTTAATTTACTATGGATGCATACTATGGAATTCACACTTTGATCAAGACAGACATGGTATTTGTCACACCAGGGGGTTGGTGGCAAGACTTTGCAGAGAAGGAGTTCATAGGGGTAGAGAGTTTGGTTCAGAACAAGAGGTTATTGTGAGCTTTTAACACCAGGACTGAGATTTTGAAGACAGTGACAGACATAATTCTGAACACCCTAATTGCTTTTCAAGGTGTGAGTCAGAAACCAAAAATTCAAGAGAGTTGACCAAGACCTAAAATATAAGAAGAAACCAGGTACAAAATGAAGAATAGGAGATCAGACACAATGGGTTCCATACATTTTACCACCGAGGCTCACTGAGTGGGTCAGTCTTTGCAGGGCTAGCCAGATCAGAGTGACTCTATCCACAGGGCATCATAATACCTGAAGGTTCATCACATGATCATGCAATACCTGATATAGATATGAGATGTCTCCCCATGTCATATCTGGTCATTAGTAAAGCAAAATCACATTTATGGGAGAAAAAAGGCTTGGATTTACAAACCATACTGAAAATTGTGAGAACCCAGCCTTACTCAAAGCCATCTTGCAGGAAGTCTCAGGGAATATGACATATCCCATAAGGAAACAAATGGCCTTGACTGTCATCATCCTCCACTGCAAGGCACCTTCTTTCCAGTTCTTTCTACAGATGTGGGGCATGATTTTGTCAAGTCGGTTCAATGCCCCCCCCCAACTTTGTTCCTTATTTAAATGGTGATTAACATCTTCTCTCATGCAAGGCAGCTGGAAAGTAAGAATAATAATGTGTGTCAAGGGACTCATGGACAACAGATTTATAAATTTTGATGGATTTATTTTTCTACCTCTATCCCATGTCAACTTCTATCCCAAAGGATAGCTTAGAATCCATGAGAAAATGGGACAGAAAGGCATTTGTTATTCTTTTTTTTAAGATTTTATTTATTTATTCATGAGAGACACACAGAGAGAGAGGCAGAGACACAGGCAGAGGGAGAAGCAGGCTCCACGCAGGGATCCTGTGAGGGACTAGATCCCAGGACTTCAGGATCATGTCCTGGGCTGAAGGCAGGCACTAAACCGCTGAGCCACCCAGGGATCCCCGGCATTTGTTATTCTGTGGCATCCTCCTCCACCTCCAGGCAGAGACCTATGTAACACAGCTCATAGGGGGTGCGTGCTCCGGCTCAAACACGTCTAGCTTCTCATAGACTCTGCAGAACACAGTGAACCAACACTCCCAGGTAGACTAGCAATCATTCAGTGAGCTGGCTTTGCCATCTCTGAGTCCTGAACAGAGATTGTACCTAAATCTCACTGCACATGAACTCCAGGTGACCAAATATCATGTTTGCAGAGAAAGCATTTTATCTTAATTCTCTGATAGTCGTCCATTCCTTCCTTCTTTCCTTCCTTCCTTCCTTCCTTCCTTCCTTCCTTCCTTCCGTCCCTCCTTCCTTCCTTCCCTCCTTCCTTCCTTCCTGTAACACGATGGGGCCCCATGTGGCCTCAGAGACCAGCAGCAGCTGCCACTGCAGATCAATGTGCCTGTGGGCTGCCCTGCACCAAGAATGGGACCAGACGAGCAGAGAAAGCTTGTCACCTTTGATTACTCGCCCTATCCCAGTGCTAAAGAAACAAGATGTGAAGAATGGCCTCTCAAGAACATTTGATCCAGCCTGCAAAATCACTGCAACTTTAACCCTTCCCTGCTGGAGATCCATGTCTGGTCCTCAGAGGCATTTTCAATGGAATGTCATTTCCAATCAATGGCCGACACACAGACACGCACGCATTTCAGACGCCACAGGAAAACCATCCTTTATTAGGAATGGCCCGAGAATGGCAGACCTGGCTCCATGGAATTTTCCTTTGGCAACATGTTGTGGTTAGAAGGGCACTGGACTGGGTGGCAGGAAATCTGGCTTCTAGTTTGTCGTGAGCTGGCTGTGTTCCTCCATCTGTCCTAGGAAGAAGCTGGAGAGGTTGGCAGCTCAGGGCCCCTCCATGTCTGAAATCCCCAACATTACACAGCAGCCAACATCCAGGGCTCGAGATGCACACCAGACGAGGGTTAGTCTCAGCACCACCAGTGACCTGCAAGTCATTAAACTTTTTTTTTTTTGAGTTGGTTAGCAAAAACCAGGATAATAAGAGTGCTTAATACATAGAATTATTTTGAAGGTTTTAATACCATAATTTAATCAAAGTACTTTGCTCAGTGGTCGGTCTCCAGAAGGAATTTAAATTTTACAACTATACTTAGGATTGCTTGTAGGATCTGCTTAACTGTTGATCACCGTTCATGAATTTAGAAATAAGATGGCTTTAAGAAGTGGTTGTTCAGTAAAGATGTGTGGATCTCTATTTGTGCAAATGCCCCTGCATTACTGTACCAGGAAATGTATAGGAAGAAACAAACAGACAAAACAAATAAATACAGAGTGTGTAAAACATTGCTCGCTGAACCACATCTGGGGCCCGGCCACTCAAGGCCCTGCCTCTTCCCTGAGGGTGCACTGGCTTCTCTGCCCCTTTCTCCGTCCTCACTGCTAGCAGGTCTGCTCACATCACGTAAGCAACCCGTGGAAACCCCATTGACAGTCAACCTGCATAGAAAAGCCAAAGGAAAGAGTCAATGCAATTAACCCAGAGTGAAGTCCTGCTTCGAAAAAATTCTCCCACTCTATTCTTGGATTTATAGTACAAGGTTTTCACTGTAATGGCTCTTGTAAATTAATTGCAGACACAATTGTCTACGGGCATTCTCAGAATAAGTGGCAAGTAGTTAATTGCACCCCGAATTAGCCAATTCTGCCCATAATTAACCATTTGAAGACAATTAATTGCATGCATAATATTTGCACCTGCAACTAATTGGAGGCCCTTATATTGTTCCTGGAAGAAATAAATAAATAAATAACAACACCAAAAACAAAAGAACCAGGGGCTACTCTTCAAATGCATTCTTTCACGGTCCTGGGTCCCCAAAGCTGGAAGGGGAGGGGAGCAGAGGAGTCACTGGTCTGCCTTAGGCTGCCTCGGTACAAAAGCTACCTTATTTTTTCAGGAGGAGGAAGGTGGGCAGGATCTTCTTTGCTTGTGTTCCTTTTTCCCCCCTCTTCTTATCATCCCTTAGAACTAACTGTACTTAAACCTAATTTCTTCAGCTGTGCAATCATAAAATCTGAGCCTCTCCAATGCTTGGGAAAATTAAGACCATCCCACATACTAAAATAGCGCTGTTGTCTTAAAACAAAGGCTAAGTCCTCTTATTCTTGCTCTGGTTTTATGCAGAGGCAACTGATGGTGGTTGCCACGGTGAGGAGCAAATGGCCTCTGCGGCCTGTGGGCCATGAGAAGAATAATCACATATGCATCAGTAGTTCAGAGGGGTGAACTACTATGTTTGGCGAGGCTGGTGAAGTCTTTCACTCTCAAAACAATAAATTGCTATTAATAATAATAACAATGACGGTAATACCAGCAGTGACCACCACTACAAATCCTGTGTAGTAAAGGCTTTTGCCTCACACTATACATAATCTCACTTAAGTTGTTACAGCAATTCCAAGAAGATATTTTACGTCCATTCTGTAGATGAGAAAACTGTGAATAGAAGCTGCCTAATTTCCCTAATGTTGCACAGCCAGTAGGTCATGGAAATATAATTTAAACTTGGATAATCTAATCCACGTAAAGTGCTCAGTACAGTGTCCAAAACACCATAAGTACTCAGTTAAGATTAACCAAGGTATTTATATCCCTATTAATTTCCAACTTTATTCTCTTTTAATGGCCACTTTGAAGATGGTGTAGTATTTAGGGATAAATACTAAGGGCTCATTATATTTCCATTACTGTTCTAAGTGCTTCACGTGAACTAAGTCGATTTAAATTCGATAATAAGAGCTTGAGAAAATATCATTATTATCCCCATTTTACAGATGATAAAACAGAGGCAGAGAAATGTTAGCTAACTTGCTAAAGAATATAAAACTAGCAAGGGGAGGAGATGAAGGATTCGAACACTGGCAATCTGGCTCTAAAAGGATGTGTCCTTAACTCTTACAACCTGGACAGATGGATTTGTCTGTTAAAAATGTGTTTGTATATACATTAACTTGGATATGATAGAGCTGTCTGTTAAAAATCAACTCACAGTATTTAAAAAAAAAAAAATTGTCCTTGTTGCCAAATGCTTGCTTTCCAAATGGGAGCAGAACCACTGTGGGAAGAGGAGAGGAAAATCCTCTGGTTTCCCCCAATCTAAGAAGCTAGAGCCCACTGGTTGTAGTGGGTCCTGGGAGGAGGAACTCTTGTCAGTGACTCAGAAAAAGATTTGTAGAACCATCCAGAAAAGTGGCTGAGAAATATGAAAAGAGGATCAGGGACAGAGCAAAGCATGGACCCAGACCCAAGCAGAGGAAGGGGGAGCGCAGGCTCACTAGCAGGAGGTGAGGTACCAGGAGGGAGGGACGGGGTTCAACACGAAGGATGCTGTGCTGGGCTCAGGGTGAGCCAGGGTTGGCTCCACCCACGTTGGGTCTTTCTAGGCCATCCTAGACTTCTCACGGGGATACCTGGATCTTTAATGAGCTGAATGGCTCCCTGCTTCGTGGAGGTAGAACCACACTATAGTAAAACCTGAAAAACACGGGTGGTTGAGCTGCCATTGTGGCAAAGAACTTAGATGTGCCGGCTAAATGTTTTGTGAGGAATAAACAGAACAGGGCTCACGCAAGAGGAGCAGATCAAGTGGAGCCTCCGGGGGAGGTAAGCAATCACCACATCTCAGCAACAGAATGGACACCAAACTCCTGGCAGTTGGGAAAACAGAGATACTAACACCTAGTGGTGGTGGAGGTGGTGGTGGTGGTGGTGGAGGTGGTGGGAGGGGGAGCATGAGTGTTCTCATGTGACCATGACAAGCTTCAAAGGCACCAAGACCTATGTGGCTCCCCACCTCCAGAAATAAACCTAAATCATGGCATCACCCACTTCCGTGATAAATGTTTGAACCCGGCAAAGCAAATGCTAGGCCAGGGAGCTCCATCATCCTGCGGCCACAGTCCCGGGCATCATCGTGCTGAGAGGCTGGTTTCACAATTGGGTGCAAACTCAAACCGCTGTCCTTTCAGTTCATGTTTTCCCAATTTCTCTACAGCATAAAAGAAAGGGTGTTCGAAGGTCTTGCTGACGCCAGGTGCTGCACACTCACGTGCCTATCTAGGCCCGAGGCTGTCCCCACATTTCTTCCACTCACTAGTGTCGCTCCTGGTCCATGAAAACAGTGACGTCAGCCTGTACGTGTTCTTTAAAAGGCAGTTCTCCCCTGGAAGAGTAATCCTTTCTTTCTTTTCTCCGTTTCATTTCCGTCATCTACTTAATTACCAACCCTGATATTATTTTGGTCGTAGATTAATGTGAAATGGATGAATCCATCCTCCACCCCTCCCTTTGCAACGTAAGAGCATAGCTGGTACCATGATATCACCGTAGCTGCAGGTGGATAGAAGAGGCGTTGACACCCGGTATGCAAGCCCCTCGCAGTCCCTAAGTTGGAAGACCCAGGTCACCGTGCCGGGCAGTAAGCAGTTCCTCTTGTGTGCCCATCCTTTTTGGGTAAAAAACACACCAACTTTGCCTTGTGGAACTGTCCTTTCCCTGGCACACACTGCAGAGCCTCATCTTCTAGAAGGATCATTCATCCTGAATAATTTGCACCCTTCCACTGTGTTATTCCAGTTGGGGGGGGGCATCCCATCAAGTCTAGGGAGTTGCCATAGTTACCTAGCATTTATTTATTACACACAGTTTGGGACTTTTAATAGACATCCAGGATGCCAAACTTGTGGTCAACCATCATCTTGAGCTTCCTCTGAACAGTGATTTTTGGGGGGAGGGGACTCGTATTCTTATACACATTTGCTAATGCTCCCTCCCACTCTGGATTCTGAGTCCCCATTCTGTCTCCAGACAGAATGTCAGCATGGAATTAATGTGCACTGGGGGATTCATCATCGGCCACCACAGCATCTGTTACCCTGTCTTACGCTTTTTCCCTATCACCCACCAAAACTTAAATTTAAAGCTTCCTTAACAAAATTGGCAAACATCCTGTGAGATGCATGCTCTAAGGAGGGAGCTGGGTATCTGCCAGCTTCTCTGTCCCCAGGTGGGTGCCGGCGGCAGTGAGGGTGAGGGGCTGTGGGGCAGGGCAGGGGTGGGCAAGACCGGAGCGCAGCTGGTGGGACCTGGGGATGGGAGCAGAGGCAGGATGGAGGGGACAGACGAAAATACCACCCTCTTAGCTCAGGGCAGCCTTCTAACGTGATGAGATTCCTCTCCCCCCACCCCCGGAGCTCCCCACCTCTGTATTTATTCTCATCGCACACATTACCTTTGCACATTGTTCACAGAAGCCTAGAGATCCCATTTCCCTCCTCCCCCCTCGGCCCCACAAAAGCACACAGATCCATCCAGGAGCCTCCTGACTAGCACGTGAGCAGCGTGAACTCATACATGCATAATTTATACAGACATGCGTTCGCTGACTGATGCCACAACACGCAGAGTCGTACAAAAGCAATGAAAAGAATTGCTCCTCGCACACGAGGCACAAATCAGATGGCGGTGCCCCCAGTGGTATTGTGGAACATGTGCCTTAATAATGTTAAAGTCTCCCCTCAGCCTCCATGGAGCGAGCTTCAAAGGTGCCAGCGTCTCAAACCACTGCATCTCTTTAGAACACAGTGACAACAGAGCCATTTCTCACATTATTTGCAAGTTGTTCACCTTGCCCACTCTTCAAACATGACCTAATTGCCACCTGCCAGGCAGTGGCCACGGTGTAAAACGTGGTCCTATTATGTAGGAAAGTGGTGTGATCATACAGCACCTCACATCCAAACAGCCAGATTGGAAAGAGCAGATGGAAACAAGACGGTGGGGAAGAGGGCAGGATAAGAATTAAGAATTTGTTTCTCGTTCATTCACTAGGGTACCCATCCCACTGTACATGAGTTTTTAAAAACCGGTCGTTTCAAAAAAAAAAAAATGGAAGAGAACAAAAACTTGTAAAAGGATTAGCCAAGGACAAAAAAAAAAAAAAAAATCTCACAGCTGGAGGCATTCCTTGTTCAGAGCTGGTCTGAAATCTGTTTCTCAGGTTGGAGCTGCTGGCACCTTCTTCCCGCTTCCACGAAGCCTGGCCTTTGAAGTGAGTTAAACACTGAGGATCCGTTTTATCAAAATTACAACATGGCTTGACTATGGCTTCTGGAGGTCTGGTCTTAGAGATGGAATATTAATGAAACAGCAAGCAGACAAAGAAAGAAACCTACTGAGAGGTTGAATATTTGGTCCTGGGATCATCTCTGTGAGAGATAAGAGTCTGGCATCGCATCAACGGGTCCAAGTGGGCTTGTGGGATCCATTCGAATCTTGCCTAACAAAAGGCTGGATTTTAAATCAAGGGCAGAGGCGTTTTTAGATGTCCGTTGAGGCAAATGGTAACAAGTGCACTGTTACACGAGTTCTGTAAAGACGTCCGGGATAGAACTAACACAGTGATGTGAGTCAACTATGCTTCAGTGAAAAATAAATAAATAACAAATAAATAATAAATATATAAATATTACTATAAATAATATTATAGTATTATAAATATTATTTATAAATAAATAAATAAATAAATAAATAAATAATAAATCAATACATGAATATATAAGTACATACCCACACACGTACATAGAGAGCCTCTACAGTGGACTATTGCCTTTGTGGGGTGAAAACTGACAGTAAATCAAGGTCACAATTTATTACGGATGTGCTCACCGTGTGGGCTATAAAGCGAAATTCTGTCCACCAGGCTTTACATCTAGAACCTTGTTTGCGGCTGCAGCAAGGTCGGGAACACACGCATTAGATTTTTCCTGGCGAATAGCAGAGAATCCTGTGGTTCCAACCATCATGCAGGGGCACAGGTGAGAGTGTGGAAACCGGCCAATGGCAAAAAGCAGGTGTTTCAAGTTTAAAAACAAAGTGGGGCTCTGAGAAAAATACAGGCTTTGGGGGGAACTTTCTAACAAAATTGGCCTATGACTGTCTCGGTCTGTATGTGGTTTAGAAAATAAATCTCTCTTTATCAGATATCATGTATCTGGCCATTCCAGATACCTTATCCGTGACGTGTCTAAAGCATGGGTTGACAATAATTGTGAAGTAGGTACAGTACTTGGTGTGGAGAAAGTTTAATTTAATTCAGGGCTGAAGTGTGCTAGAATCAGCTCTGGGCACATTCGAGGAATTACAAAATTCGACATTGAATTTGTGGTTCCTTGTCTGCCACACACCATCTTTACTCTCCTAGAAATACCAGGAGTGGGCCTGCAAACCCACCTCACATGGCCTTTCTTTGTTCTTTGCCATACAGTTTATGTAGACTGCGGGTTGGCCTGACCAAGACAGCAAGCCTCAGAGTATTAAGAGCAGGTATTGCAACCAGGAAGACAAGGCATCTGAGCTCTGGTGGTTTTCCAGACACCTTCGAATCACACAGAAACCAGGTAAACGCAGGAACCAACACCAGACATGCCTGAGGCCACTCGAGGTCGTCCAGAAACACCCTAGTGTCAAGTTAGGTCCTCTCTTCCAGACAGCACCTGCCCCAACCCCAGACTTGATCTCCACTGGCAGAGATGAGCTGTTCAGAGCTTCTGACAACAGCTGGAAGAGTCCACCAATGTCCTTGAAAAAACAGAAATCCTGCTCTTCGGCACATTGCTGTCGAGGAGGTGATCTACCATGGGGCCCCACGTTGGCTTTCTGTAATGGAACCAGTGTGTTTAATTTTGTTTAAAGTAGCTGCAAAGAGAGGTTCAAGTTGATGTTCAGGTGAGAATGAGCTGGATTTTCCTTTCGTCAAAGGCTGTATCCAGGCACACGATGCAAGTAGGCCACTTCCACAGCGTGATCCCATACAAACTGGGTATGTTTCGGGGAACAATTTTATACAAGTAAGGTGAGTTGTGAGGCATTCAAAAGGAAAACACTAGATTAACGCTGCAGAGGAAGATATTTACTGACTTAAAACAAACAAGCCAGGGATCCCTGGGTGGCGCAGCGGTTTGGCGCCTGCCTTTGGCCCAGGGCGTGATCCTGGAGACCCGGGATCGAATCCCACGTCAGGCTCCCGGTGCATGGAGCCTGCTTCTCCCTCTGCCTATGTCTCTGCCTCTCTCTCTCTCTCTCTCTCTGTGACTATCATAAATAAATTTTTTTAAAAATCACCATTTAAAAACAAACAAGCCTTCTTTGTTTCTGCAAAATCACATTTTTGATGTCAGGGAATTCGCAGGGCTGTCTACTGATTTTCACAAGCCATCCTTTACCACTTTTTCCCCCCATAAATGCTTCCGCTGAAGCCAAAGACAGTTTAAAGGGCAGCCTATGGAAATAAGGCCTGGACTGAGCAGTTTGAGGCAAACTCCCCCCACCTCAGACTTTCACTTTGAAGGCCACTTGTGCAAAATCAGTGGAAGTATAACTTGAAAGTGGCACCATTTCTGACTGTGACTGTCGCTTCTCAATGGGAGGTGCAGGAGATAGAATAAGGGGGAGCAAAAGAAGTAAGGATATTCATGCTTCGGGGAAAGGCAGTCATTTGGAGGTTAGGCACGCTGGGAAGTAAAGCAGAAGATACACTTTGTCTTCAAGGTCAGAGCTCATCATCCTGTAGACTGGAGGCCAAAGCCAACCCAGCACATAACTGGAGCTTTACAGGAACACAACCATGGCCACTGGCTTGAGTGTTGGGTGTGGTTTCAACAAAGTCCTCTTGACTTACAAAATGAAAACTATTTACACCCTGGCACTTTGTAGAAAACGTTTGCCAGCCCCTGCTTCTAAGCAATGGACACCTGCTAGAATGTATCTCTCCATGATGACATGGGAGTAACAAGAGAGGCTGGAAAGCAAGGAGTGGGAGCTCAAGATCATTTTAAATTCTTTCTGCCCTAAACATTTGTGATCTCTCTCGCTCATGTTAGGAAATTGTGTCATCAACAAAAATGCATTGAACCACATGGTAGGTAGTAACTGAGTTCTTTCTTGGTGATGGTGATAGATTTTCTTTCATTATTTCTCCTTTTTGATTCCCATAACAAAGTGGCAAGTGGCACATCCTATGTTCTTCCCCCAATCACCAAGCCTTTGCTATTATTTAAACAGACACTTTCTATATCTTTACCCAGAAAAGTGAGCCAGGGATTTTCCTGGGTCTTGGTAGTAGGCCAAATACGACTGAACCTTATAAAATTAGGGATGCTTTTCCAGGGCCCAAGTAATACAGATTAGGATATACAGAGAGCTAGGTTTGCATACTTAAATAAAAAGTTTGCTCATCCATTGAGGTAAAGCTGAGCGAAAAGCCCAGCTTTATTTTTTTTTAATTTTTATTTATTTATGATAGTCACACAGAGAGAGAGAGAGAGAGAGAGGCAGAGACATAGGCAGAGGGAGAAGCAGGCTCCATGCACCGGGAGCCTGACGTGGGATTCGATCCCGGGTCTCCAGGATCGCGCCCTGGGCCAAAGGTAGGCACTAAACCGCTGGGCCACCCAGGGATCCCAAGCCCAGCTTTAAATACAATTTTCTTAATAGAAAAGGTGTAAAATGTTCCAACTAGACTGTGTATTGTGCACTATTAGCAAAGGCCGAAGAGATTTGTTTTCCATTGGAATAAGGAAAGGAACTTTCCTTTTCTGTGTGATTAGGATCTTCCACTACTTGTGGTGAGAATCATAATTCTGGGCAACGTGAACAGAGCTTGATTGAGAAATATGTCACCAATATCTTGTGGCATCTCGAGAAGAGTTTGCTTGATACGAATTTGTTCTAAAATGTAGTCGGTAACAAAAGGGGATGACCTGTGAGTTCATAAGGCTCTAGAGAAGGGAATTTATGTCTCATTCTCTCAAAATGTGGAATGATACATTGATGGATATTCCCTGGTCCTCATGCTTTTTGTTGGTTTCTTTTCTTTGTTATTTGTCTCGGGTTTTGAAGTCCATGAATAACTTGCTCATGATTCCCCCCTCAGAAATAAGCCTCTTTTTTACTTCTTACTTTTACAGTGTTCCCAGCATTTTGGATAATTTTCATAAGGCATTTGGCAGAGATGCAGTAGAAAGGGAAAGGCTTTTGAAGGAAGTCAACACAAACTTTGTATTCCAATTGCAAGACTCAATGGCCAGAGTGATCTTGGGACAGTGGACCTTACTTATCTCTTTGACCTTCGTGTTACCTATCTATAAAATAAATGGTATCTGAAAATTAAAAGAAAGGAAGCAAAAATAGCAGGATTCTCTAGGCTCTCACCAGTCCGTGGTTGCAGATAGGGTCGGAATAATAGTCTCTGGAGACTTCCCTCAAGTCATTAAAACAGGTTCCCCCATTGAACACCTGGCTCCCAGTTTGCTAACACAGTGAGCTTGAGGAATTCTCTTTACAAGAGCATCTTCTTGTGTCTAGTTGGGTTGATAGCCACCCCTCCTCCCTGAGCTGTGAAACCTGAGTGACACTGCTCGTGGACCATGGCTCTCAGAAGCTGGTCACTGTGGCCTTAAACTAGCATTGTTCCTCTCCTTGATGACTAGGGCTTTGTTGGAGGTGGCATCTGATGAGCTTCATCCCTCTTTCTTATCAAACACCATTGAGAAAGCTGCTTTTCACTTCTCTGCATATTCTTGTTTTCAGACATGGCACTTACTGTATCACAAGCAACAATCTGTCTTAGACTCCTCTCATTGATTTATCTTATACTCTTAAATGTGATAGACCCCCAGTCCTAAACTACCACCCATTTCTCCTCTGGGCAGCAGCTTGGATGGCTGGAATGAGACATCATAGCATGGACAGCCTGAAAAATTGAAACATATTTTCTCACAATCTGAAGACTGAAAGTCCAAGGTCAAGGTCAGAGTGCCAGTAAGGTTGGTTTCTGATGAGACCTCTCTTGTTGGGTGGCAAAAGTCTTCCTTCTCACTGTGTCCCTGCGTGGCCTCTTCTTTGGGTGTGTGTGGAGAGAGAGAAAGCTTGAGAGTTTCTTCCTCTTCTTATAAGGACACTAATCCTACAAGATTAGGCCCCTCTGCTGGGATGCTATTTAACCTGAGTCATCCTCGTAAAGGCTCTGTCTTCAAATATAGTCATGTTGGGCGTTAGGGCTTCACCCCAGGAATTCTGGGGGACATATTTCAGTCCATCATAGAGCTTCTGGATTTCTGGTATGTCCATCCTTAGAATCTACCTCAGTCTGTCTTGAATTTCTTCCAAGTTATGACTCCAGCCATGTGGATGGTTGGACATCTAATGCATGGTACAGTGTGCAGTAGCCCCTCAGGGAATGTCAGACTCTTCTATAACCACCCCCTCTTATTCTCAAAAAACTCTAAGTGGTGCTCTAAGAAATGGAATCTGTACCCAGGATTTTCATGTTAGAGGAAGTTACTTTTTATAGATGGCCCTGGAATAATATCCTTTGTTGCATGGTGCGTTCCATCGCCTACTGGGACCCACAGCTACGGACACCACTTAGCATTCCAACTCTGCCATCGCCAGGTGCCTTGTTGCCTCTCACCTTCTTCAAGGATAGCTTTTTCCCATTGCTGTCTGTGAAGGAACTGCAAAGTAGAAACAGAAACTCTGTCAGGAAACAGGATGAGGGACATGAAAAAGCATGACACTTGGGCATAAACAATATGCTCCCCACACCCTCAGGTGCAACTCCACAGTCTGCAAGCCTGCCCCATGAATGCCAGGGTATTGCTTTCAAAGACAGCCATTTTGGGATGAATGGGTTTTTTTGTTGTTCAGAAGAAGTGTCTGATGATCAACTGGGTCAACATGACAGTCATAAAGTCTTAAGCTTCAACAAAGAGGGGAAGACCAAATGCTTAAGAAGTCATGTGGAATATAGTGCAAATCAGGTCAATTAAAATTACATTTTAATGTAATTCCTGCCCTGCTCCTGATGCACAGAATGCTCCTTTTCTGAACTAACGCCAGCTTATGCCATCAGAAGACAGATCAGATGCTCATCTAGAAAACCCCAATGCCCACATGGAGGATCTCTGCTATGTATGCGCAGGGATGAGAACAAGGTCCTGAGAGTTTATCACACATGGAACATTAGACAAGGTGAAGGGACAAAGCACATGACAAGGTGGTCATGGTGTTTTTAAGGGAAGTTATGTATAAAAAGCCACAGTTTCTAATCCTCCCAACTCCCTCCCACGACCACCTCCCACCATTGCAAGTTGCTATTGCTTTATTTTATTAGCAAGATTAAATAAGTCTGAAAAAACTGGAATGGTTATTGATGAAGGGCTCTAAGAAGACATCTCATGAGAGAACTGAATTTCAGTATTCCATCAAAATATCCAGGTCCTACTGCATGGACCGACACTGGCAGTAAGCTTGCCAAGGAGTAATTTTAGCACATAAAATTTTACCATTCTGACTCTTATTCAGAACAAATTTTTAAAAACAAAGAGTTTTCATTCATTTTTCATTAAAGCTGACTGGGGCCCAACAGCATCATTTGCTCTGAGCTAAGGAGGGGGGACCTGTGTCACCCGATCTAGGCTCCATGCTCAATCACCCCAGACTCAGGCAAAAAAAAAACAGACATGGACGATCAAAATTCTCATTTCTATAAATAGCTTCCTTTCAGAAGAACATACTTCATACTTTATTGCTCACACAGACACCTCCCGGGACTCATGTTTTCAAAACCACTAATCTCCTTGGTTTCAGAATAATTTTGGAGAAATCTTACCACTCAGTCTTGCGTTTCAGAGACACATGTGCCCAATTCCTGCCTGTGCTCCTTTCAGGCAAGAAGATAGCTCACATTTTTTAGAGCATTCTTCCTTTCTCTTCTTTGTCTCAGACATTACTGTCCTAACAACTTGGAACCACTTGGCCTTCTGCAGAATGGGAGGGAGAGCAGAGCCCCTTTGTTCTGGGTTGGCTGGCACACATCTTTCTCTGCTCACATTTAGAAAGAACAGAGACTAGACTAATTAAATCCCATATTTTTTTTCAGATAACTCAATTGAATAAACTGACAATGATGTTATCTGTGGGCCTGTTGTCATGTTTGATCAAGTTCTTTACAGAGCTATATAATCTCTCATAAAACCTGCCTGAATGGTACAGTTCAGAGAAGCCTTTGAACAGAGCTGGTTGTCTGTTGTTTCCAGAATCCATCAGGAGTGGAGGTTATGGGGTTGGGGAGCAAAGTTTGAGAGGCTCATATCATTCTTATCCAGTGATTCTTAAATTGATTGTTTTAAGAAAATACAAAATAATAATTAAAAAAAAAACAACTTTCCTCATCTAGGGCTTTTACTGTCTTGCTGTAAAACCCTACTCAGGGCATAAAGTGATGTATATTTTCATTTATTTCTAGAGTGAAAAGAAGCACTTCAAGCTCGTACCTTTTTAAAGCTGAAATGTGTCCAATGTGTCCCATCTCCCAAGCTCTAGGCCTAATGTCCCACATGCGTCAGCTTGTTTGACGCCTGTGACAACCCAGACTACTAATTCCACTTTGGGGATGAGGAAATCAGGGCGTTAGGTATAGTGAATACATGTCAGGGTCACACAGGAGAGAAGATGCTTCTGAACTTACTGAGAACAGGAGCAATCAGGTCTATCCATCTGTCGGCATCAGTGAGGGCTCCAATGGGAAACATGCCTCAAATAGGAGAACTTGGAAAGTTATATCAGAGGTGTAGGTGAGGTGGAGGGGGCCAGGGGCTGCCTTAGCTGAGCTGTTACCTCCCCAACATGATGCTGTGGGAGGATCTCCAACCTTCCTGCCAGGGAATAGTAGCCCAAGGGAACCCTTAGCTCCTAGGTGGAGACAAAACCTCCCTCCCCAAGTGGGGGAAACCCACTCAGCCAACCCAACCCCGTCTGGAGCCCAAAGGGCACAGAGTCCTACTGACCAAGTCCCAGTCTCCTCTGGCAGCCAGGTCTCAGCTCTTAGCATCTGTTCTCACTTCCAGCCTTCAATCCTGCTTCTCCCCAAGCTATGAACATCCATGAACTCACCTTGTGCTGGAACAACAGAGAAAACTGAGATGAGGTGTGCCTTTAGAGGATTTTCAGGCTACAAAGGGAATAAAATAACCCCACAAATAACTGGAATTCACTTTGGAAAGTGGCAAAACCCACAGCAGATAAAACGTATTCAGTGTTGAGGAAAAGGGAGATTATGACTGTCTTTGAATCAGATGCTCAGGGTTCAAGTTCATGTCTAGTGGAGGATTTCCTAGAACCGTCTTCCTAGAAACCTGGAATCATTTGGTCCCCGACTTGGCTTCTGGACTGTGAGCTCCTTCAGAAAGGGACATGCTGACCTACACCGTCCGGTGTCCGATGACACACTTCCTGACCCTGGCCATGAATGGGTCCTTGTGTGGCCAGCATCTCATAAGGCTTCCCTCTCTCTTCCGAATGCTTGCAGGGCCCGAGGTGGCTCCAGCCAGGGTGTGCTAAGCCACAGCCAGTTTCAGTTTCCCAGGAAGGGTCTGAAATGTAGGTAAGGGAAGCGATATCCCAGATGACACAGTAAGCTCAGGTCACAGCCAGGTCACCTGTTTCCAGTGTGGCACTCCATCTTCATCATCCCATGCTGGCATAAAACTGGGTAAGACGAAGCTAGATGGAATAAAGCAAATCTTCCCTTTTATTAAGTTAAAATAAGTTCACAATGCCAATTGGTGCTGGAAGGTTTGCAAACACAGTATCTTGTCTTCTCTTAAAGTCTCCTGGAAAGTGGTTCCTGTGTTTGAGAACTGTCCCTCCCCATGTCTATGCCCCTTACTCTCTTGAGAGCCCCTGGGGACCAGAATCTGTACCTTCCTTGCCTCAGGGTCTTCTGTCCAAGCAGTGCCTATGTGTGAAGAGGATCTGGCTAATACTTCCCAAAAAAATGCTAGCACTGACCCTTCCCCCCCTTTGGCAGCATTTATAAATTTGTAGTGACTGTACCCACTGCAAACACTATGAAGTGCCCCTTTATTGATGTTCTTTCACACTGTTTCTCAGGTAAATCATTTTAAGGTGCTCTCAGAATATTACATTAATTTCCATTTTACAGATAAGGGAACAGGGCCGTGGTCAGGGCTGTGGTCTACTGAACAGTTGTAGCTAACACCCCTCCACCCGACTCTGTGTTGGGGACTGTTGGAAGCACTTGGTATACCCTGCCCACCTTCATGCTCAGGGCAAGTTTATGAGATGGTGAAATTATGATCTCTGGATTTAGTATGATGACCTGAAACACAGAAATGCCCACGTAAAGGGCCCATCACAGAGCAGTGAAAGGAACAAGCAGAGATTTGAGAACAACTGGCTTTAGCGCTCAAATCCTTATTGACTTCACTCTACTTCCTTCTTTAACGACAGGCCGAGGATGCAGAGCTGGCCAGCCCCAACACACCCTCCTCTGGTGAACGACTAGCTCTATGATATTGAGGATGTCTCTGTCTCTTACACCTCGTCTTCTCATTCTTTGAGAAGTGACACTAACGCCCCCTTCACTCACACAGGTCTGCCTTTCTAGATCACTCGCTGGGCTTGTCCTGCTCATCCTGCAGAGAAAACAGATCCATCCACCATTCTCTGGCCTTCACAGTACCAGCATCTCTGATCAAATTCTTGTATCCTCAACCTTGTTTAATATACCAAGGAAATAAGCCCACCATCTGTCCAGGCCTGGATCCCCCCAAATAAATAATTCTTTAAATTGTGAACATCAGAAGAATGTTGGAAAAGGACTCACAAGCTGAAATCTGAACATCTAAATGTTACCACTTCATTTCTGAGTGACTTTGAGTAGTTCATGTCAATTCTATGCATTTACTGTCCATCACCTGGAAAATGATGATAATAGGAACAAGTACTACAATAGTAATACTTGTCAATGGATTCAGATGAAGATATGTCAGAGCATGGCAAACAGTTTTTAAGAATAATAATGATTGGTTAAATGTATGGTCATTGTTTCTACAGATTTATTTGCTCTACATTATTGGAACACAGACAGAAACACCAGTGGTCTAACCAAGTAGGTAGCCCAGCAGGAGGGATGGCAGTCTCTAGACTGTATGCTCAGTTAATGGATCCTTGCTTTGTTCCCCACCTGCACTGCCCAGAAATAATCCTGCCTAGCAAGTGATGTAGGAGAAAGGTCATGTGTTCGACCTTCGACAACCTATGGAATGTTTCAATATATCCGTGGATATTCATACTTACCAAATGAGGATTATAATAATTCTCAGGGCTGCTGTGGGTATAAAGGGTGATGATATACATACAGTGCTTAGCTCAGGGTTAGACATAAATTCTGTTTTCTTCTTCCTTTGGATAAAATTCTTCTTATGAAATGGAAGGAAATCATGGGAAATTTTAAAGTTCATAGTTACCAAGTGTTACTATTGACAAATAAAATTGCTCGTCCTTCTCTCTTCTCCTTTGCCAATACTTTGATTGTTTTCTTGATTTCACACTCCATTTGCAGGATGCTAAGTGTCCAGGAGAATGTTTACATTCTTACAAAGTAAAGAGTGCCTAATTGATGAAAGGAGAGAGTGTTCGTACTAGTTTCCTGGTAGAAGCCAAATTCTCTCTCCTTCTTCCAAACCCCCAATGTGGTGGTGTATCTCTTTTCATATCTTATATAAGAGCCACCTACATGCATGAGCTAATGGAAGCAATAGATTTGGGGAGTTGAAAGACCTGGCCATAACTTTAGGTCAACAATTTTTATTCCTGATGCATGGGACCACCATGGTGATTTTATGAGCCTCAGTCCAATCATCTACAAAATAGGGATCAAGTGAGGCAAATGTGTAAAAGTTCTTTTTTTAAAAGATTTTATTTATTTATTCATGAGAGACACACAGAAAGAGAGAGAGAGAGAGAGGCAGAGACACAGGCAGAGGGAGAAGAAGGTTCCCTGCGGGGAGCCCAATGTGGGACTTGATCTCAGGGCCCTGGGATCATGACCTGAGCTGAAGGCAGACGCTCAACCACTGAACACTCAGGTGCTCCCATGTGTAAAAGTTTTTAACACAATATCTCATAGATAGTAGAAAGTTTATAAATTTCTATTTCCCATCATCTTTCCCCGCAAGAGCATAATTTGAATTTTGCATAGCAGTATAGCTCCCACAATGATGAGCAATGTGTTCTACACAAAATATGCTCTTGGTAAATGCTCACAGAATTAAGCTGAAGTATAAATATATAGATAATGCAAATATGCTAGGAACACAAGACTATTCTTTGTTATAAAAAGCACAAGCTCAGCACGTAATTTTGTGTATTTTGAGTATAGCCTTGTAATTTTAGCTGAAAGCCCACAATGTTCAAACCTATTTTTGTTGGTTGGTTTATTTCTTACAGATGATCTTGAGAAAGGCAATGGCTTCATAGAAAGAGTAAACTATTTGGAGTCAGAGTTGAATGTAAACATATCTCTTAGGCTACATGAACTCAGGGAATTTATAATATTTTATTGGCTCTAAGGTGCCATTAATTATAAAATATATATGTACCACTAAAATGAAATAAAATGTTCCATTACACAGAGGCATGATTGTTGATGTATTAATTGCAAGATGAATCCTTATTTCAGAGATGTTAAGGGGAAATATGATTCAGGGATCTATTTTATTTAACTTCTCTAATCCTTAGTTTTTCCATTAGAATAATAAAGTTGATGATAGGGATGCCTGAGTGTCTCAGCAGTTGGGCACCTACCTTTGGCCCAGGGCGTGATCCTGGAGTCCCAGGACTGAGTCCCACATCGGGCTCCTGCATGGAGCCTGCTTCTCCCTCTGCCTGTGTCTCTGTCTCTCTCTGTGTGTCTCTCATGAAAAAATAAATAAAATCTTTAAAAAAATATAAATAAATAAATAAATAAATAAATAAATAAATAAATAAATAAATTGATGATAACTGAGAGGACATTGAAAGAATCATGTGGAAAAAGAGTATGAGTTTCCTTTTCAAACTCTAAAATACAGCAAATATTATTTATAGACAAAGGCTTCTTTTAATGAAAAACAGCTTTGAGATATGAAATTTCTCTTGCCCTTCTGATCTATTTCTGTACTAAATGTTTCTCAATATTGTTTTCTCCCCTGGAAATGCCCTTATTGGCTATTTATGGAATGTCATGACAAGCTACATATTTTGTGTTTATTTCAAAATATAACCATAGAGAGTCTCTGAATTTGTGCTATTTGGCTTAACTGCGGACCTCTAAAAGGAGTTTTTTGCTTGTTTGTTTGTTTTATTTTAATTGTTTTTAGTAATTATCCAAATACAAAATTTGTAGTTTGGTAATTCCTCAAGAAAAATTAAATATCCCATTAAGGTTATTCACTTAAATGAATTAGCATCAAACCCAGCCAAATCCAGAAAACATAAATAGGAAAGCCAATGAAAGAAAGAAAGAAAGAGAAGAAAGAACGGAGAAAGAAAGGAAAGAAAGAAAGAAAGAAAGAAAGAAAGAAAGAAAGAAAGAAAGAAAGAGAAAGAAAGAAAGAAAGAAAGAAAGAAAGAAAGAAAGAAAGAAAGAAAGAAAGAAAGAAAGGAAGAAAGAAAGAAGAAAGGAAGGAAGGAAGGAAGGAAGGAAGGAAGGAAGGAAGGAAGGAAGAAAGAAAGAAAGAAAGAAAGAAAGAAAGAAAGAAGAAAGAAAGAAAGAAAGAGGGATCCCTGGGTGGCGCAGCGGTTTGGCTCCTGCCTTTGGCCCAGGGCGCGATCCTGGAGACCCAGGATCGAATCCCACGTCGGGCTCCCGGTGCATGGAGCCTGCTTCTCCCTCTGCCTGTGTCTCTGCCTCTCTCTCTCTCTGACTACCATAAATAAAAAAAAATAAAATAAATAAATAAATAAAAAAATTAAAAAAAAAAGAAAGAAGGAAAGAAGGAAAGAAGGAAGGAAAGAAGGAAAGGAAGAAAGGAAGAAAGGCAGACCAGATCAGGGAAAGAGCTGGACTACTTAGATAATGAACTATTTTTTGGAATTTTTAAAGCATATCCAGGATATCAGATATGAACACTTCTATGACACCCTCAACATATTCATTTGACTTCAAATTTTGGGATTGGGGAGAGAGAGAGATGCTTTCTGGGTTCTCTGTTATACTCAGTGTCAAATGACACTTCTAAAGGAGTACATGTCATTTAAATGAAAAAAAGTTAAATGTTGCATATTCATTGTCTCCTGGGCTTTTGCCAATACCTCTTGATGTGACAAGCACCAGTGCCAAGAAATACTGTGATTAATGCCTTGTGAGTCCCTCCTGTGTTTCTGATTTTGTAACTCCACTCCTGCTGCCCCTGGAAGAGATGGTAACCATTCGCTAAATCTGATTCATTTGGGGTAAAGCTCAATGAGCTAATGAAGCTCAAAGGTTTTGCCAGTTCCCAAGACCATGGAATGCCACAATGAAGTTAACAAAGTCACAATATTTGACGGGAATAATTTCTAAAATTTAGGAAAGAGCAGGGCCGCTATGCCTAGTCCAGCATTAGCCCCGGGGATGAACCCAAGTTCATGTGCAGAGCATTTGACCAGAGCATTTCCTTCATCTAGAATATCTTCCTCCCCACCTCTCCTTCATATTTCAACTTTGCTTCCCTCCTTCCATAAAATGTTCACATCTCCATGTGTGTCTCTCTCTCAGGAAGCATTCCATTTAACACATTCTATATAGATTCACGATAGCTTTCATTCCGTTACTTGGGGATGTAGAGATGTCTGTCTCCCTCATAGATTTGAATTTCTATGTTTTATTCATATTTATAATCCCAGAGCTTATGCATAGAATTACTCAATATTTGTTGGTTACATTTGATTTTGAATAATAGAAAAAAAAAAACATTGTAATAGGGATGGGGAATGAGATGTAATTTAATGCCATAAAACAGGGATCCCTGGGTGGCGCAGCGGTTTGGCGCCTGCCTTTGGCCCAGGGCGCGATCCTGGAGACCCGGGATCGAATCCCACGTCGGGCTCCTGGTGCATGGAGCCTGCTTCTCCCTCTGCCTATGTCTCTGCCTCTCTCTCTCTCTGTGACTACCATAAATAAATAAAAAATATTAAAAAAAAAGTTTTAAAAAAAATGCCATAAAACAATGGTTGTCAGATAGAACAATGGATGACACCCCACAGTTGCTGTGCTCCCATGCCCAACAACTGCCCCATTAAAACCAACTCCACCTTTTCACTCCCAGGAAAGAAAAACATAGATGAATCCAAATAAATTAGAATAATATTATAAAAAGAGAAATCATTAAATTTGCAAACCTAGCACTTCATTTTAGTGATAAAGTACTTAAAACACATCTCAAGTTTCTGCTCACTTGGTTCGGCAACTCTATACTTGAGAACTATTGCCCCAAGACAGTGCTTACCAAATTCCCCACGGTGATTGTCTCAAACCTCACTCACTCCCTTCCAGTCACTAGACACTCTCCAGGCTTCAGAAACTTACTTTGCTTCCTCTTTTATCCATCCCTAACAGAGGGTCCCAACATTGGCACCACCGACGTCTGGATCAGATAATTCTTGGTGGTCTGGGCAATTCTGTGTCCTCTGGGACATTCAGCAGCATCCCCGGCCTCTATCTGCTAGATGCCAGTAGCAATCTCCAAGTCACAACCATCAAAAATGTCTCCAGACATTTCCAAATCCTCCACTTGGAAAGGAAAGATCTCCCCAGTTTCCACTGACAAATACAGAGACTCTTCTGGCTACGCTCCCTTGGAGCAGATGACAGAGACTATGATACTAGCAGAGCAGAAAGGACACATGGGTCGGGCGGCGAGGGTGGTGGGCGGGGGGCAACTGCATATTAAGAGAAGCCCAGAGTGAGTCAGTAGAAGAGTAAAGTTTCTAGAATATAAACATGAGTATGTCATTCTTTTGTGGGGAGGAGGGTTGTGCAGAGGGAAGAGAGAGAAAATTTTAAATACATTCCATGACCAGCACTGGGCCTGACGCAGGCCTCGATCTCATGACCCTGAGATCATGACCTGAGCCAAAATCAAGAGTCCGACACTTACCTGACTGAGCCCCTTGGGTGTCCCAAGCATGTCACTCTTGTGTTCCAAACCCTCCACCAGCTCCCTGTCACGGGAGAGAGAACACGGAGGAGTGCATGGCCAGGGCTCACACGTGGCCAGGGCTCTCTCACCGTCCTGTACTCTGACCCCGTTACCTCAGACAACAGACATTTGAGTGTGTTGTGATCCTTCATGCCTACCTTCTTGGCAGACATCTGTCTCTAAATGCCATATTTTGAAGTTTCTTGCCATCCATGTCTGCTCCCCGCCACTAGATGTGAGTTCCATGAGGACAAACAATTGGAGGACAAAACTCCTTAACTCATCATTTTGTGCCCAGCACCTTATTCGGTAAGGACAGTGGGAAAATGCCCAAAGTCTTTACATTTTGGCAAATAGCTTGGCTAGCCTGGAATTCCCTTATCCCCTTCATTTTATTCATTCTTAGAAATTCAGTCTAACCCCCTAAAATGCCTCCAGAGAGAGAGAGACTTAGATCATCTGCACTGATTTGAATGTGCCCCTTGTGTGCCTCCCTAAGATCTCAACATGTTGAGTCGTTCAGGTGGCAATCAGACACTCTCCTTCAACACCACCCATTTCTGAGAGCAAAGACCAAACAGCATGACCTGGGTCACCTCAATGTTTAGTGCTCATGCTCAGTTTCCAGGAAATGTTTTATATATTTTTTTAAATTTTTAAAGAACATCTCTATCATGTACTTTTAGCTTTTCTTTTTTGAGGACAACATAAGCCATGCCTCATTCTTCTGTGCATTATCCACAGAAAACACACGTAGCACAACATCTGGCAAAGAATATATTGTGAGCCAACACACCATATTTGTGGCTTCTTTGTCATTATAGGAAGCTTTGGGAGAATGCTGCACTTGGAGTCTTAGTTAAGTGCTTTCCAGAAGAGAGAAGACTGCTCTCTGGTTTCAGAGTGATTGGCCACCATAGTGAATGTCGTCAGGCCTCCACCTACACCCCTGTGAGCAACTTTTACTGCTTAGTACTCGCCATTCCCAGCTCAAGTACCTCTGTCTCCAAAGGTCTGTCCCTGGGACTGTTGTTGAGGATGACGCTCATCTACTAGAGTCTCCTCAGCCTTGTGTGCAGACAGCTGGATGCTCTTGTGAGGTCCTCTCCACTTGTTACTCTTTCCCCAAAGAATAAGGGGTTGGAAACTCAGCTACTCACAGGGATCAGACAGTGTGAGCATAGTTCATACCCCACAGCCTCTCAACCCGGAGCAAAGCTCTGGGGTCTTTTCCAAAGTACATTCTTGCTTTGCTTCTTCCCTTTTATTATCCTGGGTCCCCCAATTCTATACCTGCTTCTCCATGGAACACTTCCTTAATAAATCACTTGCACACAAACTCTTGACCTAGGGTCTTCCTCTGGGGAGCCAATCTAGAACAATCTCTTCCTTTCTCCTAATTGTCCACAGGGAAGGGAGAAAGGGCGAAGCTGGCTACATAGTTTATAGGGCTCACTACAAAATGAAGATGCGGGTCTCTGTAAAAAGTACTAAGAGTCTCAGGATCAGCAACAGCAGACCATTCAACTAAGACTCAAAAGTTGAGCATCCTGATGTCAGCTCTGCTGGATAATCTCATTCAAATTTCCCATATCCAGCAACCCTTCCACAACTGCAAACAACTAACTAGTAACACAGATGTACAGAGTTTGGATGAATGTTTTCTTTTTCTATAAACAGTTTTTATTTAAAGTATTATCAGCATAAAAATAGCTATAGAAATGGAAGATATATGGGACAATTTAAAAAAAATAGGCTCAACAAAATGATCTATGACACATAAGGGAGTTTTGAGATTCATTGCTCCTGGCAAAATTCTGAGCACACAGTAGTCACTCAATAAATACTCGTTGACTGACTAAGATATTTAAAATTTTTTGACTTTCTTTTTATTGGTTTCCTTTGCACTTGACACTGTGAGAAACACATAGGTTTGGAGTAAGCGAGTTAGAAAAGATGAAGGATCTCAGTAATCACAATGAGTTTCCAGATGGGAAAACTGAGATCGATATATTTGAATGAATTCTGTATGGTCATGTACCTGATATATGATAACGGAGAATTGTGGCGTTTGTTGTTTCCAGAACAACGGGATGTGATTTAAAATTGTTTGTGGAATTGTATTAACATAAACGTGAAATATTACCAGAGGGTCAGTGAAGCTGTGTCTGCATGATTTATCTGTAGCATGTAACGAACTGCCACAAAATTTAGCAGCTTCAAACCACATGCATTTGGCCTGAAAAGGGGGTAAGGGGGGCAGAGATGGAGAAATTGGGAATTTCTCAGGGAAGGGGCAAAGTGGAGAGGTGGTGAAGCTCAGAGGCTGTTTTTGTTGACATGAGAACACTTCGGAAAAAAGCCAGGTGTCATCTGTGGGAAATTTGGAATATGTGTAAGATAGATGTGTATATGCAAGTGATGGGATCAGTGGTATTATTTTGGGTGGGGTGAAGCAGCTGCAGGTGTGAGAACCTGAAGTGAGGTGGGGGGAGATGAGACCAGTGAGGGTGTTGTGAAGTTTGGGCTGAGTCGTGGAAGAAATCCTAAAGACATAGGAGTGTCCAAACGAGGAGGAAGAAGGGTCCGTGGAGGTAGAACTGACAAGCTGGTGGTGTGCGGGGGTGGGGGGGTTGTGATTTCAGGATTGGGGGAGAAGGGGCATTGAATGACCAGATGACATTGCAGAGCAGGTCTGGGCATGCCAGGCCCTTTCATCCTCTCCCCAGACTCATCACAGATGCCCAGATTTCCCCTAAACCAGACCCACTATGAGGTAGGGAAGCTATTTCCAGGAAGAACAGCAAATGCAGGAAGCAGGTGTTTGAGCAAATCCCTCAGATGCCAACAAGGGCACAGGATTCTGGGCCCAGGAGGCTCTATGCTGGTTTAGGGGCTCAGGGACCCATTAACGACTCACAATGAGCCGTCCTGCCAGGGGGCCAGTGACATGTTATGTCAAAGGACGAGTTCCGGTTATAGTAGTCGTCTATGGCCTTGTAATATAATGCCTCCAAACTTAGCAGCTTAGCACAACGCACCGTGTCTGGGTTCAGAAATCAAGGAGCAGCTTACTTAGCCGGATGATCTGGCTCAGGGTATCCTGCAAAGCCGTGGTCGGGCTGTTGGCTGGGGTTGCCATCCTCGGAAGGCTCGAGTGTCAGCTTCTAAGGAGCCAACGCACAGGGCTGGAGGCTGGAGGCAGAGGTCTGCAGGCCTGGGAGCCTCTCCTCGGCCAACTGGCCTCCCTCGAAGCTGGTGATGAGAGACAGAGGGAGAGACAGAAACAGAGACAGAAAGACAGCAGAGAAAGAAAACTAGAGAGAGCAACAGAAAGGGAGGGAGGAGAGAGAGAGAGATAGAGAGAGAGAGAGAAGATGCACAAGAAGCCACCGTGGCTTTGTGACCTGCTCTTGAGCTCAGACACCATCACATGCTCCTTATCCTATGTGTACGAAGGAAGGCCAGCTCACACTCTAGGGGGAGGAGATGATCTCCACCCCTCGAAGGGAAGACTGTCAAACAGCATGGATATGTTTTTAAAACCACTGCAGAGAGTGAACTGGGCTGCAAATAAATGTGTCGGGAAGCTTGAGCAGATGGGGGGCAGGCGAAGACCCCCTGCACACCGAGGGAGGGAGGGAGGGAGGGAGTCCAGCCCACAGGGATTTGCACCCGGCGCCTTCCCGGGCCTGGGGCCCAAACAAGGGCTCACCTGCCTTTGAGATTAGGTGAAATTTCATTTGTCTGAATTCTCGTGTTCTCTTCCCCACTTGTTCCAGACTCAAAGTCTGTCATCAGATCCTAGGGAAATTGTTTCGGAGCTTGTCGCTCAAAACTTTAAATAGGCTGATGTCAACGCAGACGGGGCTACAAAGTGGGTCCTGGAGGCACAACTGTCTCTGAGGGCCGGCCGCACTCATCCCCCGGGTGCTCCTCCACAAGACCTGCCCCTTTCAGGGGCTGCCCGGCTGCATCTGCTCATCCTCCGGGCCAGGAACGATGATGGCCATGCCAAGTACACTGTAGGGTGATTGATAAATAACCTTGTGCAATCTCCGGGCTCCCCAGAGGATCCCACAGCTCATTTAAACCTCTCTGATTTGGATGCTGAGCCAAGACAGCAGGATCTTATTGTCACCCCTCCCTGTGAAGCTAAAAAAAAAAAAAAAGAAAAAGTCAATAACAATTGCAGAGTATCTACAGCTGAAACATCTGAGATCCGTTGGCTCCATTTCCAGTGGTTGGGAGACAGAAAAGGCAGGACGATGCTGTAGAGGAAGCCCTAGACCTCAATCCAAGCCCTGGTCTGAGGGGCAGGCTTTGCGACCACATCACTGCCACATCCAAGAGGGGAGATCCTGAGGATCCTGAAATGTGTGTTCCACTCTGGGCTGCAGGTCACAGGCTCTGACTAGTGGTTACCAATGTTCTAGCAACTTCTGGCCCTCAGGTCCTCGCCCTGTATTGCAGTTCGGTATTTCTGCCTCTGTCAGCAAGGTAGGGAGGGCTTTTACCCTGCTCTGACCTCCAGGGCTGCATTAATTTTATTATTATTTAATTTGTTTATTTTTGGTTCCCAAGTATTAACCTTACTCTTAGTTTGCAATATCGTCTGACAAGACACCCAGGATTGGAAGGAGGGCATGTAAGCAACCACCCCTGTGCTGTGCTTAAATGTGCTTCTGCCTTGAGTCCACTGCATGCACCTCAGGGAGGCACCTGCAACCCCCCACCCCCACCCCCACCCCACCATCTCAAACACCTCCAGGAGGCTTCTCTGCTTACCTGGCTTCCAATCAACCTGTGCCTCCCAGAATTCTATGAGGCTGAGTAGATGTTACTGCAACTAGGGTCCACTGCCTTCCAGTTCAGTATCCCCAGCATCGCCAGATTGTGTGGCCCCCTGGGACCCACACCACAAAGCCACTCTAGCGAGTGATGGGGTATAAGTGCAGTTCATATCTGACCAGTCTTCATTCCACAAAAGAAAAATTAAAAACAAAATAAGGAAAAAAAATAGGATGCACAGTATCCAATGTGTTTCCCATGTTCTGACACTTTTTTTTATTTTAATTTTAATTTTATTATTTTTTTTTATGAGAGAAGTTTCTAAGAGTGTAGAAAAACGTGTTTCAGTGAAGGAAGGCCAATTTTCAAAACCACTCATTTGGCAAATATACAAGCTCTCAAGCCGGAAAGCCCTGCTTCTGGTTCCTCGCAGTTTACCTAATCCAAAAGCAGTGGTAATCATGTTGAAAAAAATTATCAGCTCTGCCAATAGCCTTGGGCTTTGCTTGCCACAGTAACGTACACAAAGCGAGGTGGCGATAAGGGGTTGCTTATGCAATTGAAATGCACTGCCATCCACACAGAACGCGAAGGCCTGTTTGAAGAGCTACCGGGCACAAAATTTATGACGCCCTTTATTTTACAACTGCACCGCCCTCACTATAAATGCTTTCATGGGATCAGCCGGTTTATTCCTTGGCTAATAACCCATCCATTCAAGCTGGAATGTCTGACTCGAGAGTTCTTTCTACAACATGCAATATTTGATCAGACAATAATCAATGTATCTCATGGTTCCAATGCCATATCAACTTCCATAATAAATTTCTCACCGTTGTATGGGTCAAGTTCCCCCAAATAGCTAATAACTTGGGAGAAAGCTAAGCCTTTGAAAAATCGGCTGGCATTCCAAGTCTGCGGGAGTCTCTATAAATCTGCTTTCCAGCATTATAAAATGATGCGTCTTCAGCATATTCTTCTTTTTCTTGATGTTGAATTGCATGTGCTTACCAGAGCAGAATCAATGAGGGATTGCTACAAGGATATCTTACTACAGCCATTCTCTTCTGAACCATCCATTTGCAAGAGATTGACTAATTAAATCACGTCTTGGGTCTTCCTTTTAGCAAGAAAATGCAGTTAGCTAATCTGAGCTCATATGCTAACACCAGAAATAGGCATTTTCACATAGGACGCATTCGTCGAAGTCCCACAAAATACTCTTCCTTATTTATATTCAGTGCCCATGGACTCAGGCCTGCGACCAGAACCACACGAAAATGGGCTGTGGATCGTTCACAACATTCAGGGTCTCCATACAAATCATGCAGCATCCCTCAGCTTCTTGACTTTTATTCATTAATTAATTCAGTAAATGATTATAAAGTATGTGATGTGCACCAGGTAACATTGGCCTCCATACCTTCCTGCCTGTGGCTTCACTCAGGCCTATAGTTCTATCTTGTTCCATACCTCCAGCCCTCGGTCTTTCTTTCCCTTCTCAGTTACAATCTGGGTGCTTATCCCAAGCCAGATATTTCCAGGCAGCCCACTGTCCTCTTAAGGAAGTAAGGAGATGATATAAAATGATTGACATTAAGATACCAGACTGAATATTCCAGCGCTAACAGCTTCTTGGCGAAAGGGAGCAATGTGGATCCTCACATCCTGCCAGTTCCTGGGAAGACTTTCTATAGCAAAACAACTATTCTGAAAGATTCCTAAGATTACTACAGAGATGCAGGGGATCCAGGATAGCCAGACAGCCTTGATAAAGAACAAATTTGAAGGACTTACACTTCCCAAAAGCTTAAGGCAATGTGGTACTGGTATAAGGATGCACTTAAAAGGTCAGCAGAATAAGATGAGAACCCAGTTGTAAACTTGAATTTACAATCAATGGATTTTTGACGAGGTATCAGGCAAACTCAATGAAGAAAGAATAATCATTTACACAAATGATGCTGGAAAACTAAATACCCACACATAAAAGATGAAGTCAGACCCCGATTTCACATAAGATACAACAATTAACTCAAAATTAACGATCCATTGAACCCTAAGAGCTAAAACTGTAGAAGTCTTAGAAGGAAATAGGAATAAAACTTTGTGACCCTGGTGGAGGTGGCAGTCTCCTAGATTGAACCCCAAAAGCATGAGTGACAAAATAAAATATAGTTTGACCTAATCAAAATTTAAAACTTCTGTGTATCAAAAGGTAAAAAGACCATTCACAGACTGGAGAAAAGTGTTTATCGATCATTTATGTGATATGAGACTCATATCCAGAATCTATAAAGAATTCTTACAACTCAACAATAAAAAGACAATCCAATTTTTTTAATGGGAAAATAATTTGAATAGACATATTTTCAAAGAAGACGTACAAATGGCCAATAATCCCATGAGGAAGGTAACAGACAATCACAAATGTTGGTGAGCCTGTGGAAAAATTGGAACCCTTGATCGTTGCTAGTGGGAAGCAAAATGGTACAGTCACTTGGGAAAACAAGTTGGCAGGTCCTCAAAATGTTAAGCATAGACTTACCATATCACTCAGTATTCCACCCCCTAGATGCGCACTCAAGAGGACTGAAAATATACGTCCACACAAAAACCTGGACACAAATGTTCCAGCTATATTATTGTTAATAGGCAAAAAAGAGAAACAACCCAAATGTTCAACAACCAATGAATGCATAAATAAAATGTGATCTATCCGTACAGTGGACATTTATTCAACTATAAAAAGGAATGGAGTACTCACACACACTACAACATGGATGAGCCTCAAAAACAAGCTCAGTGAAAGGAATCAGACACAGATGGGCACATGTTGTATGATGTCATTTACATGAAATGTCAAGAATAGGCCAAATCTGTGAGACAGAAGGTGGATGAGTGGGTGCCAAGAGGTCAGGAAGGGGAGTGGGGGTTGATTGCTAACGGGATGACCTTTCTTTTCGGGATGATAAAAATGTTCTGAAATTAGATAGTGAACAGCTCTGTGAATATAAGGGAAAAAAATCACTAAATTGTAAACTTTAAAAGAAGAGATTTTATGGTGTGTAATTCGTATCTCAATAAAGTTGGTATAGAAAAGTCCCCCTCATTTATTAGCTCTCTGCTCTGAGTCCAGACGTGACATGACTGAGTTTTCTGCTAGCAAATCACATACAAGGTGAAATCAAAGCGTTGGTGCCTGGGCTTTCTTCTGGATCTCGGCACACTCTTCCCAGCTCACTCTTGCCCTTAGCAGAATCCAGTTTCTTGGAGAGGAATAGGGCTACAGACTCTGTTTCTGGGCTTGCTATCCATGAGGGTCTCCACATTTCTCACCACGTGACCCCCTACATCTCAAAGCCAGCAATGGATGATCTTCCTTGGGTAAAATCCTAGCTCATGCTTCAAATCTCTTCATTTGGGATGGAAGCTGTCTCTTTATGTGCTCATCTGAATTAGATCAGTGCTGCCCAGAGTCATCTTCCTTTTCTAGAGGCACCTGTGCTATGTAACCTACCTTCACCACGGGAATGATATTCATCACATTCACAGTTATACTGGGTGTGTGCACCAGTGGGTTACAATCTAAGTGGGAGTTCTGTAAGTCTGCTTACCATGCTCCCTGGCTTTAAATCTCCCTGGCCTTATGCTGACCTGCCTGTCATGCTCCTCAGGATTATTCTGTGGATTCCCTTGAGTACCAAGTGGCCTAGCACAGAGCACAAAAAAAAAGTACTTTCAGGATGACTGTCAGGCATAATGGGTGCACCTTGCATGTCCTCAGTGGCAGGGGACTCTGGACAACATGGAGGTCCGTGTGCGTGGCATCCCTTCTCATGTGCATTCTAGGAACGGTGCTAAATTCTAAAGCTTTTAGGGATGGTCCTATGATTGTTCCAGAAATCGCAGTCTTATTTTCTATATTTGGAAACTCAACACTCACAGAAATTATGTGTGTTTGTGTGTATGTGATGGAGAGAACATGTGTGTGGGTGAGAAAGACAGAGATGGCTGGCAGAGCCATGGCTTTACTGCTGTTACTGCTTCAAACCATTCTGCTTAAAAATAGGAAATCACATCAAAATCAATAGAACATAATAAAAGTCATCACTGAGGTAAGAAGTCTGCAGAAAGACAAGCAGGTTTCATGGAATGCTGGTCCTGTGCTTTTCTTTCTCCTCCCCACCTTTTCAGATGGTGTGGATTTATCCACAATATGCCCAGATTCTGAAAACCCGAGGGGAGGGGTGAAGCTTAATTGCAGCCACATGAAGCCTGGGAGGGATTGGCTTATTGACAAGGCCTCCCTGCAAGAAGTAGAGGGACTGGCCAAATGATGGTAATTGACCCAGACAGCAATCGCGGAACATTTTAGCTTTGCGGAGGGATTGTATTCACCAGTTGTGATGTAAGATGAAGAGTATGATGCTATGGTTTGTCTTTAAAGAAAGGCTCTTACTTATTTAGCAAAAATGTCTTGGAGTCCAGTTTTCACAGCCACCTAAAATGGGGACATGACATGTACCCGGGTTTTCAGGAGTTAAATGTTAAGAAACGTCTATTGTTTAAAATGTGTGTTCTTTAGATAAAAATCTGATTTCAATAAATAACTTTTCCAAAGATTAAAAAAATGTTCCTATGCACCCGTCGGGAGATTGTATTTAAGACACATTGCCCAAACCCTCAAATAACTCTTTGAGAAACATTTAATTCCCATTCTTTGCAGATCAGAAAACGGAAGCTATCAAAATGACATTGCTACTTATGGGAGCTGAATGTTAGAGAGACCCACAAGGTCTTCTACTGTACTGACTTCATTTTTTTCTTTCTGTAGGACGATAGGTCTCTGCTACCCCTTGAGAACATGACTCACTCTTTTCCCATACATCTCAACAAGATAATGCTGCATTTTTTTTCCAGAGGAACTTTACAAATTTTTATCATTGCACATCTTTTGTCTACAGAAGTCGTGTATAACCAAAGGCACGTTGGATCGTTTGGTCATGGAGAATCCTAAACACATGAATTATGTATTTCACAAGGTTATCCAACTGTGTACCATGCATGAAAAGTTGTACATTTTTTTGATAAAGAACCACCTCAGAATATTTTCAGATCAAGATTTGATGTAAATAAATGTAACAAATATTCAATATTATTCCCATTTTTAGAGTCTTGTCAAAGCCATTAAACTGAGAAGTAAGGTGACAATCCCTCATTTTTGAAAAATGGCAGCCAGACTCATCCTTCACTAAGGATGATTGCTAAGAGGTCATCAACCTTCTTCTGAGACACTCCATCTATTGCCTGTCTTTGGACTTAAAACCGGAGCCTGGAAACTGGTCAGAGCTGGAGAGAGAAAGGAAATCAGGGTCATTTCCCCCAGAATCACCATCTTATCAGTGGGAGTGAGGAAGTCCTTTCTCAGAACCACAGAAAGCAAGTGGGGATGTCTGCCAAGAGAAAAACCTGAAGGCTAACCTGTTCCCCAGCCCAGTTTGGAAATAACCAAGCTGCCTACACAGTTGAGAACAAACTCAGGGGGACACCTGTCTTCTCCCAAAGCAGAATAGGCTGGGCTGACAGGAGGTGCCAGGATTTCATGCCGGGGTGGGGGCAGTGCCTGCATCACTTTTGGAGTCAATGTGGCTCTACTGGTTAGCTGTCTATACTTCTGCTGGGAGGGTCTGCATTACTATAGGCGTGTGTCTGCATTTGCACCAGAGGTGAATGCACTAACATTGGAAAGATCCACAGTTTGATTCTAGGCAGATGTACTTCCGTGGGTAGATACCTGCATTTCTCTTGGGAGAAGTCTATATTTACCATTGGGAGGCAAGGACATACATAGATTCTCAAGAGTAAGAATGGCTGGTGTTTCCTATTAGCAAGAGGAGACCCTCAGGAAATCAGCTGGGCCAAAGGTGGGTGATCATCTATACCAAGAAACAATGTATTGTCTGATATATGGGGCTAAGAGGAGAGGAAGACAGAAAGCCAATTATATCTCCTGTAAACCCACAGTGGCCCAATGTGACCAAGCCAGCAGTTAGGAATCTGTACAGAGGTCCCTAGGCACATAGGACCTTGCCCTTGTATCCCCCTTTACAGAAAGCAAAGGTAGGGATCCCTGGGTGGCGCAGCAGTTTAGCGCCTGCCTTTGGCCCAGGGCGCGATCTTGAAGACCCAGGATCGAATCCCATGTCAGGCTCCCGGTGCATGGAGCCAGCTTACCCCTCTGCCTATGTCTCTGCCTCTCTCTCTCACTGTGTGCCTATCATAAATAAATTAAAAAAATAATAATAAAGTTGTTTTGGGATCCCTGGGTGGCGCAGTGGTTTGGCGCCTGTCTTTGGCCCAGGGCGCGATCCTGGAGACCTGGGATCAAATCTCACGTTGGGCTCCCGGTGCATGGAGCCTGCTTCTCCCTCTGCCTATGTCTCTGCCTCTCTCTCTCTCTCTCTCCCTGACTATCATAAATAAATAAAAATAAAAATAAAAAAAAGAAAGCAAAGGTAATGAGGGTGTAGATGGTGTAATGTGAGGTGAACAAGTAAGAGCACATGGCGCCTTGCTTCCCCAGTGAAGGCTGCAGAGCCCGAGCAGACCTGAACCATGGGCTAGGATGTGAGATACAAATGCTGCCCTAGACCAGCCTGGAGTTTTAATAACCGAAAATGAGTTTATTGTAATGCCTGAGCATGATCCAGAAGGCTGTGATTGCTGCCCATTCAGGGGTAGGGAAAAGGCCAGCTAGGTGGGTTTGAGGATCGCAACACACAGTTTCTTATGTCTGTCAAGTTTAGCCCGTGCAAACTTACTCGAATAGTGGCTGCTGGGGTAGAAATGATATGTGAGGGATACTGCTTTCAAAAGTTTGGACTCTGTCTTAAGAGCCAACACCATTCATATCTACATTCATTGACGGTATGCCGCCTTTTTGCCTTCCACACCTACCTATGGCGCTCCCGCAATGCATCCAGTACTAGGTTATGGAACATGCAGGGACGCAAGAGCATCTGTCTGCTGCAGACACAGGGGGAGCAGGGCTCACAATAGACATTACTTCATGAAAATAAGAAATGGGGTGGCCACATTAAATGTCTCAAAGACAATGAACTTCAAATCTTCAAAAATTTTATGCACTCATTATATTGAAGAAATATGTTTAAGTGCATGACTAGTTGGGTTGATTATGCAAAGGGAGAAAAAAAAAGGAAAGGTCAATAAAAGGACAGTGAACTAACAAGAAAAACATGGTCAATCCAGACTTCTTGAAAACCCTGATTGCCATTTCACTAGAATAGCAATTACCATTATAGCAGCTGTGTTTGGGGAGAAATGAGAATATGTCAAGCGTTATGATCCCAGCTCTGCATTAACTACCTATTTGATCTTGAATAAGTCTTTTAACATCTCTGAGCCTACTCTCTCTCTCTAACCAGCAGCTCTAAACCTAAACACACATTCCCAGATTTCCAGTGTCAAGAATGCAGTTGAACAATCTACATATTTTAATGCTTATGTTGGGTCTTTTCCATAACAATTCCAGGAGGTAAGCAAATTCACTCGTATCCAGCCTCCTACTGCATCTTTTCCAAAAGATAAACTGAATTTTAGGGTAACAGATGTTTGCTTATTATAGGAAGACAATGCTGTAAAATTCTAGCAGCCCAGAGCATTTGTTTCCAAGCATGAGAGTTTAAGACACTCTGAACATTTGTAAGGCTTCGGTGGCTCTGGCTGGACAAGACGTGGTCTTTGTCCGTGATCTCTCCACGGCATGAGATCCCACGGCAGCGGTCACAGACGGGAGAATGAACTCAGGAGGGGCTACCTGAAGGACACCTACCATGGTCAAAAAAGATGGCAATTTTTAATGAAGCATGATCTTTTCATTTGAAATTGTGATTGACCAGCAGGGTAACTTTTCTCAGCTTGTTACGTTCCGAGTTCTGCAGGTTAGCTAGCTAGGCTCAGATGTGATTGGCATGCAGGGCCCCTTAAAACTGTCAGGCCACCTTGCAATTAGGCATGATGCCACCCGAACAGATGGCATGAATGATGGCATGCCAGACAGCCAATACACTTATCGGCATTGAGCATTCAGAGAGAATTTCCTCTCTCAGAATGTCAGAATATGGATCTATGGCATAGCGAGCAGCCGAATATTTCACATAGCGCGCAAACTGTAGGAAGAATCAGAGTGTTTTTGTACAGGGCTAGATATGGCACCAGAGCAGCATAGACTAATGGAGTCCCAGGGTTTAGAGATACTTTAAAGGCAATGAATTCTGGTGACCTATTAGATGCTCCATTCATTCATCCATCCACCCCCTGGGATATTGGACATTTATGATGAGTTAGGTACTATGTAGCTGTCTGCACAACCAACCAGCCAGGCCTTGACCACATTCACTGGCAGGGAACTCACTACTCTTACTATATCCATGTCACCCTCCACGGAATCACTTTAAATTTGATCACATCTTCTTAACACACAGCGTCCAGAGCCAAATCCACTGCTATACATACAGCTGGTTCTCAGATGGCAGACAATTCAGTAGCTTTAAGTAGAACTGTAACATTTTTGGTACTTTTCCTTAAAATATAAATATGACTTATTATTCAATGTGGTCACTTCCTCACTTCATTCCATTTTTATAAAACACCACAAGCTTTGTGATTCCAGGAAAGAAAACAAAAAGGCTATGGTTTAAAAACATCCCCGCTATGACCTTGGATAGTAAAGTAATGTAGAAAAGAGCAGTTTCTCTCAGGGTCAGACATGGCCTACCTCTCAGAGATGGCATTTCCTTGCTGAGTGATCTAGGGAGAGCTCTTTTGTCTCTCTGAGCTTCCATGTCCTCGGCTGCAGAATGGAGATAAGGTTGTAATATATCGTACATCTTATCATATATCTTTTCCTTTATTTGGCAAACATTTTATAACCATTGTGTGCAAGGCACCATGCTGGGGCATATTCTATTAATTATCAAATACGATGAGTTTATGTTATAACAGGTGAACACTACATATTGTTATTGAACACTGATGGGAAGTCACTTGATTGTTTGGCATCATCTGCCAAAAATATCTGTGGAATGAAAAATAAACTTTGGGCTTGAAAGTGACCTTATGATATAACATGGGCACGTCTGTCTACACCCACAAGATGGTACAATTCTTTGCAGGAAAGTTACTAGAAGTGAACTCCTCTAAAGGAAGAAAAGGATGAACCCACAGAATTGGATCGTTTGGATAATGGGCTGTGATGGATCAAGGAGAAGGTTGCAAGGAGCACAGCGGTCCTAGATGAAGTGTGAGGCCACCACTCTCTACATACTATAGTGCTATTGCTTCAGAGTATAGAAGACTTTGGGCAAGAAGGAGAGGAATTTAACCAAATTTCCAAGGACCTCTGATGGCCCAACACCATGTGTGCCTTTTCCTTCTATGTGTTCTCTCCACATAAAGCAGGAATGGGGGATATAAGGGCAAAGGATGCCTTCGTGATTATTCCTACTCCAGACCCGTGGGTCATGCCTGACTCCTTGGCAAGATGGATGCGTTAACATGTAAGCACAAGTGGAAGGTGCTTCACTATAGCCTCTTGGGATGGCTGAATGCCTGAGATCTGATAGCATTGCGCCAGTGGTTTGATGTACAAAGAACGCCACCTTTGGAGGCAATGCCCAACATGGCAGCTTTGGCACAGGCATTGGTGGACATCCTCAACAGTGGTGGTAATGGTTTTAATGTGGGCTGTTGGTAGTAGTACCTTCCCCACCATTGTGAGCACACGTGCTGCTTTTGGCAGTAGACGGTGTTACGGGTTGAATTGAATCTCCCTAAAAATTCACATGTTGACTTCCTAACGCCCAGTATCTGGGTGTGGGGACTTATCTGAAGATAGGGTTGTAGCAGATGTAATTAGTTAAAATGACGTCATAGAGTGGCACTCTAATTCTTATTTAAAAAGTGAAACATGGACACAGATGTGCACACGAGGACACCACATGAAGATGAAGGCAGTTAGGATGATGCATCTAAATACCAAGCAACACCAGAGATCACCAACAAGCCATCGGAATCCAGGGTAGAAGGGCTGGAAGAGATTGTCCCTCACACCCCGAGAAGGATCCAACCTTACCAACCCCTTGATCTCGGGCTTCCAGCCTCCAGACCTGTGAGAGAATGTATTTCTGTTGTTCGAGGAACAGGGCTGTGGTGCTTTGTTACAGCCGCCCGAGAACACTAACACACCTGGAGGAAGAGACAGTCCTCCAGGCCACAGAGCGGGGCCAGAGGAAACAGCCGAGGCTCCAGGTTGTGCTCAATGTCGAATTTTGCGATTCTGCGTTTAGATTCTAAGACACATGAGTGTGCTCTCTCCAAAGACCACACAAATAGAAGCTAGGGTGCAGAAATGACCAGCTAGCTGAATGAGTCGTCTTATAAAAAATGGTCACTTTGTCAAGGAAAAAAGGGAAAAACAAAACAAAACAAAAAACACCCTGCTAACACCAGGTAAATTTGACTGCTCAGGTGTTAGCGCCCTTCCTGGTGGCCCCAGTGGGGCAAATGGCAGCTTAGTGACCAAGTCCGGTTCAGGTACGTGACACCGAAATTTGCCTTACAAACAGAGGGGGCGAGGAAGGGGAGGCCTTTCTGCACCAGCCCACCTTAGCATATACTTCTGGTCAGCAGCATTAATCAGAATGGTAAATATTTATAAACTTTATTTATGGTGACTCTTGCTCTGCCCGAAAACTCTCCCACACCGCAACAGATGGGAGCCTAACATTATGCACCAGGTATAAATATATAAACATTATATAAGCAGGTAGATGAATATATGAGTTAGCCTTGAGACTAAATCAGAGTGCAAAGGTGTTGAGGGACATCCTGCTTTTGCCATTTTTTTTAACCGACTCTAGTTATGGAGTTCTTTAAACTAAAACTCAGCATAAGCAATCCTCAAGGGTTCGTGCCTATGTAAGTCCTTCCGGGACTCTGAGTAAATTCAGGGTAAGGCGCCGCGTAGGCATCAATTCTAAAAGCAACGTCCTAGATCGTAGGGCTTCTCTTTTATTCATTCTGATTAATGGCCTATGCAAACATCATTTAAAAAGGCACACTCCAGCGATTTAATGAGAGATTAAGTAATTTTCAAAGTATTACAAATACAAGGGAAATTCCATCCAAAACGACAGAAAGAAATGGTGTGGAGTATCTGCTGAATTTCTATGTGCTGATTATTGACCAAACGAACAAAAAGAGGTCCCATGTTGGAAATGCGCAGTAGCGCCTCACACATACTGGCACTGGAGGCGGGGGTGGCCGGGGTCAGTTCTTCTTTGCCTTGTCTCCCTTCACTGGTGTCTGCCTGTCTCTGGCCCCTCCCGACCCTCTCCCCCAGGCAAGAGTGGGAAGCGGGCTCCTCTGGAGGACAGCTAAAGGCTTTCGACGTGGATACCAAGGTCAAGGCCAAATGCCCACCCCCTGGCAAAGCATCAAGCCCAGTTCCCTGGGATACATTGAAAAAGCAGACGGAGAGTAGCTCACAGCTTCTCTGTACTAAATAAAAGTGGTAAGTTCTGATTCAAATGCAAAGTGACCAAAACGTGTTATCTCACCACCGGATACGGATTTGAGGACCTTGAACCCGTCTGCTAAGCCCACCTATCGATCCCAGAGTCAGGTCTCTGAGTTTCTAAGGCGTGGCCTGGTACTCCACGTAAGTTATGCCTCAATTTTGAAATGTGTTACCTATTGGAAGACAGAACAAGAAGGAACCCATTTTAAATTTTTTTCCAACACTGATCTATGACACAGATATAGGTGTACAATATCGTTTTACTGAAGATAAATGAATATGAACTTACGTCAAAGCATGTGTCTGGCTGGTAGCCTCCGGAATCAGAGCCCTGGCTGCAACCGCTGAGCTAATTGCATAGTGTAAGCCACAGTTAGGAACCCAGGGTACATAGGGGACAACTGCCGCGGAACAGACCTGGCACTGTCCTCATGCCTTTGAGGGATGCCTGCTGGAAACGTGTCCCAGATTGTCCCCTGTAAGGAAATCCCAGACCGGTAACCTTCAGAAAGCAGGGCACCTGTCTTCCCGGGTGCTACTTCCTAAGCCTGGCAGTGTGACGTCCCCCCACCAGGGGTCATTTGCTGCCCCAGGGTAAATAAAGGAAAGAGGGTGGAGAAGGATGGAAGGAAAACTTTCACCATGTAGCAGGAGAGATTTCAAACGCACATGGAAGGCTGACTGTGGCAGGTGTGCTGCGAAGGGAGGGAGTGCAGGCGGGATCTGCAACAGGGAGGAAAAGCATCCAGAGCCAAACCCGAGAGGCGGGGTAGATGTGGTCATCAGGGATAAAAAAAAAAAAAAAAAAAAAAAAAAACACAGTCAAAAAATGTTAGTAGTTTCTGTGAAGGAACTTGATTATTCATCACTCATTTCTTCACTCGTTCTTTGATAAATATTTATGGGGCAATCTCTGTGTTCCAGGCACGTGTCAGGCTGTGGGGAACAACTCAGTGGATAACGCGGAAGCGTCCTGTTCTCGAGGAGCTTTCGTTCTAGCAAAAGAAGAAAGGCCATAATAAATAAGCCAACCTGGAGGGAGATAGAATATTTTCAGATAACGATAAATGCTTTTAAAAAATGAAGCGGGTTAAATGAAGCATAAAAGACACACTGGGGGAAACTTTCGGGATCACATGGTCAAAGCGGCATCTCTGAATGAGGGGCAGAGTCCTGAAGGTCAAGAAGGAGGGAAACTGATGGTAGAAGTGTTCTCAGAAAGGGCAAAATGCACCCAGAGGTCCTGGGCAAGGAAGGCGGGGAGCTGTGAGGGATGTTGTGTGTCATTACGACATCTGGGATTTTGGGAAGACCTGAATATATATACAAAGAGGAGCCTTTAAAATTCTTATCAGCTCCACATCTAGGCAGGTTCTGACAATCTTTTAATTAGAAGGAAGAGTGAAGCAAAGTCTTACGAGCACCCATCCCTCCGTTCAGAGCAGAGCTCCCCGGAGACCAGCAGGTGGAGGCTGATCTGAGAACGCGCCCCTGCAACAGGTGCTGAAGAGTTGCACGTGCAGCTCTGGGGTTTCGGTGGAGAAAGCCGCAGATGTGAGAACCATGCTCAGCCAAACTGCCTGATGTTGTCATCAGGTGTATAAGCACTTCGAAAACGTATCTGCCTTCTATCTTTTGGGGAGATAATAGTGTGCCCTGGGATGATGAGGAGGGACTGGGGAAAATAAAATCAAAATTCCTTCCTGAATATCAGGGGTATGCTAGGTATGATTTTTTTTTAAAGACTGTTGGTTAACCAGAGGGTTAACAACAGGCTCGGTGCCCCCAAATCGTTCCTCAGGAAAACGTAAGAACATCTCCGCGAAGCCTACGCTTCTGAGTTGGGCACAGTGAAGCCTCTATCAATCAGGTCTGCTTCATGATCACATTAGATGTTTAAAAGTTGTCTCTGCATAAATTGCTTCCCCTTATTCTCATAATTAAGCCAAAGAGATTGATCTGAAAGAGACTTTCTTCTGGATAAAACATCCACTGAATAAAGATCTCGGACAGAATGTGATCACCAGTGACTATGAATGTCCCCATCCACCCAAACTTAGTGGCTTAAGGCGAGATCAACATTCATTTGTCCCATCCCCAGCTGGCCTCCAGGTGCGTCCCCATGAGGCCAGCCTCTCTGCTTCCCTCGGAAGGCTGGGAGCCGCACCTGCTCCAGAGCTGGTGGCCGGTGCTGGGCCCTCGCTGAGCTCCTCAGGCTTCTCCACCTGCAGGTGCACCTCCAGCCAGGGAGCATCGGGCAGCCAACACCCTGTAGGCAGGTCAGGGCTCCCAGGCCACACACCCCAGGGAGAGAGGGAGCCCGGCCCGGGAGGAAGCCAGGAGGCGTCCTGCGTGCTCTCCCTCAGAAGCGAGCCTGAAGGCCAGCGCAGGGTGGCGGGGAGGGCCCCGTGGTGACAGCCACAGTCTCGAAGGCCGCCGGTGCCTGCAAGAAAATATTAACAGACAAAATACACAAACGCAGTATTGAAAGACATTTCTATGGTCGTCGTGCTTTCTCAATATTCTTCAGTCAACTCCTGCTTAAAAAAAAGAAAAGAAAGAAAAAGGTTAAAGTTAGGAATGAGCTAACTGTGCAAGCTTTTCTCCAATGCCGCCGCTGATAACCTGCTCCCCGCCTTCTCCTCGATGGCTCTCTTCTCACATCCTACTTCTGGGGCTGCTGAGCACACTTGTTTCTCAATAATAACCTACAGTCCAGGCCAGTCTGATGAGATCCACGGAGGATTCGGGAGCACGTACAAATACGGGTTCACATCCTGTCCTTTGCTAGGGACATGGACTTGGGAAGTCCATCCAACGGCTCTGCGGTTCCGGCTCCTTAAGGGGAACTCACAATGCCTGTGTCATGGGGATGCCGTGAGGATCCTTCAGGCGATGCTTACAAAATGCTCACAGAATGCAGCACACCCTCTAGGGCACTCGGTTGCACAGTCTGGCCTTGACTCCTTCCCAGAGCACCCCGAGGCCAGGACGGCCGTTGTGTCCCTCCAGGTGGGTGGTCGGTCAAGACGGCTCCACCGTCCACCGTCTGCTATTTGCATTCCTAAGGACACACACACACACACACACACACACACATACACACCGCAGCACGAAAGGTAAGGCAATGTTACAGTCATTCTAGACTGGGCCAGAATTCCTAGTTTCAGAGCAAAATGGTATTTTTTCCATCTTCCCAGAGAATACTCATCACCTAGTCACCAATTTCAAAAGGAGAAATTAATAGGTAGCTTGCTACAGGCTTGAAGAGAGAAAAAGAGCCCATCAGTCAGCCCCCGTGGTGCCCCAGGTAGAGTGTGCCAGAAGCCATGGGAAGCAGGGTGTGCAAACCTTGTGTTTTAGAGCAGAAGCAGACCCATCTCTCTAAGGATGGGGAAGCCCATTGTGAGTTAGTGAATTTTACAAATCAGCAAGTAAGAAAAAAAATATATATGTAATTAAAAGAATTAACAGCGAATCGTGGCATGTACAAGGTTCATCTATTGTGGCAAGGATAATTTAATTTTACTTATTTAGGGTAATATTTCATAGTGTGCTAATGAGCGAGCTCTCATCTCTCTGGTAAAAGTAATGAAATGTTAGGATTAGGAGACCTCAGTGCTGCTCTCTGTTGGTCCTGACAGGGGGTGAGACCCCCGGAGGTTGTGCTCCACGGCCGGGGTGCGTGCACGTGGGGAATAGCAGTGAGAACGGGATCCGGGCTTCCCGAGGGACTACAGTGAAGGCACAGCCGTGTTCACTGAAAAGTGAGTACACACAAATTTAAAGGGATATATCAGGCGACATGTGGATAGCAGTCTTCTTCTGGAACCATCTAAAATGGATTCTTTGCTAAGAAATCAGAATCATCATTTGTTTAAAGGCAGTTTATATGCCAAGAGGCAATACTCCTTCTAGATCTTCCCATTTCTTCCAATGAATCTCTCTTCGTCCAAGCCAAGAAGGCAGAGCACGTAGCTAGGCTTCTTCTCTATTTCGTTTCCTCTCCGATCAGTCATGAACACCATCCTCATGATCCCTACCTGGTCCTCCCTCCCGACTCATCACCAGAGTGTGGGACAGCCCAATGCCCACATCCGGCTTCCCCATCCTTTGTCTTCCTTCCATTCACTTATGTCAGATTGATCTTCTCAAAATGTTCTTGTGAACATGGCAGCACTCAGCCCGAGAACCTTCCGTGGCTCTGTGTTGCATTCCTGTATTTCTAGACTGAGATTCAAGACCCCCCACAGGACCCTGCTTCTTTCTCTCTATGCATATTTCCTCTAATCCCACACAGAAACCTGATTTTCTGGTCTACAGGTGTTGTTGGGTAAACAAATTCATTGGACCTCTGTCTCTCCATCTACAAATGAGCCAGATTAACTCCAGGCTCCCCTTTACCTCCATTTTACCCTCTGTGTTTAGATTTTGATCTACTCTTTTTTTTTTTTTTTAGATTGATTGATTTGGAGAGAAAGAGGGAGAGAGAGAGAGAGGGAGAGAGGAAGGGAGCACCCAAGCACGGGGAGAGGCAGAGAGAGAGGGAGAGAATCTCAAGCAGACTCTGCTGAGCATGGAGCCCAATGGGGGGCTCAATCCCACAACCCCAAGATCATGACCTGAGTGAAAATCAAGAGGCGAAAGCATAACCAACTGAGCTACCTGGGCGCCCTTCAATCTACTCTTGAATCCATAGACATTACTCACCCAAAGTTCCCCAGAGACTTCAGGTTTGCAAGCCCAGTGATGGGGTCCTCCCTGTCTGATGGACACTTTCAATGACTTCTCTCCTTGGCAATCTCTCTTGCTAGCTTTCGTGACATTTCTCTTGTTTGCATCTCCTCTGCCCTTTCTGACCACTTGCTCCCATCCCAGTCTGCCTCCCTGATCTCTTTCTTCCTATTTCATTAATTTTATGATTTAAATTTATGATTCCTAGGGTTTTCCAGTTATCTTCTTGCTCCTTTTATTCTCATGGTTTGACCACCTGGTTTGTGAGTGCTCTGGAAAGTTTCTGACTTCGGTGCCTACATCCCAGCCCAGGGCTGGAGCTCCAGGCACTCGTACCTCATCTAAAATTGACCCACATTGAAATCATAGCATCAGCTCCAAACACTGTCTTTTCTCTACATTCCCTGGTTCAACAGCAGCATCAGCTCAAGGTATCCCAGCAAGACTCCAAACCCTCCTCACTGCAGCTGAGCCCACTAATGTGATCCTTAAATAACTGTAGAATCGACCATCACAGACCTTCATTGTCTCTTCTCCTTTGGAAGAGTTCCCTCAATTTGTTGGATCTCACTTTTCTCCCCCATTGAGTCCCTCCTTGAACACAGCCATCAAGGTATGAATTCAACCTCAAGGTTCTGCTTGGAGCTTCCCAGCTGGAATCTTTCCAATAGTTTCTCACATCCTTCGATGGAAGCCCATGCTTGCCCCATGGACCGTGGGGCTCTCTATGATCGTCTAGAATGTCCTACTTCAATACTCTTCAGTCTTCCAGCTGACCTTCACACAGCTCAAGGTCATTCTCCCTGACTCCAACCCTCCTCAGTCCTCAGGGCTCCTGAGAAGGCCTCTCTCCCAGTCCTCACCATTGCATCCTATAATTGTCTACTTGTCTTTTTCTCTGCCTCCAGATTGTGTATTTTCAGGGCAAGAAGACTGTCTCATGAATCGTCATGGCCCCAGTGATCTTCCCAGAATGTGGCACATTGTAGTTGATCAACATTTCCTGTGTGAATAAACAAAGACATCTATGTTATGTTATGTTATGTTATGTTATGTTATGTTATGTTATGTTATGTTACAGCATCCTGGACTCCCCTCCTGGAGCACCAACCTAAAAGACTTTGCTGTCCTTTATCACACAGGCTCTAGTTGCTAATCTTGTATTTGGACAATGTCTGTGGCTCAGGGTGGAGCCCATTAGGGTCTGTAACCAGGCAGCACCTGGCATGACCGAGGGGAAAATACAGCCACAGAGTTCCCAGCCTGTTCCTGAACGCTGTCCCTGTCCCCTCCCATTTGGATTCACTGTCCCCCCATTTAACACTTGAACTCTTAGCTGCTGAGATTTGGAGTGAGGGGCTAATTAGTCAACAAGACATGACAACATCCTGCTACAGTGAGATTACATACACCTACGGGTGTTAGCAGACGCAGAGTAAAACCCAGCAACTTGAGAGACCTGAAAATGGTGTTATCTTCCAACAGCACACGGGAGAATGTTCCAGGAGATAAAACACACAAGACAAATGGTGTCTCTAATTGAAATGCACTGGAAGAATGGGGCCCATAGAATTCTAAATACACTTTCTGTTCCAACGTTCCTCCTATATGGGCACAGTGAACTGGATTAACAAAGGATTGTGAATATTTTTAACCACCAGAAAGAATGTATTCTTTCTAGAGGGGCAGACTCCAGAGACCGTAAAAATCTACAGACATCACACCACTGTGTTACAATTTCTGGTCTGTTTATAATTTATTATTTATTCCTTAATATTAATGCAAAATGCATGTCTTTATTTGGTGAAGAAGAAGAAGGTTGTTTAGGAACCCCAGGGGATTCCTTTCCACATAATTATATTTCTAATTATAATGGTGCTTGTGATGTAACAGAAGAATTGAAGCCCCACGGATGCCAGCCCAGATTCCCACGGCCTTGAGAGCGCACAGCTACTCCTCACTGGACCTGGTCCACTCTGGGCTTTCCCTGTATTTCTTGTCCTTTCTGACCTTCACGTGGCCGCCGCCCTTCAGGGGGATCCAGGTGGGATGCTCGCCAGACCGCCGCGGCCTCCCCGGTGCTGGGGCCTGAGGCACTGTGCTCAGGGCTCTACTGCACACACCCCGCACAGCACCCCCGGATGGGAGCTCTGCCCACTGCGTGACTGCATCAACATCACCAGAGTCCGCGCCCGGGCCCTGGGAGGTAGCGGCAGACACGGCGTTCACGTGGGAGAGCCTGGAATGACCATGTCAACAGGCACACGGTGGCAGAGAGTGCTTCAAGACCAGAGAAGTTTCATAAAACAAGGAATGAGGAGGGTGGGGCTGTATGATGTGAGAAAGTGCAGGAGGTTCGTCTGAGGAGGGGATATTGAAGAAAAGGCACGATGAAGCAGGGCTCACAGCTGAGCAAAGAGCTGTGTGGCATGGGTCTGCCCAACGTCCCTCCACCTGCCCCTCACCCGCCCTGCCCTGGTCTCCCTCCCCTGCCTCCCCTTCCCTCCCCTGGGGCTGCAGCTTCTGCAGGGTGACTGGGCAGCCTGACACACCTTCCTCCCATCTCCTCTCCCCTTCCCCACTCTCTCTCTCCCTCTCCCCACTCCACTCCTCCCCGTCTCTCTCCTCCCTCTCTCCCACCCCTCCCCCCTCTCTCTCCTTCCCCTTCTTCCTGCCTCCCCTTACCCAGTATTTTGGTCAAGATGCAGAAAGCACACCTAAAATCAGCATTCCATAGGAGACATGATGAGTTGGGGTGAGGCTGGTCCTGTGCACGTAGGTGAACAAGTCGCTAACGCCCAGAGGAGCTCCTGGGGTGGGGTCCCTCCTGCCAGCCCGCCCACCTCTGTTGGCTTGTCCATCCTCACCACCTGGCACCTGGTGCTCTTCAGAGGAGGGATAGTGTGGACGAGGCAAAAGGAAAGGCCTCAGAGCAGCCAGAGAATGGGACAGGAGCAAGGAGCACCAGAGGAAGGAGCATCAAGGAGGAGAGGCAGGAAGAGGGGACACACAGGGGAACGAGGGATTTACGTGCTGCCTCGAAGAAGCCCTCCCCACCGAATCTCTGTCTCCTCACTCATGTGATGGGGATAAGGTCCACTGCCCCCAAAAGAAAATGAAGAAGTGCTTTGAAAAGAACAAAGTAATAATACTAAGTGTAGCATTACAGCTAATAAGCAGCACACAGGCTGCTCTCGATGACGGCGACCCTGAGCATGCCATCTCCCTGGCAAGAGGAAGGGTCTGGACGGGGGCTATATCCCAGTCACACGGAGGCTCCCCAAACCATCCCCCACGGCCACCGGCATCTCGTTTGCGGCTTCGGTCGCTCAGTCGAATCCCAGGGTTCAGCACCCACCCCATGCCCCTTGAGCCACACTCTGCTGCACCTGGGAAAAGTCAGAGCATCCAGAGTTGGACACAGAAGTGATGACTTGCAATGAGCCTTTTACTCTGATTCACAAGCTCCAATTTCATATTCCGTATTGCATACAGCGTAAGGCACCTGCCACATAGCGTAACGTATGCCACGTAGTGCAGACTATATAGCACACCGTGTGACGTATACCGCACGGCACATACCACATAGACCATAGCATAGAGGTTTTTTTTTTTTTTTTTTTAAGATTTTATCTATTTATTCATAAGAGACACACACAGAGAGAAAGAGAGAGAGAGGCAGAGAGAGAAGCAGGCTCCATTCAGGGAGCTCGATGTGGGACTCGATCCTGGTACTCCAGGACCATGCCCCGGGCCAAAGGCAGGCACTAAACTGCTGGGCTATCCGGGGATCCCCCATAGCACAGATATTAAAAGAAGTCTTTGAAGTGTATTTTACCAAGCAGAGAGGAAAGGCATTCCGACTTGCAAAGCCTGAGCACTGTCTCTCGGGCACGGGGTGCAGGTCCTAAAAGAGGGCCTGGGTGAGCAAGAACCTGCACATAGGAGGAGCCTGGAAAACACAAGCTTCGTTTACGAAAAATCATTTTGGAGGCAGACGGAAGTCAGACTGGAGGGTGAGGAGCAACCCAGAGGTAGGAAGCCCAGGAGGTTGTTTTGCATTCACGTGGCAGGAATGATGCAGTCAGTCCTCAACCCGAGCAACAGCGGCCGTCAGGACAGGGAGAGCGCCCAACGAACCCAAGGGGTGCGGGTAGCCACGGGGCCAGGTTTCTAGCTGGGCTCATTAGGAGGGTGCTGCCAAATAAAGGTGGGGGGCACAGGGAAGCAGCGGGCTGCGGAGCCCATGCTCAGGAGCAGAGGATGCGGAGGCTTCGTTGGTTGGGGCCGTGGAGGTGGAGGCGCCCCGCCGCGCAGGCCGAGCCCCCTGCCCGCTCTCCAGCTGCCGGGCCAGGGTCCAACAGAGGCGTGTGAGCGAGGTACGAAGGTTTCAGGGTCATGATTGTAGAGTTGGAAATAAAGTCCCTGGGTGTCAGTACGGGTGTGAGGGAGGAGGTACAGCACTAGGTGAGGGCGAGGAGAAGGGACGGCGGAAGACAAGCCAGCAAGTGGACAGACGGGGCAGGGCTGGACGGCGACCGGAGGAGGCCGGAGGGACATCTGGAGACCCTGCGGCCCCCGCGTCTGGTCCCCGCGTCTGGTCCCCGTCTCTCCCCCTCCAAATCAGGCCGCCCTGCGAGACGGTGGCACCTGCCTTGTCCCCGAGGGGGGCGCCCGTAGTCTCCCCACCATTGTCACCCTCGTGACGACAGGGCTCGCCGTCCCTTCGAGACGCTAAACACCACCAAGCTCCCCAGTCTGCACTTTCCCGAATACCCCCGTCCAATCCCAGCTCGCTCTGCAGAGGCTGCGGCTCCCAAAGCGGCGTGCACCTGCCCCTCCGACGGTCCTTAGCGGCGGGAATCAGTCTGGGCCGCGCCACCTTTTAGCTCAGCGATTAAAAGCATGTGATAAGGACGCGCGTGTCGGCTGCCAGGCCCAGCGCGCTGCGGGAGCTGCGGGAGCAGAGCCAAGGTGACGTCAGGGAGGACGTGATGACGTGAGGACGCAGGCACAGGAGGTGTGGCCAGGGCACGCGTGAGGGGGCGGGGCCGGGCGCGGGGGCGGGGCCGGGCACGGGCACGAGCCGGGCTCAGGGGCGGGGCCGGGGGCGGGGCCAGGCGCGGGGGCGGGGCCGGACGCGGGGGGCGGGGCCGGGCGCGGGGGGCGGGGCCGGGCGCAGGGGGCGTGCCCAGAGGACCGGCCCGAAGGAGCAGGTGTCTAATGGGTGAGCCCATCAGGGGGCCGTTTCCCAGGTAGATGGAGAACCACTTCCCGCTGCTCCATTTATAGCTTCTCGGGGCGCAGTGAATTTTTCAAGCCAGACAGCCCGATGGGGATCTCTGACTTGCACTTTCTTTGTATACTGCCCAAATCCATGAGGACCTCAGCATCCCTATTCCATAACTCGGGGCAGCAATTCTCCGCAGGGCACTGCAGGCGAGAAAGGCCGGTCCTCAGCAACCGACCGCCAGAGCGGTTTGTCCCTTTGAGCTGCGGCAGGCATGGCGGGGAGGGGCGGGGTGGCATCCGGGGCTGGGCTGGGTTTGCACCAGCCTCCCTTGGTTTTGGGGACGGCAGGCCTGAGTGTGGGAGGAGCACATTCAAGGTCTCTCCCTGAAAATGCACGAGCGTGTGCAGGCACTGGAGCCAGGCTCACACAGCTCTGGCAAGGAAAGGTTTCCAGGAGGGCAGGCAGGTCGGACAGGGCTCAGGCTCATACCCATCGCGGGCCCATGTGAATGGGAACGATTTGCAGAATGGAGTAAGCACCAAGCAGCCTAAAATAGGTACAGCCCCCCCACACTTGCCACCAAACAAAACTGGGTTGTTCAGAAAATGACACAATCCCATGCCATGGGCCCCGATTGTGTATTACACACTGCTGCAGAAAGTAAGGATCTTCTGGTAGAGGAAACTGTTTTGTGTCCCAGTTGTCAGGCACAGATGCAGTTTGGGGGATGAAATGGAGATCACGTAAATTAAGGGGACCCTGGTGCTCATGCCCCCCCTCCCCAAACGCCCATAGTGCCCCTGATATTCTCGGAATGAATACTATTTATGACCTTCTCCCTTTGATGAACGGGATGGCTTGGCCCACACACTTTCTAATGTGGTTTTCATAGAATCATCCAGAGCAAGAAAGAAAGAGAAAGAGCGAACGAGTCTGTGGCTGCCTCCCTTGAAAAAAATCACCGTGGGCCACAGCAAAACTCTGAAAGTAACAGTGTGAAGTCACTCTCCCGCTCCCCGTTTTGGATGGCAGATGGGAGGCAGGTGCATTTCTGCAGGATGAGCTGAAGAAGAGGAGCTTAATTAAAGAAGGAGCTAACAGCGTCCAAAAGATCTTGAATTGCCACCGTGTGGGCCTGCCTCTCCCTTCCCCAGAATCTTTTTAACTCCTTTCACGGTGGGTCATTGTCCTCACTGCAGCCAAACACAGTGCGGCTGGGGCTATTATTTGCCTGTGATCAAATGGCCAGGCAGAGATGACTATCAGGCCAATAGGCCCTTCTGCGCCGACTCTGCAATTGAAATGGCTCTCGGGGATGAGGCCTCAGCTGCTGCCCGCCGGGCCGCCTCTAATTATCACTGGGACCCAGCCTGCTGGTCACCGTCATAGCTGCCATCTACGCTGACCGCCTTGCCTCCCTGGCTGCCACTGCCAGGTCTTCCTTTTGTTCTATGCGGGATCCAACTTCTGTGTCCCTACAGATGGAGGAGACCGTCCCTCTGGCACCAAGGCACACTAACCCGAGTGACCAGTCTCCTACTTCTCTGCTGCCAGGTTGGATGTCTTTCTTGGCTCGGATTCGAAGTATTTTGGAAACATGGTGCTGGAAGGACCCTGGGGTCTGCTGTCCCCCGTTAGGGCTGTGGACCTGGAAGATCTGATAGGGGAGTGAATTGGGGGTGAAACCAGAATGCCGGCAGAGGAATGGTGATTCCCAGGGCATAGACTGGGGGAGTGTGGAGCCATTTCTGGGAGGTGTGCATTCCTCCCATCCTGAACTCCTGACCAGGAGAGTAGAGCCCCCGGGGCTCCAGGTCAAGGAGTGCGGCATGCCCAGTGCTGGGGTGGGTGGGTGTGCTGGAGCCAGAGCTGCCTTGGGGGAGGCCCAAGGACCAGGACAACACCTGCCCTCAAGGCCTGGAGACAAGAGAAAAGAAGGGAAGGGCCACTGCCTGTAGAGAGAGCCAGCTGGGAGGGAGGTGGACAGGCCATCATCCCCGAGGCCCCTATCAGAGGTCACCGCCACTTGCACCCCCTTTTTGGCATTATCTAGAACAAAGCTCTGTTTACAACGGAAAGCCAGGAAGGTGATAGAACTCATTAGGTTTACATGAGTAATTAGCGGCAGAGCTAAGACCCTGTTATATTATCTCCTTATTTAAAGCTTTGCAATTGTTTCAAGGAAGTATGTCTGTGGGATTTTATGACCTTTGATCTTTAATCCAGAAGAATGCACTTGCTGTGAATCACTATTAAGGACATGATATACTCTGATACACACACACAAGATCAGTAATAATCCCTATCTCTTTATTCAGCTGGTATTGCAGGCCATGTGGTTTTCCTCCATAAACAACACTCTGCAGCGCGACCCGGCAAGGTGGGCATTGATGCTTCTGTTCTGCAGATAAAGAAATCCTCACCAGGAAGGCTGAAGAAGCGGACAAGTAGTAAAGACCAAACACAAGCGGTCAGGGGAATCAGGATGGGCACCCAGATCTGCGTGGCCCCACAGCCAGACGTAATCACTTCCTTAATGCCCAAGGGCTGTGAGTGATGAGATTTATTTTTAACAAAAGAGAAACCCCACAGAAGCCTTTCAATAGATTTTTCCCTTTCTTAATCTAAGGAACGGAGGGGGAAGGTATGAAACATGGAAACAAACGCACTATCAGAACTGGCCCGTGTCATTAAGCCAAACCACCTTCTGAGAGTGGTCAAGCCTTTCTTTTTGCCCAGACGGGGGCCTGAGGCTGGGGTCTCCTTCGGAAGGTTTTCTATTCAAATGGTAAGAGGGGCTACTTCCTGGGTAATTGTTCACAGCCGCAGGGCCAGACTCTTTGAGTTTCCTGGGCACAGATACACTCACACACTCTGGACAGCTGTGCACACACACACACTCATGCACAGGGGACTTTATCCGGCCTTCAGTTCAACCATCCAGAATTTGATGTCCCAGACCAGTTAGAGGATGGGCAACAGGATAATCTGATTTGAAGGAAAAAAAAATCGTCTGCTGTCCACATACTTCTTGTCTTTCTTAACTGCCTGTCTTCTCACTATTCTTTCCCACCCAGGCCCTTCCTATTTACACCTAAGAACAGAGTCAGAGGAAAACTTCTCTGACCTAAGGCTGTGTTATCTAACACGTCCTCTATCATGCCAGGGGAGCATGTTGGCTGGTGACCGCCCTGAATGCACCCAGTGCGGGCAGAGCCTCGCGAACCCAGGCTTCCCCGGGATGCAAGTCCCACGTGCACACACACAGCTGGGCCAGCCTGCTGTTTGGTCCCCAGGGACACATCAAAGTTTCCCATGATGATGCAGGAGCAGATAAGGCTTTTTATATGCTGAGATCATGAAAGGGATTGTAAATTTGCATCTGTTAATCATCACTACTTTCTGAAGCAGCAATGACAACCTGATTTTTCATGTACTCATTCAACCTTTATTTTTTATTTATTTTTTTTCATTCAACCTTTATTAAATGCCAGCTGTATGCCTATAGCCACTGAATTGTGCCATATCACCCTGCCGTCCTGCCCCTAGGTGTGATGTGTGACGTCCACTCTCTTTAGAGGATTTCGGCACTAAAAGCATTACTCTACTGAGAAAATGTGAAAATATTCTCTTTCATCCGAAGTCCACCCTTTTGGAAATGGGAGCAAGTTTTCCACAGACTTATTTTCTTTTTCTTTACAATCGAGGGTCCTTTGTGAGATAAAGCCTCAAGGATGGAAATTAGCTGCCTCTGTCCTGAGAATCTCCCCGACCCTATTCTTTCAAAGGGATTGTCCAGAGCACTCTGGGACCACCACAATACAGACACGCACGGCTGCCTAGCGGCCTCACTTCAATAGAGAGGCTTACAAAACCTGCTCCCGGTTCTGAGGATCGTCTTCCTGGGGGCTTGGGCCTGGGGAAAGGAGGTCACGGTCTCGGAACTGCCCAGAGCAGACAAGTTCTGTGCTTTTCCAGATGTGAGAAGACCCAAGAGCATTAAAAATTGTAGAAAACTTAAACATCATCGTCATCCAAGGGATGAGGGATAGGAGAAGAAGAGGAAAATGGGGTTAAGGAAGACACTATAGGAAAAGTTTCCCTCCACCACGTCTCCCCACTCTGGGGCTCACCCCAGAAATGTACCTCCTTCAGGCGGGAGGGTGGCACCCATTCCCAGTTTCCCTTTATTCCCAGAAAAATAAAAACCAAGTGGTTAGCAAATGCCAGGAAGAAAAGGCAGATGAGCTGAATCAGCAAACAGCCCAAGGTGCAGCCCAAGCCCCGGGGGAACCCCAGGTACGACGCCCACTCTGTAGGACCGCAGGATGTCCTTTCTCTGCTGCGAAACCCCAGCCGCCTCCTGGAGGCTTGAAGCCTGAATCGATCGGAGGCCACCTTTTGTGAAAGTGATGCTATCATTGTGGTTGTAATTTATGCAAAGAAATTCTGTGGCCCAGGATGATTGAATTATAGCAGACAATGCGGGGTTTCTATAGCGTGCACCCCCTCCGGGTTTCTCACTTTTATCTCCATTAAGATCAGGTCTGTGAAAATTCAGTGCACATGGTTTTCGATCTGAAAAATGGAACGTTTCCACATGTTTCTGTACGTTTTTGAAGCAGAGAGACACACACCAACATTTTTACATCTAACTGAGTCTGGGAGGCACAGGCGAGCAATTCCTTTAAAGAGGCAGCCAGAAAGGGTTTTGCCGGGGACATTTAGGGGCAAAGCTGTGCAGTCGACTTGATTGAAACCTAAGGCACCGCGAGGTAACGCCCAGCCCCGGGGAGGAGCGCAGGCTGCAGGCCCCAGGCCCACCAACACCAGCTGGGACGTGCCTCTCCCCTCGGCCAGTCCAGCTCCTGTCCCCGCAGCCACCACCTCGGCCCCAGGTAGGATGGGGCGACAGAGAGGAGGGCAGGGCTGCGGCCCGGGCTCCTGTCCCTGGGTGACGCTCTCTGCACCTGCCTTCCGCTGAGGGTGCGGGAAGTCCCACAACGAAGCTTTGGGTGACAAGCGGAGCTGGTTTGCACCAAAGGCACCTCCTCTTTAAAGCATCACAGTGTGGATTTCAGCACCCTATTTGCTATCAGTGGTATTGTTGGTGTGTGTGTGTGTGTGTGTGTGTGTGTGTGTGTTTTGTTTTTTGTTTTTTGTTTTAATGTATCCCCTGCCCTCTGGGGCTGATGAATTCCCAGGCCCGCTGCCTCTCTCCCTCTCTGTACAAATGCAGGGCATTCCTGACTGGGTCTGCGCAAGTGCCGGGCGCCCGGGAGCCTGTGGCAGGTAGGCCACCGTGCAGGGACCCAGGGGACCCTGCTTCTCCCTCCACGGCCCGTGTAGCCCCGGCCTGCACCCTGCACCCTGCGTCCGCAACAAAGACACCTGCTTCCCTCAGCGCCGGCAGGACCCGGAGGCGTGGGTCCGAAAGACCCTGAGAAGTGATGAGCAAGGGTTCGGGCAGCTTCTGGCTCTCCTGGGGAACTCGGTGGAAGAGTAGCTCAAGATTGATTTCTCAAAATGCTCTGACCTTCCGAGCATTGGGTCGAGCCTGTGATCTATCATGTCAGGGAGGAGGAGGAGGTAGTGTGTGTGTGTGTGTGTATGTGTGTGTGTGTGTTTAAAGAATATGAATTCACAGGGGAATCCCAAGGAACATTTACAGCCATAAAGGGTATATTCCTAATTTGGGCAGATTTGGGAATCAATAAAATGTTTATATGGGTGGGTCTACCCTCTGAGACATAGATACGTGCATGCATGTACACGCACACAACAGTCACAGACACCCATGCACACATACATGCACACATGTGCACACACACAGGCACATGCATGCGCACACACATACCTACATACCAAAACTAATCTAGGGCCCAAGAAAAAGCTGATTTTGAGAAATGTAATTTCTGATACAAGGTAAAGATCAAACCAGGAGGCTGTGCCTGTCCTGCGGATTCTCCTGCAGACACTCCCCTCACCACCTCACTCCACTCGGACCTGGATGAGACGCCCTACAGACAGCAGCTCCGGGGAGGGGGCTGGCCCAGAGGAAGCGGTAGGGCATATGTCACAGCCTACCAGGGTTTTGATAACCATGAGGATGCCGTGGCCCCGTTTCCACTCGCACTTGTATCTATAAACACAGAACGCCAGGGAGCCGTGACGTGCTCTCAGTTGTCGCCTTTCCTCCTGCAGCCATTGTCTCCAGCATTGGAAGAACAGCCTGAGTGCCTGGGGGCAGGTCGGGGTTGCTGCCTGGGCCCACACCCCGGAGGCACCTGGAGGGATGGCCGTCCTTTCCTTCTCCAAGCTTTTCAGAGAACTTCTCTGCTTCTCAAAGGCACTGAGCAGAGCGTGCACAGTAAACTGCCTGCTTCTCTCTCTTTCCCCTTGATTAGATTCTATCCAAGGAAGAACGAAATCTTAGGATATGGACAGTCCAGAGTAAAGACACTGATAAAATTTGAAATTAAGGAAAAAATTCTGTTATAAGATAGCGTATAGACAGTGATCCTCTTACACGCACGAGCATATATAAGACGCAGGTCTACAGAACACACAGGAAGAATGTGTACAAACATCACAGAGGTACTAACCTTTCGATGGTGTGATCATTGTTAATTCTATTTGGTTTTCTGCACTCTCAATTTTGTTTTTTTGTTTTTTTTTTCTGAACGAAGTACAAACGAAGTGGTATTGTTTCTATGATCAGAAAGTATTAACTTCAAGGCAGCAATCTGAACACTCTGGTCTATCTGCTATTTGCCGGCTTCCATAAAAAGTAGCAAAGCACTTAAAGTTCCACTCAGGGAACATCGCCCCCAGTGGGTTTTCTATCTTCACAGTTTGTATGTTCCAAGTTATAACTCGACCCCTCTGAACCTTAAGAGTACCTGTGGTATAGACCCCTAGTTGGTCCCCAGTAATATTTGGACCCCCCTGTTCCCTCACAATAGTAGAGCCCCAGTAATCAGCAGGGCTTGTGGTTGGGGGAAGGGGAATAAGATGACATTTCCCAGACTCTCTTGTGATGTGTGTGTCCCCATGACGTCCTGGACGGAGCATGTGAGCCATAGTGGTGTGTGGGACTATTGCACACATGGTATCAGAAGAAGCCTGTCCAAAAGAACTTTCCTTCATCTCTGAAATTCAAGCGTGGGTAGGTGTTGTTCAAAGCACACCCACCGCTGAAGCCCTGTAGGTCCCCGGGCTGGAGGACTCACCATAGCAGCTGTCACTCAGGGCCAGTCACTCCCCACCTCTAGTGTCCAAGGAGCATTGGAGCCTCCTCTCAATTGCTTCCTGGGCCTTGGGGCCAGGTGGGCAAATCTAACCTCGTACAGGCGCCTAGGTGCTCCACTCTGGAATATTTGTATAGTTTCTTGAAATTGCCCAAGTGTTCCTTAGTGCTTAGGTTACTGGTTACCAATCGTCTTTGTTGAGCCAGACTGCCGTGAAATGCCCATCTCTGCTTTCCTGGTGGTGCCATCACTCCAAATCACCTGCTACCAGCCCCTGTAAACCATGTCGGATGAAGGGTGTTCTTCCCAAAGCTACGAGATCCTGTCTTGGAGTAGCTTTCTCCACTCAATACCCTGGCCAGTGGATTTACTTCTGTATTTGCCTTAACTTCAAGCCTCCTCTCCCACGACAACCTCTTGGGTGTGCCTTATACAATGAGTGCAGAGCACGGGTGTGCAAATCAGCTTTCAGGAACAGGTGGCCTCACTGCTGTACCTGACTCACAGGGCTGAGGAGGACCACGCTTGCTTCTCTGGATGCTTTTTGCTCCCATGACTAGTCACAAGCAAGTAAAACTGAGTCAAAACCTCCTGTCTTGCTTCATTTTCTCCTCCTCCCATTCTGTTAATATCTCCATTGGTTGTTGATATTTACAAAGAGTTTAAATCCAGTCATTCTGAGCTTAGGGTCGAGGACCATCCTTGGATCACATCTCTTCTACCCAGGCCTGAACCATGCCTCTTGATTTCACATCTCCTTGCTCAGAGCCTCCATGTCCTGTCTCCACTCTCAGAATGACACAGAACCCCACCCCATAAGTACAGAGGTAGGTGACCTGCATGTTTTCTGATTGTCAGCATACCCAAAGCCTGCCTTAAGTTACTCACGCATTCTTTGCAACCTGGTCATTAAAGATAAAATCTCTTTGGATACGCAAATATCTGAAAGGCAAAGCCCTATGATATTCCAGCAGCTGACACTTTTCCAGGCCTCAGATACTGACCATTGATTCAACTTTTCAGTAGAATGTCAGTTAAAACTCAAATATTTTTATTCTTAGCTCAGAAGTCTCAGTCTTAGGAAACACCTTTGAGTTTCTGCACAACACGGGAAACAATCAACAGAGCAAAGAGGCAATCTATGGAATGGGAGAAACCATATATTTGATAAGCAGTTAACATCCAAAATACATTAAGAAACTGCTGTATATCAATAGGGGAAAAATTAAAATGGACAAAGGATGTGAACAAACATTTCTCAAAAGAAGACACAGAAATGGCCAACAGGTATTTGGAAAGTTGTTCAACATCACGAATCATCAAGGAAGTCCAAATCAAAACCACAAGATATCTTCATACCTGTCAGGATGGTGATTATCAAAAAGGCAAAAGATAAATGTTGGTGAGGATGTAGAGGAAAAGGAGCCCATGTACAGTGTTGCTGAGAATGTTCATTGGTACAGTCATTATGGAAAACAGTATGGAAGTTCCTTACGAAATTAAAAATAGAGCTACCTTATAACCCAGCAATCTCTCCTGGGTATTTATTCAAACAAAATTAAATCAGATCTCACAAAGATACCTGAGCTCGGGGATCCCTGGGTGGCGCAGCGGTTTAGCGCCTGCCTTTGGCCCCGGGCGCGATCCTGGAGACTCGGGATCGAATCCCACATCGGGCTCCTGGTGCATGGAGCCTGCTTCTCCCTCTGCCTATGTCTCTGCCTCTCTCTCTCTCTCTCTCTCTCTGTGACTATCATAAAAAAAATAAAATTAAATTAAATTTTAAAAAAAAGATACCTGAGCTCTCGTGTTCATTGCAGCATCATTCACAATAGCCAAGATAGGGAGATAACCTACATATCCATCAGTGACTAAATGGATAGGGAATGAAATATTATTTAGCCTTGAAAAAGAAGGAAAACTTACTATTTGTGCCAACATGAATGAACCTGGAGGACATTACGCTAAGAGAAATCATCCAGATTCAGGAAGAGAAATACTACATGATCTCACTTTTATGTGAGATCTAAAATCGTATAGATTCATTGCAGCTAAGGCTAGAATGGTGGTTGTCAACCGCTTAGAGGGAGAAGGATACAGGGAGACGTTGGTTAAGGGACACAAACTTTCAGTTATACTAATTTTTTTTAAGATTTTTATTTATTCATGAGAGACACAGAGAGAGAGAGGAAGAGACACAGGCAGAGGGAGAAGCAGGCTCCATGCACCAGGAGCCCGAAGTGGGATTCGATCCCGAGTCTCCAGGATCATGCCCTGGGCCGAAGGCAGGCGCTAAACCGCTGAGCCACCCGGGCTGCCCCAAACTTTCAGTTATAAGACGAATAAGTTCTGGGGATCTAATGTCCAGACTGGTGACTATAAATAATACGGCATTGTAGGAGTTCAGTCGGTTAAGCATCCAACTCTGGATTTCAGCTCAGGTCTCAATCTCAGGGTTGTGAGTCCAAGCCCCACGTTGGCGTGGAGTCTATTTTAAAAAATATATATGGTATTGTATTCTTGAAATTTGCTAAAAGGGTAGATGATTAAGTGCTCTCACCCCGCCCCCATGCACAAAAGAGGTAACTATTTGACACGATGGCTATGTCGATTGCCTCGATTATGTGGATTATTGCACAATGCAGATGTATATGAAGACATCAAGTCGTACATCTTGTACATGTGCAATGTTTTATTTGTAAATTATGCCTTCATAAAGCTGTAAACAAAACAAAATGAAAACAAACCTTGGGTTTCAGTGGACTGATTGCTTCCGTTTTGACGGTAGGCTCAGCACCGGGGGGCACTCCTCCGTGTGGCCCCTGTGTCTCAGGAGAGACGGCCTTTGCCCTTGCCTCAGCAACATAGACCTGGGTGTCATTCCCACTCCACGAGACAGCTTTGGTTCTCCTAGAAAGTCCCACAGGGAGATGGGGGCCAACTTGTCACCTTCCAGGTCCTTCTCTCTTTGTGGGAATCCACCTCACCGGTAAACTCCAAAGACCTTCAGACCACAGCAGAACTTTCACATGTTGTTATTCCTCCAAATTAACCAAAATCTGATCCGAATATCTCTTTACCTTGCTGGTGGAATCTCGGTCGTGTTCTGAGCCTCACTTCCTGGACTTGTACAAAATTCTGTAAGGTTCCATGCAGTCCAGATGTTCAAGGAAGCATTGTCTTCAGCACCAGGTGTCCCACAGATAAACCCTGCCCCACGTCATCCCTTTGAGGTAGGCTGTGTCTGAGCTGAGTTTGGTCACCGGGATACTTTGTGGCTTTTCTCAAGGTCATTGCTCTGTGTTCAGTGGCCTCTGACTTCCCAGCATCTTTGATGTGTGTGTGTGTCGGGGGAGTGGTCTCTGGGCCTCACTGGGCAGCAGCTACAATGACATCATTGAGAAGTCAGCTCCCTCCTTGTCCCCAGAAGTCCCCAGCGCTCACCTCGCCTGGCCTGCCAGCCCCCATCTCCCTTTGTTGAAAGCCCATCCCTCTGCTCTTTCCCCCACTGACTGCTCCAGCGTGGTCGCCCCCCCCCCCCCCCCCCCCCCCCAGCAAACCCAGACTTCCAAAAACTCTGGCTGGAATCAACTTCTTGCTGCCTGGACACTCCTGTGTTGGGTCTTAGGACATGAAGCCATTAGCCATCTGGGAGGGAAGAGAACACACAGTCTTGGCAATTTTATCAGAGTAGGGATGAAAAAGTGTCCAAGGGGGACGCCTGGGTGGTTCAGCAGTTGAGCATCTGCCTTTGGCCCAGGGTGTGATCCTGGGGTCCTGGGATAGAGTCCCACATCGAGCTCCCTGCATGGAGTCTGCTTCTCCCTCTGCCTATGTCTCTGCCTCTGTGTGTGTGTGTGTGTCTATCATGAATAAATGAATAAAATCTTTAAAAACAGAGAAAGAAAGAAAAAGAAAAAGTGTCCAGGAAGGAGAAACATGCAAAGATACTCTGGGAACTTCTGTGCAAAATTACAGGATTGCTACTATGGTGATGTTCAGTTGTAGGGTGAAAGTCCAGAATGGAAAACACCTCTTTTCTTTCCAATTCTGACAGCCAGAGGTGAGGGGGGACGGCTGGCAGGGATGGGGGCCTGAGGATGGGGATGGGCTGGTCATCACTCATCTACTTGTTAACTTGTGAGTAGGTTGCCCGGTCTTGGTGTTTGGGCTCCTCAGAAGCTCGTTCCCTTCCTCTGGCGTATCACGTCAGCTAAGGTGGCTAGATATAGGAGACAGAGCGCCCCCCACCTCGGGGCCCTAGACCAGAACGTCCATTATAGTCCACAGTCAATACACTTGGGACACCAGATCCAGGCACTCAATCTCCATTCTTATCACCACATATGAGAATCATCCCCAGTGTCGTGTGTGAAATGTCTCCTGATGACACGTGGCTTTTCCGCACAGGAATACTGACCTGGACCTCGGGTCACAGAGAGGCCAGCAGGCTGCCCCCCCACCCCCCACCGAGGACCTGGTGAGACACGGTGAGGACACGAAGGCTGCGCTCCGGCGGTTTTGGGTGGCCTGGGGACCCGGCTGAGGCTGGGGGAGGCCCGGAAATCTCTGCCCCTCGGAGAGCACACCTCCTCCCCAGAGACCAGAGAAATGCCTCGGATATAAATGAGGCAGCAGAGCCGTCTCCATAAATCGCAGCCTGCAGGCCTTTTAGTGCGCCGGCGGATCCCGGCCGTTAGCCGTATTTAATTGCTCGCTGCGTGGGTTCCCTAGATCATTACCATCCCAGCCATCCTTCAAGGATCCTTGTTAGCGGCCCGGGGAGCACCATAGATGGAGCGACAGGGGAAAGGAAGGAGGAGAGCTGCCAAGGGAGCTCACCCGAGTCGGTGGCTCCGGGGGACGGAGCTTCTCTGTCCCCAACTGCACCTGGGGGATCCCAGGGGCGCACATGGGGCTCTTGCTGATGCAGAACGGAGGACAAGAGAAACCCTCCACGATGTCCCCCAGCATCGCACATGCTTCCCCCAGGCTGAGCAGATGTCCGTGGTGCCCAGCTGAATGCGGGGCATTGGGAGTGACCACAGCCCACTTCTGGAGACGAAGTAGCAGGTCACCACGGACACTCACATCCACAATCCAGCTGCTTGGCAGCGGCAAGTGCCCTGGGGGTGTGAGCCCGGGGAGCCTCCAGGTCGGCTGAGACCTGTCCCCACTCCTAGGACGTTCCAGCTGGGCCAAGACTAACAGACCACAAGACATCCCAGTCCAACCCACTGGCTTTATTTCAGTGACTCTATTTTTAATCTTGTGGGCATCTTTTTTAAAGTCTTCTTGTTGGAATCTTACGTATGCTCCTTATTCCTTTCTTTTTCCCTTTAAATTGTGTCTCGAACAATCAAAACCCCATTTTGACTTGTCCATTATGTGCAGCTCCTTGGACACAATGCCTCCTCCTACTGAGTCTGTCGACCTTCGCGGCGGTGAGTTTCCACAGGTGCCACGAGCTCATCTGCTGTAGGAGCTGTCCTGCCCCGGAGCCTCAGACATGCCCAGGTGTGCAGGCACCTCTCCTGGTGTCATGCTGTTTTCTCCTGGGTGGGGGCCTTTGGGGGGCCAGTCAGCTCCACAGGAGGTTCTGCAGCTAATCCCTGCTCAAAATTCCCAACCAGGGCAGACAGTTGAATCAAGGCCCCAGGAGTAGGCACTCTTGGGGTGCAGAGCCAGCGTGGGCTTGTGTGCTGCGTTCCCCATGCAGAAGGCCGTGCGCTGCTAGTTTGTGTTCAGAGACGACCCACCTCCATCCCCGTCCCTGGTTTTGTAAAGCTGTTTGGTTGTCAAGCTTATGGCACATGGCATCTGCCTGCAACATAGACATCCCTGGGCAGGTGTTGACTTCTTGTCCCCTAAGAGTATTACCTGTCGTCCCCAAAGCTGCTCACGGTTCTCAGTTTCAGCTCTGCTGATGCTCCAGCCCTTAAGGTCTCCTTCTGTGGCATCATTGCGTGTGTGTGTGTGTGTGTGTGTGTGCTTTTTAAGTACATCTGTGGCGTTTACAGAAATGTGCTTGATAGTAGTCTGTAATCCTGGAGCAGGAATCTGGGCGAGAAGGAGTGGGCTGCACATTGCCCACTCCACCTTCTCCCTATGAATTTGCCCCCACGTAACCACAAGGAGCAAACGGAAGCATTTTCTGCCCCGATACCAGAGCAGAGTGGCCCGCAGTGACCCTGAGAGCCCGGAGGGCACAGTGAGCCCTGAGTGGGGTCGGAAACTGGTTGCAGACCCGGCTCTATCACCCCCGCTGTGGCCGCCTCCTCCTGTGCCTCCATCTCCACCAAGGGACACACGGATCTCAGCCGTGGAGAAGGCGGAAGGTTCATCCATCATGGGAAGCAGTCCCGGAAATGTCACGGCTGGATACGGCCACCAGAACGCTTGCCACAAACGATTGCTGAGCTTCCCCCTCGTGGGGCCGGTGGCTGGCGTGGTCCTTTTGGCCGGTGCACAGGGTTTGCCTGAAACTGAGTAGCTGAGCCTCTGGCCTGGTCGCTTCGGGAAGCAGAAGGCGTGAGTGTGCGGCCTGGAGAGGACAGCGCGGGCCCCCTGCCCTCCCGGGCACCTGCTGGCGTTGGGGACCTCTGTCCTCCTGAGCTGGCTGAGAACTCGCTCAAGCTTCTGAAGGGCTCGGAAGGCATCGCGTGCGTGTTGCGATCAGACTGCCAGGGCTTCCCACATCAGGTGTGCTGCTCAGCGCCGATCTTGGCGAGAGCCCTGACCTCCCAGCATCCCCAGCCGCCACCCACAGAGGGGCACGGAGGCTGACCTCCGAGGGCCTGTGATGCCCGACGCACAGCAGAGCTCACAGCACGGAGGCGCCTAACTGAGAGACCCCTTCTACAGCTACGTTAAGGAAAACTGTGTTTCCTTCCAAGCAAACATACAGGTTGCATGAGTCAGGTGACCATATTTTCCATTTTAAAATTTTTTTGTGGGGATCCCTGGGTGGCTCAGCGGTTTGGCGCCTGCCTTTGGCCCAGAGCCCTATCCTGGAGTCCCGGGATCGAGTCCCGCATCGGGCTCCCTGCATGGAGCCTGCTTCTCCCTCTGCCTGTGTGTCCGCCTGTCTCTCTCTATCATGAATAAATAAATAAATAAATCTTTAAAAAATAAATAAATAAAAATTAAAATGAATAAAATTTTTTTGTTTCTTTTTTTGAATTCTAATAAACTAATGTATCAGCCCATCCACTGGCCAAAATAGTACCTTCTGCAAAGTACACTCAGATACTTTGGTCTTTGTTTCCCTTATATGTCAATGACAGTGATAAACATTATTTCAAAGTGTGATTATGAGGCAATCAGGAAAGTGCTTATATGAATATTTGGCACACAAAAATGCTCAGAAATCTGTACCTATTAATTGGTATAAAATGCCAATTTTATACCACTCCTGCCTGACGGTCCAGGGTCCAAGGGTGCAGACACATAACGCAGCCACCACCTCGCAGCTCCTCACAGGCCACTAAGGATTGAAAAGCACCTTCAAAAATTTCAAAGTCCCAATTCTGGGATGGGGAAAGAGGTTCCGCATGGGGAGTCCATCTGCTCAAGTTCAACAGACCACGGAGGGCAGAGACAGAGTGGACCCCCAGCCGGACCGCATCTCCTCGGCTTTCATGGTTAACTCTTTACTCATATGACCTCTGGGGGCAGCAATCTAACCTCGGAAATATGAAATAAAGGACAAGCTTGGGGACGGTGGAGGATCCGTGGTTGAGCTTGATGTCGGAGGGCTCAAGTTCTGTGGTGCGTCATCCCATGAGATAATTAACCGTTCCTGGGTGGCCCGGCCACACCCCGAAGTCACGGAGCACAGATGAGCGGGGATGGCGTCCCTGCCCCTGAAGCACTGAGTCTTCTCAGGCCCTCTTACGAGGCATCCTGCTGGGGCTCTGGGCTCACCCCAGATGTACAGACAGAGCCCCTGGGGACGAGGCTGGGGATTCCAGCTCTGCAGGTGCTAACCGTGTATCCCAGAGTTTGAGAAACACCGAGATGAGACCTCAGAGCTCCGCGGGTTAGAAATGTAACACATAAAAAATTTTAAAAAAGGAAAAAAGGAAAAGAAAAAGAAATGTAACACATAAGACTGACCTGGCTATGACATCTGTTCTTTCCCTGAAGGATTATGTGGTGAACACGCACGGTAAACCAGCCCCTGTGCTCTGTGCTGGGAACCCTGGACAACAGGACAGCCAGGGTCTGCCCCTGGTCAGGGACCCACACACATATGGAGCCCCAAGAAAGGCAGGCATAAGTTAGGGGTACCTGGTGTCCCAGGTGGGGGCTTGTGCCAAAGTGAGAAGGGAGTGGACGTCAGAGAAGAAGACTCTGAACGATGCCCACAAGGGCAGGAGTGGCTGGGCCACATCCACGGAGACAAACACCAGCTGGTTACTCATAGGAAAGCTGTGGCCAAGGCTGTCCTGAAAGTTGACCCCCAGCTAGACCTCATCTCCTTGGCTTTGATGGTTAGCTCTTTACTCATATGACCTCTGGGGGCAACAATTTAACCTCAGAAATATTAAATAAAGGACGACTCTGGGGACAGTAGAGGATCTGTGGTCACAGGGCTAGGGTGGAGGAGGGATGAGCACACAGAGCAGTGAGACTAGCCCGTGTGACACTGTCATGGTGGAGACGTGTCATTACGTTATGCATTTGCCCAAACCCATAGAGTTTGCCCGAACACCAAGAGTGAACCATGATGTGAATTATGGACTCTGCATGAAAAAGATGTGTCATTGGGACGCTCGGGTGTCTCCGTGGTTGAGCGTCTGCCTTTGGCTCAGGTCCTGATCCCGGGGTCCTGGGATCGAGTCCTGCAGGGAGCCTGCTTCTCCCTCTGCCTGTGTCTCTCCTTCTCTCTCTCTTTCTGTGTCTCTCATAAATAAATAAATAAATAAATAAATAAATAAATAAATAAATAAAATCTTATAAAAAAAAGAAAGAAAGAAAATGACGCTTCATGGATATGGTCACGGGTTCTAACAAGTGTCCCCCCCCGGGGTGGGGGTGTTGATGATGGGGGAGACTGTGCTGGGGGGGCAGGGGAACGTATGGGATGCCTCTGTACCTTCCCCTCAATCTTGCTGTGAACCCAGAACTGCTCTAAAATAATCCTTTTAACAAAACAGACAAAAATACTAACCATTTCTAAACCACTGATCTTTAAAACGTGCTGTGTGTAAAACTGATAGTATCAGGCATCGGGGTTGGAGAGGCAAAGGGTCCGGCGCTGAGTGGAGGTCAAGATGGGGCCCCGGGGCTTGAGCCGGTCGCCGGGTCTGGCCAAGCGGGAGACACCGCCTCTGCCTCCCGCCAGCTAGTGGCAGGTGTGGGGATGGGGGGCGCTGGGGCGGCTCCTTGGACCGCATGCCCAAGGGGACAGACGTCGGGACCTCCAGGGCGGCACGGCGCTCCTCCTTAACCCTACAAGTTGCTTCTGGGGGGCCAGCGGCCGAGCGCGTGCAGCCGGTGGCCCAGGGCTCAGCTTACGCGAGGGCTGCGATGAAGGTGGCGCCGGGGTCACCCGCACCTGCAGGTGGAGGCCCCGGGATCTGGGTCGGAGACGCTCGGCGGGCCCTGCCCTCGCCCGCCAACAGGGGCGCAAGGCTCCCCATCCATCGGGCTTCCCCGACTGTGCACATCTGCTCCCAGACCTAGCAGGCCGGGGGGCGCAGACCCCTGACCCCAGGGCCGCGCCCAGGGAAGCCGCCCGCCAGCACCTCGGGGTCCAGCCATGCGCCCCGGCCTCCTTGGGCGCCCCTCCCGCCGACCCCCGGACTGTCGGCTCACACTGCCCCGGCCCGCACCGCCCCACCCAGGCCACCCAGGGAAGCCCTCCATCCCCACCCCCACCCCACCCCCATCCGCGGCCACCCAGGGAAACCCCCACCCCCACTCCACACCGCCCCCCACCCCGCTACCCAGGGAAGCCCCCCACTCCCACCCCATCCCTATCCCACCTACGGCCACCCAGGGATGCCCCCTTCCCCCACCCCCACCCTATCCCCACCCGCGGCCACCCGGGGCAGCCCCCACCAGGAGGAGGCGCCCCCACCGGGCCCCCTCCCCCCCCCCCCCCCCCCCCCCCCCCCGCCTGCCCCGCCTGCCCCGCCTGCCCCGCCTGCCCCGCCTTGGTCATCCCAGGCCCGCTGGGAGGGCGGCGGCTTCCCTAGGATCAGGGCAGCACTTCCCTCGTCCCCCCCGCAAAGAGGAGCCTCGGAGAGTCGGGGACGCGTCAGGCTGGTGCGAAGGCTGCGTCCCCGGCATCCACCATCCACCTCCACATGGCGCGGCTTCCTGGGCCGCCCGCCCGGGGTCCTGGCCGAGCCGCAGGGGATGCTGCGGGATGCGGGATGCGGGGGGGGGGGGGGGGGGATGCACTGGGGCTCCGCGGGCCTCCGACACCCCCTACCCTGGGAAGCCTGGGCCCCCAAGCGCCAACCCACCACCTGGCGGCTGGCAGAGCTGCGACCTTGGTCCTGGGAGCCATGGGCAGGAGCCTTAACCCCAGAGGCCACCTGCACGGTGACCTCAGCAGCCCAGGTGTCCTGGGGCCCTCCACAGCCTCACTGGAACAGCGGCACCAAGGGAAGTGGCAGGGCCGAGGGACCAAGGGCAAGTGGGCACCTGCAAGCCAGGACCGCGTTGGTTGCGACTGTGACCTCAGGACGGGACCAGTCCACAGCCACACCGTTAACCCAGATGGAAGACAGACGGGAGCACGGCGGCCGGGCACCCCCGGTGGCACGGGCACAGCGTCCAGGTCCATAAGCTCATCCTCGAGTGTCCTCCCGAGCCCGACCCGGGAGAGACGCCCCACTTGCTCCCTTCACAGGGGAGGGAAAGAAGAAGGGGGAGGGGGTGTTGAGCAGCTGCTGGTGCCAAGCACGGTTCTGGGGACACACAGATTTCCCCATGAGGATCCACAGATTTCTCCCTCTGACGACTAGACGTTATTGCATTTTCCCCAGTGACTTCCTTTGGGTAAAAAATGCAAATTGATGACATAAGCCCAGAGACACTGTGTGACTCGTGCAAGGACCACGGCTAGTAAGCAGCAAACCCGGGACTCCCACAAGGTTGCTCTGGAAACTTTCTTTCCCCCCAAAGGCACCGGCACTGCTGCTCGGGCTTCTCGTGGATTCTGGTCTGAGGACAGGATGCTCCGAGCCTACGGCCTGCTCATTCTTCGGAAGGGAAATAAACCGAAACGACATGGTCCCCTGGGATCCGCCGGGAGGTGGGTCCAAGCTCTGCCCCTTATGGACCCCGTCCTGGTGTGGCCTCTGAGCTCCACCTGCTTCTAGCTCACCTGTGCTAGTGAACCTGCTTTCCTGAACCTCTGTGTGTGTGTGTGTGTGTGTGTGTGTGTGTGTGTGTGTGTGTGTGAATTAACAGACTTTAGGTTTTAGGCTTCTGGAATAATAGAGCAGATATCCTGGAGCATTCCCACACACACTTTCCCTCGCTGTCCCCCGAGTTTTCTGTACTAGGGACATCTTGCATCCGTGTGCCACCTTGGTTACACCTGATGAGCCAACATCCGAACATCGTGATTAGCTAAACTACGAGGTTGACATCATTCTATGGGGTGGCACAGACGTGTGCGATGTATCCGCGTGACAGTATCACACACAATAAATAGTTCCGCTGCCCTCAAAGTGCCCCACGTTCCCGGTGGGCCCATGGCAATCCCCGGCCTCTTCCCTGGCTCCGCAGCTCTGTATATTCCAGAAGGTGATGGACGGGAAGCAGCCTTTCAGATGCGCTGCCTTCGCTCAATAAAGTGCATTTGAAGCGCATCCAACGTCCCCCCATGCCTTTTCGCGGGAAGCCGGGTGCCTCCCAAGCTTCCTCTTCCCACCGCAGGGAGAAATGACTGTCCTTCCTCCCCTGCACCGCAGGCATGCGGAGCCCTCTCTGGTGCTGAGAGGCCTGAGCTGGTCACCGTCTGCGTGTTTCCCCTTGGAAACATTTGAGTCCAGAGCTTCCCACCTTCAGCATGAAAACCTAAGAAAATACCCTGCAAAACTAGATGCTTACCAGATAGGTGGTTTTTTGTTTTTTTGTTTTGTTTTGTTTTGTTTTGTTTTGTTTTACAGCTAAATAAATGAGAAAGGACAGGCCGGAGGGCTGGAGGCAGGGAGACCTGTGGGGCGGCGGGGTAGGGACTGGCAGTATGTTTACTGCAAACCCACGAATGGAGCCGAGCCGTGCTTAGGTCACCAGGCGGGGGTCGCAGGGCCAGGTCAGGACTCTGTTCCATCAGGTGTGCATCTGCCGGGGGGCGGGGGTGGTGGTGATCAGCACAAGGAGTGTGGGGCGCGGCCTGCCAGGGACGGGGTCAAACTGTCTCCAGGACACTCTGCCTTGCTCAGGACAGGTCTGGAGACAGCAGGTGTAGGAGACCTCCGGGTGCTTTTTGAGGAGACGAGAACTTTCCTCCCCCCACACCCACAGGGCTTTCAGTGCCTGTAACGCCTACGAGGGGCCGGGAGAAATAGGTTTCTAATTTCTTATGAGCCGGTCTATAACTGCTGATAGCAACCCAGCAAGGTAGGTGTCCTTGTTTCAATTTCTCAGATGGGAAAACCAAAAGTTCAGAAAGTCAAGAGATTGTCAGACCAGAGGTGGGCGAGCCCGGAGGAGAAGGCCTGTTCCTCAGACCCGTAGACCCCCGTGGTCCTCCCGCCACGTTGCAGCCTCCACCGCAGCCTCCACCAGACTTCATCCCCATTGCAGCGCCGCCACCCCAGCCACTCCCGTCCCCTGGGAAGAGGCCAGTCTCCAAGGAGCCAGTCCGCCCTGGTCACGGGGGTGGACCTGGGCTGGGGAGCAGAGGTCTCCTTGCAACCAGCCCTGTGAGCACCATGTGTCACCAACAAGACAACCTCCTGCTTGAGCTTTTGATCCACAGCTTACTCTGTGCTTATGAGGTGCCACAAACTGGGGTAGGCCCAGGGCCTACAGGGCACGGAAGGGACGGGCGTGCCTGCCCTTGGGAGCATACGGTATATACGGGCTTCATAAAAAAACATAAAGGGCCAAGCAGAGGTCAGGTGATGGGAGGGGCTCCGGTTAAAAATTAAGAGCAGGGCAGGGTGGAGTGTTTGGAGGGAAGCAGGAGCTCCTACCGTAAACAGGGTGGCCGGGCGACGCTATCTATACGGTGACGGGGGGAGAGGGCGAGGCGGAGACCCAGGGGAACTGCCTCTCCCACGGAGGAAGCCACGGCAGCTCCGCCGGGAGGGCACACGGCACACAGGTGAGGAGCGGCCCTCGGGCCCGGGACAGGGGGATGCGCACGTCCATTGCGCTGTGCGCGCCGGGAGGGATCCTGGTGACCAAGTGGATCCCGCGGGGCGGGGACGCCCGTGCGCGATGATCTCCTAGGAAAAGCCACTGCAGGACGTGCACACAAGCCCTTCAAGTGACCCCCTTGCCAGCAGAGCGCCCTGCAGGCCTCGAACTCACAGCCGTGCATTGGGCAGCGGCCCGTCTTCCTTAGAAGACTTTGCAAAATGGTAACTTGGAAACTTTGGCAAAGAGAATTGTTAGCCTTAGTCTCTGTGGATCCTACCCAGTCGTTGCCCAGTGTCTTAGAAACAATCCCACACACGCAGAGAGCAAAGAGTATCCACAGGTGCGCGGTCCCATCCATGAGCACCGCAGGTCAAGGCCGCCGGGTGTCCGGGGCATCCTCTGGCGCGGATGGCACCACCCCCACCGCTGGACACCTGCTCGCAGGGGTGTGCTCTCTCTTCAGGTCACGACTAAGTGCTGCCCCTTCCTGGACCTTCTCCCGGCCCGGCTCTCCTGCGTGGAATGCATTTCTTCCTCTGTTCTATAACTCGTCTCTGGTGTCCGGGCTCTGGCCATGGGCACAGTTCTATTGCACCCCCTTGGTGACCCACATTTGCAGAATGTCACCATGCTCATCTCTGGTGGACAGAACCCTGGCTGGAATGACTTCAGACCTGAAAGGCCTTTAGAGCAGAGGGTGAGACCAAGGGGACAGGGCCGGGAGGACGGGGCCATGAGGACGGGGCCGGGAGGATGGGGCCAGGAGGATGGAGCCGGGAGGACAGGGCTGAGAGGACGGGGTCAAGAGGACGGGGCCGGGAGGATGAGGCCAAGAGGACGGGGGCAGGAGGACAAGACCCAGGAGCATGGGGCCAGGAGCATGGGTCCGGGAGGACAGGACCTGGGAGGACAGGGGCCTGGAGGACAGGACCTGGGAGCACGGGGCCAGGAGCATGGGTCCAGGAGGACAGGACCTGGGAGGACAGGGGCCTGGAGGACAGGACCTGGGAGCACGGGGCCAGGAGGACAGGACCCGGGAGGACAGGGCCAAGAGAACAGGTCCAGGAGGACAGATCCAGGAGGACAAGGGCCAGGAGGATGGGGCCAGGAGGACAGGACCCGGGAGGACAAGGGCCAGAAGGACAGGGACCAGGAGGACAGGGCCAGGAGGACAGGACCCGGGAGGACAGGGGCCGGAAGGACAGGACCTGGGAGGATGGTGCCAGGAGCACGGGGCCAGGAGGACAGGACCCAGGAGGACGGGGCCAAGAGAAAAGGTACAGGAGGACGGATCCACAACGACAGGGGCCAGGACGATGAGGCCAGGAGGACAGGACCCAGGAGGATGGGGCTGACAGGAGAGGGGCTGGGAGGACAGGGCCGGGAGGACAGGAACAAGGAGGCCTGGAAAACCACCCTGGACAGCACCGCACTCCCCACCACCCTCTTGCCCGTGCACCAGCGGCTTCTCCGCCACCCCTGCTTCTGAGAAAATGAGCACAAAGGGGGTACCTGCCCTGTCTCTTCGGTGTGAGGAAGGCAGGAGCGAGTGGGCCAGGGGTGAGGAGAGCTCACCGGGCCCTCCGTCTGCTGCCCGGGCTTGGTGCCGGGTGCCAGGGGCGGCGGGTCAGGCTCCGCTGGGGGGTGAGGACGAACTCCGGCTCCTGTGAGACGTGGGCCCTGCAGAGCCTGGGCTGAACGGCACGGAGGCGCCTCCGTGCCTTGGGAAAGTGACTCCCGCTCTGAGCATCAGGCCCCACGGGTGCCAGTAGGGAAAATACACGGGCCTGCCTCCCAAAGCTTTTGTGCAAACCAGAATACCCACTGGACATAAGGAGCATCTGGAGGGAGGGCGAGAGCTCAGTGACCACTAGCTGCTTCTGTTGCTACTGGTATGACTGGTGTTACCGGTACCACGACCACCACGACCCCACTCCTGTCACGATGACCACTCCTGGCCACCACAAGCCAAGGAGCTGGCATCCAAACTCCCCTCTTCCCCTTTGCCCCAGCCTGTCTCTGCGTGGCTCCCGGCAGCCTCCCCTCCCCCTTGCACATCTCATCAGAATGGCCCTGAGTGGGGAAGAAAAGGAAGACAGAGTCATTCCTCTTCCCCGAGAGCTCCCTACGCCTTGCCAAGAACACGCTCCACCCTTGAGCGCTCCGGTCTCTGGCCTACCTCTGCCTTCGGGACGACCGGGGCGGGAGGAGGACTCTGGGTGACAGGCCCGAGACACACGGACAGGTTCCGCTCATCACCATGGTGAGCGTGCCCTCCCTACGTGGAGATTCAGGTTTTTGGGAAACTTCTCAGCTGCATGTTCCGCTGGGGTCTTCCCAGCTCTCTGACGTCCGTACGAATATTATCACGATCCTTTGGACACTGGTTGGGTTTGTCAAACCGGAAGCGGGCTCACAGGTGGTTGAGGAAACCAAGGCTGACTCCACGACTTGCCCTGGCTCTCGCAGCTGGGAGGACGCCGGGCCAGGCCCCACGCCCAGAATCCCACCTCCTGCCCTTCCGCGTCTGCGGGTGACGTTCAGTCTGTGGGAGGAACGTGGGAATTCAGGCCAACGGGACAGTTACAGAAGGCCACCTCCTTCCCCTCTGCGTCCACGTTGTAGGGAACGACAGGGGCAAAGAGCGTGGGCACCTCAGGCCCACCCACGAAACAAAGAGGCCCAGACACCCCCGTGCTCTCCGGGAAGCTGCCTACGTGATGGTCCCAGGTGCGAGTCTGAACACACGCCCGTGACACATCGGTCTTGTCCTCTTTCCCACACCAACAACAACGGCCCACGATCATTTCAGACAGAAAGCCCTGGATTGTTAATCCACTGGCGACTCAGTGACTCCACGGGGTGACATTCCACGGTCCGCAGGTAGACGTCAAGCAGAGCCCCGGCAAGAGGGGGCTCCCTTTCTTCTTGAAGAAACAAGAAGAGGTCCCTGAAGTCGAGTGACCTCTGCACAAAACATTGCACTTCAAGTCCAGGGGGCGGGTTTTGCTTCAAAGCAGACGCTCCGTGGTCCGAGGGGCTCCCGCTGCACCAGGGCGCCGACGTGTTCTAAGTCTGCGGTCTTAGGTGAGTCACTTAAATTCACCTGCCTGACCTTTCAGTCCGTGGATAACGTCAGTGTCCGGCCCCAGCACCCCACGGGTGTGAGGATCGCAGGTGCAGGTGGGTTAGTACAAGGCCTTGCACACCCTGAGCGCTCAGATGGTGGTCCTGAGGGTTTCAATCCATTCTCTGACTTAAATTCCCAGGCAGATAAAATCCTACGAATGTTTTCAGAAAGGGAACTGAGGTCCAGAGACACGGAACGACCTGCCTAAGGACACGTGGCATGGGACTAAGCGGTCATACCTTGCGTGACCCTGCAATAGAGTCGCGTTTCCCATCTCAGGAAACATCCTATTGAGTAAGCATCTTCCGCAAAGGACCTCTGGCAGCTGGGCGAACCCTCGATTTTGAGCCACGGTTTTATGCTTTTTCAGTGTTATAATTTCACGATCGTCTAATTAAGCAAACCGGTTCATTACCAACAACACCAAGGTGCTAATTCGGTCCCCTGCCTGTGACTTCCTTTCAGGCTTGTTTACCTGGGAATCCATGTGTAACTACAGAAAATCCCCACAGCAAGTGAGAGGAGGCCGGGGGCGGGGAGCCTCCCGTGTAGTATTTCTCCAAACCGGAGTCCAAATCCTCCGGGCCCCCGAGGTTTAATTACCTGCTGTTTCGGGGGTGGCAGCCTGATAGACAGACCCTCCCCACAAGCGCACACATACCCCATGAGGGACCAGGCCGGGGGCGGGGCTGGGGGGCCTGCGAAGCCTGGAGTCTGCATTCAATTTGGAACTTGAAATGGAACTTTCACCTTTTTCAGCAAATTCTGTGTGTTCCAGAGGTTTAACTTTCTCTCCACCCCTTCCAGGCCAAGAAGGAAGAACAATCGCGGTGCTTATTTTAGCCCAGAGTGTGAGCGAGAAACCCCTTTGGAACCTAGCAATTGGTTTTTGTTTTGTGACCAGCTCTCGCCACAAAAGGGGGACCCACCTCCTCCCAAGCATTGAATTAACCCTATGTGAGACGGGCAGAGGATTAAGAAGGTTGGTTCAAGCCCCATTCAGAAGGTCCCGAGGGGGGCTTTTTCAGAGGATTCTTCTGAACAAAGGTTGCCAAACTAAGTAGCTTTTTTTTTGTTGTTGCTTTAGCTCTGGCCTATTGTTACCACGGAAAGCGACCTTTTCCACTTAATTGGGGCTTTAGAATTCCACCTCTATTGTGTTTGTATATAAGAAACACTGCTAAGGGGCCGAGTACGTTTATGAATATAGGCCTTTCTGCACTGGGTGAATCCAAGGTGCGTTAGCTGCGTACGTGCACCTGCCCGTGCAAGTTGCTCTGATAACAAGAATCGTCATAAAATGAGCCGCAGCAATACTTAGCTTCCATGTCTCGTACTCCTGGTAGACGTCGGTGACTCTGGCGGGTCCCCTGAGTACTGTGTCCCTCACGTCACAGCTAACCGTGGGTCACAGACCAGAGCCCGAGACCCCGCAGGAGGGAAGCAGAGCCAGGCCACACCGCCCCGCCGCGCCGCTGGGCCCCAAGATGTCACTGAGGACATTTTTTGGTTCAGCTTAGTCATCCGATCTTCTGTTTTAGGTCTCCAGTGAGATAGGAGGAAAGCCCCCAAAGACTCGAGATTAGCATGTGGGTCTGTCTGTAGACGTGGTTAAAAATGTGACCGTCTCCAAGGGACCGGCGGGGACCGTCCACGGGCGCGTGTGGACTAGTGCAAGGCCACGGGGAGTGGGGAGATCTGAGGAAAACCGGTGTGGCCCAGCTCCCAAAGACATCCCGGTCAAACTGATTTTATGCATTTATTTTCAGACCGCTAAGCCAACCTCAGAGAATAGTGCCAGGTTTCGATTTGGGGCAGGGGGTTCCCAGTGAGAGACAGCTGCGCTCTGCTAATGGTACAAGGCAGATGTGCCAAACTTGGGGGGGCCCTGACACCTCCAGCTCACAGACACAAGGTCTTCCGTGGTGTGCACAGGGCTTTCAAAGCCGGGGAGTCCATCCTCGGTTCCACGCCTCCGGCTTCCTGTGGAACCCTACACCACGAGCCCTCAACAGGTGGCTCTGAACAGGGCAGGTGCTCCCTGCGGCACGGTCCCTGGCCGGCTTCTCTCCTTTGTGCCAGCTGCCTGGCCCAAGGCTACTTGATTCTGCTACCTCTGTGCCAAAGGGACCACGTCTCTCAGGGACCACTTTTCTCTCCTCAGGTGCAGGGTTACAGGAGCCCATCGCCTTCGCCTTTTGGCACAGAAATAATATGCACACCGAGTTCACAAACTGAAGGAGGAGGAGTCTTTAATTCAGTAAGAGGGGCATGGTGCTCAAGGGCATCCAAACACCCATTTTACAAATTCAATGCAAAAAACCAAACAGACAAGCAAATCCATAAAGCATCCAGCTATAGGGCATCAGAGAAGAGTCTAGTCATGATGTTCTGTTTGCCCTAACGAGCACGGACGTTTTATACCTAAAATATCACACAGGATTATAACTAATGGGCCTATGTAGAGATTGTCTTTTGCTGTATTTTTAAATGAAAATGAGAAAAAGAGAGGGGCATCTGGGTGACTCACTTGGTAAAGCATCTGCCTTGGGCTCAGGTCATGATCCCGAAGTCCTGGGATCAAGTCCCGTGTTGGGCTCTCTGCTCTGCGAGGAGTCTGCGTCTCCCTCTCCTCCTCCCCCTGCTTGTGCTCTCTCTCTCTCTCTCTCAGATAAATAAATAAAATCTCACAAAAATAAAGAAAAAGAGAAGGGTGTTCTTACAGAACTTGTCCAGCTACCCAGAAGGGTTTCATCAAAAAAGCCTGGATGGCCTCTCAGTCGAGGGAATCAAGCCTTTGTCTAGGATGGAGGGCTATGAACCCCCACTCTTCCTGGGTCCCCGTTAGTGGCCCACACGATGGCTTGGACATCGAGGGGCTTAATGCATGTTAAGTAATTAATCTAGTATTTGGACAATTAAATTGAATCTGGACATTCTGTGCCATTTTATAGACTGAAATACTCTGTGTTGCAGCCGAAATGCTTCACATGGTCAGAGTGTAGCCTTTTAGCAAAGTCCCCTCTTAGCAAAATGGACACTGGCCACAATGTAAGAAAATGAATGACAGTAAGGTACAAAAAGGGAAATCAGCCCACAAAACCTCTTTGTATCAGTTGAAGGGGAAGCTACAAAAGCCAGTTCAGCTCCCTGGGGACAGCTCGAAATCCTCTCCGGTGTTCTTAGCTTATAGGCGGGTATAACCAGCTTTAGTATCAGAGTCCTAACATTCTCCAGATTGGGTGAAGAATATCTACACTGAGAAACACAGCTATTATAGGGAAATGCACTGATAACGGGGGAAAATAAAAGAAACTGACAATTGACTGAGGGGGAGAAAGGATAAAACATTGAGAAACACTGAAATTAATACGTAAATTCAAAAGATGTGGTCGCCTTGGGATATTTGGAATAGCAGAAAACCTCCCTGCAGAACCCGGAAAATACCCCCAAGCTATATGACAATTTATGATGTTTGCTCTTCTGAAGAAGGAAGAAAGTGATATAATAAAATGAAAAGGATTTCCATACAAATTTGTTAAAACTGTACAATACAGACGCTCAGCTTTCCGGGCAGTTCGCAGCCCCACGCTGACTCATTCGTTCTTGAGTCTCAGACTCCTGACACTGTTCTAGTTTTGCCCTTTGAACATTTTCCTATAAATCTGACAATTGTGTGAGCACAGTGAGGCATGGCAGCCAGCCTCCGCAGCTCACAGCCCTGCACCAGGCGTACAGAGGCGGTCTCTGTGCCCAGCGTCCCCCAGCCACTTACACCATCTGCTTTAACCCTCCATCCTCCCATGTCCCGCTCCATTATTTCTAACAGCATCTACCCTGCCATCCAGGAGCAAAAGCTGAGTGAAGCATCAGGCAGGATACAGAGCATATCTCTTTAAAAATAATAGTGACAGCGGCATACACGCACTTGTTGCATCTGCACAAGGGATGGCACTAAATAAATGGGTGTGGGTGTATTCCAGGGAGACTGGAGTTACAGAGATAAGCAGGGGGTGAAGTGGGCCCGTGGGCTGCAGGTGGCCGACCCTGCTTTAGGGTTTGCTTTTCCATAATGAGGAACTTTCTGAATTGGAGCATGGATCAAGACGAAGTCATTGGATACAGCTCAGAGGGGACTAGCTGGACGTCAGCAGAAGTCCTACGTAGGTTTCCAGGGTGTGCGGCATTTCCTTCCTAAAGGTTGGACAAGTTGCCAGGAGGATACCGGGTCTCAGAAACCACACACAGTAGGACAGAGATGATGAGGCTACTGTACAGATGGTGCAGATGCTGCAGAGGTGGGCAGATGCTGTAGGGACAACTACAGATGCTCAGAGGTGGCGCAGATACTGCAGAGCTGGTGTAGATGCTGCATAGGCGGTGTGGATGCTGTACAGAGGGTGCACATACTGCAGAAGTGGTGCAGATGCTGCAGAGCTGGTGCAGATGCTGCAGAGGTGGTGCAGGTACTCTAGGGGCACTGCAGATGCTGCAGAGGTGATGCAGATGCTGCAGAGGTGATGCAGATGCTGCAGAGCTGGTGTAGACACCACCAAGATGGTGAGGAGCACATAGGTTAGGGGAGGGAGGCATGGCGACAGGCAGTTTCGAGGAGCACACTGAAAGCCTCATGCAGGGTGCAACTGGGAGATTTGATGGCACAGAGGAAGTATGGTGAGCCCAGACTGGGTGGAGAGAGAAATCCTGACAGACAGTGAAGGCATTTCATGCGTTTGGGCCTCCAACTGCAGTGGGATGATAAGGGTCAGCCGCCTAAGCCGGCAGAGGTGCATGAAAACAGCCCAAGGAAGAAAACCGTCACACGTGCGGTGAGACAAAGAATGGCGAAGCCGAGGCGCGAGAAGCAGGGCCAGGCCACAGAGACCTGATCTCCCAAGGAAAGCAGCTGTGACTCTGGGAAGCAGAACCCTCCCCTGTGCTTGACCTGGGGGCCTCCCGCTTGCCACCCAGGCCGCAGCTCCCAGCCAACTGCCCGAGCCCTCGGGTGGGCTTCCTGCACCCACGGGGCTGGGGTCCTTACACAGAGGAAAAAGGGTCATTCCTGCCATGCCCGAGGGCTATTCCTGGAGAGGTGAATCCCCTTAGAAGCTATTCGCTGGGCCTGGCTTCCACCAGAGGGACCCCAGAGACCCACGGGCTCTGGGGCCTTTGATACCCTCCACTCCGCTGACTGCAGGACCAGGCCATCCGGGCATGGGCTCCTCATCCTTTGATCCACTTGGGGATGAGAACATTCTGTGCTATGGCAACAAGGAGGTAGGTCCACCCTCCTAAGGCTGCACATTATAGTCACCTGGAAACTAAAAGTTCATGTTTGTGTAGACCGTTCCCATCAGATCTCTGAGAAAGAGGTGCAGCATCAGTATCCCCCAGGCAATTCCTGTGTCACCATCTATGCCGGATTGCAGCCCATCCATGTCCCGGCCTCCCTGGCAGGCCCCCCACCCTGCCTGTGCCTGGATCAGCTTTACCCAGGAAAGGAGGGGTGGGGGTTGGGGGCTGGCCCAGCTTCCCCAACTTCCACATGCTTTCAAGTCACCCAAGAATCGTACGAGACTGTGGGCTGTGATTCCGTTAAGTCTCAGAGCCTGAGAATCTGCATTTCCATCCAGCTCCTGGGCGATGCCTATCTGCTGGTCTGAGGACCACACTTCCAGTGGCAGTTTTGGGCTGCAGGAGACAGCGCAGCACTCAGATGAGGAGGACGTGCTAAGATGTTTGAGAAGAATGGACCCCTGGGAGCTGGAGAGCCAGGGGGCTTCCTGGAGGAGGTGTGAGCAGGAGGGTGGGGTTGGGCCTGGGAAGAGGAGGAGAGCCTGCGTGGGAGACAACAGAGGGGAGCGAGGCCTCAAACGCTATTCTGATGGCTTTGCCCACCTTCCTTGTCTCCTCCACGCTTATCAGTGTGACCCTCCCTCTAGGCCTGAGAGTCGTGAAACACTGCACGGACGGTTCTGTTTTTACTTCTCATTTCTACTGTTTTGTGCTGCACTTTTTCTTTTTGTTGTTGTTGTTGTTGTTCAGGCTTTTGTGCTTGTGCAGGGTGCACAGGATGGAACATCCTTCTCTTCTTTTCCGCCTAATGAGCAACTACTGGTCCTTCAAAACCCGTCTTAAATTACACATCGTCTCTAGTATCCCCTCACCGCGGACCTCAGGCGACACCACTGGGTCTCGCCCCCACGCTCCCGCAGCTGTCAGCTCTTGGGTTTGTAACAGATCCCTCACTCTGTGGCACGAGTACATTTTAGTGCTTCCGAATTCCCATGGGACGTAAATCTTATGGATTCAGGAAAGAGGTATGTAATTTCTAGGAAAACTAAAGTATTCCTGAAACCATAATTTATTCTGTATTTTTCTTTTTTTGCAACACTGTATTCATGTGGTTTTCAATGAACGTCCAAAATAATACATAGCGAATCTGTTTTCTGTGATTGGGGGTTATATTAAGAGAGACTTTCTGTTAAATATGTATTACAGTAAGCACATGATTTATTACGATGAAGTCATATGATGGGAAAGAGTAGATATTCCAATAACAAGAAAAAATGATCTCCTCCTAATATAAATATTTGATAATAAAAAACGCAAAACAAAGATACAGGAACACAAAATAAATGCCCAATAAAAATCACTTTAAAAATGAAAGACGCGGGATCCCTGGGTGGTGCAGCGGTTTGGCGCCTGCCTTTGGCCCAGGGCGTGATCCTGGAGACCCGGGATTGAATCCCACATCGGGCTCCCGGTGCATGGAGCCTGCTTCTCCCTCTGCCTGTGTCTCTGCCTCTCTCTCTCTCTCTGTCTATCATGAATAAATAAACAAAATCTTTAAAAAAAAAAAAAGAAAGACGCTGTCATGAATATTTAATATTTGAAATTGTCATTCTTAGAATAAAACTTTAAAACAAGCCAAGTATGAATTGCCCTACTCCATAAGCTTGATCTTAGTTACATGACAAATGTTCCAGACATAGAAAAATTTCTTTCACTTAGTGCTGATGTTGTTTGAACTGAGGTGGGATGACCCGAGAGCATCTTCACCTTAGACATGACCACAGCATCTCTCTCTATAAGCTCATATCCTGTTCCAATCCTGAACACACTGCGTCCGCTCATCCTGGGTTTGGCACTGGTGTTGAAATCAATATTGCCGTTGCACAGTCTATGTTTAATGGGTTTCTAATTCTATGACGGAATATTCCACAAAAGCATTTAGGTCGCCCCTTTGAATCTCTTGTAAAATACCGACAAAGAACTAGAGCCTGTGTGGTGGATGCCCACGCACCAAAAACCATGAGCCACAGAGACCCCAGGGCTCATCTTCAAATTCCCCCACTGTGGCCTCGTGCCTGACACGGAGCCCCTGGCTGTAAAGATGACACGCTGTGCTTTCTCTTTGTGGTGCATGCAAATGTTTGTTTTGTATACCAGCAAGTGTCCTCCAACCTTAGATGGTAGAAATGTGTGCAACAGAGAGGATAAATAAACAATGCTGTAGAATTCAGAGGAGGAAGAGACTCTCCGCAGCAGGGAGCAGGACAACGTCAGCTCCCCGAGCACCAGGGCGTGGGCCCCGAGCCCGGAGGAGGAGGGAGGACGTCCAGGTGGAGGCCGGACATTGGGGATCCGGGAAGGGAGGCTAGGTCCGAGTGGGGGGCAGGGGCGGGCAGTAACTCAGGCCGAAGGCCGCCAATCTCAGCGCTGTAATGTTAGGGTCCCCCTCAAACTGTGTCTAACACACAACCTGGTCTCACAGGCCGGCACCCTCCCCTGCCCGGTGCTGGGAGCTACCCTGGAGGAGGTTTGCTAAAATGGACTTCTCACTAACTCAGCCCACGTGGGGGCTCTTAGGTCACCTCCTGGCCTTCCTTGACCTGAGCCCCTCGTGCACCTAGCTGCTTGTTTACAGGTCATCCCGTGGCCGATGGGAGGGGGTCAGAGGACCTAGGCCTGAAGGTTGGGGGGGCGGATATCCCTGCAGCCTCGGGCCCAGGACCAGTCAGATCACAAAGTGCCTGGGCCACACAGTGACAGGATACGTCCACTCTGCACATGAGGGCAATGGCTCACGGATTATTCTGGCAGCAGGTCCCATGCCCCCTGCATGCAAATGCCACAGATGGTTGAGAGCCCATGTAACCTCTCCTGAGCCTTTGTGCACCAGGGATGGAGTATCTGGGCCCCCTGCCTCATTTGTAGAGAAGCAGAGCCCACTCCCTCACTGTGGCCGAGGAGCAACCCACAGGGAGCATTTCTGGGGTTGCAGGCAACCTGAAGAAGGTGGGACTATTGGAAACTGAATATCTTCCACGTGGCCACATTTTTCTTCCAGAGCAAAGTAGAAAAGTGGGGGACTGCGATAAATAAGGTCTTAGGTTTTCATGAGTGTTAAACATTGTAGGGATGGCCTTTGAGACTCCTTGTTCCCTAAACACACCACCGCTCCCCATCCCAGGCTCGGCTCCATTCGCCCACTCCTGTGGCCTCCAGAACAGGTCAGTTCCAGATGCTTCTCCTCCTTCAATTCAGGGGGCCACCCTTTCACGTCTGACCGTCCACCAGAATCCCTGCTTCCATTCCTGACCTGCAAGATCCCTTCTCCCTCAGAAGCCCGTGTGATCTTCCAAACATGAATCAGATCATCACAGCCCAGCCCGGCTCCAAAACTTCCTGGCAGCCCCTCAATTTTACCAAAACCAAACTCCTGATCCACAGTCCCCTCTTTAGGCCAGGCTGGCTGGCCTTCCTTCTACGCCCCCATCCTGACCTACAGAGGCCACCCCAGGACCTTGGCACTGACTCTCGCCTCTCCTCGACCCAGCCTTCACATCTTAAATAGCCTTTCCTGACAGCTTGGTCCAAAATCAACCCCCTGGTCCTTATCAGAGCCCCCCATTTCGATTTCCTGCTCCTTGTTCATCAGCATCTGATACTCTTCATTTTCCTTTGATTCTTTGTTTAATTTTCTGTCCCATGCCCCCGCCGTGGTGGCATACGAGCTCCCCAAGAGCACAGCCCTTACTTATTTTCCACGGTTTTGTTCTCTGTGCTTAGAATAGTGCCTGACCTGGAGCAGGTGTACAACAAACGTCCGTTAGATGAATGAAACGATGGAGGCAGAAGTGAGACTTAGAGCCTTCCGGCACACACGCTGCCCTAGAAAGAGCACGCGTTTGCAAGAGAGCCCCCACCTTTACAAAATTTAGAAAACTCCAGGCTCGCCGCCCCCATTAGATACTGTCTTCTACCAGCCACCCCAGTTGGGCCCCTGCAGGACGCGGCCTTGCTCGGAGCCCATGCAGTCTCTGCAGATTGGGGGAGTTGGGAGGGGGGGTCCTTTTCCTCAGTGAAGATGTGTCTCTGCAACGTTGCAATGTCTCCCCACTCGTTCCCAAAGTCGCAAAACAAAATAATAAATAAATACACAAACAAATCCTTCATTCCCCTAAGAGACGTGAAGGTAAACACCACAGGCAAATGAAACCTCGAGGACCAGGATCAAAGGACCTAGCAACTCGTCTCAGGGCCGCTACAAATCTGGAAAAATTACTCCCTTCTTGCCGTCTTAATTTCCTCACCTATAAAAAGAAGTGATTGATTCTAGGCCAAAGCATTCTAGGTGAATGTGAATGCTCGTGTCTGGGAAGGTCATGCTGCCGTTTAAGTATAGTTCGTAAAAAATTTCAGTGACACGAGACAAGGATGATGGTAAGAAGTCAAGACTTTAAAATATAATATACATATGCTTTAAATTGTGTAGAAAACTTTTCAATTGGGGAAATCATGAATGAGACTTCCTATGTGTACACTGGGGATGACGCATGGCTTTTAGGTTCATCTTTTCCTTTGTTCTCGAAGCCGTGATCATTAGATGCGTCATATTTTCACAGCCCCTTCGCCCCTAAGAAATTGAACTGAAGGAAGCTAAGCAGGTAACTGCTAAGCTCCCTTCTTGCCCTGACAGCCTGTGACGGCCACCTCCAGAGTCAGCGGTGATTGCGGATCGGTGTGGAAGTGCTTCTCAGCACGGCCCGTGTGGGGACAGACCGGACTGGGGGCGGCCCCTCAAACACCGCACTCCCTCCATCCCGGCCACACTGAGGAATGACCTTGAGAGCCATATGGGACCCCCCACTCCAAAAAAAAAAAAAAAAACACTGGGATTTTTCTTAGACTCTGGGGAAGGAGGACTTTCATCTTGGAGCTTACCCATCAGAACTGTTGGAGGAATCAGGGTGCCAGGGTGGCTCAGTCGGTTGGGCATCTGCCTTGGGTTCAGGTCGTGATCCCGGGGTCCTGGGATCCAACCCAGAGTCAGGCTCTCTGCTCAGCGAAGAACCTGCTTCTCCCTCTGCCTCTGACCCTCCCCCTGCCCTGGTCGCTCTCTCACACTGTCTCTGTCTCTCAAATAAACACATTAAAAAAAAAGAAGAAAGGAGAAGAAGGAGAAGGAGAAGGAGGAAGGAGGAGGAAGGAGGAGGGAGGAGGAAGGAGGAGGAAGGAGGAGGAGGAGGAGGAAGGAGGAGGAGGAGGAGGAAGAGGAGGAGGAAGAGGAGGAGGAAGAGGAGGAGGAGGAAGGAGGAGGAGGAGGAGGAGGAGGAGGAGGAGGAGGAGGAGGAGAAGTATCCGAAGTATCATCTGTGCCCCTCACAGGGAATGCTTCTTCATGGAAAAAATCAACCCAGAAAAGAGCAAACGGGCTTGAGAAACAGAAAATTTTTAAAAAACAAGCCAAACATAAACGCCCACTGACTTCTGTGGACTTCACTGAACCCCAGTGTCCAGCTGGCACAGAAGCAAAACCACATTTTGACCCTTCTGGTCTCCTGACCCAACAAATTCCCTTCCTTGTCTAAAACAGTCTGAGATGCATTGGTCCCGGTGCGAAGATTCAGACACACGCGCAGCTTGTCTGCACCCCAGCCTTGTCTTCCCAGGGCGCCCCCCACCCCACACGATGGACCAGCAGGTGCGGGTGCCAGGGCAGCGGCGTGCATGCAGCAGGGCAGGTCAGGCTGGGTGCTGAGCGCACGGGTCCCCCAGGGACCGTCTCTGCGCTGAGGGACTTTGGTTCTGGGGCCGAGGGAGAGCCTTAGGCCTGTCTGCAAACTCCCGGAGCGTGCTTGCAGCGCGCGATCACGTGAGAGCAAAGCCAAGCTGCAAAGGAAACTAGAGAGGATGTGACTTATGTTGCAGAGTGTGTGCAGGTCGGGGTGAGTGCCACCCTGAGCCTCGGCCCGGAGCCCTCTGGGGACAGGGGCCTGCTCGGGGCTGCAGGGTAGCTCTCCCCCGCCCCCCGTACCTGTTGCACTCAGTCTCGGAGGCTGTGGCCCAGGCCCGTGGAGGACCACACACCTCTCGGGGGCCTGGGAGCCTCTTCCAGAGCACAGATGCTCCCTTACTCTGCTGCAGCAGACCAGGGCTCTCCCACCGTGTCCCGGACTTGGGGAGGCACAGCTCCCGCCTCCCAGGTTGGGGTGGGGGGAGGGTGCGAGCCATGATAATACAATTCTCCGTAATAGAAATAAAACAGGCAGCTTTCAGGGTAAGGATGGGCGCCCCAGGATGCTTTTGGGAAGAAACTACGGCTAAACTGAGTCTAACGCAATGAGTAGAGGTCGTATATTCATTTGGCCGGAGTGGGTGCTACAGGCTGAAGGTTCAGCCCAGAGACGGGAGGATGACATTAGGGAACCAGGACGAAAATCTGAGCAGTGAGCACCTGCTGTGTGAAGCATGAAGCTGGAAGTCTCTGGAAAGGAAGCTGGGGTTGGGGGGGTTGGGGGGGCTGGAATCAGCCCAGACGGTCCTCGGAAGAATCCTGAATGTAACCGTGAAGGCACAGAGGAGGAGTTAAAGCGATTTTATCAGGAAAGTGAGTCCTCTTTGCTCTTCGGAGAGTTCGGTTGGAGGCACAATTTGGATGAATCTTCTGGTTTCAGACACCAGAATATTTGCCTCATCATGACCAGGACCTAGAGCCAGAGCCTACCCAGTGGATCGGACATGGGGAGGTGGACCCCAACCCGGGTGTAGGTTATGGTCTTCATAGCCAGTCAGCCCCTGAGACCCATTCGTCCAGACTGTTCCCGAAATGCCCTCATCCCACAGCCCCCGGCTCCCTCCCATCTGCTGTCGGTGCCTCAGACCTGCCAGTGGGGTCTTGCTTCACCCAAAGCTCCCTCAGGCCTCCATGGCCACAGCACCTGCTCCAGCACCCACATTAATCTAATGGTGGTTGGGACCTTAACTCACTCCCGTACCCATCACCGCACAAGACTGTGCCCTGTCCTTTCTAAAATGCTCTGAGAGGCTAACAGCTCCCCTGAGGCTAGAGCTTAGATTTCATGGCTCTTCCAAGTTTGCACCCATATTTTGCTGTCATTTTTTTTCTGTCCCAAACCACGGTCAGTGGGTGGACGGTGTGTAGACATGCTGAGCACCAGACCCCGCGCCGAGGACTCAGGCAACAAAGGTAAACAGGACACAGATTTGTGCCCGGAGCAGCTCAAACCTGTCGCAGCAAGTATTTAACCAGCTTTTCCGAAAAGGGGCCGACCCGCCCCAGGGTCACGCGGCTCCCCCAACACCACACGGCTTCCTGCTCACTGCAGGGCAGCCTCTGAATTTGAACTCAGCTCGCCAGGCGCCCTGACACGCTCCGTGCTCACTAGCCCTGTGTGGATCCGGAGAAGCTGCGAGAAACCACCTCTGGGGACTTGCTAATCAGGCCCCTCTGCTGCTGTCACCCAGGAGCCTCGAGCTCGAATCCCCCACCCGCTCAATGCTCTTGGAAAGCGTCTCCCTGATTTTAGAGGTGGCTTCCTGAACAAAGTGCGCGATCAGCCCACTCGTGCTCCTTGGAAAGAAATTAGGGAAGCGGCAAAAAGCATGCAGCAATCAATCTGTCTGGGAGCAGCACCTCGCCGGGCAGGCAGGCTGCCCCACGCCCACCGCCGAGGCCGGACCCCGGGCAGCAGCGGCCCCGGCTCCCCTCACCTGTGCAGGTTCTCAGCCAGCCGGGCTGCCTTTGTCACAGCAGCGGGCTCCCAGCCGGGGAGGTCCGTGCTCCAACAGGCTTGTCTGTGAAGCAGCCATGCAGCCCCTGTTTCCTCGCGGGAGGCAGTCGTCAAAGCATCCTCCGGGCTGCAGAACGAATCCCCTTTGGGGAATCCTCTTCAGGGCTCCCCGGGGCGCCTGGCACTGCCTGGCACAGCCAGCCACGTCCGAGCTCCAGCCAGACTGCTGACCTGGCACCGGCGCTGTGTGATATAACTGGCTCGCACGGGGAGGCTTTAACTGTCTCGTCCCCAAGCTCAGAGCCCTCGTGTCTCTCTGCGATGCTCCTCCTGCGATGCCACTGCTCCGCCGCCCCGGGCTTCTGTCTGCCAGGGCCCCAGCCTTGCAGGGGCTCACAAACCCAACCCTTGCAAAAGATGCTGCCCAAGGATTCATCATTTTCAGCAGAGTAATTATTAATCCTAGGGCTTCTGTTGAAGTCCTTTTCTTTTGTGAGGCCAATTAAAATGCATTTTCAGCATTAGACATTTGTAAATATTCTAGTGTTTTTCCATAAATACCTACAGGTCGAAGTCATCGTGTTCTTAAAAAAAAAAAAAAATCCAACAAACACTCCTTCGTTCCTGTGTGACATGCTGTTCTCATTTAATTTATAGGACTCGCAATTCCATATGGAAAGGATATGGTTGACTGGGGAGACATGGATATTTAAAAAAAAATGTAATCGCATAAGAAATTAATAACGCAGGTTAGGCTATGGATTATGTCGTGAGGGGAATGGAAGGGACGGAGGAAAGAGCACAGGATTGACACCAGAGAGACCCCGGTTCCAGTCCCAAACCTGACACTCGCCGAGCTATGCGGATTTGTGCAAGTGCCTGGTTCCCGGGCGTCACGCCCCTGCCAGGCTTGCGAGCATTTAGGCTCCCTGAGCGCCGGCGTCACTTCTGGCGTCACCACCCGCTAGTCCTTCATATCTAGAGCCGGGAAGAGAAAAGCTCTCTACTAGCAGTTTTTGGACGGGGTAGTCTTTGGATTCACTGAGGATTCCCGGGCTTGGACTCCCAGCCCTGCCCCTTCTAGCTCCGTGATTCGGACGGAAGTCAGAGAAGACGATGCCTCGGCCTCTTCATCTACAAGATGGGACAACGGAGCCTGTCCCTGGGCTGATGCGGCTCCTCTAAGGACCAAATGGGTCGTTGCTTCTTGCAAAACCACCTAGAGTGGTGCTGGGCCCACGGGTCAGGGGCCACAGCTCTCTGAGTTGTGTGCGCGTCTCTTGCACAAGCTCGAGAGCCCGAGAGCCCGAGTCTCACCCAGAGGGGGCTCTGCTGATGCTTGCGAAGATACGGCCACACCTCTGTGTTTAGGAGGCGGGGGCTGGCCTTCGCAAGACAAAAACAAAACCATTTTCCTGAGCATTTACCGTACACGGGGGCTTCTGTAAAGTCCTTTTCCTCTGTTAACTGTTGTGTTTCAGGGTACCATGGGAAAGTGCTTTCCGTTAAATAACCATTTAAAACGGCCCCAATCATCAAACAGGCCAACACTAATGTAGAAAGCTTATTCAACTTGCCCGAAGCAATAGATGTAATCAGTGGCGAGTCCAGGACGGACGGGAACCCCGGAATTCCTGCTGCAAGCCCACGTGAAGAGCAGGAGTCATTCATCACACAGATCACAGAGGAAAGGAGGCTTTCCAACAGGACTGAGAAACGGGGGTGAGGCTTGACGTGGGAGGAGGAGGAGGTCTGCCTTTTTCTCCCCAGCCATTCTGTTTTCTTGTGTAACTGGGATCTCCAGGAGTGTATTGGTACAGTTATTCATCAACAGCTTGTGAGTAAGGACCTCAAAACATTTATTGCCGTATGAATTAGATAAATGATAGATAGATAGATAGATAGATAGATAGATAGATAGATAATAGATAGATGGATGGATGTCCTACACTGATGGATGATAAATGACAGCAACAACAGCAGATGAGGACCAACCTGGGAGGCAAGCATCCTCCTGCCGCCAGCACTCTGGGGGGTCCCCGCAGTGGTCTCTGTGGATGAGGCCTCATGCCCAGCCCGGGTCCAGGTGCAGCGCCAGTAACACAGAGCAGGGTGGAAGAGTGGGCTTGGAGCCAAGGGACAGACACCAGACAGCCCACCTTTCATGCCAAGGGAGCACAGGAGGAGAAAGGAGATGCAGGTGAGCAGAGAGGAGGGTGTGCCCAGCTCCCCAGGACAGACACAGTCCACTGCCAGCCTCGGAGGCTTGTGCTGAAGGACAGAAAAGAAGGGAAAAGAACGACAGTAACAAGGAAAGCCCCGCTTCCCACCCCCAGTTGTTCATTACATCAAAAACCTGGTGAGGTGCATCCCGCACGCAGGGGGCCATGCCGAGCATCTTCTCCAGCCCCCAGAAGGTCCTGTGCGCCAGGACCTTCACCATCTTCCAGTCCGTCCTGGGGTTCTGGGTATTGCAAAGTGTCCTCCTAGGACTCCACACAGGCTCCTTCTTGTGTAACAATGAGTTCAGGTCAGCTAAGGACATCCCAACCTGCCCCATTTCTGTTTGGTCCACACACCTCTGGCATCATGACCAAGCCACCTGATGTGATCACTCCTTCACACACCTACTTTTCCATGGTTCCTGAGGGACAAAGCTGTGTCTTCCTCATCTGATCTCTGCCCTGTCGAGACGGGTGACCGGGGATCTCTCCTCTGGGTGGGCGAGGGCTGTCCTGAGCGCCCATAGCGCCCGGCTTCCACTCACTAGATGCAAGTAGCATCCTCCCCATTGAGACAACCAGAGCCATCTCCAGACATTGCCAAATGCCTCCTGGGGGCAAAATCAACCTCGCTTGAAAAAACGCTGCCCTGCTCTGATTACTGGGTTAGAGCTAATGTTAAAAAAAAAAAAAAAAAGTTGTTAGAGAAATAATCACATTATGATAGAATGCATTCGACGTAACATAACAAGCAGCCATGGAACAACTGATATCTTTCTATGTATTTCTATATAAAAGAGCAAACTAGGGATCCCTGGGTGGCGCAGCAGTTTGGCGCCTGCCTTTGGCCCAGGGCGCGATCTTGGAGACTCGGGATCGAATCCCACGTCGGGCTCCCGGTGCATGGAGCCTGCTTCTCCCTCTGCCTGTGTCTCTGCCTCTCTCTCTCTCTCTTTGTGTGACTATCACAAAAAAAAAAAAAAAAAAAAAGAGCAAACTACAAAGTCATTCCTTCATTTACTTGTTAGGAAAATTAATGAATATCCTGGACACTTTTTTTTTTTTTTTTTTTTTAGTACTTTCCTAGCCCTGAATATAAAGCCACAAGAAAATAATTGTCTATTGTCACCAAGGTTAGCAAATGAAAAAGTCTTTCAAAAACACCTGCATGGGCAAATACACACGTATTCCCAGCCAACAAACATTATCTATCGTCAGTTCACATATTGATTGATTCCTTTCACAAATAACTATTGTTTCTGCTCTGGGTCGGACACTACCGTGCCCAGTGCATGGATTATGAAGCTGTAGAAGACCCAATCGCTGCCTTTAGGCAGTAGGGGTCGGAGAAAATCCCAGCAAACAAATGGGGGCAATAAAACGTTATTCATTCTTGCAATAAATATTTAGGCAGAGTGCTGCTGCACGCTGGTAATATGATACCGAGCAAAATTGGTACCATCTCACGTAGCTAACAATCTAGAAGAGCTAAGACACAAAATGAGAAATGAGGAAGAGTATTATCATGGAAGTAAGGCAGGCCACGGGGCTCTTGGGTGGGTGCACACGGATTAGGGGGATATTCATGGTGATTTCAGCACATGCTCATAAGTTCTTTGATACTCGGCTCATAAAACGTGGAGTCTGATTCACCTCCTGTTGGATATGAGTTGGAGTTAGCGACACATTTCTAAGGGAAGGTAGCAGAAGAGGCACCGTGTGACTCATGGGACAAGGGCCTCAAGACAAAGACACTCTGCTTGCTTCTCCCCAGGTTGAGACCCAGGCACGCAGCCAGCGCCGTATTGAATGGACGTTCAGGAGATACAGCGTGGCCCAGGTGGACAGCCCAGCCGAGGTCGTGGCCAGGGGTCACATTAGTCACCAGACCTGTGAGTGTGCATGAGCTTTTCAAGGAGGCCAGCCTTCGAGTCACCCCGACTGCGGCTCGGTGGAACAGAGGAGGATTATTCCTGCCAAGTCCTGCCCACGTTGCAGATTTGCAAGCAAAATAAATGTTGTCGTGCTTTGGGGTGGTTTGTTACAAGCCACAGTAACCCTGACCATATCATCTAGATTGGAGAGATATTCCCACAGGGGTAGCGGGTGCACAAGGGTACTCTGAGTAGTTTGTGCAAGGTTTCGTGTATTTTCTTCAAGATAAATACGGAGAGCAAGCCAGAGGTGCATGGAAATGCAGCTCTACAGACTTTTAAACACAGAGCTGTAGGTACTAACCTATATGATTTCTGTATTTCCTTCTTTTCTAGTTTCCCTGTTCATTAGGGGGTTTGGTTGTGCGATGACGTCACTAGAGGGCTCTGAGTAGCCCCCACAGAGCTCTTTCCTGGGTGGTCTTTCCAAATGCCCAAGTCACGTTAGAAGGGATGGGATATACAATGTTCATACAAAGTGCCTTGGCCAGGAGCATGGATGGAAGACAATTTCCCCCAAACAATGAAAAAGAAAAAAAGAAGTGAGAAAAGAAGAGATCTATGGGCTCTGTGCCTTGGCCCCTAACGTAACAACCCGAGCACAGTCCAAGTCCTCAGGGAAAGGCCACCCCATGATGTGTCCAACCTGTGCACCCGGGCACTTCTGTCTTGCACGAGACCCCAAGTGGCAGAGGGCCCCACTGGTGTGAAACTCCTGGTGTTGCGTTCACATCTCAGCGACAGCTTTGTGGGGCAATGACCCTGACCTGTGCTCTGCATCACCCCCAAAACCTCGGCAAGATGCTGAAACTGTTGCAAAGTACAAAGAGGAGCAGGCTCCTGAAGGCTAGAGCCTGTGTTCTATGACCCTGGGGACACAACTCTCAATCAGTCATGTTGTGGACAATAAAGAAATGAACGTTTCACGGACATCCGGATTGGATTGGTGAACTGAGACACGTGTATGAAATACTGTGCATAACTGGACACCATTTAGGCATATCCTGCTTGGGGGCCCTATTTCATTTTAACATCAATGTAATAAGTAATAGTTCACATTCTATTTCAAAGATCGTATCACATTGCATCAAGTAAAGCAGGCAAAGATGAGAAGGAGTGCCTTTTCAATGGTGCTGTCAACCACGGTCCCCGTAAAGCCATCTCGCTGAACCGTGCGTGTTCCCATTCGGGTGGATGGAGGATGTAAACTCCCTGAGGCCAAGGGACAGCCTGAAATGCCCCCAATCCCCTCAGTGCTGAGCTGAACGGTGCTGCCCCTGAGGGCTGGGCCGAGGCTCTGGGAACCGGGAGACAATTCCAAATGGCCCCAGCCTTCCTCCTTGTCCAGCCCGGGGTCCTCGTCTCAAAGCCACACAGTAAAGTCCAGCAAAGGGCTCATCGTTGCTCTCTCTGTGTCCAATACATAAATAAAATCTCAAAAAAAAAAAAAAAAGAAAGAGAATTTAAGTTTAGATCTCCGCTCCACTGTAAACTAACCGTATAGTCTTTGGTGTATCACTTAAACCACATAAACCTCCGTTTCCTCATCTATGGAATGAAAAATAATACCCCCACCGCGCGCACACACACATGTGCACACACGCACGGCTGTTAAAAGTATTAGATGAGGGGGATCCCTGGGTGGCTCAACGGTTTGGCGCCTGCCTTTGGCCTGGGGCGCAGTCCTGGAGTCGCGGGATTGAGTCCCGCATTGGGCACCCAGCATGGAGCCTGCGTCTCCCTCTGCCTGTGTCTCTGCCTCTCTCTCTCTCTCTCTCTGTGTGTGTCTCTCATGAATAAATAAATTAAATATTTTTTTAAAAAAGTATTAGATGAGAACTCGTACACAGCGCACCTGCCCCAGTGTCCAGCAGACAACAGGTGCAGGGGCACGCCGGGGGTGCTTTGCCCACCCCACCCCCACTGCCTCCTCTGAATCAGTCTCCTCCCTGAGAAATGAAAAATAAATGTCTTGCAAATATTATTTCAACTCTGTATTTTCCCAATCCTCTCGCGAAGGCAAAATGATACCCTAATTTGGACAGAATGAGCTAGCCCTGCTAAGTGAGGTTTGCAAAGCGTAAATCTCCACGCAGCAGAAATCAGCAGAGATCTTCAGCCGAGCAGGGGCCCCCGCAGACCGGTGCGGCCACGGGCTCTCAGCTCGGTTTCCCCTCCCAGCAGCAGGTCCCACTTGAGCCCTTGAGTACAAGGATTCATGAAGGAACCTCAAAAGGCAGCAAAACTATGCGCCCCTGGTAACTCTACGTTGTTCAGATATTTGTGGTTTCCGTATGGCTGAGACTGTCTTTGGAAGCCTGGATACCTTGACCTAGGATGGTCCGCAGCCTGCGGATGCTGCAAGTGCTACGTGTGGCTCTCTCCCCACGTAGTGCACCTGGGGGCGGGCTGCAGGAAAGGTGCTGCAGTGCCTGCCCGTGATCCTAGGGACCGGGGCTCTCAGGGGTCCCCCCCACTTACAAGAAAGCAGACCGCGCAGACTGGGGTTGGCGGGCCCAGGACGCGCCCCTGGCTGCCATGGTGCAGGAGCCAGGTTCTGCCCTCGAAGTGACCTGCTTTTCCCCCCGGCCTTCCTCATTTTTCACTCAGACATCACCTGCCCTTCGATGGCCCACCAGCGGCACCCGAGCACATCGGCTCGCTCAGCATAACCCTGCAAAGGACACAGGATGTGCTTTTTTTCCTCCTGGGCTTCCCAGGCCGATTCAGAAGAGATGCACAATGTCCATGAATATTTAATGAAATTAATGTGGCAAAGCACGGAATTCCTAGAATTTGGGGGTGAGGTCCCGGCCAGCTGATTTTAATTTTCAGTGAGCTATTTCTCTTTCTGGCTCCTCCCCGCCCACCCACCCCTGTCTGAAGTCATATGCAGATTAAAAATGCTGAACACAGATCATCTGGCCAGCACTGCGCCAAGTGTGGTACCACAGGCTGCCCGGAAGCCTCGTAGCAAGAGCCTGTGAGGTATTTGTCACAACATACATGTTACACACCAGTAAACTAAGATCCAGAGGGGTTAAGCAAGGCATCCACTGTCATGCAGCTGAAAAGTGCAAGAGGTGGGATTCAAGCCCAGCTGATCCGCTGTGGCCCCCCCTGGATGTGTACGGACACGCGGGGGGTTGCACATTCTGGGCATAACCTATTTTTAAATGGAATGCCGGGACACCTGGGGGGCTCAGTGTTTGAGCATTTGCCTTGGGCTCAGGACGTGACCCCCGAGTCCTGAGATCGAGTCCCGCACGGGGCTCCCTGCGTGGAGCCTGCTTCTCCCCCGCCTGTGTCTCAGCCTCTCTCTGTGTGTCTCTCATGAATAAAGAAATAAAATCTTTTAAAAAAATTAAAAAAATAAAAACACAAAAGCCTTCTATTGGTTCCCATCACGTCCCCTTGAAGGAAGACGGTTGTCCTGGGTTGTATTATCATTTTACAGGTGGAGGGGGCTCAGTGAGAGCAACACAGTGTGCTGACCGCTGGGGCCCAGCCTCCCCGCAGCACCAACCCCATGTAGTCAGGGTCAGCGGGGAGCTGGGGATCAGCTTGTGCCCCTGGACACCACTTCCTGCCCCCTAATTTTCTTTTTACTGATGGTATAGCTGAGGCAGAGCTTGGTGCATGTCTCTCTGGGCCCAGCTCCCGAGAAGAGATAAAAAGACTACCCATGCCCTCCTTCACTCTCCACTTCTGAAAAGCCACAAGGTCCCAAACATGCAAGCATTCACTCAGTCATCCAGTCATTCAAGGGCCGGCTGCTTATTCTGTGCCAGACCTAGTGACGCATAACTTCCGTGGTCACGGTGCTCACAGGAGCACAGAGCACAGGGTGGCTGGCCCCTTGGGTGTGCAGTGAGCCAGGTACAGGAAGTGACCACAGGGCGCACCTGCCCGGAAGGCCCAGCAGCGCCAGCATCAAAGGAACAGGGGATCCCGGGAAAGAGTTGGGAACCTGAGAAGCTTTCTGGAAGGTGAGAGAGGAGAGTGTGTCCAAGAATCTACGTGTCACCGCCCACGAAGATGGACAGGGCAGGCCTTTATTGCGGGTGGTTGGGAGGACGCGGGCAACCTTATCGATGTTAGGGCACAGACGAGAACCCTGGATAGCAGGGTGGCAAGGGGAAAGCTGGCACCCAGGGCCATCTGAAGCAGGAGGCGAGGGAGCAGATGGGCAGTGGCTGGGATCTGAGGAAGGCACGATGAGCAGGCTTCACGCATTCAAGGAGTTTGCATTGAATTGTGTCCCCAAGAAAGATACCGAAGTCCACATCCCCGGGACCTGTGAATGGGATCTTATTTGGAAATGGGGTCTTTGCAGACATAATGCACTTAGGACGAAGCCATTAGGGTGAGACCTCATGGGAAGGATCCCTGGGCACAGATGCACAGGGACAAGGCACGAGAGCTGGAGGCCGGGGTGGGAGCGTGCAGCTGCAGACCAGGGGATGCCAAGGATTGCCAGCAGCCACCAGACTCCTCGGGAGATGCCATGAAGATTGTCCCCGTGTCGCTCCACTAGCGCGGCCCTAATGAAGCACCGCAAATGGAGCCGTTCCGAGCACGGAAATGATGGGGTCGCAGTTCTGCGGGCTGGCAGGTGTGCTGTCTCAGGGGACACGCTCCCTCGGGAGGCTTAGGGGAGCCTCTGCCTTCGCCTTCAGGTGGTGCTCTCCATATCCAATGTCCCCTTTAGGAGGACCCAGGCCACCGTGGTGGGCCCATCCCCGCCAGCATGACCTCCCTTTCATGCAACTGCACTTGCCGTGATCTTATTTCCAAATAAAGTCACATTCAGCGGGACCCAGCGTTAGGACCTCAACACACAAACTTGAGCGGATGCAATTCAACACACACCGCCACGTGTCCCAAGGGTTCAGAGGCGGAGCGTGACCCC